>NC_090446.1:930720382-931320382 GCF_031143425.1 Pleurodeles waltl | reverse complement strand
TAAATACAATGTAGCTGAATGTGCCTCACCATGTCTCAGATTATTGTTTTCAATATTACAGTTCACACAGAGCTGCTTGCCAGCTGGAAAAGGTCTGTGTGATTTCTCATTTACGGCTGTGCCACACAACCAAACTGTGTCAAAACCGGAAAGGAGACCAAGCATCAGCGTGCTATAACTCAAGGAACCACAACTGCAGCATCCAGTGCCATGACAATGACGTGGACAGTGGCCACCCTTGGCTGGATCAATGTTCACATCCTGGTCTGCATATATTTTGAATTCAAATCTTTTCCCAGTACCTAATTGGGCACCATGAGATTTACTTGTAATTATTTCCTGGGAAGCAGGATGGTGGGCTTATGTGCCCCACAGCACTCATTGTCCGATTCAGAGTCATCTGTATGTATAGGTTCAACTTGCTTGTGTAAATGGCTCGATTTACAAAAGTGGAATATGAATTTGAGCTTATAACTCAGTTTACACACACATATAATATTACACGTGTATTATGTAACATAAGGTTGGAGTAAATCTGCTCTTCAATGTGATGTGTGTATTCCACTGTGGCCATGCCATAGAGAGTTTGTGCACACAGACAAATGTATGAAATGGTAACTATTCACAAACATTCTCAACCTGTAAAAGGGCCTTTTACGACCTTGGCGGATGCGAAATTCAGTCACAAAAGTGACTGACATCTTATCCGCCATATTATAAGCTCTATTATTTCCTATTGAACTTGTAAAACGGTGGGTGGGATATTTGTCACGTTTGTGATGGGGTATCCCATTTACCAAGGTCATAATCAGGCCCTTACTCTTTTTATAGTCAGGAGTAAATCATTTCTCATTAACAGAATGAGGGGAACATCCCTAAATTTGAAAAGTTGTGGGAGATGTGGCTTCTCCACTGGGGAAAACATTTTCTTGGTGGAAAATGGGGGGAAAACGTTAGAAAAGGTAAATGTCTTACTAATCCTTTTTTTCTCATATGAAATCATTTTGCATGAGCAGTTGTGTAGCTTCTTACGATTGTGATTACTTTTGAAAAGTTGTGACTGTTGCAGGCTCCCAGGATTACTTCTGGAATTCTTCGAGAATTCCAAAATCAGAATCGAAAAACTCCCCCTTAATGTATGACTGTAGGTTTTTATAGTGAATGTGGCCCATTGTGTCTGAAACAAAACACACACACAAGCGTAGAACATAACTGAAGGAGCCATGATTCCAGGCCAGGTGGCAGCCCAATGCCCCTCCTCCCTGTGAAGATTTATGTTACTGTTTTGCGTTTGTAATTCTAACTTGCCATTTACAATGAAGCTGTGGTTTTGTGGTCAGAGAGTCTTTGTTTGCTTCTGTACACAGAAGATTGGCCCAGTTTGTTAGTTGCCAGTGATCTGCAGCTTGGGTTGAAAAGCCATGGCTGCTTCATAGCATCTTTGGATTGTGTAACTGGATTTTTCTACTCACTGGAAATGCTTGCTTTGGGCCTCTGTAATCATTCTCCTCGCTCAGAGAGGAGAGACGTCAGTGACCTCATGAGCTGAAAGAGTGAGTGGCCTATTTATAGAACACAGGGTGACACAGGAAGCAGTGCACTACACAGCAGCTTTTTTTATTTCATTTGTATGTTGCGGTTCTTATGTGCTATATACATATAGGTATAGGTTGAGGTTTTTAGAACACTTTATTGCATGTCATTACAGAACATGTATGTCCACAGAAGGACTGGGAAGGCAGGACCCATGTCAGGCTTGCAGGGTAACCACTATGTAAATAGGTTCCATATAAATTATTTTTACCTACTTTATCTTATATGGGTATCAAGAAACTCTGACATGGTACTGAACATACCTTGGATTCCCAAGAAAAACATACATTTGACTCCTTTTTATAGTCCGGAAAATGCCAATTAACCAGCCCTGTAGGAGCCTCACTGGGCACCACTGGTCTAGCAGACAAAACACTATCGTCCAAACCCTGGCTTCTTGCTCTACTCTGAGTGGTCCAGATGGCAAGGCCAAGACTTCAGATTTTGAGTAGCCACACCAACAGAGCTAACTCTCACTTTAAAACCATCAGCCAGTACACAAATGTATGTACCGAGAATGCACCGTGAAGGCCCAGGAGATTTAGGTACACATATCTGTTCTACAGAGTCTAGTCCTGAGCCGAGGGATGTCATGAGACTATTAACCCAAGGTACTGCTTCAAATGAATACAGAGTACCAGCGCTTCTGTATTTCCATTTAAAACACTGACCCAAGGTCACAGATGCTGCACCTCTGGAACCTATCCTGTCGGCCCATGTAACACTGAAGCTCTGTTTCACTAATCTGCACACATTTGAAGCCTCCTGTTCAGTTAAGTTGCCTCTTCTGTTAATCTCTTTGTATACAGTCAATGCTTTATGCTTTGATAATTTAGGCTGGTATTGCCAATGTAGAGGAATAATTCCTTTAAAAGTTTAACACACAGAAATACATGGCTGCCCACTTTTCTTTGTCCAGAACTCTTTTGACCTCCACCTTCTCTGGGTTAAAAGCCACAAAGGTGCCTCTGTGGCTTGTTTGGTGCTATAAAAGTTTAGATAAACATACTAGAATTAGTTGCATCTCTAGCGTAACACAGCCTGTCTGTAGGAATGAGGTAAAAACACTCCCAGGATGGCAGCCTTGTTGTGTCCTCTCTCCTGCAGCGACAGGTCTGGGAGGGGTGCTGTGGCACCTGGCATACATCACTACACTCCAAACCAAAACACATAGGTACATAATGCCAATAGTTCTAACTCTCACAAATGTGAGACCTATTGCATTACAAATGTGTGTTTATTATTATTGTGAAGATTTTAATTAATTATACAAAAAAGTATTTTCTAGTGAAAAAAGATAGTCACTGTGTGTCCACGCAGCACTGTGTATACCTGTCAGTTTTTTTGCTTTACCATTTCAGTATGACTGATGGTACTGTTGAGACAGTAAAGTAAAACGAGCACTAGCAAATCCAATACGTCTTAGCTATAAGACCTATTGGCTTTGTCAATGTTTTGTAGCCGTGTTGTACAGCAAAAAGACAAGCAATGCAGTAGGTCTCGCATTTGCTTGAGTTAAAGCTATTGGGATTGTAAATGCATAACTGGACTTTTGTTGCCACATAAATTGGTCAACCCTGCCACATAATTTGGTCCTCTCTGCCAAACAAATAATTCCTGTGGCTCTGCATATAACTGGAGCACTCAATCCTCTATTTGCAGTAAAAAGTTAAAATATTGTTATCATTTAGTATGTTTATATATATATAATTTTGGGGTCCCCCCAAACTAGTGTGGGGACCCAGAGATGACAGACATAAAGAGCACATTGTACTTATCGTTTTGATTGGGTGACTGAGTGCTTGCTGTATCTTGAATGTAATGCCACATGAAAACAGAATGGCAGAACATAATGCAGTATAACCATATATTTAGCCCAAAGAGAGCATAGTGCATTACACATTTTCATGCCTTGCAGGCCTACTAGAATAATATTACAAATAAGGCCCTTAAAACACAAACAACTCCCAGCTATAAAACAGCAGTTTCAGCAACGAGAGAACTTAAAAAGACAGTGAATTGTGAGAGGGGTTATTTTGGAGCCCCTCCCCCAACCTAGTGTGGGGACTCAGAGATGACCTAGGCAGAAAGTGTGTGTCAAGATGGACGTTTTTATGGTGCTCACATTGTCCCAGGACTACCACACAGTTAGTTTTGGGCAACAATGTTTTGCAAAAGTAATGCCCTGCAAAACATTGTGGGGCAAGTTTCAGAGTGCAACAAACACTACAGCATCTTGACTGTAATGCTCAGAACAGCCCCTAGGGGGCACCACAATAAAAACAGCATTTGTAAGAAACATGGTCATGTAGCCATGTAGTCAGCCCCTAGACAGCATAACCACCTGAAAAGTGAATGGCAGAATGTAATACAATGTAACAATATATCCTAGAGGGTGTACGGCATTACACATTTTCAGGCCTACTAGAATAATTTTACAAACAAGGCCCTTAAAACAGAAACTACTCCCAGCTGTAAAACAAACGTTCCAGCCATGAGAGCTTAAAAAGACACTGAATAGTGGCAAGGGTTATTATTTTGGAGTCCCCAATCTAGTGTGGTGACAGAGAAATGAATTAGACAGAAAGAGTGTGTTGTGCTGGACGTTTTGATGGTGGTCCCATTGTCCTAGGACTTCCACACGATGAGTTACGGTAAAAAATGTTTCGTAAAAGTAATTCCCCGCAAAGCATTACGGGGCGAGTTTGAGTGCAGCAAATATTGTAGTATGTTGAATGCTGAGAACGGCCCCTAGAGGACACCACAATAAATACAGCTTTGGAAGAAACATTGTCATGCAACCATATAGTCAGCTCCTAAAGGGCAAAACTCCATGAAAACAGAATGGCAGAATGTAATGCAGTGTAACCAAATATATTGTTATAGGACCACCAGAGGCTGAGTTATGGGCCAAAATGTGTTGTAAAAGAAATGCCCTGCACAGCATTATGGGGAGACTTCCCAAAGTGCAGTGAATATTATAGTATCAGCTCTGTAGCTGTGCCAGGAGAGACGCGCTGAGGATTCCTGTGTTTTTCTTGATTAAAATGCGCAAATTTGTATATTTTTTCAACTGCTAAACTTGTACGTAAGTGGCAGTCATGTAAAGCGATCTTCTGATCGAGTTTGCGCTATATGAAACTTCCAATAAATACATAAAAAAGAACCCCCTCCCCTCCACTTGCAGCCTTTGGGCCAAGTCACCACAAAGAAACAGCAGCATGCCCAAAAATAAGGAAGAGGAAGAAACAACATAGGGTGCGAAGCGTAGAGGCAAATGAAAAAATAAAAAAGTAATGTGCCACACTAAGGTATATGGCCAATCGTGAAATATCCATTCAGTCTCTAAGCAGGTAACAAAGCAGCCTCAAGGTGGGACAAACAAAGCATTTATCTACGAAATCAAGGGAATTTTGAAAGGCAGGCCAAGGAACGAATGAAAGTGATGGGCGTGAGATGGACACGGTTAAAGCCCACAAAATGAGTTTACAACATGTCGAAGACAGCGCACGCACAGTGTCTTGGCACCACATAAAAAAAAGAGCAGGTACCCTGCCATTGCTTTGAAATCAAAGGCTCTTTATTTACATACAGAAGCAGAATGTTGTATGTATTTTATGTTATGTCATGCTATGTTAAGCGCATCTGTAGGGTCCTGCAGCGCCTTTTTGATCTGCATGCTTCTGGGATTCTAGTTGACTGAAGCCAAAGTGCACTATTGACACTGCATTTAGTAGTTGTGATTCGTATTGTTTAGCCAGAACCTACAAATCAAAAGGGGAGGAGTCACCTTGGCATTGCTTTTGAAATCAAGGATTTCTTAATTTATAAACAGAAGTGGAGTGCTGCATTATGTTAGGCTACGTTATTTGAACCATTAAGGTTAAATTAGATTAATGTATTGATTAATTATAGTTCATATTGGATAATTACAGGTAGATCTGATTATGGTGTGTCTGGAGTACTTGGTTCATGGATGCATGTGCCCATGGACATTGATGTCTGTTGTGTAAAGTTCTTTGCCCACTTCAGGAGGTCGTTATGTGTTAGAAATGTTTCCTATTATGATATGTTGTTGATGCTACTGTAGGTGCAGCTGGTGCAGTAGGCCGCATTGTCATCTTAATTGAACTGCAGCACACACCCAGGTGTAGCTCTGTGGACCATACACAATACCTTGATGTACACGCCGTGGTGGTGCGAGCCATCCAGTCCTACACACCTAGTTCAGGATGAGCATTATCAGCATGGCAAGCCCCAACAACCCAAAGTGATGGACCCATTTTGGAAAGTCTTGAGCTTGTGTATTGTGTAGTAGATGAAAAACGAATAAAGGACATTATTGCGGCAAAGGTGGAAACTGACAATTGCTGTGATCACTGAGCTACAGCCATTAGCAGTCAGTAATGGAACAATCTTCTGCAAAAATCTGGACAGAAAAAGCAGGATGACAGATCTTTCACATGGGATATCAGCGCTAGGGTGTGATCAGTCCGGAAGCTCAGAATCTTAAACTTCCAACGGCTGGGGAGCTGGTGCCAGTGAATTCCCATTTTTGGTGGATAAAGGTTGTCTAGAGCCATGATGTACTGCTTGTTAGTGTTCTGTAACGACAGCCATTTGCGACCCAGCACTGTTGCCATCATGAAAATTGTCACGAACTGAGAGACTGACTGGGATCGACAGACCAGAAACTTCTGGCCTGCCGGTGAGGCCTATTAAACAAATTACATCCCTGGACCTTTTTAGTTTGTAAACAGTCCGAAGTAGTTTTAATGTGATACATTTGACACTAAATAAAACAAGTATTATGAAGAAATAAAAACATTTACAACTATCTAAGTATTTTCCCTCTCGGAATAGGCTTTCGTCCCTTATCAGTACAATTGAATTGGTCCCTCTGTAAAGAGTGACTGAATGAGTTCCTGTAGCGACCTGGTCACTGAGGTATACACTTAAGTGTTGGCCTTAGGAAAGTCAAAGAGAGATGCTCCAGTGACCACCACCCAACCCCCATATAGCATAGGTGGGTGGGGGAAGATGCTAGCAATCCAATGTAAAATACAACAGAAGATTTGTTAAGAGATATGGCACCATTGCTGCCCTCTTAACTGAGCTGACTTCCAAAAAGCAGTCAAGGCTGGTGATCTGGGCAGGGATTTGTCAGAAGGCATTTGATTTCCTCAAGGAAGCCACGTGGACAGCACCTGTGCTCAGGGCCCAGGGGTCCAAGGAATTCATAATGCAAAACGGACGCTTCAGAGCATGGCATAGGGACAGCCTTCGCACATCTGAGTGAGGAGGGCCTAGACTAACCGGTAGCCTTCATTAGCAGGAGGTTACTATCACGGGAACAGAAGTGGAGTGCCATTGAAAGAGAGGCATTTGCTGTGGTCTGGGCACTGAGAAAGTTTAGAACATACCTGTTTGGGACTCACTTCCGGGTTCAGACAGACGACAGGCCCCTCAGAAGCCTCATGCAGATGAGGGGTGAGAATCCTAAACTCTTGAGGTGGTCCATTTCCCTACAGGGTATGATCTATACAGTGGAGCACTGCCCGGGGGCTGGCCATGCCAATGCTGATGGTCTCTCCAGATTCTTTCTCCTTAGTGATGAGAGCTCCCAAGGGGTTGGGTAGTTCTCCCCACTTTCAGCTGGTACGGGGGAAAGGCGGGGGGGGTTTAGGTGAGAGGACATGTTAGATCTGACAGCCTTAAGGTGGTCATATCCCAACCTTTTGCCTGCCTCCCCCCATTTTTTGACCCTGTTTTTGCTGGTTTTATGACTCTGTGCACTGTACCATTGCCGACCAGTGCTAAAGTGCATGTGCTAAAGTGCATGTGCTCTCTCCTCTAAACATCTAAACATGGAAACATTGGTTCCTACACAATGGGCATATTTACGTTGCCTACAAGCCCCTAGTAAAGTGCACTACATGTGCCCAGGGCCTGTCAATTAAATGCTACTAGTGTGCCTGTAGCACTGAGTGTGCCACCCACATACGTAGCCCCTTAACCATGTCCCAGGCCTGCCATAGCAAGCCCTGTGTGTGCAGTTTCACTACCACTTTGACTTGGCATTTATAACTACTTGCCAAGCCTTAAACTCCCCCTTTTCTTCATGTACATCACCCCTAAGGTAGGTCCTTGGTAACCCATAGGGGAGGGTGCTATGTAAGTAAAAGGCAGCACATGTACTAATGCGGTTTACATGTCCTGGTAGTGAAAAACCCAACACATTTGTTTTCCACTACTGTGAGGCCGGCTCCTCCCACAGACTATTATTAGAACTGCCCTCATATACATTTTAGTAGTAGACGCTGATCTGGAGGGAGTAGTACTGTCATGTTTAGTATGGCCAGATTGGTAATAGAAAATCCTGCGTGTAGCTAAAGTTGGATTTAATATTAATATTTTAGAAATGCCACCTTTAGAAAGTGAGCATTTCTCTGCATATCCTGCCATCTGTGCCTTACTACCTGTCTCCAATCCACATCTGGTCTGTGCTGGTTGGCAGCTCCCCTTGTGCATTCCACTAAGACGGCCATACACACATGCCACTCAGTCACATCTGCATTCTGAATGGGTCTCCCTGGACAGGAAGGGTGGAGGGGTTCTCTTTTACGTTTCAAAGGCCGGTGGCCTTCCCTCACACAAAGGACTGATAACTCCCCACAGGGATCCTGGCAGACAGGACTGGGCTGAAAGGGGAATTTGTGCGCTTCAAAACCATTCTTTGAAGTCTCCCCCACTTCAAACGCGTTTTTGGGTGTATATAAAGTGGGTCTCTGACCCCACCAAATCAGACATCTCTGTCAGAGAGATTGCTTGGCTGCCCAAAGGACTCATCTGGACTGCTTTGCTGAAGGACTGCTTTCCTGTTTGTTGCCCTGGTGCCTGGTGCTCCTGACCCTGCTGGAAGGACTCCGTTTTCCTCCTAAAGTGCTCTGCAAGTGCTTGGATTGAGCTTGCCTCCTGTTTCTGAAGTCTCAGGGCCAACAAAAACTTCACCCCTTTAGGAAATCGTCAGGCATCGGAAAATCGCCACAACGCCTGCAGAAATCGACACAGCACCTGCATCATGGCTGGAAAATCATCACACCACCAACCGGAGCAACGCAGTGCCGGACTTGCAACTGGAAATCTGATGCCGTGCCGGACTCGCGGCTGAAAAAAATCACTGCAGCACCTACCGGATCGATGCAGCACCTGCTCCTTTCTACCAGCACGCACAGGATTTTCATGCATCATCCCTGGGTGTCAAAATATCCCTGCATCGCAGTGAGGAATCAAGACTGTGCTCCTGGAAATCGATGCATCACCTTGCATAGTGGAAAGAAGTGACGCATCGTCTGTGCTGCGCCGGAAAATCCAATGCAGTGGCTTTTTTTCAAATCAACACCTCCTCTGTGGCCCCCGTGCGTCATTATTTTTCACGCATCCCAGGTACTGTGTGTTACAAAGATACAACCACTGATTCCGAAGGATTGAGACTCTTTTAAATCTTTAAAAAGTGAGATCTCATCTTGTGCATATTGGATATTTGTCATTTTTATCTTATTTTATTCAGATCAGTATCTATTTTTCCAAACCTGTGTGCTGTTTTCATTGTGTTACTGTATGAGTTTTGGACAAATACTTTACACATTGCCTTCTAAATTAAGCCCGCCTGCACTGTGCCAAGTTACCACAGGGTGAGCACAGGATAATTTGGATTGTGTTGTGATTTCCCCAGACTAGGATTGTGGCCCCTACTTTGACATCAATGTATACCTCTGCCTACTAGAGACCCAATTTCCAACACTGAACAAGTCACTAAAGAAGGGGAAGAGTTCTCGCCTTCATTGCAAACAAGCAGGTTGCCTCTAGAGAGGCTGGTGTAACCTGGGAAATACCCTGGCCTTGTGTGGTTCTCTTGGCATGGAGGAATAACGTAGAATTAGGTTTAGTGTAAGGCGGGCATACGCCTATCCTCAGCCGCCAACTCAGGGTGACTGTGAGGTACCAGGAGCTGCACAATTATTATTGTTTTATTTGTTACTATTTTCTAAAAAGCATATATCCGATATTCATTTCACATTTATTTTCGGATGCATTGAAGACGACTTTCATGCTAATATACCATATCTATGACCACCCTCACTACACTCAGGAGTCATAGAGGCCAAATAATACAATTTCTATAGTGTCCCTACCTTAGGTTTTCAGGATATTAAGTTACCATAGAGTTTAGTGCCCAGATAGGGAAAGAAGACGACAAGGAAGGCAAAGGCTCACGCAGTGGGCAATGTGAAAACAGTTCTAAGAAGAGATTACTGTCTAGTTCAAATGTCAGACGTAGCCTGATATGAAGAAATATATTGCAAAGGTCTGAACAAAAGGTTGTAAATCGGAATAGCGAAGTCAGGAATATCACTAGACATAAATATTGCGCCCTAAATAGTGCTTGCCATTACACCGAGCATAGATTATCTTCCACTAAAACAGATGGTAAACCCTGCGAATAGGTTCTATCAACAAACCCATTTCCGTTCATGGTAGCACACCTACGTAGGGCATGTTTGAAGATGGCAGGGTGGGCTCAGGGAAAAGTCCAAAAAAGTGAGTGTGAGAGAGAGAGAGAGAGAGCATTTTGTAGGGAAGAACGCAACTGCGAATATTGTACAAGTTCATGGATGATTTAGGGAAAGGGCGTGAGAGAGAAAAGGAGAGAGGCGAGAGACAAAAGGGAAAAATTACAGTGAGAAGACTATGAAATGGAATAGAGAAAGAAAGAGAACAGGGAAGAGCAGAGGAGACCGGGAAAGAGACAAAAATAGAAAAAGCTGAATAGAATAATGGAGAATGAGAAGTTGTGACAGGGGGCGGAAGTAAAACAGAAGGCTTGTGTGTGTGTGAAAGAAAGAGCACGGGAGATAGCAAGAGGGAGATGGGCGGATGGCAGAGTGAAAATCAAAGGAGAAGGAAACCAGACCCAGCCGAGATCAGGAAAATCCAAAAAGTAAATCAGTACACCATGGTGAGTCTCATCAAGAAAGGTACAACACCTAACCAGGTGGTGGTGATTTGTCGTCAAAATGTTTGTCAGGGTCTGCCGGTCGGAAGGAGGATCACGTCCTATTCACACCAGCAGCACTCAAGGTAAGCTTCCGTGTGATGATGTGGACAGGCACATAAACTGAAAAGACGCAGCTCTACGACAGAATTAACCAGTCCTCGGACAGATTGGAGACTATTCTGAAATCGATGATCAGGCCTGTGTACACCAATGGCTACTGTGTAAAGTATTTCAAGACCGTTCTGAATGAACTATCTCGAGCCCCGTACTATTCGCGTATGTGGGTTGTGCAGCTGAGTGACTGGGGGTTTTAATCCTGACTGTCTAATAACCCATGGGGAACGATCCCGCTCGACATGTCCTCTGTGGGAAGAGGGTGCGCCACCGCTGTCCAACGAACATCTGTGGCGAGGCAATGATTTCTGCAGTCTGCGCCCTATGAAGATAAAACAGGGCTGGAAGTGCGCATGCAGAAAAGCTGCATATGCAAAAGGTACTCTTCCGAGCGACAGCAGTTAAATCGGACTGTGGTATGTCCCAACAGGCGACTATAAAGCATGGGGTTCTAAGTCCTGACCTGCAACTTTACAGCTGACTCACCTAGCGCGCGTTTGCGCAGGAAGTACGGCAGAAATGACGGGAGGGAGGGGGTGCCAGCGAGGAGGCTACAGATGGGCAGAGATGGCCAACAAAAAGGATTAATCAATGAAGTCGGCTGAGAGGAAAGAGGAGGGGCCACACGTTGTAACAGGAAAAAGGCATGAGTGTACTGTGATGGCCAAGAAAAATGTTATTTTAGTAAAATTCCCTGGGAAGGAACTAAGCACAAAAGGGAGGGACATTTTCAAAAATGGACCAATAAAAATGAAGCATTTAAGACAAATACAACAAAGAACAAATGGCAAGAGTGGGCGAGGTTAAAAGCCCATAATGAATACAACTTGTCTTGCAGACAGCACTCTAAGCTAGACCTAAAAAAGGCTATACCATTCTCAGTATGGGCAGTGTCATAGTGCCTTTTCTTTTATTTCTCCCAGAGGCAACACAAGAGGGAGAGAGGGAGGGTGGGAGACAAGAATGCAAGTGTGGGGAGAGGGGATAAGAGCACACAGAAAATGAAGCACCATTTGGAAGCAAGAAGACAAAACAGGGGGGAGGAGAGGCTTGGGGGCGAACAGAAGGTGAGAGGCAAGCAGACAGACAACAGAGAATGGAAAGGAGAGGCTGGGGCTGGGGCAAGCAGACGGACAGTGAAGGGTGGGCATGAGGTGCCTGGGGCAAACAGACGGACAACAAAGGGAGGCTCGCAGGCATGGACAGGGGAAGAAACACAGAAGGAGAAGTGCACCAGGAAGACAGCTAAAAAAAACATCCCTTCATAGAGTGCTTAAACAAAAAGAAAAAAGTCCCCCCTGAAAAAATAAGCAATCGAGTGACAATATATCCATGCTCCAGGGAAGCGGACCAAGAAGAAGCAAGCAATTGAGAATGACAATAAAACCAACCAATGGTAAGCAATGGGGGTCCTTAAGTCCCCGCGTACGATAACAAGGGGTCTTGCAAGAGAGCACATCGTTTCAGGTGAGACCTAAGAATAATAAAATGTAGGAGAGCGCAAATATATACTGAGTGGGTAGCAGCATTTTGGAGGTCCAGGGTCATGCATAACAAAAAGAAGTTAAAAATGAGGGTAATGGGGAAGGGCAGGGAGTGTACTGAAGTAAGTCAGACGAGGGTGGGATTGAGGGTGGGCAGTGTCTACCTCTGGTTCGAATGTGACATATCATGGATGTGAAATATTCTTTAGGTTGAAGCCTAACAGCTAGCTGAGCTGTCTGGTTTGAAAGACATCTTGGGGGCATTCTGAAAGCTTCTCTGGGAATGCATTCTGCCCATTGCTTACTACTGGGGCTCTGTGGTTTGTAACTCACATTTGTTTGCTTTTTATTTGTATTTGTTTTTTTGGCAGTCCAGCTTGCCCTGGCCCCTCTGTAAAGTATAGCCTGTTCACTATTGCTCTTTGTATTCTTCAGTGAGTGCTCAGTTTCTCCAAACAGGTCTTTACATTTTATTCTTAGGTGGTCACATTTGCTGTGCATTCAAAGATTTAAGTCAAATGTCAGGCTCTGTCTTCCAGGCAGCATGGAGTTTACTTTTCTTTCTCTGACTTCAAAATGAGGATTTTGTGGCAATCCCGCTGGCTACTCATGTGAGAGAAAGGGTGTAGGGCGTTATTTTTTCTTGCATACAACAAAATATAAATGTCTGTAAATGCACTGTAAAATGTTTCAGAATATATAATTAGGAAAGCGCACATGAAGCACTTTATTTTAGTAATTCTGTACTGTGGAGAAAACATGTTTAAATATGATCGAAACAAATTAATACACCTGGTGATTCCACTTGCACACATTATCATTTGTACACTGCATAGTTTTATTAGTAAAACTGTGTACAAATGTAATGAACATTTGAATTCAAAATGTTTTGTCTGTAATGGCAGTGTACTACCACACCATGCATACTCCCCTTCACACCACTCCACTCTACACCAGTCCAAACTGCAACACTCTACTCCATGACACACTACAACACTACTCCCCTTTATGCTACGCCTCTCCAATCTACTCCAAGCCACTCCAAGCCACTCTAGGCCACTTGACATTGGGCCACTCCACCCTATGACCTTTTAATCAATTCTACGCTATGTCACTCCACTCTTCTCCCCTTTATGCTACACCACTCCACTATCCACCCCTCTACTTAACTCCCCACCACTGTAAGGCACTCTCCACCCCACTCTACAACCCTCTACTCTATGCCACCTTACGCTATGCAACTCTATACCACTCCACCCCACAAGCTTTTAGCCATGCTGAACAGTAGTCACAATGGTGTACAACATGGCTAAAAAACATTGGCAAAGCCCATAGCTCTTGCACAGGTGAGACCTATTGGCTTTCCTACGCGTAAGTAGTTCACATCCACAAAGTGCTGTGGGCTGATGCCAACACTCATGGACACTGTCAGGCAGTGAGTAAAGATAGCTGATCCACAGCACCCAATTGGGGGGGGGGGGGGAGAGAGAGAGACTGCTCGAAAGGAAACTGACTGTCAGCTGTTTTGGTGAAATGTATTTCACAGCTGTGATATTTTGAACTGTTTTACGTAATTGGTCATTATCTTAAAATGACCTTATATCTGTCTTTTGCACGGTTGGCACTTTACTCGGTGTCTCTACGGTACCATCACAGTGGAAACAGCATCGAGGGAGGAGAAAGGGCTGTTGCATCTAGCACCGGTTAATGCTCTAGATGTGTCAGAGAGGGGATAAAAGAATGTGCGCTGCGCAGATGCCCACCTCAGAATATAACGGACTGATTGTCAGCTGTTGTGGTGAAGTGTGCTGTGTGAAAAGGACTTTAAATCTGTGATATTTTAAGGCTGGAAATGTTTTTATGTAACTGGTCAATGTCAAATTGACTTATCGGTCTTTTGCACTGTGTGCACTTTACTGAGTTCGTCACATTAAAGTGAGAATAACATTCAGGGAGCAGGAAGGGCCCTCCCATCTAGCAGCGATTAGTGCTCTAAATGCTCTAGGGAAGGGGTAAAAGAACGAGTGCTGAGTGGAGGCATAGCGAACATGTGCAGCGGGCGCACCGCTGGAGCACCAAAGGTAGCCTGTCTGCGCCCATCTGTATCTAACCGGGATCAGGGACCAGGCATTGTGCCAGGTTACAATCCTATTTGGCCTCACAAATAAAAGCTGGGATATGAGATCATTTAAATCCATTGAGGGAAGATTCACTAATACGGCTGATGATCAAAGTAAAATTAGGGTTAACCAATGAACCCTGTCCTCCCAGAATTATGCATTTTTTGCATCCGCAACAATCAGGTTCCCACCCCAAAAATAACACTGAAACGGTGCTTGTTTTAGTGGTTGAGGTCTAAGGAAGGGCTTGGATAGAGGAAAAGCTTTGGCTCTAATTGTGATTGACCTGTCTGCAGCTTTTGAAACGTTGATCATGAGATTCTACTCTGCTGTATCAGGGCCGCAGTCATTTCTGATATATCATATGTATGTCTAAGGTCCTTCAACAGTGACAGAACTCAAGCAGTGCATCTGGCACCAATCATAGCCTCTGAGGCCAGAGAGGCCTGCGGAGTTCCTCAAGGCTCAGATCTCCCACCTCTCTCACTTAACATCTACATACAGCCACTGATAATGGAACTCGCCAGAAGTGGGTGCCGCATTTTTATATTATGAGGATGACTCCCATATTTTACAATGTTTGGAGAACAGGGAGGCGTCTCAGCTCTGTTTCCAAGACTGTATGCACTTCATCTACGGCCGGATGAGGATGAACTTTTTAAAGATGCATCCAGAAAAGGCAGAAATCTTAGGCTTCAACAGCCACTCAGGAGTTTGGTCAGAGCTCTACAGACCCAGGGAAATTGGCCCACCTCCTACACCCAATGTTGCGGTAAAATGTTTGGGCATAATTAATCATAAATTATCCCCAAGACCACAAATGAAAAACGTGGTTGCAAGAGGGAAATTGACCCTCTGGGCAACAAGGAAGCTTACTCCACACCTTTCTTCAGAAGCCATCGAATCAACCATGGTAGCAATGATTGGAGAGATAATAGCTCTGCTGACAGCATTTATCTGAGGTTATTAGACGACAACCTCAAACGTCTCCAAATACTCCAGAATGCAGCAGGCAAGTTAGTGCTCAAGGTACCTCTCAGATTACATACTTGCTAAAACAACTGCATTGGTTACCAATAGTACAGCAATTTAAAGTCTGCTGTTTAGACTTTAAGGCTAGTCATGGCTTAGCTCTGGACTTTTTCACAAAGCATGTGTTAAGATACTTACCAACCAGGGCTCTGCGTTCAACTACGTCCAATCTTCTAGTGGGCTTAAGTACCGTAAAACTAGAATAGGAAGTTGTAGGTTTTCAGTCTCGGCTCCCCAGAAATGGAAATCCTTTCCAACCTTTATTCCGTCAGAAACACTGCTTGAACCTTTTAGATGAGCATTGAAAACCTGGCTTTTTGAGAAAGAAAGTGTTGGCTCTGAAATACAGTAGCTGATAGAACACATCAAATGTTTCATTCTGAGGACCCCATACCATGATACCTTTGGGTGAATGTGTGCTTTATTAGCCAACGTAACCATAACAAGAGAAAGTGAGAAAAAGAAAAACTCTGCTCGGATGGCGACAACATAAGCAAGGGCTACAGCTCTCGGGCTGAGGTTTGAGGCTGTTAACCTCTCCTGTATTTGGGCTGCCCTACTGGGCCTAGTGCCGCCCTTACAACACTCGACTCTCAGTGGTAGCAATAGTGAAACGTCCCATGTTCCCTGGTGAAGGTAGAGTTGAAGTACTCTGGCTCACTCTGCAACCCAATAAAATGATTGCTCAGCCCAGTGCTTCTCTTTGAAAACAACAAGTACTTAATTATAGCAAAAAGCACACTGCACATTGCTATCACGCTAGATACCCGACTTACTGGCGCACGTTCTAGGTGTTTCAATGTAAAGTCCCAATCTAGGCACTCAACCATTCACATTTTTCCCTCCATCCCTGGGTTTCTTGGGGCACAGTTTTTAGATTTAGGTGCAGCAGTCATCCCCACCTCTCTCAATAGAAGGCCTTATTTGAGCTCTTGGGCTTGGATGGCCTTACACGGATTACCTTCTGGTGCAGCATGGAGTCAGGAGGTGGATTTACTGGTCGTGGGGGAACAGAGTGCATGGCACAGGGTCAGTAGTGCAGTGGGCGAGCTGTCTGAGGTCCCCACACAAAACTGGTAACAGAAAGCAGTTTCTGGACAAGCTTCAGTCAGGCCAGACAATTGGGCAACACTGGCCAAAAGTGCCTTGGCAAAGGCGGCAGGGATAACATGTTGCTCAGCAGGCTTCAGAAATGCCACAGCTTTTCCAACACTTGTGAAGATGGATTGGTGAACTTGATCATGCCAACCACACGGTTTATGTTGGCAACATGGTTCGCCAGGTGCTCAAATGGCATCACCTTAAAAGTGAAATAAGTTAGCACAGAAAATGTAGCCTCTTTCCTGGCCGCTGGTGCCAACGCTGTCTGCCAGTAGCCACAGGCATAAGTAATTTGCACCATCCAGCCAGTTCACAAGCTTATTAGCTCTGAGGATCAGATATTCATCAAACTTAGTGATGTTGCTGATGTTGTGGTAATCTACACAAAAACAAAAGCCGGCTGATCCTTGATTGGGCACTGACACAACTGGGCTGACCTAAGGGCAAGCAAAGGTTTAATGACCCCCATTCCAACCTCTTGTCCACTTCTGCCTATTTGCATCTTTGGACTAGGCTGACATGTAATAAGTGTTACTTTAGCAGACTATCTCCTGGGTCAATCTCACAAACATAGTCAGGTGTCAACCTGGAGTAAGTGGGAATAGGTGGCAGAACCTTCCTAAAACTTCTCTACATTTGCTCTTATGTTCAGGCAGCAACTCAGGGGAAGGTTGTACCTCCTCCACAGATCTACTCCCCATGTTGCTATGCAACAGGTTAGAAAGGCTCGCTGCCTTCTTCAACTTCCTCTGCCATAGTCATAATGTTCACTGTGTAACATCTCCTGAAAGAAAGGCTCTAATACCATTCCTGGGTTCTCTTGTGGCACCTGTGTCCACCTAGTTCAGATCACACATCTACTGCACTAACCTTTATGGCTCACCCCACTTATCCTGAAAGGTTCTGGGACAAATAGCCTTCAGCGCCAACAACTTCTGACCATCCAGGTACCCAGTCCACGTTGCTTTTTGGTCATACCACTCCATCAGCTCATAGCTAGACTGAAGGTTTTGTTTCACCCGACTGACACAATCAATTTCCTGAGGCCACTCACAAAATCCACCACATCCTTCTGAGGTGACTCAGGCACTCCTTTCAACACTTCTTTAACCAAAGTGAGTGGTTCCAGTACAGGGTTTACCAACAGAAGTCTGAATAGAGAAACACAATTTCTTTCTATGGAATAACCCAATAAGCGGGCAAAAGACATGGAAGAAGAAGATCCCAATTCCACCCAAGTTTCTCGGGGAGAGTTCCCATTATACACAGTCTTGTTAAACCTCTTTACTAACCCACTGATATGCAGATGCTAGTCCATACATAATGGAAAGTCAAAGCAGCTTGCTCCCACATCTCCTCACGTAGAAGGAGATAAAATTGGTACCCCAGATGGAAGTCACTGCCTTAGGAAATCTGGCTCTAGGAAAGATCCCTACAAGAGTCCTTGCTACCACTCGTGAAGTGGTGTTCATGAGGAGCTAAAGCGTGGGGGTAAGACCTAAAAGTAAGGAACCCAATGAAAGGCATACAGCACTGTTAGCATGGCCTCCCACCTTACGAATATTAAGCATTTTCTAGTTGTCTTCGGAGTACACAGATATTTTCACTTAGCTGGAATTGTCAAGACAGCAGGAAATAAAGGATGACAGAGAAGAAATTCATTACCTATCTTCAGATACAGGAACAAAGCTGAGGTAAGTGTTGCACAGGTGTATCAGGATCGTTTTTCAAGAATAACTGCTGTGACAGTACATTCATAAATGTTATTGTGCACACAAATTTATTTTAGGTACACAAAAGGTTGACTTTGCAAACATAAACCCAAATCTAATTCAGAGAATCAGGATTGGTTTAACTTTAGGTCTTCAAAGTCTAGTGCACGTATGGTTAAGTATAACAACTTTGGTGAGGACCCATGCAAGTTTAAGTCACAACTCACTATTTCAAACGTTTGTACCCAAGCTCATGCGCACCGGCCCAGTCACAAGTCTTGTACCTCCCTGAAGCAGTAATTTTCCCAGTGGGTCCCCTCTGGCATACAGAGTCACTGCAGCACAGCAGTATCGGTGTAGCAAGACCTGCATGGTTCTCAACACACAGCTCAGTATATGGCAGCTCTATCTTGGCACACAAGGGTCGCCAAAAACAAACTTGTACATAGGCATCGGTGCAATCAGTGCTCAGCCGAATCTTCACACCTGTCACAGGGAGGCCTCACAGTCACCACTGGATCTTGCTCTCTCCAAGGCGTTCATCTTCCTCACAGGGTACCCGGGCCTTGGCAAGCAGAAAGGTGCTGGTTCTTCAGGCATCAGGACAGGTGGTCTTGGTTTCCTTGGGTGATGTCCCCTCATCCAGCAGGGAGACTAGCAGGCCTTGGTTCCCAGTCCTGGTCACAGGTAGAAGTAATGCAGAGCTTCCCTTTCCAACAGAGCCAATCTGGCTGCTTAGCAGATGACAAATGTTTGGGGACTCACCCTCCCCTTCTTATAGTCCTTTTCCAGACACTAAATGTAATTTAGAGTCTGGTCTGTGAAGATTTATATTGGGGTTCTGCTTCTTTTGAAATGGAAACTTCTCCTTTTCATCTTATTTCATGAAAGAGGTCAGCCACAGCAGATATGGCTCCAAAGCTGAATGTCCATAGCACAATTCATGGGAGTGACCAGAGTTCACACCTGGATGTCAGCCACAGTGATATGTGCATCAAAAGGTTAATACCAGCTCTTCAGCCCTACTCTTTGGGATTATTTTATAAACCCCACCTCCCCTTCCTTGTGATCTATCACTGAATCAAAGAGCAGTCTTTTGAAAAAAAAAGAAAGCCTCTCTTTTTTCCAGACCAGTGTTTACCCACCCAGCTCACAAGAATGCAACATACACAAATTCTGTCTGGGCAGATTCCTCTCCTCCTCATGTCTTTACCCAAGTAGGCCTGTGGGCGTCCCAAAATGGAACCCCAGCTCTTCCATGCAATGTATCATTGCAGGCACACTCACTCAGTGTACCCACAGTTTCAGTCCAACACTGTTCCCCTATGCAATGGACTCATGCATCCAGCACACACTCAATCTGTGTGCACTGTACAGCACCAAAGCTTTGCTGTATTTAATGAGGGTGTGCTCTTTACAAACACACTGCCAACACACACTCACTATGTAATTGCTGCACAACACTTAAACTTTCATATTGCACACTGCGTAAGTACACATACACTCCGCACTTTCCTTATTTACACATGCACTACGCAGCACTACATCTCTATCAGCATACATACACCCAGTACATGTACTGTCAACACATGCACTGCACAATACATCTTTATCCTTGTAATGTACTCTTCCCATGCACACATACAACTAACACAAAATTACTGCTCCTTTGCAATGCAGCACTCCACCGGATGTAGGCCAAGGGTGGGTTAAGCACACAGCTGCAGAACTTTTGAAAAGGTGAGTGAGCCTGGAAGCCTCACTCAGGTGACAGAATAAAACACTCCTGTTCACTGCATGGTTTGCTGACACCACTACGCTCATGCTGCTTAACTCCTGGTGAAGGTTGTAGCCTTCCACCACTATGAGGGTAGTGCTTTGGGCACACCTCCTGGTCCATTAATCTATGAAACAGGCCTATGTAATGGTGCACACATGATCCGTGTTCACCTATGACAAAAAAAAAGGAGAAAAAAAATAAAAAAATCAGCCTTAGGGATCCCGACAACACGTGCACGTCTTTACAATGCAGAGGACATTTCCGTGCCAACAGATGCCCCTTCCAGATCACAACATCCCAAAGCAATTTTTAACCCGGAGAAGTTGGGTGTCAAATCGGTAAAACCGGAGGAAAAGTCTGTCAGAATTCTAGTGGCTCAATCCAGCTCTGTGTTCCACTACAAAGTCCAACTCTTGCAAAGAAATACACCATCTCGCAACTTGGGATTCTCCCCTTCATAGCCATCAACCATTTCAGTGGCTTATGATCTATCTGCACCACAAACAAAACCAAACATGTACAGATGGAATTTACACAAGGCCCACACTCCTTGTCAATAGTTGGCAGGTTATGCACTCTGGGTAGTAATCTCTTGCTAATAAAGGCTACCAGATGCTCTCTACCTTTGTCATCCAGCTTGAGCTAACACTCCTCAAACTCCTTTGTCGGAGGCATCCGTCCATACAATGAAAGGCTGACTGTGATCAGACACTTTTAGTACTGGTATAGTGCATGGTGCCTTCTTCAGGTCCTCAAATGTTTTTGACACACTGGGTCCATATTACCTTCCTGGTCTTCTTCCTAGAGCTTGAAGCAGTCCCAGGGGGCAACTATATTTTCCATAGTTGGCCACAAAGTTTTGGTAATACCTGGTGAGCCTTAAGAAGGCGGTCACTTCAGTGTGGGTGGTAGAGGCACCTCCCATTCCATCACAGACTAATTTTCAGCACCGGACAGGAGAATCTTTCCATTTGCCCACATCCTGCCCAGAGGTCTGACCCACTAGACACTTAGGTTATTTACAAGCCCCTTGTGACACTTTTTATATGGGAAAAAGTGATACACCCTTGTAAAGAAGTCCCTTAGTTGTCTTGATGGTCCGTTTCGCCTCCTGTATCCTTGACAACACCTGCTCAATAACTTCCATGTGTGGCTGAACACCACAATATCATCCAAGTAGGCCACACTGTTCCAACCCTGCGAGAAAATGATTCACAAGACACTGAAAAGTGTCAGGAGTATTATTTAACCGAAAGGGCATCACTTTAGACTGATACAGTCACTCTGACGTACAAAAATGCATTCTTCTCCTTAACATTTACCAATAACGATTAGTGACATCCAAAGTACTCAAGTAGTATGCAGCACTTAACCGATCCACAAGCTCACCCGCTCTGGGAACTGGATGGGCGTCTGTTTTGAATACTTAATTGAGGGCTCAGTAGTCCACACAGAACCGCAAGTCAGTAGACCCTCGCTTCGGTACTAGAAAGACAGGACTAGACCAAGGACTACAAGATCACTCAATAACTCCCAGGCCCAACATTTTGGCACCTTCCGCCTTAATGCAGCCCTGAATGCGGTAAGGATTTCGGGTACATTCTACCCTTCACTAACAGACTATCACCCATGTTATGTCATGCACAAAGACAGGTATCCACCCTGCAGGCAGCGGGAAGAGGCTGGCAAAACATCCCAATACCCATCTATAGTTTCTCTGCTGCTTGTGCGTTAACTCACCTTCTAGTTGATCACCCTCCACAGTGCCATCCTCTATGTCACTATGCAGCAAGTAAGGAAGTGGCTCGATAACTTCCTCAACTTCCTCCGCCATTGCCATGAAATTCATTGTGTAGTCTCTCCGGAGGTAAGTTTTTGGCCTGTTCACATGGAACAAACTCCTGGGTTCCCTTGTGGCACCCGTGTCCACAAGGTAGTTCATCTCAGACACTTTCTTAACAACCTTTTATGGCACACACCATTTGTCCTCCAAAGCCCTGGAAAAAATAGGCTTTAGCACCTGCAACTCCTGACTTTCTTGATACCCAGTCAGCGAAGTTTGCTGGTCTTACCATTCCTTCATCAGCACTTGGCTAGCCTGATGGTTCTCCTCTGCCTGACCTATGCTTTGCACCATCAATTTCCTGAGGTCAATGACACATCCTTACGTGGAGACTCGGAAGTTCCCTCCCAACCTTCACATCTCTAAGGCGGTTGGACCCAGCACCAGGTGTTAATACAGAAGTTCAAAGGGACAGAACTCTACTCCTTTCTGTGGAATCTTTTCACAGGCAAGAGACATGGCAGGAGAAGATCCCACTTCCTCCTGAGGTTCTCTGGCAGAGGTCCTATCATAATTACACATCACATTACTGTCCTTGGAAAGCCGACCCTAGAAAAAATCCCCAGGAGAGCTCTCTCTACCACCTTTACAGTCATGCTCCTAAGAGCAGTGGTACAGCTTCAGCGTACTTGGTAGGGTAATCCAAGATGTACTTGTTGTCTGACTATGAGGGAGTCAAATGGGCCAACAAGGTCTATTCCCACCTGCTCAAATGGAACCCCTATAACTGGTAGAGGTACTAAGAGTGCCACTGTATTCCCTCCTATATTACCACTCATCTGGCAAGCTGGACAGGTTCTACAGAGACACTGTGCATCCCTCGCCAGCAGAACAGAGGGTCCAACTTAGCCTGGGTTTTCCAATCCCTACGTTTCCTGCAAAGGACACTTCATGGACCAGTAATGACAGGAAGTTCCTTTGCACTGATGAAACCACTAGTGCCTGGCTCAGGATTTACCGGTTCACCAGTCCAGTGCACACACTCAGTCTGCGCGTGCTGTTCAGCACCAAAGCTTTTCTATATTTACCAAGGTGTGCTCTTTACAAATCCACACACCGCCAGCACACATACTAATTTTGTTCGCGCTGCACAACACTTCCACCTCATTTTTTACTCCACACAAGCACACATACACTCAGCACATGCTTTATCCACACATGCACTACACCTCTCAAGTAATCTATCCCTCTCTGCATACATACACTCAATCCAAGTACTACTACACATGTTCTGCTCAATCCTTGTACTGTACCATTGCCAGGCACACATCCACTAATGCAGAGTTACTGCTCCTGCGCTATGCAGCACTCCACAGCCACTTATGTAGGCTACACGAGTAGAGCTCACTGAAGTGGAATTTTTGAAAAAGCGAGTGTGCCTGTTGGCCTCACTCCACTGACACAAGGTAAAGCGATCCTGTTCGCTACTACTGATCACTACACGGTATGCTGCCACCACTATGCTTGTGCTGCTGAACACCTGGTGAAGGCCGTAGCCTTTCCTTACTAAGACAGCAGCACTTTATAAGCCACTCTCAGTCCAACAAGACTGCAATCCTTGAGACAGGCCTTTGTCATGGCGCACAAGCTTGATCCGGGTTTGCCTATGACAAAAAAAATATCTGTATTACGGATCCAGACAACAGTACAGTTGGGCACTCAGAGCGGGGGATACACGTCTTCACCATGCAGAGGACTTTCCGTCCCAACAGTTTCATTTTACTGAATCGAATTTACGATGTGTGCTATAATTGGGAGCACAAACCAAGCATTAAATCAATGACTGATTTATATATCAAGGTCTGCGAGGTCCTGTACAGTTAAATTGTTGTGGGTCTGATTCTCAAAACTGTTTATGCATATAAGCGGTCTTAAATGTGCAAACGTTCATTTTGCACTTACAAAGGGATCCGCTTGAATGAAGGTTTTCGTGTACATTTACTTACAAGGACTGGAATAGACTGTAAATGGTAATTTCGGGGCTGGAAGGCTCTGAGTTTGTAAACATTCACAAAATTACATATTTAAGTGTATACACCAACTCCCCTTCAGCCCAGTCAGAAATGTACTGCTGACAAGGGCTGGAGTAAATATTTTATAGGGTGAGATGAGACCCTCTCAAATAAAAAGTGGGATTAAGAAAATTAGTTCCCCATATGATAAAATGTTTTCATCCCAGGGAAAAAAAAGACAAAACATTTTCCCTTGCTCAAAGTATTCGCATTAACAAATATACACTTGAATTCCTGTGACTCATAAATATTTGCTCTGAGAGATTTCAGAAATGTCAGTGCACTTTTGTGGCAGACATAGAACTGCAGTTGCACCTTTGTGGCTTTCTTTATGAAAAGGATGCCTAATCTTTTTACATCTTGCCTATAATGCTGCCCTCAGTGGCTTCACACTCATTCCCCATTATCATTTTAAAATACTGGTGTGCATCTAACACCTTTCATTAAGCAATTGTTTGAGAGAAATTATATTTAAAGCTGCCCTTTAAAAATTGCACAGGTCGTTAGGGAAACTGTCCGCAACCTTCATTTTGTTTTTAAAATCACAAATATTTTTCTGATACATTTTATTTTTAAAACAATTACCCAACATTTCCAGTCTTCTGCAAGTACTTGCCGATAAGTTGATGATCATTCTGGTACCGTTATAGACATAAATTGCTACATTTTACAAATGTGTATACGTTTTTAGGTCAAACCTAGGCAGTGCATGCGCTGTCTCTGCGACACATGTTGTGTTCAGTATATGGGCTTTAACCACGCCCCCTCTTCCCATTCGTTCTTTGTTGTGCTTGTCTTAAATGCTTCACTTTTATGGGTGCACAGTGCTAAATGTCCCTCCTTTGCGTGCTAAGATCCCACCCAGGGAGCTTTCACTAACAGAACATTTTTGTTGGCCATCACACTACGTCACGCTTCCTCCTGTTACAGCACGTGATGGTCTGTCCTCCCGTCTGGTTTCCATTTTCCCTTTCATCCCAGCCGCGATCCTTTCTCCTCGCAGCTCGGCGCCATGCTTCATGTTCAAAGATATGTTTTTTTTTTGTTTTTAAACAGTTGAGCCTTGTTTAAATTTATGCAGCAAGAAAAATCCAGTTATGAATTTACAATGCCAATAGCTCAAATTCAAGCAAATGCGAGACCTATCCCATTGCAAATGCTCATGCTTACATTGCACGTTGTAACATTTGCACGCTACTTGCTTTGCCAACTCTTCCACAGAGGTAGATGTTTCAGAGGGAGTAACACAGCCCCTCTTTCGGCAGACTCAGCGCAGAGGCCAAGACGTGCATGACAGAGCCGTAAGTGTTCAGCTTAAAGCGTGCAGCTGTCGCTGAGAAAATCTCCATTGGAGATGGAGAAGTGCATTTCCGCTGCAAACCTGAAAATGAGAGCTGATGTTGCTATATGCACAGTATCTTATCAGCCCATGAAGAAGGAAGGTTGATTTGGCATTGCTTGGACTGGAACTTAAGAGGTCACGGTAGATCTCAGGACCATGCGGGTTCAACTCGCTCGGCTATCTTGATTGACCAGGACCCCTAGCGCCCGCTCACGCAGAGTATAATTTCTCTTCATCGCCTTCTTAATACACTTAATTTCCGAAACACATGCCGTCTTTACCCAATAATAGACTTCCTCTTTCAGGGAGAGCGTGACAAAAATGCCTCAGGGTAACAGTGTGCAATATGTTTTTGTCGCTCTTGGCACCACAGCTCTTCAAATACTTAGTTAATTGCCCTACTGCTCTCAATGGTACCAATTTCATCAATTCTGAAAGTAGAAAGGTGCGCACAGTGACATTTTTTGCCAGAACCACTGAAAACAAGCACTGGCAGAGCCAATAGGTCTCACCTTTGAGACCTTAAAAGCATGGTTAAACACTTAACCATGAGCACATGTGCTGCATAGGGTAAACACTTTAAGTGTCCCATTAGTTGAGACTATTGGCTATGCCAATGCTTGTTATATTGGGCACACTGCCAGGAATGCAAGTTGAGCCAGCAACTCACTGTAGTTTCTTAGGCTTGCCTTAATAAGTTAAAACTCTGTGTTAATTCACCATATACATAATTTTGAACATCTTATCTATAAAGATGCTTATCTTGCCAGCCGACAATCCTCTATCCTACAACCATACTCTGATAATGTAAAGTAACAGCAATATCTTTGTGCTGCAAGAAGTTGGGCCTACTTTTCCAGTGAACAAAATAAACATGAGAACTTGTTGTCTTGAACCCAACAAAATATGTCCTGGGTGTTGAGTGATATGATTTAGATATCCCTGAGAGTGGGATCCCAATATTAAAGCATAAGCAAAACTCTTTCTGTCATGAACATGAGTGAGTGTGTTTCTTAGGAGTGAAATTGGAAATGGAACATCCCCATTTCTAGATTGAAGGCTATCAGAAAGCGCAGCTGTCTGGTTGGGATAACACTTCTTGTGGGCAATCTTGAAGCTTCCCTGTGAATACATTCTACCCATTGCTTACCATTGGCTTTGTGGCTTGTAACTCACATTTGCTTGATTTCTATTTGGTGGTTTTATTTGTTTAAGGCTGTCCAGCATATCTTTGTCCCTCCCATAACTCCTTGTATTCTTCCACGAGTGTTTGCTTTCTGTAAACAGGCATTAAAATTTGGTTCTTATATTGTGACATTTGATGTGCATACAAAGACAGAGATCGAGGGCACCATGGGGTGCAGCAGCAAGATGGTTCTGCACTAGTGAAGCATTGCCAGCCAGTAAGACAATCCAACAGCCTTCTGAAACAGCAGGGGACCCCACATGGCAGCAGGGATCACTCAGTCTCGTACAACCCCAAGTGACAGCAGAGAGCCTGCCAAACAAAGGAGTACTGCTGGCAGGAGCAGTGCGCGGCTGTGAATGCTGCATGAGTGAGTTGGATGCTGCAATTGTGTGCTGCTCGGAGGGAAGTTAATGCCACGAGCACATACTGTGCCACTCCAGATGCGTCTGCTTCTTGGATAGGCTGGCCCGCCTCAGGATGCCCGCTTGGGGTGTCATCGGTGGCGGGAGGTGGCGTGCTTTGCTGGAAAGGGAGCATCTCCAAAGAACGCAGGTATATTTCACTCTGAGTTTCACTTGCACCTGGTGTAGCCTGCGAAGGTAAGCAGTATGGCGGGGAGCCCCTTGAGAGCTATTTACCCAGCACTCCCTGAAAGGGGCATGTGAGGACCTACAGGAAGGATGGCCCTGCCGGACGGTCAGTCTCCTTGTGCCCCTTCACCCCAGAGATGAGGAGAGAGATACCCGGGGTGAAGCGGGTCTGCATACAGATCCCAGTAGACAGCGGAGATGGGGGCCAGGTGGAGGACGTACCAAGCAGCATAGCAACAGGTGGCTCTGCACAACTTGGTCTAGCTGGGACCACAGTGGATGTGTCCTGCTGGGTGACCAAAACACTAGCAACCAGGAAGAAAGGACATAGTACTTGGGCGCTCACAGTGAATCCACATATTAATACATAAACAAAGCAGGTAAGGCACTGTGCTCCCGGCAAGAGGATCTTCCCTTGTCCTCTAAAGTTTCCGAAGAAACTGAACAAAGATAAGTCGAAAGTCAGGGCACTCATGAATTACAGTCCATATTGTAATGGTAAAGAATTTTTGTACAAATGGAAATCATGAAAACAGGATCTTCAATTTAATCTCACAAAATAAGTTATAACACAGTGATAGGAAACAATCCTTAATGTTGATATATCTGTGACTACGACAGCCGATACGTAGTCATGTAGCAACAAACGCCAACACGTGTTTCGTCTTGTGAGAGATAGATCTCAAAGACTTCATCAGGGCTGGAATACACAAAAAAAACAAAATCTAAGATACTTAGTATAGTACTCCTGCATTATTAAATGCGATGAGTGACAAAAAACAGATCATCCCCACCGTGACATTTAAGTGTAAGAAAAAATGCAGTGCGTGACGTATGTAAAACACGTGGAAATGAGTTAACCCCATTTCCTGTACAAGTGATATCAACAGAAAATTATACACGCGTGTAACAGAAAAACAGGAGGTCACTTATTGTGAGAGAGCAATATATCGAGACAAACATAAGCAATAGCATAAGTAATTACAAAGACTGGTATACTCTAAAGGTTATTGTGTCCTAGTTGGTGCATGTCCTCCATCCTAGATTAAAAGAAGGTGAAACCATACTATAGATCAAAACATCCATGAACCGGTACGCAGACATAAAACTAAGGTCATTGGGGTATAACGCTAACGTCAAAAAGAAACAGAGACATACCTGAGCTACAGTAAGGCCATCTATCAAAAAGTATTCTCAAGAAATAACAGGTATCTGAAAATTGTAACAAATAACCCCATGAGAATAGTGAGTAAGATCCTGAGGACATATCGGTGGTGCTGTAAAATGAAAAGCAATAAGAAAAAGGCCATAAGACCTGTGACTGACCTTGTGGTAATTGGGATACAGAAATGGCAGGTGGTTGAGACACCTATATCGCCAAAATTATCCTGAAATAAGAGAAAACGAATACCAGAAATGCCCGTCAGTGAGTGCACGAGCACTACAAGTCCACTGAGCAAGCCGCGTTTCAAAGAAACCTTAAGTGTAAGAAATTTTAATTAAGCCAATCGAGGCCTATCCCCTAAGAAAGAAACAGATGTGAAAGCTTACCTATTATGACGAAGAATAGTGAAAAAGGGGGGAAAGCCGTGTTCTGGTAATCGCACGGCGTTTCGTAGTTCCCGGGAAGCAAATAATCCGCCCATACACTCGTACGTGCTCCATTTAAGCTGTCTCTAACAAGCGTTAGTCCCCCAAAATAAAGAAAGGACTACAAAATATTCTACGGACGCCATCTTGGAGTGGTGGAAGAGTAAGAAATAAGTGGGCACGGGTGTCGGTAAATGATAAGAGAGCTTCAATCACGCAGCAGATGCAGTTGGAGAAAGACTCATTACTCATAACTCCGTAGAGCAAAATATTTAAGTAAAAGACTCTGTAGTAAAGTCCGTATATTGGTTGAAAAAATAGTGAAATTGAATGCACTAAGCATCGTGGAAACTCATTCTGTAATCATAATGTTGGTACGGGGCAATCTCAAAAAAACTGCTTGCGACGTTAGGGCAGAAAGCTAAAAAAAAAAAAAAAAAACATGTTGATAGTAAATGATGTATATAGATTTAAAATAAAAGAGAGGTGAAATGCACCAACTATGACACAACAATATGAAGACCTGACAGCATATAAGACCTAAGCGCAAAGGATTGTCATAAAGATAATACAATAAGTGTGACGACCTGGTTAGAAATATAGAGTAGATGCAGAATACAGAGAAACCGGATGACGGAAAAAAATACACTGTATATGTTTAAACATCATTGGGACTAAACATATCGGCGAAAACTCCAATTGATCTACTATAAGATTCTAAAGTATACAGAACAGATGTTAATCAGATGCATAAAACATAAAATTCGATACGTAATGCCAGACATAAAGGATAGATGACAAAATGTTGAAATTGCAATGTCCATATCATATCATTCCCCTAAATAATATTCCATCTCAAAATTGGTGTTAAGGCCCTCCTCAACCGCTCTGAGTTTAAGAATCCAGTAGCATTCTTTTTTCCTGAGTGCTAACTCTCTGTTACCTCCCCTAGGATCCTTGCTGATGAGATCAAATCCAAAAAACTCAAAGCCATAGATCTTATTTTGTTTCGGACAATGTTTCATATGGTTCACTATAGGGTATCTTTCATCATCCTGTCTAAGGGCCCTAAAGTGTTCGCTCGCCCTAACCTTGAGTGGCCTGATGGTACTGCCCACATAGTAAAGGCCACATTTGCAAGTGATCATATAAATGACATAACTGGTATCACATGTGATGTTATGGTTGATGTTAAATTTAGATCCAAACGGGCCCGTGAACGTGGTGAGGCCTGATTTGGCCCATCGGCACATGCCACAATGACCACACTTGAAAAATCCTTTGCTACGGCTGTTCAGCCAATTGTCCTGAGTCTGTATTGTGCGATAGCTGGGGCACAGACTGCTTTTTAAAGATTTGCCCCTTCTGAAAGTTAGAACCGGTTTCTCTGAAATCACCTTCTTCAGGTTAAGATCCGCAGTTAAAAGATGCCAATGTCTATTCATGCATTTTTGTAATAGGGTGGCCGTTTTTTAATAGTTGGTTACACAGCGGATGGCATTAGCCCTAGGTCTAAATTTGTGATTCAGTGTGTCTGTTCTTTTCAAACGCATAACCCTGTCACGAGCTCTTTCAATCACCTTCGGGGGATAGTCACGTGCCCTGAATCTGGCACTCATGTCATCAATACATAAGGCAAAATCTCCCTCTAAACTGCAATTTCTTCTTGCCCGTACCATCTCTCCATATGGTATCGCGTTGATTTGGTGTGTCGGGTGCGCGCTTTGTGCATGTAGAATAGAGTTACATGCAGTACTCTTCCTGTATAGTCGACTCTCTATTTTATTTTCATGAATGAATAGTTCTACATCTAAGAAGGCAATGTTGGTATCGCTGTGTTCTGAGGTAAATTGGATATTGTACTCATTGGTATTTAGATAGCTAATAAAATCATTAAGTTTATGTAGGTCTCCTGTCCAGATCATAAGACAGTCGTCTATGTATCTACCCCAAAAAAGTATGTCCGAAATCCACGTACTGCCATTTTCACTCCAAATCATGTTTTGTTCAAATAATCCCATAAAGAGATTGGCATAGGCTGGAGAGAACTTAGATCCCATTGCTACCCCTTGTTTCTGACGAAACCAGTCGTTTTTTAATAGAAAGACATTATTGTGACAGGATTGAGATCACATATTTTCCCCACGTTTGACGATCTCGATCCAGACCTGCTGGAGGCATGGGAAAAGGAATTAGTCTCGAGTTCACTCAAACTGATGAATATTTTGATTGAAAGCTCAGAAAGAAAAGTGACTAAATTACTAACCGAAATTTCGGAGTTGGAAATAGAAATCAGGAATATGAAATTGGAGGAAGCTACTGCTAAAAATTTCAAAATTCTCAATGAAATTATTGAACAACATCAGAATGACATTACGCAGAGAAAAATACGCAAGCTTAGGCGTGATGAGTTGGATTATAAAAATGGTAGAATATTTACATTCTCCAAAAAGTATGATCATCTAGTTAAAAGATATGACCACCCACACAATAGTGATATGGGCTCCTCGACCTCATTGAATAGCACGTCCACTAACAACAGCGATATAAGTGCATCATCTTTCTCCTCAAGACAGGACAGTTCAGCACCACAAGGCACTCCCTCTTTTTTAGCGGAGGTTCAAAGAATAAGGCAGGGACAATGGGAATTGAGTTGACGCAAGGTAGACCCAGGAAAACCAGGAGAGGCAAAAGAGGTAGAGCATTCAGAGACAAGAAAGGGAATGAAGACAAGGTCTTGGGACAAGGGACAATAGACAATCCCAGCATTAATGTCATCAATGTCATCAACCTTTCCAATTCTATACTCACCACACATGATTTGACACTTCTCAGCAAAGGCCTAGGTTTTTGCCCAGGAGACTTTGGAGATTTTCAGAGGACAAAAATTGACTTTTTTAAGTTTATCAGACGTCTAAAACTAAAAAAGTATTTCACTAGGAACACAGACAACGGGGATCTTAGCATTCTCCCTGACAGTCATAACGCTTCTCAACCACTGTCCATCAGAGATATTCAGGATACGGCCACTTTACTGTCCATTACGGACTGCGAACAGGACCCTACTACTATATCACGGATCCTATCAGATCTTGATATCCCATCGGAGGCACTTTACAGTGGTCTGAGGAAGAAATCAACTTGGACACCAACCCTTAGTAGTGGCAATAGCATTGACACATTTTTCAAATTGGTCTGGCGTGACCTTAATGAATCAGAATCTACCATTGGCACACAACAGCCATTTTGGCATCACAACTTAAGCCATGCAGAGAGAACTAGCTTGAAGCAACTGAGTTCCAGGACAGACATCACGATCAGAGAAGCAGATAAAGGGGGGAACATAGTGGTTTTGAACACCTCAGATTACGATCAAGAGCTGTACAGACAGCTGGGTAACGTTACTTGTTATGAGAGGATTCATACAGATCCTATTCCCTCACTTGCCAACAAAATCAACAAATTTCTGCAAGACTGTATGGGTCTCTCCCTTCTTAAAGAAGAAGAATACATGTACCTTCGTGTCCTCAGACCTAGATATCCCTGCATTTATGCATTACCCAAAATACACAAAAACCCGGCATCACCACCGGGGAGGCCCATTGTATCAGGTATAGGTGGCCCCACTGAAAGACTCTCAGAGTATGTTGATATTTTTTTACAGCCATTTGTAATGAATTTGCCATCCTATATCAAAGACACAAAACATATTTTGAGCACACTGTCTGACATCAATTGGGAGTTAGGGATGACCCTGGTAACATTAGATGTAACTTCCCTTTATACCAGCATCAACCATAAGATGGGAAAGGAAGCGTTATGTCATTTCCTTTACAAAAGACCAGCTAACCTCTATGGTCACACCAATATGCTACTTAGTATGGTGGACCTAATTCTAAACAATAATGTCTTTCTATTCAAAAACGACTGGTTTCGTCAGAAACAAGGGGTAGCAATGGGATCTAAGTTCTCTCCAGCCTACGCCAATCTCTTTATGGGATTATTTGAACAAAACATGATTTGGAGTGAAAATGGCAGTACGTGGATTTCGGACATACTTTTTTGGGGTAGATACATAGACGACTGTCTTATGATCTGGACAGGAGACCTACATAAACTTAATGATTTTATTAGCTATCTAAATACCAATGAGTACAATATCCAATTTACCTCAGAACACAGCGATACCAACATTGCCTTCTTAGATGTAGAACTATTCATTCATGAAAATAAAATAGAGAGTCGACTATACAGGAAGAGTACTGCATGTAACTCTATTCTACATGCACAAAGCGCACACCCGACACACCAAATCAACTCGATACCATATGGAGAGATGGTACGGGCAAGAAGAAATTGCAGTTTAGAGGGAGATTTTGCCTTATGTATGACATGAGTGCCAGATTCAGGGCACGTGACTATCCCCCGAAGGTGATTGAAAGAGCTCGTGACAGGGTTATGCGTTTGAAAAGAACAGACACACTGAATCACAAATTTAGACCTAGGGCTAATGCCATCCGCTGTGTAACCAACTATTCAAAAACGGCCACCCTATTACAAAAATGCATGAATAGACATTGGCATCTTTTAACTGCGGATCTTAACCTGAAGAAGGTGATTTCAGAGAAACCGGTTCTAACTTTCAGAAGGGGCAAATCTTTAAAAAGCAGTCTGTGCCCCAGCTATCGCACAATACAGACTCAGGACAATTGGCTGAATAGCCGTAGCAAAGGATTTTTCAAGTGTGGTCATTGTGGCATGTGCTGATGGGCCAAATCAGGCCTCACCACGTTCACGGGCCCGTTTGGATCTAAATTTAACATCAACCATAACATCACATGTGATACCAGTTATGTCATTTATATGATCACTTGCAAATGTGGACTTTACTATGTGGGCAGTACCATCCGGCCACTCAAGGTTAGGGCGAGCGAACACTTTAGGGCCCTTAGACAGGATGATGAAAGATACCCTATAGTGAACCATATGAAACATTGTTCGAAACAAAATAAGATCTATGGCTTTGAGTTTTTTGGATTTGATCTCATCAGCAAGGATCCTAGGGGAGGTAACAGAGAGTTAGCACTCAGGAAAAAAGAATGCTACTGGATTCTTAAACTCAGAGCGGTTGAGGAGGGCCTTAACACCAATTTTGAGATGGAATATTATTTAGGGGAATGATATGATATGGACATTGCAATTTCAACATTTTGTCATCTATCCTTTATGTCTGGCATTACGTATCGAATTTTATGTTTTATGCATCTGATTAACATCTGTTCTGTATACTTTAGAATCTTATAGTAGATCAATTGGAGTTTTCGCCGATATGTTTAGTCCCAATGATGTTTAAACATATACAGTGTATTTTTTTCCATCATCCGGTTTCTCTGTATTCTGCATCTACTCTATATTTCTAACCAGGTCGTCACACTTATTGTATTATCTTTATGACAATCCTTTGCGCTTAGGTCTTATATGCTGTCAGGTCTTCATATTGTTGTGTCATACTTGGTGCATTTCACCTCTCTTTTATTTTAAATCTATATACATCATTTACTATCAACATGTTTTTTTTTTTTTTTTAGCTTTCTGCCCTAACGTCGCAAGCAGTTTTTTTGAGATTGCCCCGTACCAACATTATGATTACAGAATGAGTTTCCACGATGCTTAGTGCATTCAATTTCACTATTTTTTCAACCAATATACGGACTTTACTACAGAGTCTTTTACTTAAATATTTTGCTCTACGGAGTTATGAGTAATGAGTCTTTCTCCAACTGCATCTGCTGCGTGATTGAAGCTCTCTTATCATTTACCGACACCGTGCCCACTTATTTCTTACTCTTCCACCACTCCAAGATGGCGTCCGTAGAATATTTTGTAGTCCTTTCTTTATTTTGGGGGACTAACGCTTGTTAGAGACATCTTAAATGGAGCACGTACGAGTGTATGGGCGGATTATTTGCTTCCCGGGAACTACGAAACGCCGTGCGATTACCTGAACACGGCTTTCCCCCCTTTTTCACTATTCTTCGTCATAATAGGTAAGCTTTCACATCTGTTTCTTTCTTAGGGGATAGGCCTCGATTGGCTTAATTAAAATTTCTTACACTTAAGGTTTCTTTGAAACGCGGCTTGCTCAGTGGACTTGTAGTGCTCGTGCACTCACTGACGGGCATTTCTGGTATTCGTTTTCTCTTATTTCAGGATAATTTTGGCGATATAGGTGTCTCAACCACCTGCCATTTCTGTATCCCAATTACCACAAGGTCAGTCACAGGTCTTATGGCCTTTTTCTTATTGCTTTTCATTTTACGGCACCACCGATATGTCCTCAGGATCTTACTCACTATTCTCATGGGGTTATTTGTTACAATTTTCAGATACCTGTTATTTCTTGAGAATACTTTTTGATAGATGGCCTTACTGTAGCTCAGGTATGTCTCTGTTTCTTTTTGACGTTAGCGTTATACCCCAATGACCTTAGTTTTATGTCTGCGTACCGGTTCATGGATGTTTTGATCTATAGTATGGTTTCACCTTCTTTTAATCTAGGATGGAGGACATGCACCAACTAGGACACAATAACCTTTAGAGTATACCAGTCTTTGTAATTACTTATGCTATTGCTTATGTTTGTCTCGACATATTGCTCTCTCACAATAAGTGACCTCCTGTTTTTCTGTTACACGCGTGTATAATTTTCTGTTGATATCACTTGTACAGGAAATGGGGTTAACTCATTTCCACGTGTTTTACATACGTCACGCACTGCATTTTTTCTTACACTTAAATGTCACGGTGGGGATGATCTGTTTTTTGTCATTCATCGCATTTAATAATGCAGGAGTACTATACTAAGTATCTTAGATTTTTTTTTTTTGTGTATTCCAGCCCTGATGAAGTCTTTGAGATCTATCTCTCACAAGACGAAACACGTGTTGGCGTTTGTTGCTACATGACTACGTATCGGCTGTCGTAGTCACAGATATATCAACATTAAGGATTGTTTCCTATCACTGTGTTATAACTTATTTTGTGAGATTAAATTGAAGATCCTGTTTTCATGATTTCCATTTGTACAAAAATTCTTTACCATTACAATATGGACTGTAATTCATGAGTGCCCTGACTTTCGACTTATCTGTGTCCTGCTGGGTGAACCTGTTGCGCTAGGGGTCTGCTTGTGCCCCTGGTGGAGTGCAACATGACGGACCACATGTGACCTGAGAGAGAATGCATTTCGGCCAGTGGGCCACAAGTATCAGCCAGTGCAACCACTAAAGAACTTCCAATTTACTACACTGGCAGCATGGGCAAGCATGAGGGCAAACAATCTAAGCTGGTGGCTTACTTCCTTTGGATCACTGCAATTGACTTGAACTGGCCTGCAGTCCTACTCCAGGGCTGGGTGTCTGCGAGGCCCTAGGTTTTCCAAACAATGGGCACTCCCCATTTCCAGAGTTGTGATGCAGCTGTCAGTGTGTGGGGCTGCTGCATGAGAGTTTGTTGTTATGGGGTAGTTACCAGGTGGGAGGGGTATGCCAATACTCTCTAGCAGCTTTGGGCTGCTGGAGAGGGAGAGGGGGTAGAAATGGGTCAGTTGTCCAGAACATTAGGTAGTCTGGTTCGCATGGCTTTGTGCAGCCTGTAAGAGGCACCATAAGTTACTTGGTCCAACTGATTGTGATCCCTGAAATGAAAGAGAAGCAAAAGAATGTGCACATAAAGGGCACTGCATTGGTTACCGGGTCTTTGATAAAGTGTGATATACAGTGATATCAGGATTGTCCTATCCATGAATGCGCAACCTCTCTGCATGGTGCTGGTGAGACCTTTCAACCAACGGTTCCATTGCCAGCGCAAACAGGATGGGGAGGAGGAGGATAGCAGGCCCCATTGCCGCATCCCCTTGCCAACTGTAATGGGACTAACAGGGTCCCGTTCTGCCTTAACCTGGCCATAGGCCAAGTGTGTCACAGTCGTATTCAACGTATAAATTGCTCATTATGGCCAAACTGTTTCAACACACAGAAAATATAGGACCACTCTAGCAAGTCGAACACTTTGGTCACGTCTAAAATAAAACGCTGCTGCCAATTTGTCAGGCTCTATGTAGTGTAACACCACAAATTGTGTGCACAGGTTGTGTGGCGTAGAACTGGTCGTTATAAATCCAGCCTGATCAGAATGGACCATTGTCGGCAGAAGGGGCAGTAGTCTGGCCACCAGTATTTTGTAATCTGTATTAATAACTGAGGGGGCCAGTGTGCATCCAGGTTTGTGCAGGGTTTGCCCAGCTTGGGATGCGTGATAATCAATGTTTCTTGAAGGGTTGGAGGTAGTATTGCTTTGTTCATATGCCTCTAGTGATGAAATGGGGCCATGGGGAATATTACCTACACCATCAGACTCAACCAAGCCAGAGATATATATGGGCACCAATGCATCTCTACCTTCTGCATCGAGCATCGAAGAAGGCCAAGAAGCGGCCATGGGGCCGAGCACCGAATAGCCCAGGTGGGCGGGAAAGCCGGCCTGGCTACAGTCAATACAATAATGACGCACTTGGGTGTGGGCGGAGGCGGATCAGAGGCATAACAAGCACGGAACCTGTGTGTGTAAGTAGGAAAGGTGATATGCGATCTGTACCTTTCCTGGTAATTTACTGGCACATTAAAAAAGCAAAAAAAGTTTAAGAAAAAAAGACAGAGGTAAAATGTCAGGCTCTGTCTTCCAAAGGAGCTCGGTGTTTGTCTTTTCTTTCACTGACTTCAAAGTGAGAGGAGACAATCTTGCTGGATACTGGGAGCATGAAAGGAAAGGTTTTTTTCTAGCACAAAACAAAATGTAAATGTCTATAAATTATTTGTGCAAATAGTTCACAATATATCAGAATCAGGAATGTTCAAATAAAGCACATCTTTTTATAAATAAAGTGTGGTGGAACAATTATTTTAACACAATCAAAACAAATCAATACACTAGGTGTCATGGATAATCAAAGTACGGCCTGAGGGCCGCACGATGCCCCTGTGATCTTTACATGCAGTCCCCTGGGCAAAAGGAGCACTGGGCAGTTATTTACTTGACTCAGAATTGACAATAAAAAAAATATTAAAAAGACGGGCAATTATTTATTTCAAGCTTAATTGGTGTTAAAGATAGGAAGTAACTAGGGAATCCTAGGCTTAACTTTAGGAACACCTTCATTTAATTTTTAAAGACATCTTGCAGCAAAAGTGTAAAAATAGGATAGTCTCTTCTAAACTCACCAATTGTATATAGTTAACATGCAGAACCTTCTCACCTTAGTACAATTTATTATATGAGTGCATTGAGAAGTATTTATTTCAAACTGATAGTTTTCAAACATGAATTTAGAAACATTCATTCTTCCCCCCTAACTTGACAACACCACCAATAGTAAATTAAAGAGGGAAGTCAGTTGTTATGTGCACTTTTTGGGTGGCCTGGTTTCCTATTATACATAAACAACATTAAAGTTTAATAAATCAAATACAAGAGCAGGTTTTGTACAGCACACACGCCATTAAATCTTGCATTTTGAGGTCCTTTTATGTGTGATGGTGAGGAAAAAGGAGGGAAAGTGAAATTAAGCAATTGCCTAGGATCACACAATTTGGAAAAGTGAGGAAGCTGAGAATGATCCCAGGTTTTCTGGTTTTGCATTCTTCAGTTCAGCCACTAGAAGTATATCCTTTGTTTTGCCTACATCTACCTTACCGCCAACCATTCTAACCCTCTCGCCCGACCGCCACCCCCATCAATGCGGTCCTCCAACACATCACAGACCAAACTTTTTGGCTCCTGGAAAAATGTTTGAAAATACCCATGCACTAGGTGATGCTGTTTCCACACACTCTTGTTTGTGCACTGCATAGTTTTAGCAATAAATCTGTATGTGCAAATGTAATGGTCATTTCAATTGAGAACATGTTGTCTGTAATATAGGGCGGTACCACACCATGCAAACTCCACTCTACGCTACTCCACTCCATGCCATGTCATTCTACTCTACTTTAGGCTACTCTATGCCACTCCACGACTCTCCACTCTACGCAGTTTCCTCTAGGCCACTCCAAGCCACTTTACTCCACTCCCCCACCTTTCACTCTCTACCCCTCCACTCTACAATACTACCGCTATGCCACTCCACTCTACGACAATTCACCCCACTCTCCTCTGCCTCACTAACCTTTAGCCATTCTGAACAGAAGCCAGGCTGGTGTACAACATGGCTAAAACACAATGGCAAAGTCAATACCTCTTGCGTAGGCAAGACCTATTGGCTTTGCCAAAGCTTGTTAGATATAGACTGGGACAGATTTAGCTGTCTTGCCAGACTATTATTTTTCAAAACATCATACATACTACATGTACAGCCTTTGATCAGAGGGCTTCATCAACTGGTCTGTAAACTTGTTATTCACATTATGCTGCAACCCACTTGCAGCATATTGAATGGGACAATGCTTCAGCCAACCTAACCAATAGGCTCCCTTCATTTTGAGTCACTGTAAAACGCCTGTGCACATTGTTCACATCCAACTGAAAATAGTTCCTTTCTCTTCTATGACAAAGTTTGTTCAAAGTTGTTTTAATTTATTTTTTATATAAACTTTAAAATATTGGCTATCTGTTTTGTCTGAACTCGGGTGCCTATTTAGATGGAGATTTATTTTCTGTCACCTTTTTAACTTTGCTGTAATGTAGTGTTTAGGTGAGACTAACATTGCAGCCAACTGCAATTTGACAGCTTAGTTTGATAGTGAGTTTTTTGTGTCTCATTAACAAATAATAAAAAATACATGGTACAACTGAAAGACTTAGGAAAAAAATATCAATAATAAAGCCACCACCTCAACTAACGTTTTTTTTCATTCAGTCTTTTTCATTCATCTATCCATCCCACCCTCATACACGCCCTGGAGTCTCGAATGGGATTCACTAGCAATATCCTTCACGGTTAGCCTTCTACATTTCCAACTGACACCAATTGCTTCACACATGGGCAACCCAGGTCTCAAAGGATTCCTATCACCTATGAAGTTTGGAGGGCTTAATACGGTCTCCTGCCATCTTCAACCTCAACATAAAGTCGCATAGTGCTCTACTTACAGAGAAGAGTATCAACATTCATTAATATGCTGAAGATACAAAACTATACTTGAAAGTCTCCTCTGCATCAGATATCCAACGTTTCAAACAAGGCCTGCACATCATTCGGTGTTGGATGTCCAGGGCCTATCTGAAGCTCACTCCAACCAAGACAGAATCCCTGTTATTTGTCAAGAATAACAAACAATAAACAGTTCAAACTTTGCTCACTGACATGAACCTAGTTGGCTTCAAACCGCCACATGCAAGCATGACAGCCGGTAAGCAGCTCTCTTCTAAAGAAAGTGGAAACAATTCCTTCCAGAAACAACTTCAGAACTGCTCAAGCCCTTCTATTCTATTCTTGCATGTGGATGGTGGTAACAACCTGCTCAAAGGCCTGCCGTTGACTACACTGGCACCCCTTAAGGGTATCATCCACAACCTGAAGGAATATTATCATAATACCCCTCCATCCTAATGGAACTCCACTGATTCCTCGTGCAGGCTTGCACTCTCTTCGAAACCAGCTGCATGATTTACAAAGTCATAACAACCAGCAGCCCCGTTCTTACAACCCCTTTTCTTGCAAATAAGCTGCCTTCTCTGGTGGTTCTTTGAACAACCAAAACCAGGACACCATCAGACTGCAGGCTAAGGAGTGTAAAAAAGGAAAAACTAGCGAACAAGTCTTTCTCTTCTATGCATCCAGGATCAGCAAAGCCTTTGTCATGTCTGTCAAGTTCCCGCCAGCAATGCGCCAATTTCGAAAAAGTAGAAGTCTTTCCTTCTTTAAAGAGCAGTACTCCACAATGCATTAACTGACAAAAAACCAGCTACCGCTCCTGTCACTAATTGACTATATTCTTGTCTTCGATTCTGTACAACTCTCTGTTGCCTTCTTGATAGGTATGCGGTATAGAAATAACATATATATACATTTTAAAATGTGTATTACAAGCATATGGCAGCAACGTTTAGGTGGCTGAATGGCTTTTTTCCATTTTATTTTGTGGCACAAGCTTGCAATTAAAATAACGAACTAGCTCACCAGCATAGGCCAGACATATTGGCTTGGCCAATGCTTGTTAATTTAGGTGTAGTGCGAGTTGCATTGCAAGGGTTTCCCCCAAACGAGTGAAGAAAAATAAATAAATGTGTAGGTGCACATCTGCAGACTATTACACCTTGGGCAAATGTTGCATGCTTTGAACACATTTAAGACTTTCTTATGTAAATCAGGTCCACAATGCATTAAACAACGATTTTACCAAAAACTCATGAACTAGTAGAGAAATTGAAAAACAAGGATTACAGACGTGTCGCAAAAGAAATATTCACAAATACAGTATGTGCGGTACCTGTCCGCTCCAAGTCTCTCCGGAGGGCTTCATAATCATGCCAATCTTTTTTCCGTGGTATGTTCCTATCAAAGAATACATTTTTTCTCTGCCGCACTTGGAAATCCTGTAATAAAGTAATACAGACCAATTGCTGTTTTATCTCAAACAATCCACTGTCATTTGCACAAAAACTAATCCAATGGGGATTAGGCTGAATGCTGCAAGACCGACACACACACCTATCTCCCACACCTGCCCCTACAGAGTACTGTTGTATCAATGCACGGAAACGCCGTATCCAGTAACTATAGTTTATTTAAGTAGTAGATACACGCCAACACCTCCAAGACCTCTGTCTGCCACCCCGGTCATCTCCAACTGCCTCCCTTCCAACCCTTCACATTCTATTCCAACCCAACATTCTTTTAATTCATAACATTCTACATAACTCTACATTCCTACAAGTAAAACACATTACATAACACATCTTCCCCCCTTAGAAGAATAATCCAAAAAAAGAAAATATATATATATATATATATATATATATATATATATATAAAGATGAACAACAAAATTACAAATAAGAAACATCTATTCTACGATATTGTCCTTTAAATGCAATGGTTTCTTAATATTTCTACCCAGTTTGCTTCTATAAGTTTCATTCTTTTCATGGTGATCCAAAAAGTTGTCAGAAACTTCCACTTCCTGTGTAGGATCATCATCCACTTCCCGTGTAGGATTGTCATTCTTAACAAAGGTATCTTCTGACGCAGAATCTGCTCCCATAATGTTTGCCGCTCCAGAAGGGAAGTCATTATAAACAGTTTCTAACCACGAATAATTATTTATAGCTTCAGTCGAAGAATTCTCATTCACGTCAGAAAAATCTTTTACTAACTTTGCACAACGACTCATATGCCATACCCGCCCATCACTTAATTTAGCAGAATTTTTGTATACTTCAAGAACAGTTTTAGGTTGCGAAAACCTTGTATCACCTTTTTTAACTTTACCTGGTAGTTTGACACGAACAACATCCCCTTTTTCCAATCTAATATCCTTAGCACCTTTCTTACAATCAACATAGGTTTTATAAAGATCTTGTGCCTTAAGAATATTTGCCTTAATTTCAGTAGGTGACCATTCCTTCAATCTAGAATTACGTAACCAACCCTGGTTATCTTTCATAAATGGAATTCTTCCTCTCATAACTGTAAAAGGAGTGTGGCCTGTTACAGTCGGGGTGGTTCTGTACATCCAAATCATTTTCTTAACACTGGTTTTCCAATCAATATTCTTATACTTAGCTAATTGCAAAGAATCTTTAATAACTCGATTAAACCTCTCGACTTCTCCATTCCCACTCGGGTGGTAAACAGAAACCAACTTGTGTTCAATGCCATTTCTCTCTAAAAATTCCTTAATCTCCTTACTCTTAAATTGAACACCATTATCAGTTATGATTTTCCTAGGTAATCCTTCTCTTTGAAAAAGTTCATCCAAAAATATGAGAACGTTCCTCGAACTTGCACTCGAAACAATTTTAATCTCTGGCCACTTTGAGAAGTAATCTACCACTACTATAATGTACCATTGTACATTTTCCTCAATAATGGGTCCCATTATATCCAAGCCTACAACTTCCCAAGCCATCTCAGGGCAAAGTACAGGATGTAACATTGGTTTTAGGGTTACCAGAGATTTGTCAGCATTCATGCATAGATCACAACTCCTAACAATCCTCTCAATATTAGCATCCATACCAGGCCACCAATAGTTCTCTTTAATTTTCTTCTTAGTCTTGACTATACCTAAATGTCCCTCATGATTTATTTTAATAATGGAGTCCCTTAATTTCTCAGGTGGAACAATTTGTTACCCCTCCAAACCTTACCATGGTCTGCTGATAATTCATCACGCAACTCAAAAAAATTCTGAGCTCAGCTGAAATCTTTTTTTTTTCCAGCCAACCTTCATGAATATATTTCTTTAACGTGGTTAACATAGAGTCATTTGAGTTTGTTTCATCCCAAACCTCTGAACTAATGGCCGTCCAATCATAATTTCCCGACCAAGCAACCATGAGCTCTTCGTCATCATTCACCACTTCTTGGAGAGGTAGAGGCAATCTGCTTAAACAATCCGCCACCTTATTCTTAACTCCTGGGACATATACTAATCTGTACTTGAAGTCCAACAATCTTATGGACATCCTAGCTAACCTTGCAGTGGCCTTTATCAATCCCTCAGTAGTTAAAACTTTGATTAGGGGTTTATGGTCACACCTAATTTCAATGTCAAAACCCCAAAGAAAATTCCTGAAATGCTCTAGACCCCAAACAACAGCAAGGGTCTCTCTCTCAATAACAGAATACCTTTCCTCTGTTGGAGAAAGTGCTCTTGAAGCAAATGCTATAGTGACCTCTGCACCATTAACATCTTTCTGGCTTAACACAGCACCAATACCCCTATTAGATGCATCCGTGGTGAGAATTGAAGCAAGATCAGGATCAAATCCTGCCAACGCCTTACCCTCACAAATCTCTTGTTTAATACATTCAAAGTCTTGCTGTAAAGCACTTGTCCATGCAAATTTACACCTTTCCTTCAACAATTGCCTTAAATTAAAAGTTTTCTCTGAAAAGTTTCTAACAAACCTCGCATAAAATTCTGCTAAACCCAGAAAAGATCTTAATTCGTCCTTATTATTAGGAGCTGGGGCACCTCTAATGACAGACAACAACTCCTTTTTGGGTCTAATCCCACTCATAGTGATTTCATGACCCAAATAGTTCAAATGTTGAACTCCAAATGTACACTTTGAAAATTCAGCTGTTAGACCTTTCTCTCTTAGGATACCTAAAACGCAGTTAACTCTCTCATCATGTTGCATCCTGTTCTTTCCCATGATTAAAATGTCATCTTGGAATACAATCACACCTTCTACATCCTTGAATAGTTTATGCATTAATTTTTGAAAAACTGCTGCAGCTGAGGCCAATCCAAAAGGCATGCGAACATAACGGAAACAACCCTGTGGAGTCATGAACGCAGTCAAATTTTTACTATCCTCATGTAATCTGACCTGATGGTAAGCGGACGAAAAATCAATGGAGGTGAACCACTCCATGTTCTTTGTCACGGCAATCATTTCAGATATCCTTGGCAAAGGAAATCGCTCCACCACAATGTTGTCATTTAAGTACCTCAAGTCGATGCACAAACGAATCTTCCCATTGGCCTTACGTACTGCCACCAATGGGGAAATCCATTCAGAGGCATCCACTTCCTCAATTATACCTCTTTGTAAGAGAGACTCCAATTCCTTATTTACTTCATCTCTTATCACCCAAGGAATATTCCGAGATTTGTGAACCCTTGGTACCGCATTGACCTTCAAAACGATTCTATGCGTGAAGTCTTTAAGTGCACCAATTTTTCCAGAAAAGAGTTCTGGAAATTTGTCCCTCAAAGTGATGCTATAATCTCTGTTGTCATTCACTATCTTAACTTGTTCCACACCATTCGGATCTAACACAATGTTCAAAGCTCTTTGATCTAACCAACCTAATACCGATGGGCCCTCTTTAGCAACATATAATTTACCTACAGCCTTCCTCCCCTTGAACTCAAAAACTACCTCTCTAAATCCGATCATAGGGATTGATTCACCAGTGAAACTCTCTGGAGACACATCAGATGTAATTAATGTAGGTCCAAGAACCCTTTCGAATTTATTCTTCCATAGTCTCTTGTTAATAATTGTGTACGGGGAACCAGAATCAGCCACTATTAATACATGCACTCCCCTCAAAATAATCTCACAAACTGGTTTGTTTCTTGATTGCACACATAGGTGTGAAACACCAGAATTTTCAGTGTGGTTTACTTCCTCCTGATCTTCTACAACCGGGTGATCAGACTCACTGTTTATTCCTAGGACACACTCATGAGACTTAAAGTCTATGCTAGAATCGGAATTGCATTCTGAATCAGACATACTGACAACAGCTGCAACCTTCCTACCTTTCCTGCATACCTTGGCAAAATGGCCCTTAATACCGCACTTAGCACATATCTGGTCACGTGCAGGGCATTTCCTGTAAAATGCTAGATGTTCCTTACTACCACATCGAAAACACTTCCTCTCATTGGACTTTATTTCAGGTTGTTTCCTTAGTGTTTCTTGACTATTCTTTTTAAATTTAACCTCGTTAACTATTTCATTTTGTACCTCTTTTTTCTCAAGAGAAATAGCCCTTGCACATTTATTTGAAATTTCGGCTTTTTTGACTAGGGTCACAACTTCCTCCAAAGGTGACTCGCCATGCACCCACAACCTCTCTTGGATATGTGAATTGTTTACATGCATAATTACCTGATCTCTGATCAGCTCATTTTGTAACCCACCAAACCTACAGGTAAGTGCTAGTTTTTTTTAACTCAGAAACATAATCTTCAATAGATTGTTTTCTCTTGTCTTCGACTAAAGAAATTATATCTGTCAATAGCAATGCAAACAGAGGTCGAATAATATCTATCTAAGTCTTCTAAGGCATGAGCGAAAACATCAGAGTCTCCATCTTGTTGAACTTTCTTTTCCAGTGAATTGTACACTTTAAGGCCCATGGGACCCAAGCAATGTAATAACATTTTCTTCTTTTTAACTGGAGATAAGTCTTCGTCATCAATGGTGTCTAAATAATTCAAAAAATATTCCTTCCACTCCAGCCATTTAACATGTTGATCACCTGTAGAGTTGAGAAAAGGCTGTGGAGGAGTGAGGGTAAAAGTTTGAGCAGCACTCATTTTACCCTGAGTAGTACACCTAAGATGGCCGCCGAAAGAACAAAAAAAACAAAAACACCACCAGGAATGCTAGTCTTTCACCAGGAGTAGAACTTGACCTTTGAACTCTAGATAGAGAGTGCAGAGTGAAAGATTGAAGTGTTGAAGTCAGACAGCCACGAGCTGAGAGTCTCTGTATAACGTACGGCGTAAAATCAGGTAAATAAATATATCGAGTTAATGCAGTATGTATCCAGGGAATGGCAACAGTGACGTGAGTATGGTTGATACCTTGCGCCCCTTCCAATTCCGTGTGCACGAGTATTACGTCGATGGAGCGAACTGCGCGCGGCGCCTTGCGCTCTTATAATCCGTGGGCGCGAGGGTTATATCAATGGGTGCGTGCGGCAGTCGCTGCCTCGCGCCCTTCTCAGAATCCGTGGGCACGAGTGACACCGTTCATGCCTCGCGCCTCTCACGGCCCACAGAAAAAAAAAAACAAGTAAACTCTTCGGAAAAAACTATAAATTCAGCGCTAAGGCGGGCTCGCGAGTGACACCAAAAAAAAAACGAATTCAAATCTGGAAATAGGAAGCGGGAGGTGTTGGCATTACTCACTTCATGTAGCTGAAGTAAGGAGTCGAATCATCGTGAATCCTTTGCTGCGGGAGTCCTTTGCTGATAAAATACAGCTCTCGTCGCCAAAATTCTTGTTGTATCAATGCACGGAAACGCCGTATCCAGTAACTATAGTTTATTTAAGTAGTAGATACACGCCAACACCTCCAAGACCTCTGTCTGCCACCCCGGTCATCTCCAACGGCCTCCCTTCCAACCCTTCACATTCTATTCCAACCCAACATTCTTTTAATTCATAACATTCTACATAACTCTACATTCCTACAAGTAAAACACATTACATAACAAGTACTCTTAAGAAATAACTTATAACAGTTCACATTCACACAATTAGGCTGCCATGTCTAAGATTCCACTATAATCCCCCAAAGCACCACTATAAGGCAAAACACTCGCCCAGCAAACAATAGCACGCACGCACAAACAGTCCAGGGGCGGTTGTCTGACCCAGTGTCCCAGGGGGACAGTGCAGAGGGCAAGCTCAAAATCGCACATAGCGGTGAGCCTAAGGCCTAAAATGCAAGGGGTCAGTCATTTGTGTATGCTGCTCCTTTACAAAAAGCATGCAACATGACCTAATATTCTAGTTTTAAATCTGGTCTACAATGATGGAATTATATTGGGCCTGGCTAGTTGGCCATAAAGATTAGGTCGGCAGAAAAGTAATGCTCGTTTCTTGAATGAGTGAAAGGAGAGATGAGTTAAGTATCGCACAATCCTAGATAGCTAAATGAGCAATAAACACAAAAACGAAGCCTGAAATTTCCAAGAACAAAGCTCTACTTCATGGAAATTGTAGGCTAAAAAAGGCAAACTGGCCCATCCTCGACACTTGTAAATGAAGATACCGCTCTTGCAGGCAGGAAGTCAGTAGACAGTTATGTTGGTTAGGATGTAGATTTATTAAGATAAAGTCTCTTAAGTTACAGTAATTAAGTGAGTTAAATGGGTAAATGCCGCATCAGTAGCAGCATCCTACTGCTCAGCCCAATCTCGCCAACTGACCCTCTTTCCACTCGAGAATTCTTCAACATTCCATTACATCACAGACACTGGCTGAGCAGCGCGGGAACTCAGTAAGTACGGATAGGATGCATCACAACATCAGGCTAAAACACAACTTTTGCTGGAAAAACTAGACAAACTCCACAGACCGAATAGCTGGATCACTGCAGAGTACTCTTTCCAGAAGGAGGTTTCAGACGCTACTGCATCATCAGCTGGTAACCTGGCTACCTCCTAGATAACTGCACCCCTTTCCACATCCCGGCAGAGCCAAGAAAGAGTAACACGCTGAAGTGCAATCCCCAGCATACAAATCAGAGATTGGAAATAACCTAATTAGCAAACTGCTTTCGATATGCAGGCGTGCTAAGAAGAGCTGACTTATGGTTCATCATGGCATTATATAGTTAAGGACTTTCATAGATACCAGTTATGGTCGGCATTAATCCCTTCGCTGCCAGGCCTTTTCCCCCCCCTCAGGTGCCAGGCCTTTTTTGGGCTATTTGGGGCAGGGCGCGCTTAGTTCCTCATAACGCTTTGCCCACATAAGCTACCTACGCCAAATTTGCATCCTTTTTACCCAACATCCTAAGGATTCTAGAGGTACCCATACTTTCTGGGTTCCCCTGAAGGAGACCAAGAAATTAGCCAAAATACAGTGAACATTTCGTTTTTCTTTTTTAAAATGGGGGAAAAGGGCTGCAGAAGAAGGCTTGTGTTTTTTCCCCCTGAAATTGGCATCAACAAAGGGTTTGCAGTGCTAAAATCACCAGCTTCCCAGCTTTCAGGAACAGGCAGACTTGAATCAGAAAACCACATTTTTCAACACAATTTTGGCATTTGACTGGGACATACCCTATTTTTATGATTGTTTGTGCTTTCAGCCTCCTTTCAGTCAGTGACAGAAATGGGTGTGAAACCAATGCTGGATCCCAGAAACCTAAACATTTCTGAAAAGTAGACAAAATTCTGAATTCAGCAGTGGGTAATTTGTGTAGATCCTACAAGGGTTTCCTACAGAAAATAACAACTAAAATAAAATATCGAAATTGAGGTGAAAAAAACCAGCCATTTTTGTCGACGTTTTACTCTAACTTTTTCCTGCAATGTCAGATTTTTTAAAGCACTGTACCGTTATGTCTGCAAGACTCTTCTGGTTGCGGGGATATATAGGGCTTGTAGGTTCATCAATAACTCTAGGTACCCAGAGCCAATAAATGAGCTGCACCTTGCAGTGGGTTTTTCATTCTATACTGGGTATGCAGCAATTAATTTGCTGAAATATAGAGAGTGAAAAATAGGTATCAAGAAAACCTTTGTATTTCCAAAATAGGCACAAGATAAGGTATGGAGGACGCACATCTCTGAATTCCGGGGTGCCCATACTAGCATGTGAATTACAGGGCATTTCTCAAATAGAAGTCTTTTTTACACACTGTCTTATATTTGGAAGTAAAAAATGTAGAGAAAGACAAGGGGCAATAATGCTTGTTTTGCTATCCTATATTCCCCCAAGTCTCCCGATAAAAATGGTACCTCACTTGTGTGGGTAGGCCTAGCGCCCGCAACAGGAAATGCCCCAAAACACAGCGTGGACACATCACATTTTCTCAAAGAAAAAAAAGAGGTGTATTTTGCAAGGGGCCTACCTGTGGATTTTGGCCTCTAGCTAGCTCAGGTTTCCTAGGGAAACCTACTAAAACCTATGCATTTTTTTAAACTAGAGACCTAGGGGAATCCAAGATGGGGTGACTTGTGGGGCTCTCACCAGGTTCTGTTACCTAGACTCCTTTGCAAACCTCAAAAGGTGGCTAAAAAAACACTTTTTCCTCACATTTCGGTGACAGAAAGTTCTGGAATCTGAGAGGAGCCACAAATTTCCTTCCACCCAGCATTCCCCCAAGTTTCCCGACAAAAATGGTACCTCACTTGTGTGGGTAGGCCTAGTGCCTGCGACAGGAAACGCCCCAAAACACAAAGTGGACACATCACATTTGCTCAAAGAAAACAGAGGTGTTGTTTGCTAAGTGCCTACCTGTGGATTTTGGCCTCTAGCTCAGCCGGCACCTCGGGAAACCTACCGAACCTGTGCATTTTTTAAAACTAGAGACCCAGGTGAATCCAAGAAGAGGTGACTTGTAGGGCTCTCACCAGATTCTGTTACCCAGAATCCTTTGCAAACCTCAAAATGTGGCTAAAAAAACACTTTTTCCTCACATTTCGGTGACAGAAAGTTCTGGAATCTGAGAGGAGCCACAAATTTCCTTCTAGCCAGCGTTCCCCCAAGTCTCCCGATAAAAATGGTACCTCACTTGTGTGGGTAGGCCTAGTGCCCGCAAAAGGAAATGCCCCAAAACACAACGTGGACCCATCACATTTTCTGAAAGAAAAGAGAGGTGTTTTTTTGCAAAGGGCCTACCTGTGGATTTGTGCCTCTAGCTCAACTGGCACCTAGGGAAACCTACCAAACCTGTGCATTTTTGAAAACTAGAGACTTAGGGCAGTGGTTCCCAACCTGTGGGCCGGGGACCCCTGGGGGTCCGTGAAGACTCCTCAGGGGGTCCAGGACTGCTTAGAAAATGTAATAATATTAGGTTCCAACTATCAGTAATGACTCAGTGGGGGTCCCCGGATTCCAATAATGAGTCAGTGGGGGTCCACGGGCTCCAGTATTGATAAAATGGGGGTCCACAGAAGTCAAAAGGTTGGGAACCACTGACTTAGGGGAATCCAAGATGGGGTGACTTGTGGGGCTCTCACCAGGTTCTGTTACCCAGAATCCTTTGCAAACTTAAAAATTTTGCTAAAAAAAACACTTTTTCCTCACATTTCGGTGACAGAAATTCTGGAATCTGAGAGGAGTCACAAATTTCCTTTCATCCAGTGTTCCCTAAGTCTCCCGATAAAAATGGTACCTCACTTGTGTGGGTAGGCCTTGTGCTCGCAACAGGAAATGCCCCAAAGCACTACCTGGACACATCAAAATTATCAAATAGAAAACTACCTGTTTTTGTAGTGGGTGGCACCTGCGTTTTTGGTCCTAGGCTCAGCAGCCATCTAGGGAAACCTACCACACCCAGACATTTCTGAAAACTAGACACCGGAGAGAGTCAAGGGAGGTGTGACTTGTGTGGATCCCCCAATGTTTTCTTAACCAGAATCCCCAGCAAACCTTTAGCCAAAAAAATAAATCACATTTTTCCCACATCTCTGTGTGGGATCACCGCACTGGGACAAATCTCCTACCACCCAACGTTCCCCTCAGTCTCCCAGTAAAAATGATACCTCACTGTAGGTGGACCAAGTGTTTGTGACAGGGAAGAGCCAAAAACACGTTGAAATTGAGGGGGAACCAAAGTGGGTCCCAAAGGGCAGTTTGAAAAAAAAAATTTTTAGGCTGACAAGTGCAGCAGAAATTTTATCGGTATAGATGAGACAATGCTGGGTGGTAGGAATTTTGTGGATTCCTGCAGATTCCGGAAGGTTCCATCACAGAAATTTGGGGAAAATGTGTGCTTTCCAGCAAACGTGCAGGTTTGCAGGGCATTCTGGGTAAGGAAATGGTGCAGGGTGCATGTGAAGCACACCACCCTGGAATCAACTAGATGTTTATTTTTCAGATGTGTCTAGGTCTTGCGGATTTTTCTACATGGCGGCGTCTCAAAGTAAAAAAAAGAGCAGCCCTCACCATTCCAAGTGGGAAGTTTTTGAGAGTTACCAAGCTCTCATGGCCCAAATGTAAAACGAAAAACAAAAATAATCAAATGTCCTCTTGCTTGCCATGGGATAAGATGTTTTAATGTGCGGGGGAGAGCTGAAAGACTGTTAGCCCCTTCAGTTCGGGTGGCGGCATAACCAGGCCCATACTGGTTGGTAACCACCACCCCACTATTTTCTTTTATGTTTTTTATTCCCTGGCATCTAGTAGACTTTCTACACCCCCCCCCAGGTGTGGATCGGGGGTAATTGCCCAATCTGCCCACTGGTGTGCAAAACAACTTTGGCACCATTTATTTGGGGTGGGGGTATGGCCATACCCCCAACCTCTTATTTTGAAAAAAGAAATCTTCCCTGGTCTCTGGTGGGCTTTCTGCCTTCCAAAAATAGGCCAATCTGCCACCAAGGGGGGCAGTTATGGCCAACAGTAATGTGCCCCCATTGGGAGCGACCCTTGCCCAAGGGGCTGCCCCCCCCAAACAACACACACGCATACACACACACACCAATCCATGGTGTCTAGAGGTTTCTGCCTCCTTTGGGGGAAGATTGGCCTAACAAAAATAGGCCTGTCTGCCCCCAATGGGGGCAGAAATGGCCTAAATACAATTTGCCCCCCAGGGGAGCGACCCTTGTCTAAGGCGTCACTCTCCATACATAAAAACAAAGTAAATACAAAAAATATATATCCCTGGTGTCTAGAGGTTTCTGCCCTGGGGGCAGATCCGCCTAATTATATTAGGCCGATCTGCCTCTGGGGGGAGGGGGCAGAAAATACCTAAATGGGGCCACTTCCCTTATGCATTAGTATAAAAAAAATAAAAAAAATACCTGGTGTCTTGTGGTTTCTGCCCCCGGGGAGAGCCTGTGATCGGGCAGCAGAAATGCTCAGAAAGACATGAAAGGAGAGGAAAAGACTTTCCTCTCCTTTCATGCCTCTCTTCCCCCTCTCCGTGACGGAGGAGAAATGGAGTGGGGGGGAGGCCTCTGATGAGACGAAAGGGCGCTGACGTCAGACGCCACGGGGGAGTTGGGGGTGGAAGGGGAAGCGATTCCCCTTCTATCTCTGCCCAGCGGAGGGGGTGCTCGGCCATCTGGGTTAGCGCTAGCACTCCCCCCTGGAGGCCCATAGCAGGAAGAGCTGGCCTCGTCCTCGGCACCGGGCAACCGGTGCAGAGGGCGAGACCAGCTTGTCCGGGGCACCCTAGGGGTTAATTCTAAGACCATAACATGTAGCAGTCAATAGCAAATTATAACTTGTACCTCTTACATTCAAAAAAGGTATCTCCTACAAGAGTTGTCCATCACCAGTACTATACAGCCAAAAACAGATGTCACCATATGAACAGGCAGGGAATAACTGAAGAGATCCTTCACACACTCCTGTACAATTGGGAGGACGTTCATATGGTCCAAAATTGCAGGTCCCAAATATCGATACACTCTGACCCCTCTTTCCATCTCACATGAACACTCAGATATGAGATGATGATAATGCCCATCCCAACAAATCTCTCTGCTTTTCCTTCCCCCAACCATGACAGTTCAGGACCACGACTGTAAACAAAATCTCATATTGGACAACCCAAGGCATTACCATATAAGCAGATTTTAATCATAAGAAATACCATAAAGGGCACTGCAGAGCTATTCAAAGCTACCACCAAACTGAAAACCATAAAAATGCATGTCTGTCTCTCACACTTCATTATCTACCACACAACTATGCACGGAGTCCCATAACATGTTAACCGCACCTTGGTCATCATTACACACAACTTGAAACTCCTCCCACATAGAACTCAAATAACATCCTTCCAACTGCACACCCTACACTGTGTAGAATGCTATCAATGTAGGTAAGCGCTTCAGCACCCCACACAGGGGTAGTAAGCACTATATAAAAATACTCACTACAATACAATACAAGCTCATCTTAACTCACCTAATTTAAAAGTTCTTGAAATCAGCTGCAACTTGCTCAAAATGTCACACGTGTTTTATAAAAGCGAACAAAACTTTACACTTCACCAGTACAGAAACCTCTACACTGGCTTACCAATTGAGCTTGTGTACTCGTTAAGGTCAGAACAACTGTTTATTAAGAGCTAAACATCAGATCATCCTCCTTTTCTGGCAACTACATTTCCTTCTGTCAATTATCACGCTTCCTCAGGATGGGCGAACAATTCTTGTTGGACACTGTGAGGACCAGGAGACCATGCTTATTGTGGTGTTTGTTTTTTTAAAGCAGTGGCCAAACTGTGAAATTACTCCATCCCTTTGAGTTTTGCTTGCAGAAAGAAATCACTGTTTTAGACGCTAGCTGAAACCCGAATAATATTCTGCTTTTTTCCCAGGTCACTGTTAGGTTTTGAAGTTGTCTCTTCCTAACGCACCAAAAAGCATCAGTATACGAGCGGTCTACACAAAATTATAAAACAACATGGCAACACTTTAGTTTTGCAATGATTGTCGGATAGTCACTATTTGATTTTGAACTTTAGCAAAAGAGCAATTGTTTATCTTGGCCTGAAAACTTGGTCCGTTATTTGGAATTTGGTTGACTTAATCAGCCACATTTAATATAAGGTCTATATGGGTGATGTATATGTACCGTTGGAATGATTGAAGGTAAAGATTTTTTTTTCCGTTAAACCCATCGCATGGTTTTATCGGGCAGAATATATACAAAGCTAGAGAAAACTATAAACATAACCAAAAAAAGTAAAACTCCATACTGACTTGGCTTCTGTAATGACCTTCACGACTTTATATAAATTAAACTGATTTTTACAAGGATTTTAACTTGGACAGTATCATCCTGATACTATAAGTAAGGAGCATTTTCCCTGGATGTCATTCGTTTCTGGGTTAATGCCAATTCATTGAGACTATTTCAGGAAGTTAGTTGGTCAGTAGTTTTCCACACTGACAATGGTGTGAGGCTGGAAGAGGGAATGTACTAACATCTGTGCACAAAAATAAAAGATGGTAGTATTGCAGATAATGTTTTAAAAATGAAGGATGTTTCTTCTTTGCCTGGTGGTGGGGTGGACTGGAGAACTGGGTGGTACTTAAGATTCATCCCAATGTGTAATAGAAACATTTCCTGAAAGTGTACTGTACAGTGATGGCAGTGGACATTCACTCCGTAACACTCATTCCAGAATTACTGGTAGAAAGAGAATGGAGAACCCATCCCAGACTAGCAGTGAGAGTTATAGAGCGATATTTTAAACAATACACAGAAGCCTACCCCAAAGGGAATCAGTTTACAAGGTAATGTCTCAATTGTTCTTAACCCTGGCAAAGATGGACCAAATGGTTCCTTCGAAATCTACGAAATGTTGGTGTTGTGTTTAGGCCATTGGTAGGTTTATACACACCTGGTGGTCCTGTGTTCTACAAATATTCTGAAAAGAAATCCTGGCCCACATCAAGGGGAGAAAGGCTTCTCCACCTCCAGCAGATCAGAGTAATCTTCTTTTGATAATACCACCATCACATATAGAGGGCATGACAATGATGTGCAGGGCCCTAAACTGGCATAACTGTATGGCACTAAGCAGTTTATCGCTTTATTTTGAAAAAACAAAGAGCCTCCCACTTTTGCATTGTGCATGAACAGAATACGGCATACCTTAGCCATTGAATAGATAACCCATATGATCACCAACTCTGAAGATAAATGTACTAGTAGATGGAAGCCCCTCACTATTCCGGCTAGAATTTCTTATTTTCAATTCCCCCAAGGCTAACTGTGTTTCACCCTTTTTTGTTTTTAACATAAAGGTGGTGGTGTAGGGGGACCTAGAATCTTCAGTACACTTCCAAAGGATTCTCCCCAACTCTCTGTCTGCGAACCTGCCTTATAACACATTGACACATGGGAAACAACATCAAACAAGTTGATTTCTACATTGCAATATGTCTGATGAAAAGGACTTCCCCTCCTCGACCGTCTGCCCACATGGGACTAAAAGAAGCTATTTAGGGCTCAAAAACTATCACACCTCCTGTTCTCCTTTCTGAGGTTTTGTTTGAGAGGGGAGTGTTTAACGCTGTTCTATTTTAGACTCGGTTGCACTGTGGGTCATCCCTCAATCCTTTTTTGAATATGGATAGAATAATTGATTTACACCAGGATCTGGGTAAACCTTTCATGCAAGCTGCATTAAATACCTGTGCCAAAATCCCTGCCTACCAAATTCGGGATCTGCATTATAAAGGTATGAGAGGGGGTTCCATCCGGACCCAGCGCTCCCCCCCCCCCCAGCCACAGCGAGAATGGACTTACACACCTCTTCTTCACTGAAGTTCAAGGGGGATAGTATTACTACCAGGCTCCCTAGAATTATCACACCCCTTCTCACACCCTGCGTTGTACAGCTCCAGAAAGTGTGACACCCATCTAACGGAGCAATGTTATAATCCACCCTGAAATTCCCTGAGCCGGAAAAAAACAGTCCATTTACAATGTCCCAAAATTTAGCATTTACAAAAGACACAAGGCTGCAGTAACTTCTGCCATGCTTGATCCTTAATTTATTTTTTGTGCAAAAAGGTCACTGATTTATATGCTTTCCTACAAGCCCATATCTTGTCCTCATCTCTTGGTATTTGCTTCAGGGCAGCTCGCAGGTTTCTATGTGCTCTGGAGCACTTACGATCAAACTATTTATTCTCCTTGTTGTCATATCTTTCTCAGGAAGAAAGACTGGCAGAGATATGCCCACATAACCTAATAAAGGCATTGAGAACCTTGTCTTCTTACATATTACTCTCCAAACACAGGGCAATATCCACCGCATTTATCAGGTAAATATTCTCTAAAAATACCTTAGGAATCACCCTAAACCCACTTGAGTCTCCGTGCCTGAACCTTGATGTTAATAACACAGTTAGAAAGGTCTTTCCTTGGGTTTCCTTTCCGATCTAGCCCCCAGGCCAATTCCAACACTAAGGGGTTATGATCACTAAAATTACTTCATTTCACACTCAAGGACTTAACTAGAGAAGCCAAGAGTGCTGATAACATAATATTATCAATGATGGAATAACACCCCTTACCTATGAATGAAGGCGTAGCTTCACCCTCCCCAGTCTGCTCAATACAGTATAAATTACTGCTTGCCAAGATATCCTCCAGCAAATCAACCTGCTCCGTGTGTTCAGAATGTATTACATGGGGGCTACTGTCAAACAACCCTTTACCTAAGCTGCAGCCTTGTTGGCACAAGTAAACATTATAAGATTAAAACCTGGTACAGCGAGGTCCTTTTCTTCCCGTAGCCTTCCAGAAAGATTTTTAGGTGAAGGATATGTTCCAACAGTACACCCCTAACAAATAATAAAAATGTTCCAACAACAATGATGGACTCCTCTTAAAAACTGAGGTGCTCATTCAGAGTTTGGCGGGCGGCCTCTGCTGCCCGCCAAACTCAACCCGCCACCTGAACGCTGGTGCCGTCAGAACACATCCGGCATTATTCTGACTTCACCGCAGGGTGGGCAGAAAAGTGTTTCCACCCGCTGGCCCTGCAGTGAAGAGGCCCTTAACAATGACGCCACCAATGTGGCGATGCAGCAGCACCCGTTGCACATTTCACTGCCCGTAATTTGGGCAGTGAAATGCACAACGGGGCTGTGCATGGGGGCCCCGGCACCTCCATTTCACAAGTGTTTCCACTGGGGTGTGAACCGCTATGGAAAGGCTGGCGGAATGGAACTCCGGCGGATTACAACCACCGGGACAGCCAGGCTGGAGGCCGTCCTCAGCGTGGCGGTGGCATTACCGTGGCGTTTCCACCGCAGTCAGAATGTGGCGGATTGGATCGCCACTAACGCGGCGGTCCGATGGCCACCCAGAGCCTGGCGGTATCAAGACTGCCAGACTCGGAATGAGCACCTAAGTCTACTGCCAGCAGATTAAGAGAGCCTATTTCCACCATGGAGGAGATACAGGGGATTTTAAGGGAGACTAGGGTAAGAAGACCACTCTTCGCACGTCCCAAGGGTGAGGGAGACTCAGCTTTTAAAAAAGAGAAAAAACATCCAAATAAAAAAAAAAAAATCTACATCCCATGGCTCCTGCATAGCTACAATAAGGTTCCCACTAAAAGCTTCTATCACCCCTTTAGGCTTTCAACCCAGCAATATTGCAGCTCAAAACATTTAGCAAGGGCTTCTGCCTATACATGGGCTCCATCAGAATAATACACTCGCTCAGCTTTCCCTGAGCAGAGGGGAGGTTGACACTTACTGATGGCGACCTCAGTCAGTCATTATCATCCAGCCCACACACAGGTGCAAATCTATTCTTAAGTGATATTTCCTTACACTGTTCTGCACCCACTGCCATCACGTGTAAATAAGGTAGAGGCCATCCTTTATCATCTTAGTGCAAACTGAAAGAGGGGTAAAATTACTGCAAGTGGCAGACCCTAACTGCTGTGGCCTTTCATGGGTAATAAATCTGCCCTGAATAAAGTCTTTCACAAATCTGGGGTGCCTTAGATTAACTATGATACAGTCCCCTTCAGTATTTTTCCCTCTGCGTCCCATCCAACCAACTGTTCTCGCCATTATATATCGTGACAGAAAAGGCCCGTTCACTAGAGTATCATCACACTAATGTTTCACCTTGCATATGAGATCGGCAGTTGTTTCCCTTGCATCAGTTTTAATAGGGGGTACCCCCTTAAAACCCCTACTAATGGTGCAGGTTCAGGGGGAAGATGTAATAGAGTGGTATCACCTCCCTTTGATGAGGGAAGCCTATTATGATCCGCTGTGTCCTGCTCCTTAGCCTTACTTTGCTGCACAACCATCTGGCCATTGGCTATTTTATCATTAGGTACACAATGTACCCACTCCCCTGCAAAGATAGTTGCACACTCGGCACCACTGAAGAAGTGTGACTAGACCATTCTGGCACAACCTAAGGGCCTGTAGACAGAGACCCCCTTGCACCCAATCACACAACTTGCACTCTCTGCAGTCCTGCCAAGTCCTTGGTTCACAGCAGATGGAACTTCAATGAGATCGGCCCTCTTAGAAACACAGTGGCTTAGATGATTAGAGAACTTTGCCTCAATCCCATCAAGGCATTACAATAATGGTGCCAAGAGACCTCTGTGGAATGCCTCAAACTTTGGTAGGAGCATGTCCAGGTCTAGTTCAACTTTGGCGACATCACCTGTATCCAACTTCAGTCACCCCCTTTTGGCTTGCTATCACCTTCTTACCCCAACCCCTCTTTTTTTTCCTTTTTCTTTTTTTTTTTTTTAATCAGGGGCTCTGTAGGGGAGAGTTAATCATGTCAAAACCATCCTCAATAGCCGTGGGCTGAGTATCAACTGACATATGTACAGTATTGACCCTGGCGGCTGGGTTTCATCCTCTGCAATGCAACCGTGGTGGGTAAGTCCACAACCATTCCTAACAACTTCCATTAAAAGTCTCCTTTCAGTAAGTTCTATCTCCTTAGAAATTGACCCCCCACCCCGGTACCACATAGGAATCAATGGTGGTAATAGTATCTCCACTGGGTGCGCCAAACCCCAACTTTCTTTTCCCCACTGAATTATGTTTTACAAAAACTACCACTCTCAGTTACCTTGCGGGGCAAAAGGGCGGAATGGTACCAAATTAGACGAACGAGGAGCAGCTAAATAGAACAATTAAAGTGAAACACAAATGTGAATTTAAATTTGGGGACTAAGTGATAGTAGAGCTCGGAAAGTAGGGATTTTCTGAATGTTTGGCAGTGATGAGTGGGGAGACTTGTGAGGGATCTCAGTAAAGGTTAAGATGTGGAACTAGGATAAAATAATTTGGCCCCACACTGCATAAAGGGTTTGATCAAACTTGTCCATGTTTCAGCGCCCAATAATAGAAACAAAACAAATTGCAAACATCCTGATTGGCTGTGTGAGTATATAAATTATGTATTGTATTTTATTGTACTGTTTTAAGTTAATATGTGCTTTTTGTGTACTAGGTCAGCATTGCATGTTTTTGGTCAGATGTTTTCTGTTTCTTGTATCATTAGTATTCCTCACATTATTCGTTTTCTTGTACTATATGAATTATTTTTATTTTTGTATTCGCTGGAGGAAAATGTGTGATGTCCTTTGTGATGTTAGCATGGTTCCTTTTAAAGCTTATTGAAGGAGCGTTTCATCAAATGTCAGTTGCGGTAGTTCCTCATACTATGAATAAAAATCAGGTGGCACAATAAACATTCCCTCTACTTTACTGATAAAGTTTTTTCACTGTGATCATCTTTAGGTAATTACAAATTCTAGTGTTTGGAGTATGAGTTAGATCTGCAGCTCAAGATTGGATGCATTTTTTGGGGTTGGACGGTACCCCAGTTTTGGAAATGAAAGGACCAGACATAACATTTTGGGCTTCTTGATAGACGAAATTATGAAGTTTTACCGCAGAAATGTGCAAAGAGTCTGAAACACAGAGTTGTATACTCAAACATGAGCAACAAATGCATGAAGCAAATTACCAGCGCGAATGATAACCTCAGCACATTCACTTCCACAAAAGAGTCTTTGTACGAGTCGAAAATCCAACAATGCATGCTCCTTTTATCTGACATTTCTGCTAATGGCCTCAGCTTTTGTGACAAGCCTGAAACTGCCTGGAAATGCCTGTCAAAGGATTCCACTTCTGGGAGGCAAAAACAAAATATCTGGTGGATGTGAGTTTTTTGGCTCTAGTAGTTTTAAATAACAAAAATCTGTTTTGAACAACAACAAAAATCCAAAATATTTTGAGTTAGCATTTTCGGGAATGCACTGCCATTTACTGACAACATTTATTCAGTGTCAAATGAGTGTTACATTAGTGCAGGCTTCGCCAACAAGTAGCTTGTGAGCTATCAGTAGCTTCCCAGCCACCTAAAAGTAATTCTCCTGTGTGCAGCCCGGTCTCCTAAATCGGACACGTTTGCTTGGTTGAATATACATATAATGATATATATATATATATATATATATATACACACACACACACACACACACACACACACACACACACACACACACACACACACATATATATATAAACATGTATTTGAAACGAATATGTATGTATTTTTAAAACCCATAAGCTGAAATCTGGAGACAAATGGTTGATTTTCTAACATATATTTAAAGCTGATAATTCAGTGACAGGGGAGACAACTTGCTATTATTATTACCTTGGCATCAGTGCCATTGCAGTGATAGCTGTTACAGATTGTTAGCTGTTATATATTACCCTTGAAGAGGCATTCAAAACCATGTTTTACATTATTGCTGGTAAGCAAGACTGATGAACTTAAGAAATCACTGATGGAAATCTTGTATACGGTGGCCACTAATGTAAACATATCTTTTACTGTCATTATTATCACACTAATAATATTAGTAGCAAGTGATAATTTTCATAGAATGAAAATAGCTGGTATTACAACAAAGGTTGGAGACCTCTCCCTCTATTACTGTAATTTAAAAAACATACTTTTCTGCGGATTGGTGGGAGCTGTAGATGACAGAAGCTCACTCCCACACCAACAAGTAACATCATAAAACATTTTGTGCAGCCATACCATCTTTCTAAGTTGCAACGCTTGCCAACTGTCTTCGGGAAGAAGGACTTGTGGGTGGAAGTGTATTTAAATTTATTTCTATGCAAAATTGCTCTTTTCATCTCTTTTTCAGTAGAAAAAGTGCCATTTGTGGCAGAGTATCTCCAATTCAGCAATGGAATTAAAATGGATCGGCAGCTAGAAATCCAACCAACCATTTGCAATGCAATCGGTCTTGTATTTGTGAAAGTTAGAGCTCTTGGCGTTGAAAAAGGCATGCAGTGGAACTAAGATATTTTGCAGAGCGCTATTGCCATTTGTATGACCTTGGGGTGCTAGAGAACCAGAAAATGGGAAATAGCTTATGAGGTAGGGGAGACGAGAGTAGGGAACACTCAGAATGCAAGATTAAGTAAAGCATGTGAAATGTAATCAGTAACATGGTTACAGTAACTCTTTTAAACTTATAACATGCTGACTGAAAAAAACCTGCAACATTTACTGTTCTAATATGCACAAAGCAGGGAAAGGGTGCAGTACCACAGGCCGTCACTAGGTTTCCCTTGGGACCTCTTTTGGCCTCATAAGGTACTGCACCCTGCAATCTTGAATTCAACACATCCTCAATAACTTTGGGCGCCATGCTGAACAATTAAGTGCGCCACCTGTTTTGAGAAAAGTTTTATGATGTGCATGCAGGTTATGAGGGAGGGGAAATGAGTAATATGCAGTTTGGAAAAAAATAAGTATGAGGTCGCACTACATGAAACTTCAGGTAGTAATGTAAAATGCTGTTCTGATCGAGTTCACGCTACATGAAGCTTCACGTCCTCATGTTACACGCTCAGACCCCACAAAGAAACAGCGGCATGCCCAAAACAAAGAAGAGGAAGTAGCTACATACGGCCATGCAGCACAAAGCGGCGAGGCAAAATAAAAAAGTAGTGAGCCACACTAAGGTATATGGTCGATTGTGCAATAATCCACGTAACGTGGTCAGTCTCCGAGGGGGTAACAAAGCAGCCTCAAGGCGGGACAAACCTGAAGCATTCACCTACGAAATCAAGGGAATTTTGAAAGGCAGGCCAAGGAGACAAGCCCACAGATGCAGATTACAACACGTCGAGATACAGGGCTTGCGCACAGCCTAGGCTCGACCTAAAAAGGGACAAACCTGGCTTTAGATCTCAATTATGTTCAAAATAATATGTCCACGCCCTTTTTAGTATTTGCACAGACCACAATACAATCGTCACTGTTAATAAGAACGCATAATCTTGGAGTTTGAAAACAGCATCAGATCCTGATGTAACACCAAAGAATGAAACTCTGACTACATACATTTCTAACCATGAAAAACATGCTCTTTGGTTGTTTTTCAACCTATTGTAGCATTATGAGTGCTATATATGGATAGCACAGCACCAAACATTCAGTTTGCCACACTCCTCCTCCATCTTAATTCTGAGCAAGCATCACCTTTCTTTCTCAGATTTTAACAATCTCTACCACATTGTTGACAGAGACGGTGACATTATTGCTACCATAATACAGGGATCTTGTAATCCCCCTATAAAAGTCAGCCTCTAATTTCCTTAGAACAGGCAACTTGTGGTGCATCTAGTCATCTGCAATAAAGGAATGACATGGCCACTCAACCATAACAATTTATGACAGCACAGTTCTGACATCACAGTGCCTGCTGCTACAGTCAGGAGCAACAGCGAAAGGCATGCCAGGAGCATAATTACAGCCACAATTTTAAAAACAAGCAATGGCAAAGCCAATAGTTCTCGCCTATACAAAGCTTTGGTAATACGTTTTTCCATGTTGCACACCAGTGTAGCTACTGCTCTGCATGGCTAAAAGTTAGTGGCACGGGGCGTCAGAGTTGAGTGGAATATGATAGAGTGGGTTGGATTGGACTGAGGTAGTGGGTGGACTGGATTCGAGTAGAGTAGGGTGGATCGGGGTAGAGTGGGGTGGAATGTACTAGGGTAGAGTGGGGTGGACTGGAGTGGGGAGAAGTGGACTGCAATGGGATGGGGTGGATAAGGGTGGAGTGGGCTGGAGGAGTTGGACTGGGGTGCGGTGGATTGGATTGAGTGGGGTGGACTGGCCTGGAGAAGGGTGGGCATGATTGGTGTATCAAATTGGGGTGGGGTGGGGGTCAGCAAGGCGGATTGGATTGAGTGGGGTGGATTAGGGTGGGGTGGGTGTTTTGGACTGGGGTGGGTGGACTGGAGTGGGGTGGACTGGATTAACATGGTTTGGAAAGGATTGGAGTGGAATGGATTGCAGTGGGGTGAGCAGGACTGGTGTGGGGTGGACTGGATTGAAGTAGGGTAGTTTAAGGTGGTTTGGAGAGGGGTGAACTCGAACAGAGTAGGGTGGATTAACGTGGATTGTATTGGCGTGGGATGGACTGGGGTGCTTTGGGTGAGTTGGAGTGAGGTGGATTGGGTAGTGGTGGACTTGATTGGAGTGGGGTGGATTGGATTGGGGTAGTCTGGATTTTAATAAGGTGGGTTGAATTGGGGTGAGTTGGATTGGAGTGGATCGGATTGGAGTGGGATGGATCAGCCTGGAGTGGGGTGGATAAGCCTGGAGTGGGATGGGTTGCAGTGGGGTGGGTTGCACTGGAATGGGATGGATTGGTCTGGAATGGGATGGATTGGAATGGAATAGGGTGGCTAGGACTTAAGTGGATTGGGGTGGGGTGGGGTGGATTGGGGTGAGGTGCATTGGAGTGGGTTAGACTGGGGTGGAGTGGATTGGTGCTGAGCGAACTAGCTTGAAGTGTGGTGGATTGTGGTAGACTGAAGTAGAGTGAATTGGGATGAATGGGGTGGATTGGATTGGGGTGAGGTGAGGTAGATTGGAGTGGGGGAGGGTGGAGTGGGGCAGGTTGGCTTGTATTAAAGTGGGGCAGATTGTTTTGGATTGGAGTGGTGCAGGTTGTTTTGGGTTGGAATGGGGCAGATTGGAGTAGGACAGATTGTTTTGGGGCAGACTGTATTAGGATGGATTGGAGTGGGGTTGACTGGGTTAGTGCGGGATAGATTCGAAAGGGTGGGTTGGAGGGGGTGAATTGGGATGGAGTGGGGTTTATTGGATTGGGATGAGGGACTGGATTGGATTGGGGTTTATTGTTTGTAATTGGAGTGGGGCAGATTGGAGCTGGTAGACTTGAGCGGGACAGATTGTTCTGGATTTAAGTGGGGCAGACTGTAGTGAGGTGGACTGAGTGGGGCAGATTGTTTTGGATTGCACTGGGGCATACCGCTTTGGTTTGCAGTGGGGCACATTGTTTTGGATTGGAGTGCAGCAGATTGAAGTGGGTCAGATTTTTTTGGATTTGGACAAATTGTGCTGGATTAAAGTGAGGCAGATGAGATTGGTGGTGGTTGGGAGAACTGGAAAGGGGTAGGTTGGAGTTGACTGGATTGGGGTGAGTGGTTTGGATTGGAATGGGGTGGATTGGTGTGGGGCAGGGTTCTGCAAAGTCGGTCCTGGAGAGCCAGGTCCATGCCAGATTTTTAGGATATTCACATTTAGAAAACTGTTGATTTCTGAAATATCTTTTTTCTAAATGTGGATATGCTAAAAATCTGGCATGGACCTGGCTCTCCAGGACCGACTTTGCAGAACCCTGGTGTGGGGTAAAATGACAAATTACAAGGCTGTAAATAAGAGTGTCACGCAAGCCAACAAATGGTGAGTGACATGCGGGTTTCCAAGTTCTTTACTGTACACAACAAAGTCTCGCAAGAGAGACGCATGCGCTAGTCCATGCACGCACAGGCCCAACCCTAAAAAAGGGACATGGTTTTTCTTTCGCTTCTCGAAAATGAAAAACGTTCAGCAAAAAATATACTTATGGCAACCTGTTTATATTATAGGTAATTACAGAGAAGAGAGAAATTCATCTTGTTTCATCACAGCAATTTTTCATATCTGACCTCCTTGAAATTTATTTTATTATCTTTTGGCACCAAATAATAACTGCCTTTTGATATGTTAAATTTCACAGTACAGTTCAGCTTTTATACTTTAAGTGTGAAATTAACATGAAAAAGGGCAAGACACCAAGGATTTATCCTATGCTGTATATGAAAAAGATTTGCACGTTACCTAGGAGTTCCATGACTTGTATAGGAACCCAGCCTTCTACCTCCTTCCTCTATAGGGTCATGGAACTCCTCAGTGACTTGCAATATCCTTGTAATGTATGTTAGATGGCATTCATCTCAAATATAATTATGCTACATAACAAAACTATTGCATCTCTTTACATTGAGGTCAATCCCTCTATAATAACTTATTTGTGACTGCATTTAAGACATAGTAATATATGACTAATAATAGTTGTCTTCAATTCAAGTAAAGAACACATGTTTCTGACATCTAGTAAAGAATTAACCTATCTGCTGATAGCTTCATCATTGGTGGGTGCAGCAAATGGGTTTTGCCGATTTAGACTACTAGAATTCTTTATCAGTGGCTATTTGGCTTTTGGACTTTTACTGTGAGCGAGTCTCACTATACAAGTCTCACTCATGGTAAATTCCTTTTAACTGGACTGAACATGATGGCTGTCAGCACCTAGCTTTTAAGATGAAGCCACTGCTTCACAGCTATAAAAAAAAAAAGAGGTTCTGGGCTGCTTATACCCGAGCGCAAACCCGTGGACATATGTGCGTACTTTGCGTGAGACTATCGTAATGCACAGCCTGGTATCTGCGCACAGGTAGCCTGTCGCAGAAGGGACTCTTCAATTAATGGGCATTCATACTGTAGGTCAGTAGGCCTTACTGGAATAATCTGTGGGGCTTTATTGATTTATACAGTATAGGCAAAATCTGTGCTAGACTAATTTTTCACTCCACTTAGGCATACAGTATCCTTCAAGGTACCAAACTGGAATAAAACATGCACACAGAGTTTGAATTTGCAGTCCCCAATTATCCACAAACACATGTAATGAGAAATCAAGTTTGTCATATTTCTCAGCTCAAAAAGATTCCAGGCATTTGCTGTGCTACAGGACCAAGCACAACAAAGGCTTGGAATCTGGGCTTTGCAGAGGAATCAAAGACCTCTCCACACAAAAGAGCAATTAACAGTGAATGACAGGGAACGACTCCATTACTGAGAAACAAATAGGTGTGGAGGAAATCTGCATTTAATAATTACTTTGTCACACTGCACCTGGGCTAGGACAGCCCAGGTCCAGTAGATTTATAGGAGACAGCCTACACGTCTGTAGCCAAAACAAGAGATGCTCATCGTCATCATTAGATTTGGAAATTTTGGTGGGAGGGATCAGGCAGCTGTGCCAGTTAGGGGCATAGCCAAGGCTCTCAGAGGGTCACTTACCAGAGACAACTTGTAGCCACCATTTTGGATTGTCCCATAATGCTGTGCAGGAGGTTTATAACAGGGGTCTAGGGATGATGTGAATCCTAAGGCTGGCCTGGGGTGTCTGCCCCTAAAACTTTCCACCCTCACTTAAAAACCCCTAAAGAAGACCCTGAATCTGGGAGCGATGATGGAAAAGGGATGCCTAGCTGCAAGGAGAAGCTACCAGATGCCCTTCAAGGATGGACAAAGGACTTTCACTCAAGCTGAACCCCAGGACTAGAATAGGTCTCTCCAGGGCCAATGGCGCTCACCTCTTTGCCCCACCTGAGGACCAGTTTGTGGAAAGGACCTGCTGAGGGGGGAAGGAGGACCATGGACTTCTGCAGACTGGCCCTTGACCCTGCTCCTGACTCACAGTTGGCCTCAAGACAGCCAGGAGTGCCTAGGGGAGTGTGGCAAGGAGGTTGTTCTGTATGCTGGCTGTAGAGAGCTGTGGAAGATGTTTCTCAAGTAGAAAAGAACCTCAGGCGCACAGGCAGATTATGGGTCTGCCATACGGAGCAGTACGAATTCAGCTTCCCAAGCAAAGTGCCCTTTAGAGGTAGGAAGGTCTGAAGAAAACACTCCTGCGGCTAGGGCTGGCCTCCATGATCAAAAGAAGCCCAAAACGAAGAAAATTAGCACAACGGGCCAGACAGATGCAGATTTGGTTTAAATATTTAGATTTTACAAAGAAGAGAAACAGGTACCAAACTGCATGAAATTCTGCCCGAGCTCCTCTAAAGTCCCCCTTAGAAAGCCAAGTCCCTAGGAGTGAGCACATCTTTGTTTTATTAACCCCTCTGGGGGGGGCTGGCATGCTTAGGCTCCCTACCCTGTTCCATGCCTGCACCCCCGCAACCCGCTATTTCCCTGGGTGCCAGTGCAGTTATGGCAGATCCCAGGACCCAGACCACAGAGGAAAAGCCAAACACGGCTACGAGCACCACTGTGCTCCCAAGCTTCTGCTCCAGAGGTGCTCAGAGTCTCCGCAGCATTGTGTGCCACCTTCTTCCTCTTATGTGCAGGAGCCCCCTATGAAAGTTTTACAAAAACTCATCCCAAGTCACGCAGAATCTGACCCCAGGAGAAGTCATTTATTTCAAGCAACCTAGAGCAGGAGCTTTTGCTCCTGGGCTCTGAACTGGGGGGACCCCTTATAATTGGTTCTATGGCTGCATTATGTGGCCTACAGAAAGTGAACGAAGTCTAAACATATTTTCTATTTGAAATGCTTTATTAACAGTACTGATATTTAACACTGTAATGGTCATACTTCTAGTGAAAGCACTTGATTACTGATGGGGTTCTAGTTAATTCCAATAATGCAACACTCACAAAGTATGACAAGTGGTGGTTGTTATTAATGTGGCGACACTGTGACAAAGTCAGTAAGCCTGCCTTAAATATATTGAAAAAGAGAGCGAGAGAGTGTAAGTAATAAAAGCACTTTTCCTTTTTAAAAGCAAAAGCAGTGTCTGGACAATAATTTATTCAGCGCTGTTGCATACCAGCGAATTGCGTTTGCTAGCCAATACCACCTCTGCTAAGAAGGCCTTGAAATGGTCTGCGTTTCTACCCTGGGAGTGTAAAGTTCTTTAATGTGGAACCATACCGCCCTATTATCTTTGAAGCACTTACACCCTGTGCAACGTCTTACAGTGGGCATAGCAGCACTCTGCTCAAGCCTCTCCTAGGCCAGAAATGCAAGATCAGAATTCGATCAAGATCTCAATTAAGTGCCAATCTGACGGCCTTCAATAAAATTCCTGATCTCAAATATAAACAAGCATTTGATATGCTATGGGTCTCACATTTGCTCGAGTTAGTGCTATTAGCATTGTAAACTCCTAACAGGACTTTTATTGCCACATAAACGGATGATGAAAAGTAAAACTGTTTCACATATGCGAGCCGACAGTCACCATGAGCCTGAAGGAGACACAGAAAAGGAAACAGAAGTTTGCTCACAGTGAGAAGTATTGGCAAAAGTACAATTATCCATGTAACCCTCAAAAGTAGAATTATCCATGTAACAGGGTCAATGTCATGCAAATCGCTCGTCTACTGCCCTGAGAGATCGCGCTGTGTAGGAAATAAAAAGAAAAAGTCCAGAAGCCATTCAGAAAACACAGAGCCTCGTATGTTTTCAGTAGTTTACCGGTGCTGTCGAGGAGGGCTAAACACCGGAAAAGGCATGGCGTATGCATGCCTTTTACTAATTAAATCAAGCGAATTTTAAAAGGCAAGCTAACGAACCAACCAAAATGATGGGCTTGGTTAAAAGCCCACGGAGAGATTACAACAGGGGCGAGAGCGCTTGCCCACACTCGACCCTAAAAAGCTTACTGCATTCAACTTGGCAAACCCTTTAGTCTTGCAGAAATATCACTGGCAGTGGAATTTTACTAAGTATTTAGGGAGTTTGAATACCCAGCCTAGAGAAACATATATCTCTACCTTACTCGATATCAAATAAAAAGCTTCTCCCTAATTACGCTGTGTTGGGATGTTAATGTTGCTTGAAATACTAATGTGTCACAAGGTTCTTACCTGCTATGATGAAAATGTATTCCTTGAGATTTTAAACAAAAATATTCATGGTATGGCATTAGCTGTTACTGTCGAGACCTAGGGGCTCGCTTGGGTGCCAGACAAGAAAAGGGTGCCTGTCTTCTTTTCATTCTCTTAACTAGAAGGAACAAAAACTTATTGGCCATGTACCTTATGAACGCGGACTCTGAGGTATACAACAATTATTGCATTTACCCATTCCCGTTTTAGTTAAAAGCAAACAAGATCCAACAATGGTAGACTTTTCCTTCAGATACACACTTTGCACAAGTAGCCTCACATGGTCTAGAACTGAAATGTGCTTTGTCTTTCTACACTGGACTTGACACTGAAAAGCATTTGATTGGCTTCTATTGGCCCCATGTTATGGAGCCCCTAAAACTGGGAGAATTCAAGCCAGAGTTAATTTCTCTGGTTAAGTTGACTGACTCAGAGCTAGCAATTTTACAGATGTCTGAAGAGGTCATCCAGTCTAGATTTTTCCTTTGCATCCTTGTGGTGTGATGAATCGATAATGGGATAAACAAGACTGCACATACAAGGCTGCCATTGGCAGCTGGTTACATTTGAAAGAGGTGGCACGCAGCTGCTGATCTCAAGTTGCCAGATGAAAGCAAATATGGTGAATCAGTACAGTCATCCTACACCAGCACCACATCAGAGGGGCATTATTGAAACATTTTTTTAAGAAAAAGAGTAAAACAATGCATTCCCAGAGTAGCTTTATAACAAAACAGTCAAAACGTGCAGGTATCTTTAAAAGGGACAATCCTGAAATGCTTCAGAAATGTTCTAGCTATGCCAAGCGAGCATGAACCTCCCCCAAGGGTATGTGCAGTGAGGCATAGCAAAGAGAGTGAAGAGGGCAATACACGATAGACAGTAAAAAGACATCAGAGTGACAGAGCAAAACAATCCACTATGCAACACTGGGATGAGAGAGGAGATTTATGGAAGAGAAAACAGTGCATTGTAACAGGGAAAAGATGATGCAAGAGTAAAGGGATAAAGGAAAGATAAGTGGAGATTGGGAAGATAGGTGAGAGAGTAGGAAACAGAAAGCAAATAGACAGATATCATACCCTGTAGTCCAATTACACCATATAACCTCATCACAGTTTGTTTACAGCTACACAAATTGTCTGCATTTTCTTACTTAACATAAGCAGCCATTTTTAGGTTGAGCCTAGGCAGCGCACATACACTGTCTCTCAAGGTGCTGTATCTGCTTCTGTGGGCTTTCACAGTGCCCATCACTTTCATTCATTCCTTGGTCTGCCTTTCAAACTTATTTTGGTTTATTTGGTAACTGCTTTACATTTGTCCTGCCTTTTGACTGTTTAGTTCCCGCCCTGGAAACTGTTCCTGTTACGTGGATCAGTTCACTTCTGGCCACTTAGTTTATTGTGGGTGCACTCTTTTCTTTTTTTGACTCGGCTCGCAGTGCCGTCACCATACCACCTTCTGCCTGCCACTGCGTTTCCTGTTTGTTTCTCAATTTAGTTAATCTGCCTGTGCGGCGCCGTCCCCGCCACACCTTCCACCTGTCGTTATATTTGTAAAGTTGCTGCCGCCGGCAGTCTCTTTATAGCTTCTCTTTAAGCATAGTGCAGCGTCACTTCTCCTGAGGACTGTTCTCCTAGTTCAGCGAGACCTAGTAAACACTGCCAATGAGCAAGGGGCATTTGAGACACACCTAAACCATGCAGCTCTTCCAAGCAAAAGGCCATGGCCTGTCATACAATGTGCAGATGCAATGGGCATGCTTATTTACTTGGAGAGAAGCCTAGTCCTATCTAATGTGAAGACAACGCAAGCTGAAGCGTAGTTTACTGCAGAAAACAAAAGACGGACTGGTCTTTCAGGAGGTCCCTGCACAAAAGTAAAATCATTGGAGAAATATAGCGACCATTTCAAAATGACAGCAGCTTTTATCTTATGCGATTTAAGACAAAACCCAGAACTAAAAAACAACTTTTCAGAAATAATTCTTGCACTAATGAAACACAGTTTACCTGCTATTCCCCCATCTTTACTGTCGTTTTCTGGGCACGAAAAAGGCTAGTAAAATGACTGATACCTGTACAGTGTGTAAGCGTTTTTTATTTTCCCAATGTAATACTTGAGGTATGTTCTTACATAACAAGCACAGCTGCCGTGCTCACACTTCTGGACTTTCGTAGTGTACGGTGAAAGTCTCCAGGGCTGCAGTCCTAAGACTTGAGGAGGTAGAAGAAGCGTAAAGCATGATGGAACATCGAGGGCCTCTGTCATCTGTGCAGACTCTCAAACAGCAGCATGAGCTGTTAAAATAATCAGTAAAAAGACGTGAGTGACGTTTGGCCCATATGTGCATGTTGTGATCCACAATTTACAGGCTATAGCCTCACAAAATTCTCCCGAAGTTTGATGTGCCCTAATGCTGTCCCTTACACAATGCTTACTAAATCAATAAGAAGTGCATCTACAATTTATTTTTGTAGTTTTATATAGCACGAACTCTACCCAAAGGTACTGGAGCGCCTTACATGAGCACCAGTTACTTTATACAACGACACGTTCATAGCCACTCACCACACAATCCAAACTGTGAAAGATTGGTTTGGAGACATGTTGTATTCGTGGATTTGTGAGCACTCTCCTTCTGCCGACAATTCCATGTTACAACGTCTAGTCGACTGTTCCGTGGCAGCAGTTGTTTCACAGCTGACAGGGAGACGGTCGCTGGTGAGGGAGCACTGTGTTTTCTGTATTCGCGTGAACTCCAAATAATTGCCATGCCAAAAATACCCCAGTTCGGACTCTTCCTCACTACAAAAAGTAATGTTTGAGAAAAATTATGCTACATTACTGGATTAGGTGAGTAGCGCCATAAGCAGGGTCAGAAGATGAAGACGAATTGAAATAACCATGGAATGTCTGGCATTTAATTTTACATATTTTTGCAACAAAAATGTATTTCTGTATATTTCTATTCATTTAGATTAAATTTGTGTTACCTGTAGTCTTTTTTAGTGAAGGTTATTTGGGAAATGTAGGGTCACAATCATTTGAAAAGTGATTATTAATCAATCATGCAGGCCACCCTAATATTTTTGGGGGGCGCTCGGGAGGTACGGGGCACTGTTGCGTTTGAGGCATGATGATATGAGACTGTGCTGGCGAAGAAAAGAACTGGAGGGCACTGGAGTGTTTTTATTCCAATCCAACCTACGATTCCACTCCACACACATCCACTCCACTCTAAACCGAAACACATGGGTTAAAAGACATTGTCATTTACACCAATTGCTCTAACTCTCACAGATGTGAGACCCACTGCATTGCAAATGCTTGTTTCGGTTTTAATTCACCTTGATTGTGAGATACACTTTGCGGGGGCAACTGAACACATACCTAGGAACTGATGGGCAGAGTAGGTATAAGCAACAAGAGTGACAATCCTAGGGGATAGCTGGACGGCAAGATGGCCTCCTCATCTCCACTTCTTTTTGCAGCACGTTGCCTGATGTTGTTTGAGTGAGAGTAAAGTCAGACACTAATTGTAGTTTATTAAAATATCGAACATAATACGAATGACAGAAAATATTGGTGGCAGAGTCCCAGTGCCCACATGGATAATCTGCCTCTGTACACTGCACATACACCAGGGAACTTGAGAGATAAGTCAACCACATGCCAAGCGCTTGTGTCCATCTCAACAACCTTTCCTCAAAGTACTTTCACTTAAGATGAATTTTGAGACTAAGATGCCCTCTTTCTCCTTTATTGTTTATCTTACACTTAGAACAATTCCTGTAACCAGAAATATTAAAATTCTAAATTAGTAGCAAATGCACGCATTACCACCCTCCCGATGTCATCGCATGTGAACTCCAACTTAGAACTGGTGTCAGCACATACACACATTCTACTATCTACTATCTCGTGCTTGGTAAACAGTTGCCCCAGAAATTACATTCCTGATATTAGTATAACAAGGAATCTGAGCTCCTAAGATATTTGGGAATTTCTTTCATACAAGACACAAGTCCACTATAGATACCAGTCTGATAACCATTTTAGACAACATTCAAAATAAAATGAACACACTGTTCTATGCGCCTTTTTATGGGGCAGATTAGAGCGTTAAAATAAAAACACATGAGCTTCTTTGAGTTTCTCTGGCCAGGAAAAGGTTTTTAGAGCTCTATCCCAAGATTACACTTAAAGCATCACAAAACAAAAAAGCTAGTGGTCCAAAAAGAGGTAGTATGATGACAGAAAAACAATGGATTGGGATGTGGCCCCAAAGGATCACCAGTAACTGAGATGAATTCAATCATTCCATCAATCAACTTGTTTTGTGATGCTTTAAGTGTGACTGGTATGCACAGATGTGGGTCCCATGCTCACTGTGCAACTGAAATTAAGCAATACCAGGCTAATAAGCTCCCAGTAAGGATGAAACCGGTCCTGGGTTGCTTGTCTTACTGTTCAGGTAGGACCTGGCCTAGCAGCTCGGGCTGGACTGTTCCCATGAGGAACAGGGTCAAGGCTAAATTGCATATGCCTGGGTTCAATCTAAGGTGGCATGATAGGCAAAAATGATGGACTGGGATGTGGCCCGAGCAACTGCCAGTGGCTGAGTTTAATTCAAGTATTCTATCCATCAATTTGTTTTTTTATCTCCTAGTAAGTGACTCACACACCTACATAAGAGGAAGGAAGACAGAAACCCTTCTGAGAAGAACAAATCTCCCCTTTCGCTTAATTCTTTCACAGAGGTATGCGCAGACAGGTTCATAAGCCAGGTGATGGAAGCTCAGATCCTTTTATGCCATCTATCTAGCAAGACCACTGTCCGGGAACAGGTGGCTCCGCCCTCTTGCCTGCAAAGTCAACAGAGAAATGACAAGTGACTGCTAGGTGTGAAGTTTAACCACTACTTCAAAAGACAAAAGACAAACTTATCTTTTGAGATTACGAAACTGCGTATTTTTCTGATACCTTCCTCTGATGAACTTTCAAAAAGCCAAACATGTCACAAATGCAATACTAAGCACGATATAAATTAAGACAATGACACGCTTGCCTAGTATCACGGGGGTTGTGATCCAGGGGGAGCAGACTTTAAAAACAAGCATTGATAAAACCAAACTGGACTTAATATGGGACGAATGTGCTAGAAAGAAAAATCACACAATGGCTATCTTAGTCACAACGATAAGGGATCTGGGTGAATGTCCCCTTTGCTGAACAGACTACATTTGCAGAGTAAAACTGTTACCCTATGAAACGAAGTCAGAAGGCACACTTTGCTTTGTAAGTGGTAAACTAAAAACGTATACACAACAAAATGTGGCATACCAGCTACTTTTATGGGCCAGTATTCTGTTGCTTTTTAAAGAAACCTTACACATGTGGCTGTCAGTACTGTTGTGAATAGACAGAGCAGTATATCGGACAACAGGTTATCGTTACAGCAAAACTAAACAAATGCAAGTGCGGCTGCCGTAAAAGGCAGTGTTTACAACAGGCGAAGGCATTCAAATTGTCCCCGTTACCACAGTAAAAGCAAGAACACGCACTGGATCTTAATTATGAGCTGCATGCGACATCTGCAGTCAAACAAATAAGAACTACTTAACATATCCAATCACCAAAACTCAATAAGAATACAAATGGGAAAATATAAACTACTTAGAAAGGCCATAGCATTGATAGACAGCCAGTCAAAGTAATAGCATCCCATGAAAGACACATGAAAGCCAATGGATAAAGGAGGCTAACCCAAGGCCAGTCTGTGTACTTATTGAAGAATAGATAACTCGATGTCCCCTTGTAATGAGAAGCAAGCCGAACTGTTTGAATGTGACCAAACCTTCCTTTTTAAAAACAGAAAAGGATATAAAACTAATTCACAACCAACAATTTTGATTAGAACTATTCTTTTGGATACTTTATTTGTTTTGTCACATGTCGACATTTCGACTTAGAGTCACTTGTTAGCACCACAGTGGGAAGAGAAATACAGCACACCAATTTGCTGTGAGTAAAGGTAGTGCTGCATTATTTTCTGTATTAAGTAACAAGTACTTTTTGTCTTGTGTAAAGTTTCTGACCTTAAATGTTCACTTTCACGCATTTTCTAACTTCAGAAATGCTCCGGCAGGCAGTAAAATAGAGACAGAAGTTCAAAATACGTAATTTGCCAACCACAGCACTCAAAATGTCCAGCCAAGGAGAAGTGGGTAAGAAACAGGAGCTGAATTTCAGCCCTGAAGAGGCAGCCAGATGTTTATGGTTACATAAAATAATGATTTTTCCGTGGAGGTAAGCACACTGAATATGTGAAATAGCAACAGACATTAACAGCATTGGCAAATTCAATAGGTCTTGCTTCTGGAACCTACTGGCTTTGTGCCAATGCTGCGCACCATTAAAAAAAAAAAAAAAACTCCAATAAGAAAAAAAAGTTATGCATCATTAACGCAACTGGTGCATTCACTTCATGGCGGACAAGTTACTTACCTTCTGTAATGCCTTATCTGGTAGCGACAATATTTAGTTGCAGATTCCTTATCTTAGAATTTCCCACAGGCATCAGGCTGGATCTGAACATTTTCTCTAGCCGTATCCCCGCGTGCCATTAGTACACGCCTGTTATGATGTTGTGGGACCTATAAAGGCCCCTGGCATGCTAATGTCAGTTTTTTCCACGACTCTCCACACCAGAAACCCAGATCCATGAAGAACACTAACCACTGGTGTGTCAAAACAAGGGCCTTTAAAGAGAAGTCCTTGTCCCTAGAAATCGGTTTGTAGAGGAGGGAGGATGGATGGGTTGGTAGGGAATCTGCATCTAGATATTGTCTCTACCAGGTAAGGTGTTAGTGAAGTTAAGTAACTTGTCCATCTGACAGAGAAATGTAGTTGCAGATTTCTTACCTTAGAATAGATACCCAAGCAACACCATCCCCGGAGGTGGGTCTGCGAACCAAGATCATACAAGGAAGTCCTGCAGGACCAAACAAGTAAAGTGCCTGTCCCTACGGACATGACTGTAGAGGCAGTAGTGTTTGGTAAACGTGTAGCGATTCCCAGATTGCGGTATGACTGATGTCCAGGACCGGAACTGCACGTGCTAACACAATGGTTGCAGCTTTAGCTCTGATAGAATGAGCATGAAAGCCCTTAGAGCATTGCTTCTTAGCCAATACATAGCACACTTTAATGCAGAGTACAACTCATCTGGAGATGGTTGTCTTCTGCACTGCCCGACCTTTCTTCGCACCCACATAACCAACAAAGAGTTGATCATCCACCCGGAGCTCTTTGGGACAATAAAGGTAGCATGCCAATTCTTTTTGGGTCTAGCCGGTGGAGGCTGTCCTCTTCCTTAGAAGGAGGTGAGGGTGCGTAAAAGGCAGGCAAGGTGATGAATTGGCCTACATGGAAGGGTGCAACCAATTTCAGAAGAAAGGAGGCCCGTCTGCAGAGTGCCACTTTGTCAGGATAGATGAAAAAGTAGGGTGGCTTAGATGACAATGCCTGCAACTCCCTCACCCTGCAAGCAAAAGTAATGGTCACAAAGATGGCTGTTTTCAAAGTGAGAAGCCCAAGAGGATAATTGTGGAGAGGTTCGAAAGGAGCACACGTGAGGAATGTCGGAACCAAATTAAAATCCCATTAGGGCAGAAAGAATGGTGAAGGAGGAAACATATGAAAAAGGCCTTTAAGGGACCTATATACAATAGGAGATTTAAGCAAAGGCCGCTTCGGTAAGGGCTTCATTAAAGGGCAGTAGGGGTTCAGAGGGTGAAGCCCCGGGCTGAAGCACTTCGGTCAGGTTAGTCCTGACTGCCATCAAAGGCAGCTCGAGGCCCAGGACCTCAGCCGCTCTTCGCACCACCATGGAATGGCACCCTCCTTTCTCCGTAGCAACGGTAGGGGGACAAAGCATACTTGTGCCTAGAGAAGTCTTCAGACCACTGGCTTCGCCCAGGTCCAATCACCAGTCCATAGGATCTTGGAACTGGTATTCTAGAGGGTCCAGCAAACACTCCCATTCCTCCCAGTACACCAACCCTTAGGAATACGGGTCAGGATCTGACATAAGGGGCAAGGCCACTGTCAAAGTCTGAATCCGTGTCACATGACGCCGATATGGCTCCATGTCAGAGTCGGCAGTGAGGATGGAGTCAATGCCACCCAGCGACAGGGTGGGAAGTGTCAATGTCAGAGCTGGTGTCAGGGAAGGTCGTGGTGACATGCCCGATGCCAGTTTGGATCCAGGAACAGATCCATGGGTGCTCCCTGGAGCCGAGGCCAAAGCTGCCAGAGTGGAACCCAAGGAGGCCCGTTCCAACCCAGCGGGACCCAAAGGCGCTCCAGCAGGGTCAGACCGCCCCAAAATGAGGCGCATGGCCCCATAAAACTCTGATTTGTGCAGGGATCGCTTTGTCTCCCAGAAATTTGGGGAGGCGTGGAACTGACCCAGACACAGGCTCTGTGGACAAAGGCCTAGACCAATGATGCTCCCTTTCCCTTATCTTGTTGGGCGATGGACGGGATGAAGTCAATAAACATTTGGTCTTCTTCGACTTCTTTTGCCTTGACATATCCAATCACACTGAGGACTTTGAGGACCACGAAGAGGCGTGCTATGCGACCAATCCCCGGACATTCCTCTCAATCGAGAAGGGAACCGACGGGAAGCCGAGCACTGGACCGCAAGGAGCTTTAGGGACTGCTCTCTTAAATCCTTTAGATTCATATCCTGGCACTCAGAGCACAACTTCAAGTCGTGGTCGTGCTCCAAACACTACAAGCACACAAAGTGCAGATCCGTCACTGACATCACCCGAAGACAGGATCCCCAGGGCTTGAATCTGGACTTAGGCGGAGACATCCTCGATGCACCAGGAGTGAAGGCACCCAAAAACATTTGACAAGAGGTAAAACACATACAAAGGGCAGTTCTTCGGATCAGCGTAGGCTGGCCCAGAAAAAAAATAACTGATGTCAGTGCACCGGGGTGGCCCCTGTACATGACCCGTAGCATAATATCTGACGCAGAGGATGCCGAAGACAGACGCGGAGCCCATTAGGACCACATAATGGTGCGCAGGGGTACTGCTAGAGAAAAATCTCCAGATCCACAATGACGCCTGGTGGAGATTCTAAGTTAAGGAATCTGCAATCAGATATCTGTATTCGATACAACAGGCACCGGCATCATTCAGTAGGCATGCATCTACTGCATGATGGGGATACATTTTATTCTTTTTTATTTGACTATTCCAAGACGGTCGACAACACCTGACGCAGTCAATAAAATAAATGATCTTTCATTTCGCAGAAGTGCATCTCAGCAAGCAGAGCACCCCAATAGTAAATGACAGCTGCCAAGACTCCCAAGTAACAATACCAAAATAAAAAACAAAATACATGTTACAAGGGCTGCAGGCAGTGGGGGAGCAGGTGGGAGGAAGCTGTGGGGTGGGGAGGAAGCTGTGGGTGGGGAGGAAGATGAATTAAGGAGGGGAAAGCAGCACAAAAGAGTGAAGAAACATATAGCAAAGACCCGGGATTTGGACCTGGGGGAGACACACACAAAAATAAAGTTTAAAAGAACCACAAGGGGTGAGCAAGCAATGGAGAAGCAGGTGCAGAAAGGGTGGAGAAGTTATCAAATAAAAAAAATAAAGCTGCATGGGAGGGAAAAGGGATAAAGGAGGGGAGAAGCAGCACACAATGGAGAGCACGGAATGCGGGGGTATTTGGTGTGGGGGAGAAGTTCAGAAGATAGCAGCAGCAAAGAGGGAGAAAGCAGCACAGAACAGGGAAGAAGGTTCTTGGCAGGGGAGAAGCATACAGGTAGAGGGGAAATATCCCTTACCACCGGGCCATTACAATGCAATGCAATTACCATGCATATGCCATTGCAACGAAATAGTGAATATATATGGAAAATGTCACTTACCCAGTGTACATCTGTTCGTGGCATTAGTCGCTGCAGATTCACATGCTGTGCACATCCCGCCATCTGGTGTTGGGCTCGGAGTGTTACAAGTTGTTTTTCTTCGAAGAAGTCTTTTCGAGTCACGAGACCGAGGGACTCCTCCCATTTCGACTCCATTGCGCATGGGCGTCGACTCCATCTTAGATTGTTTTCCCCGCAGAGGGTGAGGTAGGAGTTGTGTATGCTAGTAATAGTGCCCATGCAATGGAGTGAATACGTATGTACATAATGAAGTTTAAAGTAATATATTTACCAATGTACAAATGTTTAAGATCTACTTCTAAACGGCTACAGGCTCCCGGGGAGGCGGGTGGGCGCATGTGAATCTGCAGCGACTAATGCCACGAACAGATGTACACTGGGTAAGTGACATTTTCCGTTCGATGGCATGTGTAGCTGCAGATACACATGCTGTGCATAGACTAGTAAGCAGTTATATCCCCAAAAGCGGTGGTTCAGCCTGTAGGAGTTGAAGTAGTTTGAAATAATGTTCTTAGTACAGCTTGACCTCCTGTTGCTTGTTGAGCAGTTAACACATCTACACAGTAGTGTTTGGTAAATGTATGAGGCGTAGACCATGTTGCTGCTTTACATATTTCGTTCATTGGAATATTTCCTAGAAAGGCCATGGTAGCACCTTTCTTTCTGGTTCAGTGTGCCTTTGGCGTAATAGGCAGTTCTCTTTTAGCTTTAAGATAGCAGGTTTGAATGCACTTAACTATCCATCTAGCAATGCCTTGTTTAGAACTTGGATTTCCTGTATGAGGTTTTTGAAAGGCAATAAATAGTTGTTTTGTCTTTCGAATTAGTTTTGTTCTGTCAATGTAGTACATTAGTGCTCTTTTGATGTCTAATGTATGTAGTGCTCTTTCAGCTACAGAATCTGGCTGTGGGAAGAACACTGGTAATTCTACCGTTTGATTCAAGTGGAACGGTGAGATTACTTTTGGTAAAAATTTAGGATTTGTTCGTAGAACAACTTTATTTTTGTGTATTTGAATAAATGGTTCTTGAATGGTAAACGCTTGAATTTCACTCACTCTTCTTAGAGATGTGATGGCAATTAAAAATGCAACTTTCCACGTTAAGTATTGCATTTCACAAGAGTGCATGGGCTCAAAAGGTGGGCCCATGAGTCGTGTTAAGACAATGTTGAGGTTCCATGAAGGAACTGGTGGCGTTCTTGGTGGTATAATTCTCTTTAGGCCTTCCATAAACGCTTTTATGACTGGTATCCTAAATAATGAAGTTGAGTGCGTAATTTGCAGGTAAGCTGAAATTGCAGTAAGATGTATTTTTATGGAAGAGAAAGCTAGTTTTGCTTTTTGCAAATGTAGTAAGTATCCAACTATATCTTTTGTAGATGCGTGTAAGGGTTGAATTTGATTATTATGGCAGTAATAAACAAATCTTTTCCACTTATTTGCATAGCAGTGTCTAGTGGTAGGCTTTCTAGCCTGTTTTATGACCTCCATACATTCGTGTGTGAGGTCTAAGTGTCCGAATTCTAGGATTTCAGGAGCCAAATTGCTAGATTCAGCGATGCTGGATTTGGATGCCTGATCTGTTCTTTGTGTTGTGTTAACAGATCTGGTCTGTTTGGTAGTTTGACATGAGGTACTACTGACAGGTCTAGTAGTGTTGTGTACCAAGGTTGCCTTGCCCATGTTGGTGCTATTAGTATGAGTTTGAGTTTGTTTTCACTCAACTTGTTTACTAGATATGGAAGGAGTGTGAGAGGGGGAAAAGCGTACGCAAATATCCCTGACCAGTTCATCCATAGCGCATTGCCCTGAGACTGATGTTGTGGGTACCTGGATGCGAAGTTTTGGCATTTTGAGTTTTCCTTTGTTGCAAATAGATCTATTTGTGGTGTTCCCCAAACTTGGAAGTAAGTGTTCAGTATTTGGGGGTGAATCTCCCATTCGTGGATCTGTTGGTGATCCCGTGAGAGATTGTCTGCTAACTGATTCTGAATTCCTGGAATAAATTGTGCTATTAGGCGAATGTGGTTGTGAATCGCCCAATGCCATATTTTTTGTGTTAGGAGACACAACTGTGTTGAGTGTGTCCCTCCTTGTTTGTTTAGGTAATACATTGTTGTCATGTTGTCTGTTTTGACAAGAATGTATTTGTGGGTTATCATGGGTTGAAATGCTTTCAGCGCTAGAAATACCGCTAACAGTTCTAGGTGATTTATGTGTAACTGTTTTTGCTGTATGTTCCATTGTCCTTGGATGCTGTGTTGATTGAGGTGTGCTCCCCACCCTGTCATGGAAGCATCTGTAGTTATCACGTATTGTGGCACTGGGTCTTGGAAAGGCCGCCCTTGGTTTAAATTTATACTGTTCCACCATTGAAGCGAGATGTATGTTTGGCGGTCTATCAACACCAGATCTAGAAGCTGACCCTGTGCTTGTGACCATTGTGATGCTAGGCACTGTTGTAAGGGCCGCATGTGTAACCTTGCATTTGGGACAATGGCTATGCATGAGGACATCATGCCTAGTAGTTTCAATATTATTTTGACTTGTACTCTTTGTTTTGGATACAAGGCCTGTATTACATTGTGAAATGTTTGTACTCTTTGTGGACTTGGAGTAGCAATCCCTTTTGCTGTGTTGATTGTTGCTCCCAATTATTGCTGTGTTTGGCACGGCTGCAGGTGTGACTTTGCGTAGTTGATTGAGAAACCTAGTTTGTGTAGGATTTCTATGACATATTTTGTGTGTTTTGAACACCGTTTCAGCGTATTGGTTTTGATTAACCAATCGTCTAGGTATGGGAACACATGTATTCGCTGCCTTCTGATATGTGCAGCTACTACTGCTAGGCATTTTGTAAAAACTCTTGGCGCAGTTGTTATTCCGAATGGCAACACTTTGAATTGGTAATGTATCCCTTGGAATACAAACCTTAGGTACTTTCTGTGTGAAGGATGTATTGGTATATGGAAATATGCATCCTTTAGGTCTAGTGTTGTCATGTAGTCTTGTTGTTTGAGCAGTGGGATTACGTCTTGTAGAGTAACCATGTGAAAGTGGTCTGATTTGATGTAGGTATTTAATGTTCTGAGATCTAGTATCGGTCTCAGGCTCTTGTCTTTTTTGGGTATCAGGAAGTACAGTGAGTAAACTCCTGTGTTTAATTGTTCTTTTGGTACTAATCCTTTTCTGCTGCTTTTTTCGGCTCCGACAAAATCTTTTTGCTTTTTGGCATAGTGCCCTCTCGGTGCCGACCAATTTCGGTGCCGCTGTCTCGATGCCGAATCTTTTCGGAGCCACTCTCTCGGGCCCGAGATTGCTGCGTGCCTGTATCTCGATCGGAGTCGGATGACTTCGACACCAGCTCGCCCTTTTTCGGTGCCGATGGACGGTCACCTACTTTTCGGGTTAAGCCATGGCCTGTTGGCGGTGGCGTCCCCTGAGCTTTGGCAGTCTTTTCGTGAGTTCTTTGTTTCGGCGTCTTACTCACGGTTTTCGGCGTTTCTTTGGGATCGACCTCCTCCGAGTCGGAATCCTGGATGGAGAATGTTTCTTCCTCCTCCTCGAAACGCCCTTGTCCTGTCGGCGCCGACGCCATTTGCAGTCTTCTTGCTCTTCGGTCCCTGAGTGTCTTCCTGGACCGAAACGCTTGACAGGCCTCACAAGTATCCTCCTTGTGTTCTGGTGACAAACACAAGTTACAGACCAGGTGTTGATCTGTATATGGATACTTGTTATGGCATTTTGGACAGAAGCGGAATGGGGTCCGTTCCATCAGCCTTGAAGAGACACGTGGCCGGGCCGACCAGGCCCAGACGGGGATCGAAAAAACCCCGAAGGGCCACCGGAGCTCTTCTTAATTCGGTGTCGATCTGTTGTAAGTAACCCGATACCGAACGCAAACGATACCGACGATTTTTCCGAGATTCTAACTAACTTTCCGACCCGAAACACAGAGCGAAAAGGAACACGTCCGAACTCAATGGCGGAAAAAAAACAATCTAAGATGGAGTCGACGCCCATGCGCAATGGAGTCGAAATGGGAGGAGTCCCTCGGTCTCGTGACTCGAAAAGACTTCTTCGAAGAAAAACAACTTGTAACACTCCGAGCCCAACACCAGATGGCGGGATGTGCACAGCATGTGTATCTGCAGCTACACATGCCATCAAACATATATATATATATATATATATATATATATATATATATATATATATATATATATATATATATATATATATATATATATATATAGTGTATTTTTACTTCCCTCTATCTTTGGCACCGGTTGACGAATCTTGACAAAATCTTCCCAAAGTAATTGCTGCTCATGTGAGCTGCTGTCTGAAAAGTTTCACGGTGATTCGTCAATTGGGTGCCGAGAAAAAGGTGGGATCCCAAAACTCTTTTTTTCCCCTTTCATTTTTCCATAGGGAATATGAACAGTGCCGCGCAGAAACCACTGGTCAGATTTACACCAAATTTGGGAGAAAGCTAGGGCCTGGTCTAGAAAGAAAACTTTTTGTGATTTGGTGTAAATCTGTTCAGTAGTTTAAAGTAGAAATTAAAGAAAATCCAAATTTGTGTAGATATAGGGACACTAAGAGCCCCTCCTAGAGCAGTTTGATGCCCCGGGCCCAACAGTTCCCCGGGGCTTATTTATCATGAATTCAAGAAGGTGAGGGTCGTGTGCGCCTTCCCCTCCCTCGGCAGACCCAGAGACCGCCACCTCCCATGAAATATGATGCAGGGTGCATGGCCCCCCCAACCCCCTTCCCCAACCATGGGGACTGCCACCTACCCGGGGCTTTCATGAAATACAAACTTTAAACTAACAAGGCCCAATTATAAAGATAACTTACAAACTGCTAGAGTTAGGGTACATGGGAGAGCCTGGATGAAACTAAGGAAACTGGAAGTAAGAAGACTATTCAATACTTCTCACTGTTTTCAAGACGTAGAGATAACAGACACAAACTATGCCCACTTACAGGGTGCAATTACAGAGACTTTAGATTAACTTATCCCAATAAAAATGCTGACACCAAAACAAAAGCCCTCAGCCCCAAGATATACAGAAACCTTGGAGAAAAGAAAAGTTGAGTGTAGAAAGCTGGAAAAGCAATGGGGTAGAGCATTCACAGACAAAGATAAACTATTAGTGAAAGAAACCTTTTTAAAAATTACAAAAATTAGATTAGAAAGGCAAAATAAAGTTACTATACAAGTACTATTACTTATGTAGATAATAAAGCTAAAAAAGTCTTTGATATAGCAAAAGAGCTAGCTTACCCAAACTGTACAGAATTGACAGTTGCACCTTCAAAGGAATTGTTTAATAAGCTGTCTGATTTCTTTCATAATAAAATAGACAATCTTAAAAGACATAAGTAGTTAGAATATGCATGAACGAGGGGAAAACCTTAAAACTAAGGTTACACCTACTAACCTCACCTGCAGTTCTATGCCCGATTTGCAGCAGGAAGGAACCAATGGGAAGCTGGACAAAACAGATTTGTTGAATGAGGAAGAATTTAGTATGCTAGCTATGTCAATTTTGTCCGGCTCACTATTAGACCCAATACTCCATAAGATCTGGTTACAAAGAGCGAGTGAACTATTGCCAGACTTACGAAAAATCAGTAACCAATCATTAGCCACGGGTTCGGTACCATCAGCTTGGAAGAAAGCATTAGTCACACCATTACTGAAAAAACTGCAAGCTGATGTCCAGGCTCCTAGTAACTTCCAGCCAATTTCTCAGCTCCCATACTCAGTTAAGATTGTAGCAAAACATGGCAGTAAAATATTAGCACATTTTCTATAACCTAACAATATTCTTGAACCAGAACAGATGCGCTTTAGGCCAGCACATGGCATGGAATCAGCTTTAATCATGGCAACAGATGAGTTGAGGATGAGGGTTGACGGTGGACAGACTGCAGTTCAGATTCTGCTAGATCTATCAGCAGCATTTGATACTGTCAACCACCAGATCCTACTCAACAGATTAAAGGAGACAGGGGTATAAGGTACAGTCTTAAAGTGGATTGAATCCTACCTATCAGGGAGATGTCAAGCTTCCTCTTCCCCCTTTTAGGTCAGAATTTAAAGCTATCTGGCAAGGCGTGCCACAGGGTTCAGCATTGAGCCCCATATTGTTCAATGTATACTTACGTCCCCTGTTGACATTGATTAAATCATGTGGGTTTTCGTTCAGAAATTATGCAGACAACACCCAACTAATAATATCTCATGATAATAATGATCCTACTCAAGTGGATAAATTCCACGTTTGCCTAATAGAGATGGCGAATTGGCTCAGTAATATGTTGAAATTTAACGTAAGTAAAACAGAGTTCTTGTGTCGCTCTCCTGGCAGGGTACCATGTCGACTTCTAAAAAACTTCTGGCCATGGATAAACGATATGGATCTAATAACAGCCCAATTCAGTGCAAAACTTAGGAGCTCAGATCGATGTAAACTCTGCGGAATTTCAGGTCAATAGGACAGGTGCTACCTGCCATGGGCTCAAAGAAATTGAGAACAAATGTTCCCTACTTCCACAGCCAACAAGAAAGATGGTAGTACAGAGCATAATATTAAGCAGAATTGATAACTGCAATACCCTTTTATTGGGAATTCCATACTATCTGCTCAAAAAAACCTTATAGGATACAAGTGATGATGGCCAAACTACCAGTCAATAAATCAAGGTTTGATTCCCCAACAAATACCGTAAAATAACTCCATTGGCTACCAATAAAAAGAGAGAGGTAATTTTAAAGCCATGTGCATAGTCCACAAAGCCTTAAATGGCCTAGGACCAAGACTCCTACAGAATAAATTCACCTACTACAAACCTGTGAGGAGACTGAGATTGCCTTCAGCTAACCTTGTTTGTGTACCCAAGTTTATGAAACCTAGGGTAAGAGGGAGAGCCTTCCAAATCAAGGCAGCACATTTTTGGAATAATCTACCTCTCTGATGCAGAACGAATGGAAATTTATCAAGTTCCAGGAAGAGTGTAAAAACTTGGCTCCTTTCAAATAAGATAGCCTGGAGTCTGCGTTCTTTAAAGAATAATATAGGCACCCCCTTAATCTTTACTGTTGATCGCTGCTAGCGCCAAAATGCCTGTGAATGTTGCGCTTTATAGATGAATAATAATACAATGTGGCAGGCTGCATGCCCCCACTGCAGCCCTGAGGACTGCCACCTCCCCTGGGCTTTGAAGAAATATAATGCAGGAAGGCCATGCGTCCCCTGGAGTCTGCCACCTACCCAGGGCTTCAATCAAATACAATGCAGCCTCGGAGGCCAGCACACCCTGGGACTAATTTACATTGGAGGGGTCCCCCTCGAGGAACCAAATATAGCCATGGTGACCACCACACCTGCCTGGGCCTGTTCCGTCTATGTCCCTTGGACATAGCTGTTTGCTCTGACTTGGCGGGAGCTTTGAATATATAAATATTTTATCTCTTCTAGCCAGCTGGTGCATTTGCAAGTGGGCTCCAGAACCCCAGTGATGTCTGTCACTGCGCAGCACCCCGCGCCTTACTATTCCAAAAACAATTTCTCTCACAACTTTAAGGAAATCACGGCACTCTGCTTGACATATTCTATAGCAAACTTTACTGACAGAGAGATCTCAACACGTTTCAGCACTCCCTGCGCCTTTGTCATGACATCATTAAGTAGTTCTATGCATATTAAATAGAAACCCAGTGAATTCATTAACATAGAAAATGGACATAACACAGAAGGTGAAACTAAACATCCCCCATGTGCAGTGCCACATTGGAATATGTTTGAATAGTGAAAATCAATCCGGATTTGGCAATCTAGGGTCGCAAATTTCCTATCTCATACCTTACAAATCAGCAAAATAGAAAATGAGAATAATAATAATAATACTTCCCCGAAGCAACACCAAACATAAATGTGAAAGAGAGATTTCCAAAGCATAAACATTGTATTTACAGATGTTGCTCATCAACAATCATACCCCAGTGGGCTAATGCAAATGCATAAATGTATCTTGTGTACTGTTGATTTTGAGAAAAAATACAAAATCATGTATTACACATTGTCAGTTTTTTTATGAATTTTTAAATTTTGGGATTTTGATCTCTGAAGACACACCCCTCAGCACCTTGAGACCTTATGGGTGAGTAGTGCGCTCTAAAATACATGATCGATTGATTGATTAAGTAATTATTGTGTGTATTTTTTTTTCTTTCAGGGGCAGCATCTTCAGGTAAGATAAATAGGGACTCTCCAGTTCTACGACGGACAATGTTTTGAAAATTTGGAATAGATGATTTTGCATTAGAGGTTACCATTTTTAACTCTTAACTTAAGGCATTGTGTAATGTATTTATGCAGTACCAAAACAATAATTCACCTGAAATGCAAAACAATACAAATCACAAGCCAATTTAGAAAAATAGAGCAAAATGTAATAAACAAAATGACATAAAAATGACAAAAATCTAATTAGGGGAAACGGAAATTTGAAAATGTTAAAGTTTTTAATAGGAAAACAGCCAAGAAGAATAAAATGCCAATGATGGTCAATGGACAAACTGACGCTAACCATGCATGGGTGGAATACACCAATCGGGTTCAGCCTGGTTAAAGATTTTACCTTCAGGCTTTGGTCCTTCAAGTCCTTTTCTACTACAGGAGTACATTTGCAAATCCCTCCACCCCCCCCCAAGTACTTCATGCACTTAGAGATTCACAGGGTATCAAGCAAGGGTCTCCTGTATCTTGCTGTGTCCCTAAAGCCTTAACAGAAGTCTGCCTTCTGTCCCTTAGAGTCCACTTCTTTGTCCTGAGTGCAAGAGAGAGCGGATCCAGTTTTTCAGGACTCTTCTCAGGTAACAGACAGAAAGAAGTCCTCTTCATATCTTCCACAGGTTCAGGAGCACTCGGGAGTGGGTGTGTAGAGATGCCACATTTACACCTAGCATATTAGTGGGTGGGAATGACTTCTGGTCATACCCTAACCAATGGGGTAAAAGTTCCTGGGGCCAACCTACCCACTTTGGACAATTCCAAGATGGCAAAGGTCTTCGGCCACACTAACTTGGGCTCTTAGGGCTGGGGTAGGTGTGTTGGGAGTTTACTATGGTAATGATATTGTCCCCCACCTCAAACACTAAAATACAATTTGGCGCAATCACTGTACTCCCCAATAAACCTAGGAACAGATGTGTTACTTACCCAGTAGACATCTGTTTGTGGCATGTAGTACTATAGATTCACATGCCTTGCATAAGTCCGCCATCTAGAGTTGGGCTCGAAGTGCTACTAGTTTTTTTTCTTCGAAAAAGTTTTTCGAGTCACAAGATTGAGTGACTCTTCCTCTCAGTACTACAGCCCATGGGCATCAAGTCTTTTGCTAGATTGTTCTCCTGCAGGTGGGTGAAGTAAAAAGTGTGTACATGTGTACACAGATAGATATAATAAAAGAGATGTCCATGTAGTGTATATACATATTTACAATATGTGGTACTACAACGGCTACAGGCTTCCAGGGAGGAGGGAAGGTGCATGTGAATCTACAGCACTACATGCCACAAACAGATGTCTACTGGGTAACTAACATTTTACGTTTGATGGCAAGTGTAGCTGTAGATACATATGCTTTGCATTGACTATAAGCAGTCCCCTCCAAATTAAGCGGTGGTCAGCCTGTAGGAGTTGGAGTAGCTTGAAATAATGTTCTAAGTATTGCCTGTCCAACACTGCGAGCTAACGCATCTACACAATAGTGTTTAGTAAATGTGTGTGGTGTAGACCATGTAGCAACTTTACATATATTTGGTATATTGTCTAGGAATGCAATTAAAGCTCCTTTCTTTCTGGTGGAATGAGCTTTAGGACCTACTGGTAACTATCTTTTAGCTTCAAATAACAAGTCTGGATACATTTGACTAACCATCTAACTAATCCATTTTTTGAAATAGGATCACCCTTGAAAGGTTGTGAAAATGCAACAGAAGGTTGTTTTGACTTTCTAAAGTCTTTTGTTCTGTCTATATAGTACACAAGAGCTCTCTTAACATCAGGGGTGAGTAGGGATCTTTCAGCAACTGAGTCTGGCTGTCGAAAGAAGACTGGCAAATCCACAGACTGGATGATATAAAAAGGTGAAACTAACTTTGGAAGGAATTTTGGATCTGAGAACTAGTTTGTCTTTATGAATTTGAAAGAACGGTTCTTTCAAAGTGAACGCTTGAATTTCACTAACTCTTCTTAAAGAAGTTATTGCTACTAAGAGAGCAGCCTTCCATGACAAGAATTGTAAAGAAGACAAGAATGCATGGGTGCAAATGGTGCGCCCATAAGTCTTGTGAGTACAATGTTTAAGTTCCATGGAGGAACTCTAGGTGGAATTACTGTCTTGAGTCCTTCCATAAATGCTTTCATAACAGGAATTCTAAACAGTGAAACATGTCTATTTTGAAGACAAGCTGCTATAGCTACTAAATGCAGTCTAACAGAGGGATAGGCAAAGTTTGCTTTTTCTAAGTTTAACAAATAGCATACAATATCCTGTACTGAAGCTTTAAGTGGGTCTATGTTTTTGTGTTGGCAATAGTAGACAAAATGTTTCCATTTGGCAGCATAACATTGTCTATTTGTGGGTTTGCATGTCTCCTTTAAAATATCCATGCATTCAGATGGAAGTTTCAGGTAACCAAACTCTATGACTTCAGGAGCCATATCACAAGGTTGAGTGTGTTGGGATTGGGGTGTCTGATTTGACCTCTGTTTTGGGCCAAGAGATCTGGTCTGTTTGGTAGCTTGTGATGAGATACCACAGATAGATCCAGCAGTGTTGTGTACCAATGTTGACACGCCCATGTGGGAGTTATGAGACCTGACCAGTTCATCCAAAGAGCACTGTCCTTCGATTGTGGGTGTGGGTACCTGGATACGAAGCTTAAGCATTTTGAGTTTTTTTTTGTGGCAAATAGATCTATGTCTGGTGTTCCCCACATTTAAAAGTATTTCCAAATTACTTGGGGTGACTTTCCCATTTGTGGACTTGTTGCTGCGACCTGCGTAACAGGTCGCTAGCTAATTGTTCATCCCTGGTAGATATTCTGCGATTATTTGAATGTGGTTGTGAATCGCCCATCTCCAAATTGACTGTGCTAAGCTGGATAGTTGGGATGAGAGTTTCCCCCCTGTTTTTGCAGATAATACATTGTTGTCATATGGTCTGTGCACATTAACACTACCTTGTGTGAAATCGGTGTCAGAAACACTTTGAGTGCCAGCAATACTGCTAGTAATTCCAAGTAATATATGTGGTAGGTTTGTTGGACAGAGTCCCATTGTCCCTGTAAGGTAAGGTTGTTTGGATAAGCTCCCCAACCTGTCTGTGATGCATCTTTTGTGATTGTGGTCTGAGGCAGAGGGTCCTGGAAGGTCTGCCCTTTTCATAGGTTGGTGTGATTCCACCATTGAAGTTTGGCAGTTCAACAAAACTAGATCCTGAAGTTGACCTTGTGACTGAGACCACTGTTGAAAGACACTGCTGTAATGGTCACAAGTGCAGTCTTGCATTTCTGACATATTCTTTTGGTATTTGGAAGTATAGTGAATATACTCCTGAACCCTGTTGGGTTATGGATACTAGCTCTATGGCTCCTTTGAGTAGTAGTGGCTGTACCTTCTCTTTCAGTCATTTGAGATGGTCCTTAGTACATCTATGTGAATGAGGGAGAATGTTTGGTGGAGTAGCAATGAGTTCCAGACAATAACCATATTGGATAATTGACAGAACCCGTTGGTGTGTAGAGATGTCTTGCCATTGCGGATAAAAATGTACCAGCCTTCCTCCCACAGGAGATATATGTGCTGTGGGGATGGTGAGTGAGTCACTGTTTGGTTACAGTGAAGGAAGTTCTGGAAGTAGATGACTTGCCTCTTCCTCCATTATTGGACCCTCTGTTAAAGCTTCGAAAGGAACCTCTTGAATGGAATGGTAAGGTTTGTTTCTGTTGGGAAGTGGATGTTGAATCTGGGGGCTGCTTGCTTGAAGCCACCTCTGAATTGTGGCCTGCGAAAGGTACCTCTAGCAGGTGTAGTATGTAATGCCCCCTTGGCCTTGGCTGTTTCCGAATCTTTCTTTACCTTTTCTATGGTTGCGTACACTTCTGATCCAAACAGATGCTCCTTGTTGAAAAGCATGTTTAAAATTGCCTGTTGAATTTTAGGTTTGGAGCCTGAACACCTGAGGCATGCATGTCTTCTAATAACTATGCTGGTATATATATATCCCTAGCTGCAGTGTCAGCTACATCTGTAGCACATTTAATGGCATTATTTGAGATTGCTTGTTCCTCCGTAACGTGGGAGACACTGACACTCTTTATGAGTGGATGTGAGAGTATCAAATCTTCCTCTACGGGGTCAGTGTGCATGTGCACATTATGGTATGCAGCTGCTCTCATTATGACCGGATTGTATGATGTAGTGTCTTCTGGGGGAGGTCTAGCAGGTTATAAATCTGGCTCATTAAATGTAATCGGGTCAGGGTCATATAGATCCCATGGATCGGAGTTCTGTTGAATGCCGCTGAGATCATCAGCGTGTGGTGATGCTGAGGATGTCTGCGTAGGGACCTGCATCTGGTATGTGAATGATGGTGGTGTAGTGGAGGGAAAAAGAAAAGGAGAATGTGATGCCAAAGGTTGTTTCTGCTGCACCGTCTTTTCTCTCTCTTTGTATTTTGGAACCTTTTTTGGTGGAGGTCTAGCATCTAGGGTCTCTTGAAAGGTTAATTTTCTTTTTATAGTCACTGGAGGAGAGGCAATTATCCTTCCTGTGCTCTTTTGTATTTGTAATTTGTCTATAGCCTCTGGAAGTGGCTGTATTTATGAGGTTTCTTGTGTGAAAGTAGTATTTTTCCCACTTGGAGCTTTTGGTCCTTAAGTCTTAGGCACAGAGTGTTTTACTCAGACCAAAATTATCAGCTCGACACCGAAACAGCGGGACCAGCCTGTTTTGCCACCACCGAATGCACTTTCATCTTCATTCTCGGGGCCAAACTGAAAGGTTGGTCATAGAGACCTGTTTTTTGGATCTCACCATGGCATGAAGGTAGTGGAGGACCAATGAGCAGTGCTGGAGACTTTTTCTATGTGTTTGGGTGGTGTGACGGGGCAGGTGTTCTCATGTGCTGCACCAGAGGTATAGGGTGGCTGTCCGCAATAGAGTCGTGGTTGGAGTCTGAGGGCCTGATTACAACTTTGGAGGAGGTGTTAATCCGTCCCAAATGTGACGGATATACCACCAGCCGTATTACGAGTTAAATAGGATATATTGGACTCGTAATACGGCTGGTGGTATATCCGCCACTTTTGGGACGGATTAACACCTTCCTCCAAAGTTGTAATCAGGCCCTGAGTCTCTAATGGAAAGCGCCGTACTCTGTTCTTCCTCCTCTTGAGCATGTTCCTCACCCAAAATGTCTGGTGTGTCCTCTGCAGACTTGAACGCCATTTCCAGTCGACGAGCTCTTCGGTTCCGGAGAGTCATCTTTGATCGAAACGACATGTAGGCATCGCAAGTCTTCTCTGTGGTCTGGAGATAAGCAGAGATTGCACACCAAGTGCTGGTTGGTGTATGGGAACTTGGTGTGACACCGAGTACAGAATCAAAACGAAGTTTGCTACATGAGTCGACATTGAAGAGGGCCCTAAAAGGGCAAGGCCCCTTTTAAGGGTTGAAAGGTTTGACCATGATGGTTTAATCAGATCGATTGAACATAGAAACATGATCGAAACAATACCGACGGTATTATAGAAAGATAGAATGAGCTCAGAAGGCCTGAACCGGAAACTGGAGCGAGAGGAAACACGTCCGAACCAGACGGCAGAAAGAAAACAATCTAACAAAGGACTCAATGCCCATGCGAAGTATTACTGAGAGGAGGAGTCACTCAATCTCATGACTCGAAAATATTCTTTGAAGAAAAACAACTAGTAGCACTCCAAGTACAACACTAGATGGCGGACTTATGCAAAGCATGTGTATCTACAGCAACACATGCCATCGAACAAAAGGGTATTCCAGCACCCTAACAGTGGATACACAAGAAGTGTTTTGGCATCATGTGCACCCTCCTTTCAAGTGTACCCCCAGTTTTATATGAAAACCCCAGCAGACCTGTCAAGAAGGATCTGACATTAATGTCAACAAGGATCCTCACATCCCAATCCTGCATATTCTATCAGGGTCAAAGAAGTCATCCAATTCAATGATAGTCCTTTTGTTTGCTCCAGGAGGCCCAGTCAGGTCAGCCTATTGTTTGCTCCAGGAGGCACTTTGCACCTTTTTCACATCTATTCAAATGCAAATTACTGCTGGCAGAAGTGGGAGAGCAAATGCAAATTTAGCTTCCAAGAACTTCAGAAAGGGAATAGATAACTGTTTACAAATTACATTTCCTTACTACTTATTGCAATTCTAACTGCACCATTGAATTGGATTTTTAATCATTATTAAAAATAGTTTTTTTTTTTTTTTTTAGCTAGTCCCATTCCCAAGACATTGTATTAGGTCTTTTAATCTGTACTCTGGTTTTCTACATAGGACAGCGAGGCCTGCCAAAATTAAAACTCATGTTTGGGTGTTAATTACCACCAGGAGATTAAATTTCACCATGTCCAATTTCTAAATACCATGCACCCTGCGCCTACATAGGGGTGAATAATGAATATTATTTTTAGAGGTCGAACAGCAGTACTTTATTTTACTGCTACTGTCAGGCTATAGTGGTAGGCCTGAAGCCATATTTTACACTGTCACTGTAGTGGATGGCACAATGGGTGCTGCAGTCCATTAATTACATTTAAATTACAGGCCCTGTGTACATTTTGCACCACATACTAGGGACTTAAATGCAAGTTAAATATTCCAATTAAGAATATGCCCATACAACCATGCTTAAAGGGGGAGGACAGGCACTTAACTGGTTAGCAGGGTTTCTGTGTGCAAAGGTCTAACACCAGTAAAAATATAGGGCCCAGCAAAAGTGGAAAACATGGGGTGACCAAACAGAAAAGGCACATTTGCTACAACAGCTATCAAAATCAACAAAGCAAGTGCCTTTATAAATTACTCAAGAATAGCTGCATCAGTCACAGTCTCACCAGAAAAGAAAGGCCAATAAAGTATACCAGGAAACTAAAGTTCCTAAGAGAAGTACAGACATCACAAACTGCTGGTGAACAACAACAATTTAAAGTGCTCAAGGGAGCTAGAGTCACCCCAAAACAACCTAGAAACAAATTAGCATCACAAAGCACCAAAAGGAAAACGGCAACCACCATCAAAATTTGCCCTGTAAAAGCTGCAAGACAATCTACCTAATTAAAAGAATTCATCTCAAACTACAAACAGGGGAAATTGCAGCCATCTGTTAGAAAATCCACAGCTACCGCAAACTACCCAAGTCAAGAGCAGATGTCCAAAACTACTGTAAGGAAGTATAACCAGAACAAAGTGCTACTACTCTCTATCACAGCCCCCTTTCCTGTCATGCCTTCCTCATCCATTCTTTTGTTCTCCTCTAGCAATCTGAAATGGCAATGAAATGTGACACGGTTTATGTATAGTATACATACATCAACTACTTGGTCTCTCAGTGTGATGAGTCCATACAATAAATAATGATAAGCTATACAAGTAATCACTGTTTTGCAACATGTTCTCATCTGTTTTCTCCCCCACAAACCTTTCTTTCACCAATTTGCTGCCTCCTTCCCCTACTATAGTTAGCTTCTTCTGCTCCTCACAACACTTTGAAGCAGTCTAAGCGTGGTACAAAGCACTATGTACAAATAGTGTTTAATTAATAGACACTCGAATGAATAGACATCACTTGTGATACTGAGGTCTTTTACAAAATATATTAAAGAAGAATTAGGTATCACAAACTACAACTAGGAAACACAGTCACCACAATCTAACCATGAAATGAAAAGTCATCACAAACTATCAAAGGGAAAAAGGCAAACACTGCCATAACCTACCATGTTGAAGAACAGTCATTATCTGCAAAAAGAAGACAGTCGTCCCAAAATCCCCCTTGGAAGAACAACCGTAACAGACTACAAAAGGGATAATGTTATGATGTGGCTCACAGCTGCATGTTTGTAGTCTTTAGCCGCGAGCCTAGAATGTTGGCTATGGCGTTCTCCCTCCCGGCACTTGCTCGCTGACGGGGGAAGAGGGCACCGCGTTGGACGAGAGCTCGCTCAATAATGCATGCTCAACAACGATGCTACTCCGTCCCTTCTTTACATTTTTGGCGACGAGGCATCAGCAAGCAGGTAGCTTTCCTCCCGACGCGGATGCTGCGAATCCGGTTTTGTCGTAGGATCCCAGAAGCGGCATAACGACCGGCTTGTGAAGGATTCACCATGGTGCCTTCTCTACGGCTGTCCTGACTCTGAGATTTGATAGTCGACTGTGTTATCTGGATTTTGGACGTCTGGCTTTTCGTTAGGGGACATTGGGCTCGCGTCACGAAAACTTCGTTTATTTGATGCCATGGCAACGTCACGTTGACGTCACTGATGTGCTCACATGCTTGTTGGCGGCCATCTTTGAGAGTTGGGAAAACTCTCATTCAATCAGATACAGTCCACGACGAACTGCTCACCCTTACACGGATGATGTATGCATTTAAATCCTCAACGAGTGCCTTATACGGTGATAGGCACACCTGAACCCTGTTGATTGCTACTTTGTTACTCTGAGATTGAAGTATCATGACAAATACCTGGGGGAACATTAATTCTCATTTATTCTTGTTTCCTTACATACATACCTACATACCAAACTTGTGTTTTCATAGATCCTAAGTACGGATTCATACAATGAATATGTCAACTGCTGCTGTGCACTCTCCACCTCTGTTTTTGGTGCAACCTGGAAGTCCGCCAATACTTTGGGAGGAGTGGATAGACATATTTGATAGTTATCTTGAAGCCTTAGATGGGTTAGGATTCTCCTCTAGAAAAAAAAAAAGCTATCTTACTTAGTTCCCTAGGCAATGAAGGTCAGCATGTTTTCAAGTACTTTCCTAAGGCTGTTCATCAGTCTGGCCAGCCCATTGATGATGTATTTTTGGAAGCGAGGTGGAGACTAGAATTGAGGTTTGCCAAGACTGAAAATGTGGTCATGCAAAGATTTAGGTTTTTTACACACAACCACAAAAGAAAGGTGAATCTGTGGATGAGTTCGCTGCTCGGCTGAGAAAGCTTTCTGTTAAATGCAGATTTAGGGCGATGACGGAAGAGTTGATTCGTGACCAGCTCATCGTTCAGTGTAGGAGCAAGAAAATGCAGGAAAGATTGTGGGCAGCGAAGGACCCCAAGCTAAAGGATGCTACAGAAATTGCAAAGGGGGTTGAGGAGTCAGAGTTTTGTATGAAACAAATGGAGAGGAGAGAAGTTAAGGCTTCTGAGGATGTATCTTTGATTCAGAGTGATGTGGCCGTGACGGGTAAATTGTCCTGGGAAAGATCTAATAGATCTAAAAGCGGGACGTGCAACAAGTGTGGGAGCATGTATCATACTTCTGAGTCTAAGAATTGCTTTGCCCTAGGGAAAGAGTGTTGAAGGGCATTTTGCGAGAGTGTGTAGGGAAAAAGTGCATTTAAAAGGGAAGGTGGCTATAGTTGGTGATGTTGTAGGCAATGCGTCTATGGGTGACAAGTTCGAAATGGTGTTGTGTGTTTCTGGGTCAAATTAGGCAGTGGTGCAAGCTGAAAGAATGCAGAGACCTATGGCGGAATTTACTATAAAGAATGTGCTTGTAGAACTAATGGTGGATTCCGGTTCCTTATATACTATCGTTCCTAAAGATCTATTTCTCCAAAAGTGGCCTTCAACCAGACTATTGCCAAAAGACATCAATCCTGGTGGTTATCAGGGTGAATAGATAGACATTATTGGTTATATGATCACTGAAATAGGCTTCAAGGGAAGAACGGTGTTAGGCAAAGTATATGTAGCGGAGTCCAGTCCGCCTATCTTGGGTTGGCAACACCAATACGACCTTCGCACAGTCATCAATCCATGTGCCCATAGTCAGGTGGCAGTAATTGAAGATGTTTCTCTTGCTGGTATATTGAATGGGGCTAAAGGGGTGTTTAGAGAGGAGATGGGAGAGTTGAAAGGCTATGTTCACGAGTTTAAGTTGAAACCCGGTGCTGTTCCTGTGCAGCACAAGGTTAGGAAGGTTCCAGCCTCGGTAAGAGAGGGTGTAAAAGAACTCCTGAGAGAAATGCTTGACAGTGGAGTAATTGAGCCCGTGGAGGCCTCTGCATAGTTGTCGCCCATAGTGATTTCTAAGAAGAGAGATGGCAAATTGAGGTTCTGCGTAGATTTGAGGGGGTTAAACCAGAATACTGTTGCAGACAATTTCCCCCTGCCAAACATTAATGAATTGATTTTGCTTATGAAGGATGCCAAATACCTTTTAAAGTTGGGTTTGAAGCACGCATATCATCAGATTAAACTTCATCCAGGTTCCAAAGCTCTCATTGCTTTCATCACTATGGAGGGCACATTTCAGTTTACTCGGATGCCGTTTGGTCTGGCGTCTGCCACCAGCGTTTTTCAGAGGGTGATAAACTAAATTTTCAGATGGTTAGACAATATTCTATTTTTTCAAGATGACATTCTAGTGTTTGGTGACACTACTGAGAACCATAATGTCACTTTGAAGATGTTGCTGGACAGATTGTTGCAATCTGGTTTGACTTTGCGTCGAGAAACATGTCAGTTCTTGATGAAGGAGGTGGAGTATCTTGGTCATTCACTGTCGCAAGATGGCGTTAAGCCAAAGAAAAACCTGTTAGTGGCAATTAGGTCAGCTCCAGCTCTCAAGGACAAGGACCAACTGCAATCTTTTTTGGGATTAATTGAGTACTACTCTAAATTTGTCAAAAACTTTGCCAGCAAGACAGAATATCTAAAGGTACTTTTGCGCAAGGGAGCTAGTTTTGTATGGGGAGAAGAGCAATGGCAATGTTTTCAATTGATTAAGGATGAAGTATGCAATGCTGGCATTCTGGTACCTTTTGACACAAAGGGAAAAACAATTATCACGGTTGACGCAAGCGCAGTGGGCATTGGGGCTGTCTTGTCTCAAATGCACGGTTCTGTGGAGAAGACAGCTGCCTTTGCTTCACGGACTTTGACTACTGCTGAGAGACATTATGCTGTCATTGAGCGTGAAACTTTGGCTGCGACATGGGGCGTGGAGTATTTTCGCACGTATATATGGGGCAGTACTCAAGAGCCAGACAAGAAAGACCATCCGCTTGCACATTCTTCCAACCAGGAATGAACTCAATCTTGTAATTAAAGTCTTGTAAATGGGATAAACATAGCGTTCTGATCATAAACCTTTGCTAAAACTTCTGTCACCAGGTGGGACTGGTAAGGGGTCAGCGAGTCTGGCTAGGTTGGCTTCCCATTTACAAGAATGTAATTACAAGATTGAGTTCATTCCTGATAGGAAGAATGTGCAAGCGGATGGTCTTTCTCGTCTGGTTCTTGAGTGGCAGTCTGTGGATGGAGACAATGTGTTAGAGCATGAACAAGAGGGAGTTGTTGCGTCTGTTTTTTTTTTCACAGCGTTATGCCATCTAGGGGCAAACAATATGGTTACATGACCATGTTTCTTACAAATGATATTTTTGTTATGGTGCCCTCTAGAGTCTGTTTTGAGTATTACAGTCTAATGCCAAATGTTTATGTATGATAAAGGTTTATATGATCATTGTGTAGGCTTTAATAATCTCTCCTTATTACAATTATGACCATGATTCAGGCCAACTTAACATCTTTATTACACGATGACTGTTTGAACACTTGATATGTTGGGGTGACCCTCTTAGTTTGTTTCTCCTCTGTTGCTGTCTTGTGTCTTTTTGCAGGGAGTTGCGTTAGTCAGCCAGCAACTCTGATGGTGGGGTGGTGAAAGTGGTATTCTATTGAAATTAGAATAACAAATTTAAATTGTCATGCTAAATGGCAACATTTTCTTTTTTGCTGCAGATCGAGGAAGAAGGTAAATGGAAGTGCTTTAGTTATATGCAGGGCCACTGGAATTATATGGCAGGAAAAGAAGAAGAAATCATGAGGCAAGGTTGACCAATTTATGTGGCAAGTAAAGTCCAGTTATGAATTTACAATGCCAACAGCTCTAACTCGAGCAAATGTGAGACCTATTGCATATGCAAGGCGTGTGGGACTTTAATCACTGAACGTGCAACTAGGCAAACAGCCTCCACTGACTTCACAAGTTTGCCATGTAGGGCCTTCTTGAAGGTGAAGGAAGCAGGTTACATTGCCAGAATCTACAGGGCAAGAGTAAAATTGCAGCAAGAAGGCAATCAGAAGTGAGAACATATTCAACATCTGCAGCTACTTATGAAACAGGAACATACTGTTGTTACGGACCCAGTACTGGGCAAATGTTCAAAGCATCTTCATTTAATAGAACGCATCGTATTCTCCTGCTGTCGAGGTAGCTTGGTCAGACCTTTAACTGCTCCACTGCCATAATGAGCAGCAGTGGGAAGTGCAATCAGCACATAACTGCTCTGAAGGGTTAACAATGGAAATGGGACTTTTGGGCAAACAGATGCAGGCTACTTGGTGGGGTGTGTGTGTGTTGGGGGGGGAAATCACTAATCAGTACAAAGAACATTCTGAAACGGCGATGTGAGAAGGGGAGGGAAATGACAGGTTGAGGCTTTTCTTTGTTGAAAAGCCATGCTCCCGACCTCATTCACAACAATTCCATAAACCTACCCAAACTCAGGTCTGCTGTGGAAACCTCAGAAAGGTTTCGCAAAAGACTACCACATGCGCTGCAACGTAATCCTAATGGCCACTTATGCATGCACTCATCCATCAAATATTATGAAAAACAATGAGTTTCTTAAGGGCTTTGAGGATGGATTCTGAGAGAAGATTCCAGAACTGTGAGAACTATATTTTAAGACAAGAAAAGGAGAGAGCATGTTCAAGTGAAACTTTAAGGCTCATGAAAAGGAAGCACTTGGCAAGAAGGGAGTAAAAAGATTGAGAAACTCGAGAGCCACGAGGTACAATCATCAGTTTACTTTTGGATGTTTAACTTAAAAAAAATATTTGTTTTGTCAGTACTTCCTGGTGACGTTATATAAAGTCTTCAGCCACTGAAGCTACACCCTTAGGATCTAGAGGAGGTTCAATACTTATTAGATAAAAAAGGGGTGATATTCCACCCGGTCCAGATATGGATGGTTACTATAGAAAGACACACTGCAGTACTAGGAACCTAAGAGGGGAAACATGTAGCCTTTATAAACATATACTTGCCACCAGAACTGCAAAACACTATTCTACATAAACCAGGCATACTTCTAGCAGACCTCGCACCAGCTGAGAGGTGGGGGGGGGGAATGTTATCTTGGCAAGGACACACACTTAGCGAGTACTAGTACTAAACACAAAACAAAACACAGACCAAGCTAAACAAATTACTTTAAGCTATAGGGGAACATGACGACATAAGGAGGGAGATGGACAGCACTGATACAGGCTTCTACTTCTTGGGGGCCCACAAATCCTAGAAGAACGAGTTACTTACCTTCGGTAACGACTTTTCTGGTGGATACATTAGCTACCTGTGGATTCCTCACCTCATGAATACTCCCATGGCGCCAGCATTCTACGGAAATCTTCTTACTAGTCTCTGCACGTCGACGAGGACGTCACTGTCTCGCACGCGACGCCGTCTGACGTCATACAGGCAATAAGAGGTCCTCGACGACGTGCGGACGTCAGTACCAATCATTTTTTACGTGCATGAGAACAACCAGGCAATGCAATGAAAGAACAAAGCAACATCCATTATATTGTAAAAATACACCACATTGTATGAATAACTGTAAATCTTTTTTATGTACATATATATATATATATATATATATATAAAACTCTTTCTTTTTTTTTTTTTTTTTTAAATATATACACACACCAAGTATATACATAAAGATATATACACCTATACCCATATATATATATATATAAATATATTATATATATACACATCTATTGCACCCTCAAAGATCAAGAGGAGCGCACTCAAGGATTACTTGGCAAGACCATAAAGGCAACGGGGAGGCGGGTGGGACCGTGAGGAATCCACAGGTAGCTAATGTATCCACCAGAAAAGTCGTTACCGAAGGTAAGTAACTCGTTCTTCTGATGGATACAACTACCTGTGGATTCCTCACCTCATGAATAGAGTCCCAAAGCAGTACCACGCCCGGCGGTGGGTGCCTAAATGGTCAAACCAAGAAATCCTGCAGCACTGACCGTGCAAAATGGCCGTCCCTTCTAACCTCAGAATCTAAACAGTAATGTTTTGCAAAAGTGTGAAGGGACGACCAAGTTGCGGCCTTGCAGATGTCGACCACAGGAACACCTCTGGCTAAGGCCGAAGTGGCCGACTTAGCTCTGGTGGAATGAGCTCTAATGCCCTCAGGAGGATCCTTCTTTGCCAAAGAGTAACATATTTTAATGCAAAGAACAACCCACCTGGATAGTGTTCTCTTGTGGACTGCCTTTCCTCTCCTCTTGCCCACGTATCCAATAAACAGCTGATCCTCCAGCCTGAAATCCTTTGTTCTATTGATAAAGAAGCTCAACGCTCTCTTTGGATCCAGACGGTGCAGTCTTTCTTCCTCTTTGGAAGGATGAGGCGGAGGATAGAACGTGGACAAAGTAATTGCCTGAGCCAAATGGAAGGGTGAAACAACCTTCGGGAGGAAAGCAGCCTTGGTCCTCAACACCACCTTATCCCCATAAAAAGTTGTATAAGGGGGTTTTACTGATAAGGCCTGCAACTCACTCACTCTCCTTGCTGATGTTATAGCTATCAGGAAGACTGTTTTTAAAAACAAATACCTTAAGGGGCAAGAATGCATAGGTTCAAAAGGGGACCCCATAAGGAAAGTCAGGACTAAGGACAAATCCCATTGCGGCATAACGAATGGCTTTGGAGGATATTGATTTAGAAGACCTTTCAAGAATCTGATAACAATAGGGGATTTAAATAAAGATGGTTGGTCTGGAAGACATATGAAGGCTGACAAGGCCGATAAATAACCTTTAATGGTAGCCACTGCACAACCTTTCTGCGCCAGAGATAGAGCAAAAGACAAAACGTCCGATAGATGAGCTTGTAAAGGATCAATCTGCCTCTCTCCACACCACGCAACAAATTTAGACCACCTATTAGCGTAGATAGATTTAGTGGAGTGTCGCCTGGCCGCTAATATAACATCCACTACCTCAGGCGGGAGAGAGAAGGAACTCAGGTTGCCCCGTTCAATCTCCAGGCATGTAGGTGCAGACTCTGGAGGTTGGGGTGTAGAACCTGCCCCTGCGACTGCGAGAGGAGGTCTGCCCTGAAAGGGAGACGGAGCGGCGGGCACGTTGAGAGTTGGAGAAGGTCGGAGTACCACACCCTCCTTGGCCAATCCGGAGCTATTACGATTACTAGAGCCCGGTCTTGGCGAATCTTCCTCAATACTCGAGGAATCAAGGGTATGGGAGGAAACGCGTAAAGCAACTGGCCGCACCAGGTCATTTGAAACGCGTCCCCCAACGCTTCCTGCATCGGATACTGAAGGCTGCAGAACAACGGACAATGCGCGTTCTCTCGAGTGGCGAACAGATCTACCCGAGGAAACCCCCACTTCTGGAAGATTAAACGGACTTGATCTGGATGGAGACGCCACTCGTGGTCTGCCGAGAAGTGGCGACTGAGACTGTCCGCACGCACGTTCAAGACTCCGGCCAGATGGTTTGCTATCAAGCAAATCCGATGGTCCTTTGCCCAGGACCATAGTCGAAGAGCTTCTCTGCAGAGAAGGTACGACCCCACTCCTCCCTGCTTGTTTATGTACCACATCGTGGTAGTATTGTCCGTTAGGACCTGTACCGACTGACCACGAAGGGAAGGGAGGAAGGCCTTGAGAGCCAGACGTACAGCCCGTAACTCTAACAGATTGATGTGAAAAATCTGTTCCTCTGGAGACCAAAGACCTTTGATCTCCAGATCCCCCAGATGAGCTCCCCACCCTAGAGTGGAAGCATCCGTTATGACTGTGGCCACTGGTGGCGACTGCTGGAACGGTTTTCCTTGTGAAAGATTGTTGCTTGCAATCCACCACTTCAAATCCACAGCAGCATCTCTGGAGATCTTGACAGTACCCTCTAGATCCCCTCTGTGTTGAGACCACTGCCTTCGGAGGCACCACTGAAGAGCCCTCATGTGCCAGCGAGCATGCGTGACCAACAGAATGCAGGAGGCAAAAAGACCGAGCAGACGAAGGACCTTGAGGACTGGAACTACCGCTCCGTTTCGAAACATTGGAACCAAATCCTGAATATCTTGAATCCGCTGAGGCGGAGGAAAGGCCCGACCCAATGTCGTATCCAGTACTGCCCCTATGAACAGGAGGCGCTGAGAGGGCTCCAGGTGAGATTTGGGCTCGTTCACCGAAAAGCCCAGGTCGAACAACAACTGGGTTGTTGACTGCAGATGACGCAACACAAGCTCCGGGGACTTGGCTTTGATCAACCAATCGTCCAAGTAAGGGAATACTGCTATCCCCTTCCTTCTGAGCTCTGCCGCAACCACCGACATCACCTTCGTGAAGACTCGAGGTGCTGAAGTAAGACCAAACGGAAGGACCGCAAACTGGTAGTGTTGCGATCCCACCACAAACCGGAGATACTTCCTGTGTGACTTGAGTATCGGGATATGAAAGTAAGTATCCTGCAAGTCGACAGACACCATCCAGTCTTCCATGTTCAACGCCAAAAGCACCTGTGCTAGGGTCAGCATCTTGAACTTTTCCTGCTTGAGGAACCAATTCAAGATCCTCAGGTCCAGAATTGGTCTCAAACGACCATCCTTCTTGGGAATCAGGAAATACCTTGAGTAAACTCCTTGACCCCTTTCCTGCTCCGGGACCAACTCCACCGCGCCCTTTAAAAGGAGGACTTCCACCTCCTGTTCTAGCAACAGGAGGTGTTCTTGTGAACAATACGAAGGGCGGGGCGGGATGAGGGGCGGAAACTCCCGAAAGGGAAGGGTGTAGCCTTTTCCCACAACACTGAGAACCCAAGTGTCCGACGTAACAGTCTCCCATTTGGTGAGAAAATGCTGTAATCTTCCCCCTACAGGAGAGGAGTGAGTGGGAAATGGTGGAAGCCTAAGGCTGCTTCCCCTGCTGCACCCCGCCAGAGGATGAGGAAGAGGCAGAGTGCTGCTGAGAGGCTCCCCTGGTGCGGACCCTACCCCTCCCCCTAAAAGATCTATAGGGGTGGGAAGAGGCAGGTTGCTGATATCTTCCCCGAAAGGAAGAGGAGGAAGAGCCACGCCCAAATCCACGAAACCTCCTGAAGAATCTGGAAGAGGCCGTGGAAGAAGGAGCTTGGAGTCCCAACGACTTAGCCGTGGCCCTGCTCTCCTTAAAACGTTCCAAGGCCGAATCAGCCTTAGCCCCAAACAGTTTGTCCCCATCAAACGGGAGATCCAACAATGTGGACTGTACATCTGCCGAAAAGCCCGAGTTACGTAGCCAGGCCTGTCTCCTTTCCACCACAGTTGTGCCCATTGCTCTGGCTACCGAGTCGGTGGTATCCAGTCCCGTCTGGATAATTTGGGTCGCAGCAGCCTGGGCATCAGAGACAAGATCCAAAAGACCCTGGGGAAGCTCTGTAAACGAAGAGGAGATGTCATCCATCAGAGCATGAATATACCTCCCCAGGATACAGGTCGCATTAGTGGCTTTTAACGCCAGACTGCAGGACGAAAAAATCTTCTTCGACTGCGCCTCTAGCTTTTTTGAGTCTCTGTCCCCAGGCACCGTCGGGAAAGAACCAGGCGCTGATTTGGACGAACAGGAGGCCTGCACAACCAAGCTCTCCGGCGTAGGGTGCCTAGATAGGAAACCAGGATCAGTTGGAGCCGTCCGATACCTCCTGGCCACGGCTCTGTGAACTGCTGGGGAAGATGCCGGCTTCTTCCACACCTCTAAAACCGGATCCAGCAGAGCGTCATTAAAAGGTAATAGAGGCTCCGCCGCGGCTGAGGCCGGATGCAACACCTCTGTCAAAAGGTTTTGTTTCGCCTCCACCACCGGCAAAGGCAGGTCCAAAAAACTAGCTGCCTTCCGTACCACTGTATGAAAGGAAGCAGCTTCCTCGGTATATTCCCCCGGGGACGAAAGGTCCCACTCAGGGGAAGTGTCCAGCCCACTGGCCGACTCCAGTCCACGCAGCCCATCACCCGAGTCCTCTAGCTCTCCTTCCTCTAGGGCTCGTTGGTACTCCTGCTCCTCTAGTACCCGGAGAGCACGCCTCCTTGAATGCAGTCGTTGCTCAATCCGCGGAGTCGACAACACCTCCGCCGAAGTCGGAGATCGGCGCCGATCTTCCGAAGCCACCGACGCCGCATCCGGCGCCACAGGTAACTTCGGCGCCGACTGAAGAGCAGATGAAACGGATGGACCCACCGGAGTCACAGGCCGAAATCTCGACGTCGACGGGATGGAAATCCCTGGGGCCAATCCCTCCGAAGCCATCGGAGCGGCCACCGGCGCCGACACTGGCGCCGAGCCCACGTTCCCAAACGGGAGAAAGGGCATAAAGGGTGCCGGCCGAAGAGGCGCAGGATCACCCAAAGAAAAGGCCAAAGGCCCAGCCGGAGCACCCCCTGGAGCCATCTGTTGGAAGATGGCATACATCGCATTCAAGAATGCGGAACTATCGGCTCCAGGGGTGGGAAAAGCCGGATACTGGGGTGCCTGACTCGGAGGCGACCCCGACGCCGGCCTCGGCGTCTGCGCCGGAGAAAACACCTGAGGCTCCAATACCTCAATCACCGACGCCTGTCCAGGCGAAGTTGGAGACGTCGGAGAGAGCAACGGCGTCGAAGGATGCGGCGTCACCGTGGGGCTGACCTCCCATGTCCTCCGCCGCCGATCCGGAGACCTGGAACGAGCCTCCCTTGAATGACGCCGAGATTCTCTACGGCGCCGGGAGTCTCGATGACGCCGATGTCTTGGAGAAGACTTTTTCTTGTGATGCTTCTCCTTTGACTTGGCCATAAACAGCTTCGCCTCGCGTTCTTTAATGGCCTTCGGATTCATGTGCTGACACGAATCACAAGTCGAGACGTCGTGGTCGGAGCTCAAACACCAAAGGCAATCGGAATGAGGATCCGTCACCGACATCTTGCCTCCACACTCACGACAAGGCTTAAATCCAGACTTTCTCTGCGACATTATTTCCACAGAGAAAGAGTACGCAGCAAGATATACACTGTAACCGCAAGAGTAACAGTTGCTCCCTCGAAGATAACCGTTTCGAATGCACGGAAAAAAGGGAACTGACGTCCGCACGTCGTCGAGGACCTCTTATTGCCTGTATGACGTCAGACGGCGTCGCGTGCGAGACAGTGACGTCCTCGTCGACGTGCAGAGACTAGTAAGAAGATTTCCGTAGAATGCTGGCGCCATGGGAGTATTCATGAGGTGAGGAATCCACAGGTAGTTGTATCCATCAGAAAGATCATTTACTTTCTTACCCCTGTCTCAACACTCAATAGATTCACACAAGCAAGATAATTAGTGCTGGGCATTTCTGACTACTTCCCACTAATGGTTACATTTCATATTCATAAAAAGAAACAGTCTTGAGATTGACAAATGGCATCTTGTCGCTTCCCAAAAACGAAAGTTGCACACAAACTGATAACTGCAATAGAAGACTATAGTTGGCATAGGTATTTGCTGCTTACTTTCAGGACTTCTACAACCACAAAATAACTGCAAACCAAAGAGACCTAACTAAAGCTTGTCATATGCTGCCCCACCGAACAATTAATGGAGGAACAGAGGCAAATACTAGATAAGAAAATGACTGAGGAAAAGGTAGGGATAGCCCTTGCACAATCACAATCCAGGAAAATACTGGCACCTTACAAGCTATCTACAGAATTCCATAAAAATACAGCCAAACTAACAATTAAACCATTACTCAAGATGCTAGGAACACCCACAAAGAAAGAAAGGTATCAGGAAATCTCAGAACAGCACTGATAGTCTGATTCATAAGAAGGGAAACCTGGAAATAAATGTACCTCATATCGCCCAGTCTTGCTACTTAGCAAAGAAACAAAAATCTTTATTATGATCAAACAGGCTGAAGCTCCTAGTCACTAATCTTATTCACCTAGACCAACGTGGTTTCATGTTACAAAGATCGGAAGAGGAAGGCTTTATAATAATATGGCTGTGGCAGCCAGAGTCAGAAAGTCGACTGCATTGGTATCTCTAGACTTACCATTTTACTGAGTCCGTTTCATATATTTGAGAAATTGGGCATAGGCCCATATTTTCTTTGCTGGATGAAATTACTATACTGGGAACCAACTGCAAAATTAAGAATAAGTACAACCCAATCAAGAAGCATCCCAGTAGGTATAGGGCCTAGGCATGGGTGCCAGCTACTCCAATGCTGTTAGCCTCTGTGACTGAACCATCAGCAGAATGGATCTGGAGAGATAATCAGCTGATGGGATGGACTTGGTATACCTTCTGGGATGAAAGTCTTTCACTGTATGTAGATGGCATTGTGTTACTCTCAGCTGGTCTGGACAGGTCACGTAAAAGACAAAAAATATTTGTCATGGATACATTTTCTGTGGTCTGAGAATAAACTGGAAAAAATTACACATTTTCCCAATACAAAGCTATGAATGAGCTGAAAGGAGCTATCATTTTTCATATTGGGGTGGGGGTAGGGTGGGGTGTATGGAGGTTGAAGGGATTTAAACAATGAACACATACTATACAGAGAACCTGCTACCACTCCTGCGATGTGGACACTGCTATTTCCCATTAGCACAGCCGACACTGTCATGGCTAAGTAAAAACGCCATGTTTAAAACGATAACCCTTTTAAAAACTATATATTTCCCATGTGGCATACAATACTATATCCTGAAAGGCTTTGTTGGTAAATTAAATTAAATTAAATGACTAGGGTTATAGGCGGAAAGTATCCCACACAGAACTGACAACACTACAAAGGTCAAGGTAGGAAGTAGAAATAGCTGTCCCAAACATTCGAAAACACTATGAAGCGTTACAACTCTGTATAGTGAATGAACAGGCATTTGCTGTAACCCGGAACAATGCGCTACAAGCATTGCCACACACAACAGCCATGGTGGTTTAATACATTTCTTAATATTTATTAATCTCTGAGAAATGGAGTGGGAAAGCAGATGGACCCCCAAGCCAGTCTGGGTTGGCACCAGACTGAAAATATTAAAAAGACTTGAAGACTAAGAACAATGGGATAACAAAGGAATTCTGACATGAAACAAGGTATGGGATGCTAACAGGATGGTTCAATTTAAACACTTGCAAACTGAACATGATGATGCATATATTGCAGACCTTTAGGTATCTCCAGCTAAAACATGACCTGACCATAAACATAATGTCAGATGAAGAAATAAAATTTCACAAGTAAAAAGAAGACTGGTATATTGATATAAGAGCAGTAAGACAATATCCCTGACATCTAGTATCATTTATGGTAAATACCCAGAAGGAGTTGAAGGCCCTGAGGAAGTAGTGTATAAATGATGGTGGGGAAATGTATATTAATACATGGACTGAAACCCTCACATTTCCCTTGCCAGTATCAATAAAAGCAATTTAGGTTAGTACAGTTAAAAATACTAATTGGAACAGATTCCAAAAGAGTGCAGCTAGGCAGATTGGGGAGAAAAATAGATGATTAATGCAGACAGAGGGATACCTTCATCCATATCATAGGAATACTCTGCAATTAAAAAACTACTGACAAAAAAATAAAGAAAGCACTAGATGTAACAGTGGTGTTACCGATACCGCCGGAGATACCAACAATATTACTGGAAGTATGGTATGAAAAAAACCTAACTAAGTGTCAAAAACTGTTTGTGAATAAAGGTGTGGCAGTGGTCAAAAGAGACACAAAAAACAAGGATGCACAGAACCACCAACTATACAGAAAACTAAATATAATATGGAGCAGTGCGTGGTGACTGAAAAAGTAGTGTAGGAGGGTGTTAGACCGGTCAGCCTTAGGGTGGTCTTCCCCCTAACGTTTTGCCATCCTCCTCCATTTCTGTTGTTCTCATCTTAGCTAACTGTACGACTCTGAGCACTGCAAACCAGAGATAACATGTGCTCACTCCTTAAAAAATGGTAACAATGGTGTATCCCTAATTGCCATAGTTACTTTACTTGCAACTCCCTAGTAAATCGGTACTACATGTACTCAAGGCCTGTAAATGAATGCTACAAGTGGGCCTACAGCACTTTTTGTGCCACAGACTTGAATAGTTTGTTCTGCCACTGCAGCCTGCGTGTGCAGTTTTAAATTGCCATTTCGACCTGGCAAAATAAACCTTCTTCCAGGCTCAAATCTTTCTTTGTAATACATATAAGTCAACCCTAGGGCAGGCCCTGAACATCCCAGAGGGCAGGGTGCCGTGCATTTCAAAAATGGAACATGCCATATCAAGATTTGCATGTCCTGGTAGTGAAAAACTCTTAAATTCATTTTTTTCACTTCTGCAAGGCCTAACTCTTTCATAGGATAACAGTGGGATTACCTTATTTATTCAACAAGCTGTAATGTCCAAATGGGAGCAGGCAATCATTTAACTTGTAGTGTCTTTGGAATTGTAATGGAAAATCCTCTCTTATGGTAAAGTTTGATTTCAAATTACAAACATGAAAATGCTACTTTTTAAAAGTTGGCATTTTTAGCAATTTAGTGCCTGTAGTTTGTCTCTGGGTCACATGAGTGGGTGAAGCGGAGAACTGGGATTTGTGTATGCTTAATAGACAGCCACACACAACAAAGCGCTTAGGTGAGCCTGGATGGACCATCATTGGTAGGGTGGGAGGGCTGAGCTGGGCACAACCCTACTTTTGCATTGATAGGATGAGTCCTGCCTCCACACAAAGGGCTTAGTCTAGAGACCCGACAGGGAAGGCAGGATGCCTGGGGAATTCAATGGGAAACCTCTAGAAGCTTCTCTCAACTTCCAAAGGAAGAGCAACAGGTATAAATACTGCACCTCGGGCACTACATCTTAAGTACACATCTGGACCTGTGGATACTCTGCCAGGAAGCAGGACTGATGGTCTGCTGAAAGAACTGTCACTTTTCTAGACTGCTGCTCTGAAGGAACTGTTGCCCTCCTGTGCTGGCCTGCAACCCGCTTGTCTGTGTGAGGACAGGGCCTGCATCAGTTGAACTCAGGACCCCAAAATGACTCTACGGGCTAGTTGGCTGGCTCCTGACTAGAGCCTCAGGGACAGAGGGCTCCAAGAACCTTGAACCCTGCACCTTGACTCTGCCATCTGTGAGTCTACCCTGCCAAGTGGGGCCACCCTGGTCCTGGACCCTTGGAGGTTTGTGCTTTTTAGCATTATTTTCACTCAAATCTTTACACCTGTACATCTCCAGTTCTTCCGATTGGATTTTTGTCATTTTAGTTGTTTTATATATTAAAAAATTACTATTTTTTCTATCCTGCTGTGGGATCCTTTTGTGCGGTGTTTCCACTGTGTTACTGTTTGAAGTGCTGGCAAACACCTTTTACATTACCTATAAGTTCAGCCTGACTGTTCTGTGACAATCTACCAGAGGGCCAAGCCCAGGTTAATTTGGGATTTGCTTGTGACCACACCCCGACGAGGATTGTGGCTCCTGCTTCAGTAAAGTTTTACTCCCTCAATTAATATTCCAGTTTCTTACAGAGGGTCAGGGGTGCCCCGGACATATGCAGAAACTTGGGGAAATTTGGCTTAACATAATACAGGGAATAGGAGAATACACCCAAGAGTGTTCAAAGAACCTAGACACGTCAGCAGGTAATGTAGGTGAAGAAACTGATAAAAGGCAGAATAATTTGTGCATAACAAAATGCTTCAGACCTAATATATAGAAAGAAGGGGTGAGTAACACTAAGTTCTGAATAAATATCTTCAATTAAGATGAATGTTTCTGAACAATGCCTGGCTTGGTCATTCAATATAGTAATTCTTAAGGTTGTTAAACCTGAATAAAAAGTACTCTAAAAACAGAATGAAAGACTCAATCTGCTTTGTTCAAGTTCAAACTTGTGATTAGCGGATCACTGCAATGTTTAAGTCACACAGCAGTCTACTGGTATCTGAGTAAATACAGAATATTTTTTCACCTGAATAATTTTAACAGTCGTAAACATGCTATGTATGTTTAAAAAAAAAAAATCATAAAAAAATACAATCAAACAAATAAAAAAAAATAAAAAAAAAATTAACAATTTAACTCGTCAATTCTGGTAGTTTCCATATTTTGCACTATGAACATTTGTCAAAACCTCTCATGTTGTTTCAAATCAGAAGAGGAAAGTAGAAAGGACATTGGGCAGAACTTTTCAGTGAATCCACAGATCTCTCAGCAGTAATTTGTCCCATCTTGTCTTCCTTGCAATTTTAAAACCTCACTACCTCCAAGGTCGATGATTTTCAGTCTTCAGGGTTCTCGGGAATAATCCGATCTCTCAAACCTAATGGCACATGGCATTTCTCAAGATCTACTTGCAGTTATCATTAAATAATTCCTGTTCAGAGTTGTTCTGTCCCCTTTGAAAACAGACATGCTGATACCCCTTCTCAAAAGACCCTAAATTGGGAGCCTCAGATTTTTCATCTTTAACCAGATTTTGCAAATGTCATTCTGCATGAGCTGAAAATTCTGCATCTGATTCATATTATCCTGGAAATTTGGATTAGGACCTCTCATTCTCAGTCCTCTCATGTTTTCTAATGAATTGACATCATTACTTTGCTGAACAACACCCTCCTGCACCATCAGCTGACACTCCTGTTTCCAATGTCCAACGGCTCCGCAAAGAAAACAAGGCAACAACTTCTTCATTCCCTGCACATCATTCTGAACATCTACAGTATTCATGTCCGGACCATGGTTCATATTACCTTGGCGACCTCTGCCTCAAATCTGATTCTGAAATACCACATTTCCCTGTTACGGTTGCTGTTGTACACAATTTCCCTGCATCCCTGCCTGTGCCGCCTTAATTTGCACCACCATTGCTTTATCCTTCAACTTTCCCTGCTTCAATTCAATCTAATCGCTACAGTATTTTGCATATTGCAACACGTCATCAATCGGCTTTGCTTGCCAGAAAATCAAATGATTCCTAATCATCTGGCTAATCTTGGGTTTCAATCTTTCCACACATCTAAACACAAAATGTACCATGTCTTTCAGCTCAATTGTCTCTGTACCAATGTAATGTTTGAACACCGGCAACAATCGCTCATAGTACTCTTTTGCTTCCTGAGCTGTCCTGTCAATTCTCTGTCAATCAATGTTCTTAGGCGAGATTCTCTATTTCATAAATTCGATCACTTTATAGTAATATTTAATTACTTCAGGAGACAGTGCGCCTGTGACTTTGTCTCTCTCAGGTTCTCTCGTCGGCCAATCTACACTCCTCTTGCATTCTAACCACAGATAAGATGGAACCACTATCTCTAGTAAAGTGTTCAAGTCCTCCTATAGGCATTATGCGAGTTTCACAAATCTATCTGACTGTTGGTACCATTCTACTGGCTTCTCTCTCAATCTAGCATTATCATTAGTAAATGACAGAATGTCACCTCTGCTCCAAGGAACGTGAACAATATTCCCTCCTGGAATTTCTCTCATTGGTAAAATCTTCACTGGGTCCTTATCCTGTTTCTCACTTACAGTCAGCTCCACAGAATCCCTTTTTCTTTTATCTCTTTTCTTTACCCATCTGCCTTCCCATTTATCCAATACTCCTCCAGTCTGGGCACTTTGAAGTATCTCTTTAGGATGTGCCTTAATCCCCACAGATCTAATGTGTTCAAAATCTTTGGCTTCAAAATCTAACCTATAACTCCTTTTCAAATGCTTAGTTTTATCAATTTCTATGTCGTATTTCTCAGCCAGGCCTGCTAATTTTTGGTGTACCTTGCTCACTTCCTTCATAATCTTTGGGCATAGATATCTTAATTCAGCTTCGGTATAGGACTTTAACTTATTCACACCCATGGTTCCCTCAAGGAGCTCACCCGCTTCCATGCTCAACCTTGCGTAGTTCAGGTACTCTTCTCCTTTTGAAGCACTCTGTGGAGTATTTAATTTATCTAACCACTCGGTCAATTGCTGGGCATTTAAAACGTGAAATAAAACATTGTCGGGCTGAACTTGTGGCACGTTTGCACAATTGTATTCAGAGTCTGTGTCAATCATTTCAGGCTCTGACTGGCATTTGACCCTATAGACGCATCTGGTGGAACTCCAAATGAGATAAGAGCTATCAAGGATCTAGACTCGCCAAAAGTCTGTCCCACAGGAGAGGTAACCTGGACATTTTCAATTAGTCCTCCTTTTGATAAGTTCTGATTCAGGATTCCCTGACTCCCTGCACAAGGTTTCTCTTGTGCAAATAATGGCACAACTGGACCTATAGTAATAGGAACAAATACAACATCTGGGTTTGGTCTGACAATTAAGTTCTGTGGTTGCATCGCTTCCATATACCTCCTGCGTTCACTGCTTTGTACAAACCGTGCGCCCATTAAAAGATCCGAACTCGAGTTCAGTTCAGTGGTGCTGTATTGACTCGGCTCATTGTTTTTTAAATATTTCCACAGCTTTGCACGTATTTATGTCATTAATTCTGCTGGTCTCTGATGCTGTCCAAGTATTTTGCTGATTTTAGTTGCCATCTCTACTTTGTAAAGTTAGTGATCTTCCTGGAGAATTAATTTCAACAGTTCAGTGCATTATTAGAAAGTCACAAACATGGACAGCCTTAGATTTTGTTTAAAAATAGGCTATTGTGAGGAAACACATTTTGCTGAGACATCACCCTAAGCCATGAGGGTGCTTTCTTCTCGCTAAGAGCTTTTGGTGATGGCACAGGGGCTTACTTCAGTGGCTGGTCTCTGATAGTTCACTTTTGATTGAGTTTGCCATTTTTAATCATCCCCTGCCTCCTTATTTTCATATTACTCGCATAACCATCTACCAAGTCTCTTTCTATATCCATGCATGTCTAATTGTCTCCTCTGTCTTTTGTTGTATTTGTCTCTTTTTGCAGCCTCGTTGTTTTTTTGTATTATTACTTTCTCCAATATCATTGTCTCTCTATTCAGCACTTCATCTCTCTCTCCTCTCTACGTCCCTTCTCTCTATCTTCTTATTTATTTCTCCCCCGCTGAATCTTTCACCAAAAATTGTGAGCTTTTATTAACTTTCTCTATTTCCACAAAGTCTCTCTTAAATTTTGGATGGGTGCTCACCCTAGACATGTTGCTTTTACACCTCCCACAGACTTTCGTTCACCTAGGCCATGAGCACTCCCTCCCGAGCACTGTCACTTTTGACTGAAAAATATTTGAGGCTAATTAGCCATGTGCTCTCTCTAATTTGTTTTACATTATTGCGACTGTGGCTGTGAAACATGACACATTTCTGCTAGAAGGACTGGAAGGAGGAGGTGAAAGAGCAACAGCTGGGTCTACTGGCCCGCAGGGAGGCCTTTTGGGGCACGGTACGTTTCATGCAGTTAAATTTACTTTCTGATGAGTTGTGCAATCAGAATGTGCTGCTTGCTGGTCAGGCAACTTTTACCTTTACTTTCTTTCTGCTCTGCTGTGCACGGATTTCAAAGGAGTAGACAAACTTTGGCGCAAGGAAGAAGCTAGAAAAATGAAATACACCCCAAACTAAACAGTCTCCAAAATGGAACTGAGTAAGCGAGTGAGGCAGGCAAACAGTTATCTGGGGCCTGACTCCCTCTGAGGGAATTCTGAATGCCTAAAAATCCATCCTTTCCTTCTCTTTGTCTTTCTGACGTTTTCCCATTTTTTCTTTTTCTTCATCCCATCCTTCAGTACTTCTACCCATGCATCCTTGGTCTTTTTACATATATTCTTTTCCCCATCATTATATTTTTCTCTTTCTGTACCCATCTAATTTTCCTGCTAACCATGCAACTATGCATCCTTCTTTTTCCTATCCATCCCCACAGCCTTCCCTCCATCATCTTTCTTCCATCATTTTGTCCAATCATCACTCCAGTCCTCCTTTTCTCCATTCATATACTCTTTGCATCCATCTCACTATCCTTTTTCAATACCTATTTCTCTTCATTCATCCTCTACCCTCCACTACCCTCCTCTCTAGCCATCATCTCTGCATCCATCTCACTATATCTCCATATATCCATCATCTCTCCAGCCTTCTCTTTGCCACTCCTGCTCCCCATCTAACTGCATTCCTCCATTCCAAAAAACTCATATTTAGGAGATTCTTTTCAAAGCAGCCACTAATACCAGTTTAAACATTTCATGTTACACAAAACCACATTCCAACAAAGTTTGCATTAGACACAGAGTATTCCCAAATATAACTTTTGAAAACACTGTTATATCTATCTTATTGGACATTTTACGACAGCCTATTCACTGTTTACAATCTGTGCTATACTGTGTGTCTTTCATTCTCTAAAATAATGACTTATTCACAGTGCTTTGTTATATAGGCTTTACCCACTTAACACTACAAATACATGTCACTATTTCTCGAGTGCCTCGATCAGATTCAAATTTGTGACCGACTAATTGCACCTACAGAGATCTCAAGTGATCCCATTAAACAGCCGAGCAGTCCTACAAGAAATATACATTTCCCACAGATACATTTGGGTTACATTTAGGCTGTAGGTGAAAGGCCAACAAAAGGCATTACAGTGTATTTTGTTTTTTTAATCAATGTCTCTGGCACTGCCCCAACACTCTGAGCACACCCATAATGTACCCAGATTCACAGTTCCCATGCTTTTCTTTATGCACTGCGACTGCTAGAGGAGATCTGGGTCTCAGTGCTGGGACAGTCACTCATACATATAGCAATCATCCATGCACTCATTACTTTCACTCGACACTCATCACATACTCCTCTAACTAGCTTATCAGCTGTTACTCGCTTGACAATCAACGTGCATGTTACTAACACACGTGCTCACCTGCCCACTCCCTGTCCCGACTCATAAAAAGACACTAGGATTGTCAGTATTCTTCTATTACCACTATGTACTGTTTTATATTTCTTGTTTGCTGTGGTGACATTCTTAGTGTGTCACAAGCCTGTAGCAATGGGCCCTTGGTGAATGTAAGTGGTGGGGTCGGCCTTGTGTTTTCCCACCCTCTACCAATTGTCATGCGTACCGTCTTAGGTATATTGCAGTTTGGCGTGCTAGTACCTTGGATGCTTTCCCATGTACCTTCTAGTAACTGCCTTTTTATTGTTGTGAACAGTGCATCCATGAAGTAAAGTTGAACAAAAGGCAAGCCTATCTGTACACCGTGCAGACCCAGGTCTCGGGATCCTTGCTAATGGTCTGCGTTACTCATTGAAGGAACTTCTTAAATAAAATCTTGAGCCATTAATTTGTGCAGGTCAATAACATCACTGTCACTAGAACTTTGGTGTGTCCATTGCTTTCATGGACCTTTCTCAATCTGAAGTTGTTTCACTCTTTGTGTTCTGGTCAATGTCTGCTCTCTTGCCAGTGATTAACACCAAGTCCAAGACTTGATTTCAGAGCTTATCATGAACATGATCTGTATTACGGAAGCATACTGTAAAACACATCATGATGACACCACCAGAAAATTGGTGGTGTTTTAATGAGCATTTACTTAATAAATCACTCGCTCCAGTCATGATGAGCGGTTCTGAAGCCCTTGAAAGGTAGAGCCCCAGCAGCGCGCAACCCTGTCTGCAAGACCTGTGGGAATCAGTTAAAGGACTATGATCACGCCTGCTGCTTACCAGTAGGTTGACTGCAGTGTTGCTCTTCTTTGCTGCCTCCTAACTGGTTTGCGCAGCCGATACATCAGTTTCATTCTTGGCTGAAGAGCACTGGCCAAGTAGTTTCCTTGCGCTCTGTTGTTTGAGGAACTCTTTTTTTTGTCTTTTTAATTGTTTTCTGTCTGTTTTCTTGGCTTCTAATGAATGTGTTTCTGCCCTGGTTTCCAAATGTTGCTTTACTTCCTCAACGCTCGTTTGCAGGCATTCTACCTTTGTCATTTAATTTCCGTTTCATCAATGTTTGTTAACAATTGCAAAGTATTTCTTTCTTTTTTAGGCACTGGCAAACCAACTCGAACCGAGGCTCCCCAGTTCCATGGTTGGCAGCTCTGGATGTTACGCCACATCCTCTCTCTAAATACTGCTTGTTTTATTTTATTTGCAGTTCTCATGTTGAGCAAAGGGGGTAAACTAATTCAACCTCAGCTGAGCCAGTGCAGTCTTTCAATGAAATGCTACCGTCCATTGCATAGCGCACACATGCTCTCATTATAGCCTCATGGAGCTGTGCTCTGCACATTATCTCAGCCCACACGGTATCCGAGGTAAGCTAATTCAACCTCAGCTAGGCCAGTTTGGTTTGTTGTTTTAACAAATTCAGCTCTGCAAAGCCGGGCCCAATAGCACCGGGAAATAAAATTCGTAAGAGAAGGAAGTCACTTACCTGATAAGGCAGAATGGCCTCACATAAATGTGTAAAACTGGTATGGCATTCTAGGATGTTTAAGTGCACTCAATATATTCACTACAGTTTAAAAGTTCTAAGCAAGTAAATTGCAAAAGGGGCAAAAACAATGAAGGGCATGGATATAAGAGCACAGAGAGGGTAAAAGGATCATATATTGCCTACTTGAGAGTGAACTTTGCTAGCTTCTTGATCTAGGGCAACATCCAACATGCTAGATATGCACATGTGCCAGTCTGACTGCTGTGACTACGTTTAATAAACACATACTGGTACAACCTAGACTCAAAAGATGTTCATTGTCATGGCATATCAATGGATATCCCATGGATACCTTCCTTAAAAAGACACTGGGGGTGGCAGTAGGTGGTAAGAGACTACACAAAGATTTACAAATAAAAACTATATTTAAACTATAGTGGAATCAAAACCGGAATGTAAAATGTTCAAATAAAGAATCACGAAAGAATTTTTTTTACTTCTGTCTAAGTAAATAACGTGCTTAACAACAGGTCTATTTTCAACTGCCTCAGAAGACATTCAATGCCTATAAGGGTATAAACAATCAACAAAAGAGCAGCTTATCCTCTAGAAGGAGATGCAATGGGGATCAGTGTCAGTATTTCTTCTTCTAGACACGCCCTAATGGTTTTCACTCATGCATAACAAGGGAAAGGCTAACAAACTGGTCAAGATAGCTCGACAGCCACTGCACTGTACTTGAAATCAACATTTCACTATTCTATTAGGAGACGCGGCAACAGAATGCAGCTCAACAGGAAAAAGCAGACTCATAACCGAATCGCAACAGATAGCCAATGACCAATAACGCAAAGGACCAAGAATGGTCCGTGTTAGATTTAATGTAAAGTCCATGTTTAACTTTAGAGAGCAGAAACGTATTGTCTGCTGCCGAAGCCCGTTTTCCATTCACAGAAAACAGCTATTTAGGCGGTCTGTATCTGCCTTTCATACAGACTATTAATAACTCGCTTTTAGGGAAGACAAGGAGCAGAGGGGGAGCTGTGTAGTTAAGAACATTATGTGTGGGTTTAGTGTGGTATTAATCATACCTGTCGCTTTGGAAAAGCCTCAAATTGACGGGGAGCAGACACAGACTGAAAACACAGCCATTCTTGTACTCAGAAGATATCCGGGATTGGACTGAAATCGTCCATATTATTCTCTGTCAGGCATAAATCCTGCCAGCTGTCAGCGACTCTAAAGGAGCAGAGCTCGAGTTGCTGAAAAGCCTGCCCGAATAATGCACCCCAGATGTTAGTAGTAAAAATCCTCCAGCTGCCGGCAGATCAAGGACGGCCGAGACAAGCAGTGTGCTCAGCAAGAAATATATATGTATATTTCACTCCTAGCCAGCTATACTTCTTCTTCAGCTACTAAACACACACTATTTACCCTTACCTCTGTCTACCCATGAATCCTAAATGTACCCCCTTACCTCCATTTTCGTCTACCCACCCATAAGCCCTAAATTTACCCTTCCCTCCCTAGACTTCTATCCTCCTCTTAAACCTACATTTACCCTTCACTTTAACCCACCCCTAAAACCTAAAACGTATGTTACCTCTACCCGTCCCTAAACTCTAAAATCACTCTTACCTCGCCTTACCTCAACCTAGCTCTTAAGCCTCAAATAACCCTTACCTCCCTTTACCTCAACCCACAGCTGTACACCTTTATTATTAAAAACTAAAAACATAAAAAATACTTACCTGAGTGGTAAAGTTAAAAAGCTATACTATGTTCTTACCTTTGTGGTAAAAGTCATGTGTGGTAAGACTGTGTTGCAAATTCTGTTTCCTCTTACAGTAGGCTTAGTCAGCCCCACTGCTCATCAATGATTGGCTTTATTGTCACAGGCAATGCCGTGCTTTCCTCTTCTTGTGTTTGTCTTATGCAACAGAGCCTCTTCATTATCCTTTTGATTGGTTCTTTTGTGCCCTTTCACTGCTAACGTTTAGGAAACAATTTTTTTTTGTCATTTACTATTCCATGAGCGTGCATGTCTTTTATAACTCTGTTATTTACTGCTTCCCCCTAATAGCTCTACCCCTTGCTCTCTTCAAGTTGCTTCTACCCCACACACTGCTCGTGCCAGCTGATCTAGGAAAGTCTGTTGTTCTCTGATAGGGGTGACGAGGCATCGGTCCAGGTATTTCACCTGACAGATTTCAGCAAATATGACTGAGGGAGACATGTTTTTATGTGTTCCAAAGCAGGACGAGTTAGCAGCTCTTATCAGAAAGCAATTTAATGAACACCCGACACCGGATTTAAAAAGGTACATTTAATGTAATCTGTGTATTTGTTTGTTGATGAGAACAGTTGTTTGTCATTCTGTACTCCTCTACTGATGTAAAATTTTAGTTTTTTTCTATGTTTGCTAAAGGTCCAGTTTTTGGTTTTCAAAACCTGGTCACCCAGGTACAGGGTCTCTACGACTAGTATGACCTTCCCCACTTCTCCCGTCTCCCTTAGCTCATCCTGACAATTTTAGGAACTGCCATTTCCATTGTTCTCAGGCTCTCTTGCAGAATGGGTGTTGATTATTCCAAAACATGTGATGCTCAAAGGCATGAGCGGAGCTGCAATTTCTAAGGAAGTTTCATTGTGTACCAACCATAGATCAATCCATATATTAAACTCTAATTAATGAAAATTGGGCAATAAGGAAACCTATGCATATTTGCTAAAGGTGCCAAAGATAATGAGTTTAGGAATTATGTATATTAGTACAACTCTGAATTTTGAGTTTTCCATAATGTGTGTTTCACAGGGGATTTTGCAAAATGTTTTCTTTTTTGCCCACTGGCTAACATTCAAGAGCCAAAAATGGAGATAACTGTGATTGATAGTAACAAATGCTCTACTATTCTGTGTTCCTACACTGCTTCTATCAAAAAGAAGTTTCCCACTTTCATGGTTGGGGCTCCTGACCGCAACAGGAACGCCCCCAAAGCGCAGCAAGAAAATATCATGGTTTTCTTCCTTTCAAAATCACTAATTGTGGGGACATGGGTAGCCATGGTATTTAGGCCCAGGCTCAGCCGCCACAAGAGATTGCACATACCAACTAAGGGATGAACCTATGTTCCTCAGAACCTGGGTTTGAAACAGTATGCTGCAAGAATGGTTTGCACATAACATGAAGAAAACATACCCCTCTTCTTCACAAAAACAGAGAAGAACAAGCATTTGCAATGCAATGGGTCTTGCGTTTCCTCAAGTTAGAGCTATTAGCGTTGTGAACTCCTAACCGGACTTTTCTTGCCACATAAACTGAAAATGAAAAGTAATACAATTTCACATAAGGGAGCCGAATCAGAACAAAAAGACCGGTTTCACCTTTGCATAGTAATTATATGAAAAAAAAAAAAAGTGCAATCGTACTGTGTAAAACCTTAAATTTGAGAAGGAGCACTAGGATAAACAACAGAATAAAATTGGTAGTCGTGAAAAGCCCTCAATTACTGCCTACGAAATAAAGAGAAAAAGTAGTCCAGAAACCATACGGAAAACATGGAGCCTCGTATGTTTTCAGTAGTTGGCTGGTGCTCTTGAGGAGGGCTAAACACTGGAAAAGACATGACGTATGCATGCCTTTCACTAATGAAATCAAGCAAATTTTTAAAGGCAAGCCCACGAACCAACAAAAGTGATGGGCGTGACATGGGTGTGGTTAAAAGCCCACAGACAGATTACAACAGGGACAAGGCGCTTGCACGCTTGACCCTAAAAATTATTAAAGACACTCTAATATATAAAAATACTGATCTAATCCACAGTATTGTTCTAAACTCGGAGCACGTTCTTGAGTAAAAGTGCTTGTGCAGTGCATGAAAAATTGTATGAACGATCAAATGAAATGAAAATCTCTTAAGAGTTTCACAAGACTGATTGGTCATTACAAAGTTTTTAAAAAAAGAAATGTTGTTGGTACGCTCTGCTGTTCCACAATGTTCTTTGCCCAACCTGGTGGTTAGATAAAGGAATGTTTTAATAGTTTGCTGATGTTTCGTCCTGCCATGTACGAGTGTAAGTTAAATAAACCAACTGGGCCTTCAGAGCAGTTGACAGGAACACCCTGTATAACAAATACACAACGTGAAAGTCTTGTGTGTGTGCAGAAGATACAACTTCCAGGTAAGGAAGAAGGGGAGAGACTCAGAGTCTTCTATATTTCAAAACCCCTGTATATACAACAGAGCAATGTTTCCTTAAAAATAAGGAAACATTAGTTTCGGAAATTAAATTCCATGAACAGATACTGGTATGCAGTGATCATCAATAAGAAAAAAGAAGGAACAACTTGGTGAGTCTTCTTATGCCAAAAACAGCTTAATTATTTGTCTACCGATATGTAAACATCAATGCAATGCCCATCAAGGGAGATGCGCATGACAATTTAGGTCTTTCAGTGAAATGTTGCATCTAAAGTAAATGCTAAACACAAAAAGGACTCTAGATTTACTATAGCTCTCAATACAAAGGAACACTGCATGTTTGGTAAATAACAAGGCCAAGAGACAGAGTCTGCCTAACCTCAGATAGTGTTAGCTCTTCATTCTCCTGTGTCTAAGTCGTGCACCGATGAGTCGGGTATAGGTAAGGATAGCGCGGCATTACCACACCAGCGTGCGCATGGAGGTGAGGCAATATTCTTACCAATATGACCGATGTGAGGTGTGCATTCTACTCAAAGGTCCAGGCATCATACATATGTTGAGGGGCAATTTTACATGAATGGGGGGCTGAAAGGATGTCTTGATACCCATAGCACAATGGAAGCCTTAAAAACAGCTTAAGGGGGTGTCCAGGGCAAATGAAGGCTAATTGCAGGTATTAATGACAAAGGTTTCAATGATGTGAGGCCCAGAGTACAATGTATCACTTCACTCATGTTGATGAACATTCAACAAACAAAAGGTACAGAGTATACAGAAATACAGTGCAATCACAAGTGCAGGACTGATTGGAAATACATAGAAACATGTTTGAAGATTGCATCTTTTTAACATTTATATGCGACCACATGCAGACACTGTCCCGGAATTCAGGCGGTCGATCATCTCTTATGCCGATGACATGCAATTGTCTATCTTTCCCCAGGGACAGAATCAAAAACATCAACAGTTGGCCCCTCGGTTAGAAAAGGTTTCAAGTCCCGTATGGGCTACTGTACCTTTACTATGGCTGAACTAACTAGGTCATTAAAAGACTACAGGTGGTCCAAAATACAGCAGCTAGAATCATCCTTAAGGTCCCCAAGCACACCTCGGCAAAAAATGCTCTGGTCACCCATCACTGGCTCCCCACCGAGGAAAGAATACAATTCATGGCACGATACCTGGCCCACAGAGGTGTCAACCTTTAAGTACTGTCCATGTTTAAGGTCCTCCTGGGTCCATATACTCTCAGTAGGACATTAAGATCCTTCAATGCTTGACTCCTAATAGTTCCTCGAATCCAAAGGACCAGATGGGGTTGGAGGTCCTTCTCACATCTGATCCCTAAGATTTGGAACTTAATGTCCGTCTGTTAAAAGTGGGGTTTTTGGTTGGCTAAAGTAGGCACCTCAGCTAGGCAGAAACTACCACTTTAGTCAGGGAAATTGGAGCTACACATCTAAGCTACCCCTTGGTAGCTTGGCATGAGCAGTCAGGCTTATCCCAGAGGCAATGTGTAAAGCATTTTCACAACACACACAGCCCAACAACACTGTGTCTTTGGCCCAGGTGGCAGCGTTAAGCTTTCATAGGAATATGTGCCCACCTGTTCCCCAGAAGCACTTGAGAGCGCACCTCGCAGGTGCTCCTCCACAAGCTGTCGGGGGGATTCCACTGCACCCCTCCACCCCCACAATCCGCTAGGACAGTAGAACAAACCTACCACACAAAATAGGGGTGGGGGTGCGCAATCACACTGCCCACAGTGACCACAGGGGAGCTCCCGGCACCAAAGCAACAAACCACAAAGCACTCTTCACACGCTGAAGAAGACAAACACGAAGCGATCCTCATGCGCTGAAGCCATAAAATAGGGGGAAGGGGATACACCACCTAGCCACTGAAAACTTGGGGGTGGGGGCACAACGATTCAGGGCACAGGTCAGCTGGCCTGCACCAAGGTCCTGAGAAGTACAAAATGGCAGTCCTTCTAGTGACCTAGCAGGTCGCAGGTCAGCAGGGCAGTTCCAAGGGTGGTTCCAGGCAAGTCCTTTCAGCATTATCTAGTGTCCAGTGCACACAGTGTCCCAGTGTTTTTAAACATGGGGAACAACCCCTGTATTTATAATCATTTTGCCCAGCTTCTAGAAGTGGGGAGAATGTTCCAACCAGCTCTAACCAGTTCCAGGAATGCCCCTTCTCCTCCACATTGGCTCCAGACATCAGTAGGGGGTAAACAAGCCCTTTTTTGTCAGGGCAGGACACAGCCTACACAAATGTAAGTGCATCCACCTCTACCTCTCCCAGTCCAGGAAGACCACTCAGTATGCAGATGTACCCCTATTACACCTCCACCCTCCCTGTGTGATGGCTGTCAGGAAATATATGTACTTGGACCCCAGATGTCTATTGGAGTCAAGCTGCAAAGACAAGAGATACAAGCACAGAGAAATGCCCCCTTTCTAAAAGTGGCATTTCTGCAATGGCAATTAAAAAATCCACCTATACCAATAAGCAGGATTTCCCACTGCCATTCCAAACATACTAAACATGCCCACACTATTCCTCATAGATCAGAAGTTGCCACATAGACATATGTTGGGGCATTTCCAATGCAATCCTATGAGAGGAGCGGCAGTCACAGTAGTATGAAACTAAATAGGCTGTTTGTCCCTGCTAGGACATGTAATACATTAAGACATATGTCCTACCTTTTACATACACAGCACCCTTCCCATAGGGCTACCTGGGGCCTACCGTAGGGGTGACCTACATGTAGTAAAAAGGGAATTCCAGACCTGGAAAGTAAATTTAGATGCCAAGCTAGTGTGGCAGTAAACTGCGCATGCAGGTCCTGAAGTGGCAGGCCTGAAACAGGTTTGAAAGGCTACTTCTGTTGGTGGCACAAGCTGTGGTGCACGCCCACTAGTAGCATTTAATTTACAAACCCAGGGTACAGAGGGTAAAACTAAACCAGGGACTTACAGGTAAATTAAGTGTGCCAATCAGGTAAAAGCCAATCATACCATGTTTAGAAGGGAACGCATGTGCACTTTAGCACTGATCAGCAGTGATAAAGTGCCCAGAGTCCTGGAGCCAACATAAAGAGCCCAGGAAAACAGGAGGAGGAAGGCAAAAGGTTTGGGGATGACCCTGCAAATAGGGCCATGTCCAACACCATTGAGCTAAGAAATGAACACCATGAAACACAGTTTAGAAAACAGCACAAAACATGGCTCTACCCCCACTAGCCCCACCCGCTCTAGAGGACAGATTCTTAAGATGCACACTATGACTTATTTAGCGCTGGGAAGCCTTCGGGTAGGTACGCACTCTATAAATCTGCATAGCATAGCCCAAGGTGTTTTAATTACAAATATCACTTAAGAAGGTTACAATATTGAGACGCCCAGGGTGTAAAGCATCAACTCTCTCATAATAGGACAACTGAATGGCTTGTCAAACGTGTGTATCTTAGGGAGAGTGTATATGGTTGGTGTTCTAGGATGTTTATTATCAAGGTATTCATACTCACAATCACTTAAATAGCCTTTGGCAAGCCCTTTGTTGGTCAGTTCCTCAATCAGGTTACGGATCTCCTGAGCGGGATCCCTTCTCAATTTGGCATTATTATCCTGTACGCTTAACTGTAACAATATTTTCCTTGTAGTCCTCCACATCCTGGGCCACTCCAGCACACCACTTGTCAGCAAGTTTTATTACGATCTTATTTTTCTTGAGTTCAGCCAGGCTTAAACTCTCAACCTTCCTCAAGTTATGTTTGATATATACTTTGTCAAGTATTCTGATAACATCCCGGAGGACGACTTTAGATTTCCCAAGTGCAGAGCTGCAAACCTTATACATACAAGAATAGGGAGGTCCTTTATCTATCCATTAATTCCTCTGTTCTTGACATGGTATTAAGGCTCAAACTCTACAGCGTTTGCTTGGGAATGTCATTAGCTGAAAGTTCATGGTAGACTGCATGTAGAAAAACACAATGTCACTCAACAAGTTAAATAAAGAAACTATCATTTTAATGATTAAAAATTAACCCAAAATCTCATGCCTAGCAACCTCAAAAAATAAATAATTCCTGTGGTCTAATAAATGTAAGCATAAATGCTGATTTCATAAACAAAGTTAACCTCAGTAAAATGAGTGTAGACATGACAAAATGGAGCGTTTTGTGTGTTGCAGGGCCTTGGAAGACTGCACAACCTCTGTTCTTTGAAGATAACTGTGCACTCTGGCACGAGGCAGACAATGCTCACTTCCAGGATGGCTTGTTAGTATGGGGCTGAGATCACTGGTGACATAAGCTACATACAAAATAACATGGCAGAAGATGTGTCTTCCTCTCTTGTGTCCCATAAAGAATTAAATGATTGATTGGTAGGGGATCAATATCACTGGAGAGATCAGTGCTCCCAGTTCTGCTTATGACTTACTGACAATCCTCAAATTTGTGGCTGGATGGGAGCAGGAAGCCTGGGACAGCCTCCCCTCCTACTTCAGCCACAAACCAAAACCAAATGAATGGCAAGTGGGAGCAGGAAACAAAGTAATTGGAAACAGTCCCTTTCAATCCAGTTTCTCTATGGGATCGAGGCAGGAGACTATTCCGCCCACAGTGAATGACATCTCCCCAATTCAAAATGTAAAACAAAATTGCAAAAGGATACATTACGAGGAAGTGTTTGGCACATTTATTACTGCAATCCTCACACCCCTCAATGAAAAGGTGTAAGGGTAGATAGGAAACGACACTAGGTCGTCAGACATGCACCACAACAGACCTCAGATGCTTACAGCACAGTAGCAGGATCAGGAACGTTTGCAAACTAAAAATTTGGGAATTTTCATTGCCTACTAGACAACAGCACATACAAGTGTTACCTGAGAATTGGAAATTGTATGCTACCTGGTATCTCCATCACATATATGGTGAACGCAATTTGATAACGGTGTACGCACTAACCAGGAAAAAGTAATGATGTCTGATAAATGGAACTAGCAATGATGAGCATACTAATTAGGACCATGGTAACCACAAACAGGCAAAAGTTGTGCTAAATGGGAACTACCAATGGTGTGAGGTAACTGGCAAATATGAGAAGATTCAGAATATCAGATTTCCAATTTCATCAGAGATGCAGGTAATGTGCCTCTTTCAGTGTTAATGTAGGTTTCTTATGCGGGCTATATCAATATTAAGCAACCTGTAGCATTACCAGCATAGTAGGGGACCTTGAATAGGATTTCACATTCCCTCTCTGGTCTTCTCTTGAGGATCACAGAGTGGGTGTGTTAAAAAGAGGTTGGGAGTAGCAATCATTGCTCTCCGATTTTCGATCAATCAGCATCTGTAAAGCTCAGCACTTACACCTCTAGGAGTATCCGCCCCGCTGTCGCTACAACAAATGCAGGGGTTGTGTGAGAGGGCATGAGAGGAGGGGCGCAAGTGTCTTGAGGGTAGATGGAATTACAGTTGATGGTTGATGTAGGAAGGTCCTTGATAGTGTAGAACTTTGTAGGCGTGCATGAGGATCTTGAACTGGCATCTCATCTGGAGGGGGAACCAGTGGAGGTTTCCGGGGTGGGGTGATGTGGGTCAGTTTTGGGAGATCCAGGATGAGTCTGGCTTACGCATTCTGTATGATATGGAGTCTTTTGAGGACCAGGTAGTAGATGCCTGCTTAGATAGAACTGACATGTGGCTAGTGACAGGGGCCTGGGTGAAGGTTTTTCTGGTTTTGACTGGGATCAATCTGAACATTCTGCAGAGCATGCAAAGTGTGTGGAAGCTGGAGGAAACAACTACATTGACTTGTCGTTTCACGGTCAGTTTTTTGTTGAGGGTGATGCCTAGGTTGTGTGCATGGTCTGTGAGTGGTGGTCTGAGTTCTGCTGGCCACTAGCTGTGGCCCCAAGAGGAGGTGCTCTTCCGGAAGATCAGTACCCCGTCTAGTCGGAGTTGACTTTGCGGCAGTTGTCTCTCATCCAGTTGGCTTCGCTGGTCACAGCACTGCAGAAGATGGTGTTGGCGCTGGAGGGGTTCTCGGTAAGCAATGCGATTAGTTGAGTGCTGCCAGCATAGGAGATTATATTGTCTGTGAGATCTGGTGACATCTGCAAGGGAGGGTGGTCATGTAGATTTTGAACAGGGTGGGGCAGAGGAAAGATTCTTGGGGTATGCCGCATATGATATCCTTGGGATCGGAGGTGAAGGAAAGCAGCCGATGCTCTGTATGCAACCTGTTAAGAAAGAAGCAATCCACTTGATGGCATTTTGCTGTATGCCAATATTGTAGAGTCTGTTTATGAGGGTGTGGTGGGAGATGGTGTCAAACGCAGCAGAGAGGCCAAGGATGATCAAAGTCACAGTTTCTCTGCAGTCAAGGAGAGATCTGATGTCATCTGTGGCAGCGATCGGTGCAGTCTCAGTGCTGTGTTTGGCACAGAAACCTAGGTGGGTTTGTTCCAAGTACTTTGGACAGGTAGGGGAGCAGGGAAATCAGTCGATAGTTTCTGAGCTCAGGGTTTCACTTATTATGCCCGTGCCATGTTCTTAGATTTCAGGCTAGACTTTGATAAAAGTGGGTTAAATTGCGTCAGTGGCTACCATCCACTACACTTTGCCTCCCCTGCCCCTGTAACCAAGACATAAAGGTGAAGTGTCGGAGGAGGGAGCAGAATGTGAAATAACTGAACTACTACTTTTCATTTTACTTTCTTGTCTTCAACTCCAGTAATTAGAATTGGAACAGGAAGGTCAGTGGGATGGTAGGGTTGGACAGTTTCTCCCATCCTTCATTTTACTTCCCACTACAACAGAAAATATGATCGGCAGGAGGAGGGAGAAGGGGTAATGGGTAAAGGAAGCAAGTCCTGTGGTTAATACTTTCTGTCCACCTTCTTCAGATGCTCATCTCCTTGATGATCCCCCAAAACCCATTTCTACCTACTTAGGCTCATCTGCCCTAGGCCCCTAACCACACTATCTCACCAATAGAGACTAATACAAGGGACCAATGCCCCCTCCCCGGCAGATCTTAGCTGCCTTTCCAATCTGCGACCACTGTTCCACCTCAAAATGGAGGGGCAATAGAGAGGCCTTGACAAGCAATGGCAGAAAGCCATCAAAGCCAGCACCATCAATGTTTGATCTATCATGCCCTTTCCTCATGTGAAACAGACAGCAACACTGTTCAGTGCATTTTCATAAATACACTATGGCTATCAGCTCATGCTGTCTGCAGGAATGAAGGTGGGCATGGCTTACCATGGATTTGCATCCTTAACAGACATGGGCGTAGTTCACAAATAATCTACGGGCCACAAAGAAGGCTGTAATTTTGCCTTTATCGCATTCGGATAAACTTTGTAAAACTTATCCCATAGCACTGAGTAACTCATCTATTTCCATAACATCCACAGGGGTGTGGAATTTAATAAAATATCTACTTGTCCACTGGACAGGTTGCTTCTTAAATCTACTTGTCCAGTAAAAAAAAATATATATCTAGTTGTTCCTTTGGTGCCATGTAGTGCGGTGATAAATTATGGCAGCAATCTCATTATGTAAAAGCTCCGATAATAGCCTCACTCATTATGCCAGGACTAATACTATAATAGAGCTTGAATGCTTGCAACTTCAACCCCTACTATAGCAACTTCCTTGTTTTGCCACCTTTCCGCAGATCTACATACTGGGGCTGGAGGAAGCAGTAAGCAATAGTTCCAGGGCTGGAATGTCTTTGAGTCTGCAAACCTATTAACTTGCATGTTTGAAGGATTTTCACCAGCTCTTCTCTAATCTTTTCCCAAAATGAGAAAGGTTGGAAATGTACTCCTGACAATGGCAGAGTTATTCCAGGGTTGGGAAAAAAGTGGTTGGAGGGAAAGTGAACTCGTAAACGTTCAACAGATTTTGACATGAGCAAATCTACACATGCTCATTTGTTTGTGCTAAAATACAGTTCACAAACATTTTGTAGGAGTACGATTTCCTGGTCTTCTTTAAGTTCTTGTGAATTCATGAAAGCCACTAATTCAAAGACATACTATGGGTGACCTTTTCTGACTTTCTTTAAAAACTGGGTCCCTAATTAGGTCTGGCGTTAACAAAGACATTTTTTTTTTATTAAACTTCTATTTTTCTCTCTATTTATCAGCTGGCTTTACTGTAAGTGATCGCATTCTGCTCTTCCACTATGAGCATATGGGCACACAAAGTAGTTTTGTTCAGTGCCAGGAACTACTGTGGCAATCAGTGGCGTAATGAAACTGGAGCATGACCCCCTCTCCTGAGTCACTCAGAGCAGGTGCTGTGCTGAGGGTCCTCCTTGAGGGGTCCCCACACACAGCAGGGACTGTGGGGCATTTGTTACGCCACTGGTTGCAATGTGTGTTTTTCAGACCCCAAAACTTTTTTTGCTTTTTGCCAGTGTTCGTTACAATGGTGTGGGCCTGGCAGCTCCACAACAAGAAAGTGTTAAAAAAAAGCCATGTCAAAAGAAGACACGCATAGATTACACCAAATGACTCACAACAAATGTAGGATCAGTTGGCTTTGCTAGTGTTTGTTTATTTTCATGCTTCCCATAATCTTGTTGAAAATGGTTACACTGATTTTCCATTAGGAACTTTTTTTGGAAACACTAGCATGCATCAATCCATTTTACTAAATGATGCTTCAAATAAACCACCTAAAATTTCATAGTAGCTAAATGTTTTTTTTTCCCCCCTACTGTCATTTTTTCTGACCATTTTATTTTGTAAACAAAGAATCATCACTCTTGCTTACAAGCTTCTGCAAATATTTTCATCTAATAAGAGAATTCTGGGAGCATTATACTTAGCCTCATATTGTTAAACTTTTCTAACATGTGTACACACTTTTTTTTTTATACTAGAACCACTGTCAGTGGTGCAGCGTGACCTTAAAATGTTTATTTACAGCGCTCACCCTTATAATAAAGCCGTTTCATTAATGAACCATCAATACAAGTTTGAATAGCATTAACATATGGACACACATTTTGCCAGTGTTCGTTACAATGGTGAGAGCCTCCCCTTCCCTTCTCTGTAAACTGACAGCCAAAGGGTATGTGCTGCAGGGAAGTTGGACCCACTTGTCCCAAGGACAAAATAAACATGAAAACGTGTTGCCCATGACCTCAAACAATATGTTTTGGGGCATTGGACCATAGGAATTCCACATCCCTGCATCCAACAATACGCCTAAAGCAGAACACTCCACATGTCTTCTACAGCACAGAGATGCAATACAGTTTGTATAACTGCATAAATCTCTCATACAAGGCGTACCAACCAACAGAACACCTTGGACATACATTACTACATAAAACAAGGTACAGAAAAGTCATGTAGGTATAACCATGGCACAGCTCACCACTCTCACTGACTGAATAACAATAACATTCCCACACCCTATTAAACAATAACTCAACAACGGAAAATACGCAGTCATGCTACTGAATGCACCTCTTCACACTCTGAATCAGATTCTGGTCTACAATGGAATTCTCAGAACCATTTGTCGTCAATCTTGGACTACGAAAGTTTGCACAATGCCATAAAAAGATCCGCTGTTATGTAGCTGATCTCATTAGTGAGCTGCATGTGCAGGAAGTGCCAGACTACAGTATGAAGCTTATGGTTTCCTTTGTCAATTACACATTTAAGCTATTTCATCATTTTTTAGTGGACAATTGCAATAATAAACCTGAGAACTGAAAACTAGAAATGAGGTCAAGTTACAGTAAACAAGCAATGAAGCGAGATTAGAGGCAGGGAGAGTTCAGTCACAAAGGGGAGGGAAAACCACCACAGACAGAGGCAATTAAAAGGTATCGATACAAGACAAAAGAGAAGTAGTTCACAGGCTGAAGAGGAGAAAGGGGACAAAGGCACTTAAGAGAGAGTGAACAATACATGCTAGACCCCCTATAGTGGTGTCATATTTCAATGAACAGTATCTCAGTCTTCGCTTCCATAGAGACAATGCTTGTAACTTGATGGTTACAAAAAAGTAGTTCCATACTACTAAATACCAGGCCTTGATGCCATGACAAGTCAGTGATAACGATCATGTTCCCATATTTCTATCTGTAAGTATTGATCATGTTCAATTCGACTCTTTGAGGACAAGTTTAAATTTAGTCCTGTCTAGCAATACATTCATAGACTGAGACTGAAACAGCATGAACTCTCCATAGATATGGTCATAAAGCTCAGAGGTGTGCACCATAAAATATCAAACATATCAACTTGTAATAACATTTATTCGAAACACAACCTACCTATTTCGACCAAAAGCCTCCTTTGGGTACTATGAAATAGTTTCTCTATTCATACCAGAGATATTGCTAGCCACAGACCATAAGCCACATATCGTAGGAAGATACTTTACTTTACGAACTCTCAGGCAAACACCAGAGGAAGGGGCTTTATATTTTTTAACTCGATAGGCCTTCTTACACAGATTTCTGGTTCATGAACGGTTAGAAAGAGATAGTTTTCACTTTCTACACTTTTAATTTTATGTTTACTATTACACCACCTCCCAGAGTAAGTCTTAGACTGCTTTGGCTTGCTAACCCGATGGTCAGGTGCTCAGTTTGGGTCCAATAGTATACCCACGACATTGAAGGTAAAAGACGCCAACTGTCACAGATGGAGCCATGGTCTTTCCCGACAACCCTTGTCTGAATCAACTGCCACATTTCTACATGAACTTCAGTGGAACAGCATTGTTGCACATATTCCAAAAGAAACTAGCTATGGTACTGTCCATCTCCTCCAGTGCCCCGTGTCCTGGCAACAAAAGTGTCAGAAGCTGCAGTGCAGGTCATGGAGGGGAGGGAGGGGGGAGAGCAATACCACATCATGCTGCATGTCCAATCGGTAAATAGGCTAGTACACAGCACACTGTCATTACTTACTCTTTTCTAAGAATGCTGCCATGTTCACTCACATGAAGTGGCAACACATGGGGTGACCTGGTGGGCGGTGCGTGCTGTAGTAAGAAAATGACTGTGCGCTAGGGTGTGATCACATTGAAAGAAACTTCCAAAAGAGAGGAATTCAGGTCAAACCCATAAAGGTTTATTCAAACTTGGGATCATTGCAGAAGGAAAAAAGGCATTAGCTAAATCAAGTGAAATTAGCAACCATCAAGAGAATTAACACAAGACAATCTCTGAATCAAGTATCTGCCAGAAAGAAAGTATATTTAGGTAAGAGGAACACTTCAGTTTTCCTCAAAAACAAGTCAAGAAAAGTCCAAGTTTTATAAGTGGGGACTCATCCGCCTCTCTAAGGTGGGAGACCTATGTTCCCAGGACGAGTAATTCCATTTGCTGACTTGCAAAGCGAGTATCAACTGGCAAGTACCGAAGCCTATTGTTATTTGCAACTACATCATGCTTTGCAAAAGGGAGGAGAGTTCCCTGAATCATTGCCGCTAGAGGATAGACTCCTGAATGAGGATAAGCCCCACTAAGCGATCTCCCTCAATAATCGAAAATTGCTCAACAATTCCCCCAATACCCACACCAAGCTTCTGTGCGCAGTGTGAGAGGGATCTTGAGGGCATGGAGAATGACGATCGTCCTGAGGCCCTTGAGTCCCCCAGGGAAGTGGCAATGAGATCTCAATTCCACCTAGTACAACTAAAGGACTTGCACAGAAGCTACTACGCATGCATTATGGTCAGGGTGTGTAAAGGGATGTCTGCACTCTCTCACAGGGGATGGGGCCAAGAGTGAAAATTTTTCCACATGATCTGGAGTTTCCCAGCTATACAGCACTACTGGGAATCAGTAGGGACCTGTATTAATAGAATGTATGGGAGCTATATAGAGGCCTCTTCAAGATGGTGCCTTTTGAACATTTGAGACGCCACTGATCTTGGCCGCATGGATTGTATATGGATGACGTTGGGGCTGATAGTGGTCAAGCGGAAACATTGCAAGATTGTGGAGGGCAGACCTGGTGCCACAGCTCAAAGACTAGGAGCACAGTATCGACTGGTGCATACTGGCAGAGAAAGTGGTCTATGAGGGTAGGGGCTGCCTAGCTAAATGGTCCAAGATATGGGGGAAATGGAATGACTGCGGAGGTGGCGTGTGCCTCCCCAATACTTATGGTCAAGATGCATTGTGTTTAGTTACTTTTGGTTTTTAACAATCTCAGGTAGGGGGTGGAGGGTGGGAGGGAGGTAAATGGGGACTCCTTATGGCTGACAGGATTCTGCTACTATTGAAATGTGACTTAGTGCTGCATTGTGATAGATCATCTGCCATGATGTTATTGTCTGTTTTATTTGCTATTAAAAAAAAGATGTTTTTGAAATAAAAAACAGAAAAGAAAAGTCCAAGTATAAATCAAATGACATGCGGACACCCCGTTCAGTTAGGAAAGCAAGGAAAGGCTGGCTCATATCTTAAAAACATCTTTAATAGGGTTTTAGGTAGAGAGGCGTTGCAAGACAGAACATAATAGGGATTACATTCAATTAAACCAACCACTTTTAAAGTACACCAGATACATCCAATAACACACAAGTAGTAAACACAATCTTTGCTGCATATTAATAAAAGAGGTGTGCATAAGAAATTAAGGCGATGGCACAATATGTAGGTAACCTAACAGTAATGTTCGGTGACTGGAGGCCTTGTAGTTTATGCCCTGGCAACACGTTGTGAAAACTGCAACATGCAGGAACATCTTGGACATGCCTTTCTCGTGAGGAAGGGACATTAACACAACTATTTTTATAAAAATAAACATCACTGTACGTGAGGCTTGTATTTTACTGATTTTATTAAATGAAAAAGCGCACAGAAAAACAAATGCACGTGGAGAAAGCTCGTTCACATAAAATAAAAGTGCTTTCCTTCTGTAAATGTTCATAAATGCCAATACAAGCTCTTTGAGGCCTAGTTAGACTAACAAATGCATCTAAATTAAGTTTTATTTTGCCTTTATTAAAAGGTTTTTACATGAGGATGCCCCTATTTCGCATTATGAATTTATTCTCCGTCTTCTTCGTATACAACAAAATGAAATTGCTAAATATTTTTTATAACAAATGAAGATAACCACCATATTTTCCGATCCTAAATTCACCAACAGATATTGATTTGAATAAGAAGTTGTATAGCGCAGTAGGCGAAACTAAGTGCTTCAACGACCCTAGGAAAACATTTTGAAAACGCTCTCGAAAAGGGGAGCGATAACAGCCTGGAGCACTAAAAAGATGTAATGTTCAGCACGGCAAGTGTTAGGACCAACGGCAAGACACAGCAGCAAAGTAAAGTCTAAAGAGGAATCCTATTACAGACTTCACACAGTTATAGAAGCAAAGGTCTGCAATATGATTACCCTTGAAATGAGGCCCCTAAATTTAGATGCACTGCCTTAATCCGCACGCCCCGCATATAACTACATGAGACAGAAATGCCCATAGAACAAACTACAAGACAGACCATGAAATATCCTTTCATGCCGAACAATATTCAAACTGGTCTATTCGGAAACACTGGCTTTCATACCGAAGAATTGTTTTTTAACCGAAGATTAGGTTTCTAGAAAAATGACAGAAAGTAAGCAGACAAACGTCACGCACCTGAGAGGGGATATGATCAGCAACGCATAGACGAACGCTCAACAAACATCGACCCATAGCACTATTACTTGTTAGTAGATATTTAACAGTGCGTTTAAACAAGCTTACTGTGATGGTCCAGCACAAGCACTCCATTCTTATTTCTTAACTAAATGCGTTTTAAAGCATGACCTATTTTCACTTTAATTTGGTCAAAAAAACATGTGCCGTCTCATAAGCACTATATAATTGCACTTACGACAACCCAACAAGAGTTTCTGAGACTATTCCAAAGACTCTCTCAATAAAAAATAAAAAATTCCATTCCCACACCTCCATGCCCAGTCGCTAATGCTTGTTTCATAGGCGGAGGGACTGTGGGAGGCTGAGCGGGTTTGTCGCGTGCTCAGTGGGCACTGGTAGCACGAGCGCTGGATGTGCCCTTTGAAACACAGCTAAGGCGTTAGCTCTCAGTGGAGGAAAAGATCGGCCCAGCTGCTCTTGCTCGTTACAAAATTAGGGTAGTGGTTCTGGACCAGGGATGAACAGCAAGGTCCATATTCCGAAGCACATTTATGTTTTTTTTTTTCCTGTGGACTGGAGAAAATCCGCTACTCGCCTCTTGCAGATTAGAAGTTTGTGGCCACGGAGGTGAACAGCATTTCTGCAGGCGCTTTGCCTTTCTCTTAAAAAGAAAAGCCCTTCACATAAACATCTCGTCTACTGTAGGAGATGCTAGGGGTAAGAGGTCCTGATTGTGAATGCCCCCATCTCAAATCTTGACTAAGATAGAAGATCCACTTTAAAAGGAATCGGGAGAGAATCGGCACCCACTCATTCATTCATCCAATCAGTATCCACTCTCCCATACCTCCATCCATTTATCCACTAAGCCATTTACTAACACACCCTTCTGCAGTGGTGTAATAAAACTTGAGGATCTCCCCCCACCCCCTGTAAAATACATGGAGGGGGCTCCGTACGCTCCGGACGCAGTCAGGAGCTCTCAGGCCAGGGGCCTGCTGCTTGTGGTCAGTGCCAGAGGGGGGCCTTCGGAGATCGGGGGGGCCACCGTACCGCAGGGGCTGCAGGGGTATTTATTATGCTACTGCCCTTCTATAAGGGCGAATCCCCCTTGACACAAACACAACCTTACTCATCAATAAACAATAGTTTTTCACAATATTTCAGAGATTATACTCAGAACTGGACACGATGTCAGATTTGGCCTCTACAAGCAGCAATACTCAAGGTGAGAAATTGTGAACTGGACACAATATTTCATATAGGATCTTCGAGATTCGGGAGGAGTGACCTTTAGTGTAGGGCTCGATGCCCTACAGATGGCTTTCGGAAATATTTTAATCTTGCTCATAACTGTGAATGGAAGTTAAACCAAATAGCATAAAACTCAGCATTAGAGCAACGGGGACTCTAAACTAGGGAATGGCAGGACCTTTAATTAGCATAAACCGTAAAAAAATAAAAAAAAAATAAAAAAAACACAGGTCCTTTTAAACATGTTTCGAACGTCGACCAAAGCTCAAAATACTGCATTTAACTAAAAGGAAAACATCACATCCACAGTTCAAAACTGAGTGTTGGCAAAGTCAATTGTCTCACTTACAGGCTTTGCCAATGTTTTGTATTTATGCTGCACAGCTAATAACTACAACTAAAACTAATAAACAAAAGGGCATTATTGTAGGCTGTGTCACAGTGCTTTTTGGGTTGAGCAAAGCAGCACGCGCTAGCGCTGCTTTTCTGACGTGTTGGTATGTATTTGGGGTTTTAACCATGACCACCTCACGCCCAACACTACCACTCGTTCGTGGCCTTGCCCTTCAAAAATCCTTTGATGACATTGGTAAATAGTTTTGGTTTGTCCCTACTTGGGGAGGTTTTGTTACCGCCTTGGCCATCGCCCCTGTTACATGGCTAACTGCACTTTTGCCGATAAGTTTGACTGTGAGCGGACTTCTTTTTCCATTTGTGTGAGTCTTCACGCAGATGCTCATGGCGACCGTGGCACTGTGAATCGGCTCACTTACGTGAAACTGTTTTAATTTTCAATTTATGTGGCAAGATAGGTCGGATTAGGAGTTTACAACGCTAATAGCTCTAACTTGAGCAAATGTGAGACCCATTGCATTGCAACTGGTTGTTATCATGTAGCCATACGCTCAACCGAGGCTACACAGAGAGGCAGTGAGAGAAGAAGGACAGGAGAGAAGGGAATGGTGAATCACATGGGCAACGCAATGTGGGTAGAAGAGGCTGGTGGCAAGCAGATCGACAATGGAAGATGGTCGGGCGGATCTGGGGTCAAGAACACAGACAACAGGGGTTTGGGTGGGGACAAGCACACAGACAATGGATGGGACTGCAGAAGGAACACAGGAGGCGGGGACACAACGGAAACAGCTTTAAAAAAGGCACCCTATTACAGTGTTTAGACAGAAATCTGAAAAAGTGAGGCGTGGAAGGACACAAGTAACATGTCCATGTGCCAGGAGAGATGAACACAAGGAAGGAAGGTAGGAAGGATGCCTATGGATGATGGAAAATAAGAAGCAAGCAAATGTTAGTCATGATTAAGCCAACCAATGGTAAGCAATGGGCGGCCTCCAAGACCCATGTAGGGTAACTAAAGGTTTCACAAGAGAATTAAAAAAAAAAAAAAAAAAAAAAAAAAGAGAATAGTACATTAAAAAAATGACATCGGTTGTGGAGTCTGGAACAATACTAGGATTCATTATTCACATGTAATCAATGGGCAAAATATTTATTTATAAGCACCTTAACACTATTGCTACTTGTAATAGTTTTTACACATTGCTCCTATTCCGTCAGCTTTTTGCACCACCATGTCCAGGCAACATGGACACTTGGAAGAAAAATTTGGCAAAAATAGTCTGATTAGTGGCTCACTTGCACTTCTCATGATAAATCTCAGATCAAAAACATTCAGCAGAAAACATGATGCTTAAGAAACGTGCAACTTCAGCCTTCATCGTGAAATTACGCCTCTTATAGGTCAAGTAGCTCTGAAAAAAGTATATATATATTTTTTTAAAGGATCAGGACATGACCAAGAGTACTCAAAATTTAGCAACAAAGGACAAGATCAGGAGCAGTCATCTATCTACTAATTAGGCCATACCCTGTCGAGTAGCATTTCGAAACATGCTCAAACTCTAGATGGGTACAAAAGAAAAAGATGCCAAAGTCTTTCGAGTCAGACTGCAAGACCCATTGAAGCACTGAAGATTAAGACACGGAGGAGGTTCGAATACTTCTAATAGTCTTATTTGAAACCACTATTTGTTCTGATGATGTATACAAAAAGAATGCACCAAATCTATCTCGGGCGTGGGTCATTAGGTGCCTGCTACTTTATTGTCTGAACTTGCAAAGGATATTGGAAGTGTATTGTCTAACAAGCCCGTGAAGATGAAGGTAAAATCGAATGTGAAAAATGTCCTTTATTCCCAAAAGCCATTACACCTTGAGGTATAAGAAGACTCGTTATTCATCATTTACTCAAACAAGTAGTTCTCCCATTTTACAGATCAAAACGCCTGGGAAAGGTACACAAATTAGTGCAATACCTGCAAGCTACTAACGTTGTGACAATATCTAGTTTTCCTGTTATTCCTAACCTTCCAGCCATCCTGTCTTGTATCTTAGCCCTCTTCGTTCAGCCTTGCTCTTTATTCTTACACATACTGAAAGTCAGTCCTGTTTCCCTGTTCTCATTCTTGGAGTAGGAGGGGCTAATTTGGTGCCGACTCCCTTAATGGTTTACTGAGTCACAGTGTATCTTCCCTCTCAGGCATTCAAAAATTGCTTTTCAATAACAGAGATGCTTGACCATGTGGGACAAATATTGTATAAACAATCCTTCACTGGCCACAAATTAAAAATTACAGTATGCATGTGACACGCATAGTCACTGCACTGCCATCAGTCGTAGAAGTGCTATATGTTTGTCATTATAATAGTTTCTTTGTGCATGATGGTTCATATTTATGTGATTCCAATATGGTTTCGTTCAGAGGTATAAATTGTTTAAGTACACAAATTAATTGATGGCAATTTGAGTTGCAGTCTCAAAGTCATTTTGAATTTAAGGCCAGTGAGGGATTGTTAATTTATACAGTATTTGTAACAGGGTTTCCTTCACCATAATTTGAAAACAGCATTTCGGACAGCTACTGCCACTGGGGTACACCAAAGGCAATACTTTCTGCATCCTGCACTAACAAAGCTGCTGCCAAATCTCTCGAACAAGGAGGTAAGGCGGCCACCATAGGCTCAAGAGCAGCCGAATAATAAGTAATAGGGCAGCTCTGATTCCCCTGTTTTAGGATAAAACACTCCCAATGCAAAGGAATCCGTTTTATAGCAAAAGAGTGTAAATGCTTCCATATTATTTAGGAGTCCCAGGACAAGAGAGGAAGAAAACAGCTATTTAAAAGCAATATAGGATTGTTCTATATCTGGGATGTCCATCCTTTTCTGTAGTGAGAGCTACTTCAGTTTTGATTGAAAATCAAGTGAAGTACTGTAAGCTAAGCAACTTGCACATTGTTACTAGAAGCCCCTGCGCCCAGCTTCATTGACGTTATGCCTCATGTCCATAGAGCCAGAAACTACGGTTTGAACAAAATACTTCGACAAGGGGCACTATGACAGGGCTACTGTGTGTGTGTCAATGAGAGCGTGGTCCTCGAGGATGTATGAACATGTGTGCATATGAATGGGATATATTTGTATGGGTGACTGACAGCCTGTGTAAAGTGCAAAAATGTTCATAACATGGAAAAATGTTCTGCACTTTACATTTCTTCCAATTTAAAAAAAATGACTGAACTTTTCAGTTGGAACTGTGGCACCGTGTTCTAGTGGTCACTCGGTTCAATAGGCCTGCTGTTTGAAAATGCAACACTTAGGGGAAAAAATGAGAAAATTAAAATGAAAAGTTAACTTAATCATTAAGGTAAATTTTCATTTTCCCTAATTTTAAAACATTGAAAACATCATTTTATTTTCATCTTTATTATTGAGTTGAGAAGAACTTTTAATTAAGATTTAAATACCTCCGTGCATCAGTTCTTCAGCTCTGTGCCCTGGGTCTAAATCTGACTCCAGCACAGCTCATTATCAGGCCCTGCTATCTGCCGCCTGTTGATGATAATGTAAAATAAACACAGGCTTCCCTTAAGGTTAAAAGAGAAAAATGTGACTCTGTGCTTATTTAAAAATTTACTCTGTGAGCTACTCTGAAGGTGTCTGGGAGCTACTGGCAGTTCACGATCACTGGTTGGAGACCCCTGTTCTATCTCATTAATCCAGGGAATAGGATCTAAAACAGAGCGTTTGGCAAGCACAGCATAACTTGGAATCCACCAGTTACAGAATCCGTTTATTCACAAAAAGATGCAACATGAGATTAGGTTATAGGTTGTGGCACTGCCATTACTGCATTAAACCAGACATAGATAATAAAAACTTGGGACTGGCAACATGGCAACTTATCCTTTGAGACCATACACTAATAGTGAGCAAATTGTGTCAGTAAGGAAATGGTGCCCTGCAGACATGTCAGCTAGGAGTAGGGAGCAAGCATCCCCATAATGCACAAGAGTAGAACCTACAGGTAATGTAAGGGATATGTAAATCCCTCTTAAAAGCCTGTGAGTAAAAGGAAGCTTCATTAATATACCTTCGTACTAACCCTGCCCATGTTAGTTTGCACTCCCCTATGTACAAAGGCAAATAAACCGTGTCTACATGGAGTGGTATAGAAAATAATGTTGCACATAAATCAATGACAGAAAAGCAAGTACAATGAAGAGGAATATAGACAGAATAGTTGTAGGTCTAGGAACTATAGGGAATTAATTGATAACAAAGGAACTAATAGCACTGAGGTCTTGCACAAATCAATACATGACCTTGACTGGCTTCTTCAAAGGGACACTGGGATTGTATTGACTTATACTGCACCCTGGGCAAGAAGAAGCTATCACAGGTTCTATTCAAGCTTCGCTTCCACATTATTTTAGAAAGGGATTATTGGGGTATCTTAGGGAGAGCCTTTTCTGCGTTAAAAGTTGAAAGGTGGAACATTGCGCATGGCTCCTTTTAGCCCATGGGACCATAAACATCCTGAGACTAAAGAAGAGGACTTCATAAGGAATGTGGATTCGGTTGCATAACTAGAACATCAGAGAAGATGGTAAATCAAATACAATTAGTGTGGACCTTGTCGCCCTTTATCAACTAAGAGGAGTATACACCTGCCCCTAATTGACCCTTCTGGTCTAGGGAAAGAAGGACGTTTGAAGGCAGTCTTAGGTCCCCCCCCCTCACCAGCTGTCCTATTATGGGAAAACCCACTTGTGACTGAAGGTTCTGTGACTGGTTAAGTGGCTGGTGCGTGTGATGGGGATGCATTGGAGGGACTCGCAGAGAATGGCACATGAAACTGCACACTCCCAGGATGATGACCCTACGGTTAAACGTTGATGAGAGCCTGATTGCCAGACCTAGCAAGACCCTACTTATTCCACTTACTAAACTGGCCACAATTATACCACAAACTCTGGGGTGGCAAGTAAACTCCCCTTTCCCTTCCTCTAGCTCTTCTGTCCCCTGCCATTGTCAGGTAATCCAAACTGTTGCTCTCTGCTTCACTCTGTCTGGTCTGTGCTTGTACATGTTGTATGTGTAAACATATTAGCCTAGTTTTTCTTCTATCTTCCTTTTCCATAGCCAGAGTAAAAATGTGTGCAAATTCAACAAACTTCGGAAGAGTTTTGCTCTGCCAACCTTTGGAACAGATTGGAGATGCCCCCTAATCTTTGTTGCAATTCACTGCTGTGAAGCAACTTTGTCACTCCTCTTCACAATAACTGCTTCCAAGTTATCTAGTTTATCCAACTCAAAAGTGCAAACCACGGGGAAATTCAAGTTATAACGACTTTTTAACCATTTAAATTAATCCAGAACTTCATTTTTCCAGACAATTACTAGGAGCTGCTCAGAGTGTCTCTGACACAATTTTTCTAAATCATTCGACCCCTTTACCTCTTTTTCACACTCACTCTATATAAAGTATCTAGGATATGGGGAAGGGTTCTGAGGCCTGTCCGTCTCAGTTCTAAGTAGAATTAGCAGAAAATGCGTGCAAGGTAATGGGAAACAAATCTCGAACAAAGTTATCTGAGGGAACACAAACTCTCTTTTATGATCCCCGCCTCTTTTAATACTGGTCATCTTGTAAGGCTCATTAAAAAAAAACCTTGCCTGTTGTTGGAGGCTGGATTTACTCTGAAGACAGTTCGCATTATCAATGTGCAACCATTAGCTTTAAGGGAGCTGACATTCTCCCTCCAGTTGGTGGTTGTGATATAGCACGACAAACCGGAGCCGCCAAGATGCGACTTGCAACAATGGTGCGAAATGTGGCACATACCGATGCAACAAAGCTTAAACAGGAAAGCTATGTCACATACAATGGAGGACTGCAGTAGGCTAAACAAATTACAGATATGATCCAGATTGTATGAAAGAGCCATTGGTAGGTACAGAGTACCATTTTTCAGATAACAAGTTCAGCCAACCTTCAGGATTGTAGTGTGTCAGACAGCCAATAAAAGTGCAGAATATATATGCAGCAAACAGTATGTCAGTATGAAATGTCAGTGTAAAAGCTCCTAAGCAAACCTTCAAGTTCTAATCCGGCTTGTCGGAGAAAAATAGAATAAGGAACTGACTTCCCGGCCTTTTCACCTCGACATGGGGCAGTCGTTTTTTTACTGTAGAGTTTTACAGCGAGTAACTGTTATTTCCTCCCAACTTCTGGGACGGAACTACAACCAGAAATGAGTCCGGAGGATGCCTACCTACATGCCCCGTTTCATACTAGATGTATTATTATCAGAATGAATGGGCAGCAGGTTTGTCTTTCGTTTAAGCATCCCATTTTAAAGCGCCTAAACATATGGGGGTACTATACTGAAGATAACATTAGCATGGACAATATTATCCTGTGCGCCAGATTCTCTGGAAATCTTCAGGTCTCATCCTTTAACTACTGGTAATATTCCTCCACTGAGTCTAGCTCTCACGTAGAATGTTAGATATGTATAACATAGACCACTCCTAGTATTCGTCTTGTTTCTACAGGCCCTAAGGAAAGCAGAAACCCCCCCCCCCAGTGGTGAACGCAGTGATCGTTTTTTAAGGGGCCAATCTCACACCATTCAAAATTAATTTGGCTTTGCAAACCATAAGACTGAGTGTTAACAAAACTGGTCTGAAAATTAAATCACCAGTGGCCAGTTAACGGGGCCACAAGAGATACAGTTGTCAGTGATAAATTGCCACTGGACAGTTTGCAGTGTGGGGTGGAAAGACCTTATTACAAATTATGTTACTAATATACTTTACCAACACAGAAGTCATTTCCATGGAAAGATATTAACCACCATAGGAAGTTGTTCCACAAAGACAAAGCCTAAGGGGGTGTCTATCTCACTAATATTAGTCACAGCTAAAACTTTTTCTGCGACACTGGCACTCATAAGACTTTAGGCACCCTGTGATTCCCACTGGCTACTGGAAGTAAGAACTAGTTTAGGGTCCTATCAGACTTTCAAACAGCAAATCCTCAAGAAACATAAGCTATGGTTTAAACCGTTATGCAATCAGAGTGAACAATCTCAACAGAACAGGGCATATGAGTGGTGGTACTCTTCTTTGGGTATTCCTAGTCTATCACTCTGCTGGGGAAAGGCAACAAAACCATTGTGGAGGATATCCAGGGGTCGAGTCAAGTCACAATGCACAAAAATGGTAAAGGGTGTCCCAGTCTACTAGTTCAAAGTCAAATTACCAGTCAACATTCCTTAAAGTTTCTATTCTAAGCTCAACCTTTGACCTCCATGAAACTAAAAGCATGGGATCCTCTTCCTGAGAAAAGTCTTCATGGTTAGTAGCGAGGAAGAATAAAACAAGCCAGCACAAAACTCCTGAAACACAAAGACAGCAAACTGAATTGGGAGTCGACCTCACAGTGAAAGGTAGAACTAAGAAGAACTTTAGTTAGGCACAGGGAGGCTAAAGTATGCAACATGTCTTTACATAGAGGTAAAAGAGACTGTTCTCCTGAGGAATGTTACACAGTCATATTCTCTTTTGCAACAGGTGGCTTTCAGAATAACTCCATGAATAGCGGTTATATTTATTAGTCTTGCGGCATCACAATATTTTCAGCTATAAAATGTGTACCATAATGATTGGCAGGATTTGACACCACTAAATTCAGGCTAAGAGTACTCCTACATCCAGAGAGCGGAGTTAAATGAGGTTACAGGTGGAAATCTGAGGTTCTTCTGAGCAGGGAGTAATCCCCAAGAGAATCAATGTTTCAAGGTCTGAATCCCTTTTTTCATAAATAACACTGGTCTTACAATTAAATTGCTTATGATTATAAGTTATAATCTCCTTCACGCAATCAAAGGGAAGGCTTAATGCTAAGGGTTAGACAATTGTAAGGAGGCCAGTCTGTGGGGACAAAGCCCTAAAAAAGCATTAGCAAAAACCTTAAACTATGAGCTAACCACCAGAAACAATGTACTCTGGGTTAGGAAAAATTAATACACCACTTAAAAAGAGAAAAGAACGATGTAACTAATACATAGGGCCTGATTCTAACTTTGGAGGACGGTGTTAAACCGTCCCAAAAGTGGCGGATATACCACCTACCGTATTACGAGTTCCATAGGATATAATGGACTCGTAATACGGTAGGTGGTATATCCGCCACTTTTGGGACGGTTTAACACCGTCCTCCAAAGTTAGAATCAGGCCCATAGTCTTTAAAAGGCAAAAGCTTAAATGCAACTGAAAAACAAATTATTAAGCAATCGCCACTCAGCTGAGAGAGGGTGAGCTGCCTGGCTTTTGGAACACTCGGTTCATTTAAGCATTTAAAAAGCTCCTTTGGCAGAAATCACCCTGGCTTGAGAATCAATAATGGCATAAAAAAATAACTGGGGGAACAGCAAAGAGAAGGATATTGACCTGAATTCTTGCCAAGTCCAAGAATTAAAGATACAATCTGCAAGCATCCAGTGTAAGTGGTCCAGTACAGGATGACCTAAAGCCGTGCATATTCACCAGTTCCTGAAACAGCACTTAACTCAAATGCTGGCATAGAATGATGCACATCTGTTGCTTAAAATGGCTATATAGTGCCCCAAAACGCATCATAAACAGGCGCGGTCCGTCCTTTAGGGCAGAGGGGCCACGCCCCCCCCACCTTTTGCCCCTCATGAAGAGTGTCTGTCAGGCTGAACAAAGGTCAGCCTGACAGACACTCTTCATTTTCAGCTCAGACAGCCAGGAGTGAGACATGCGCGATTTGCGCAGACTCCTGGCTGCCTGGGCTGAACTTTTCTGGGCTGGGGAGGTCACAGCTCCTATGGGCGTGACCTCCTCAGCTCAGCAAAGGTGCCTCGAGGCCCTCCCCTGGGTGACAAGGAAAGCGTCACCCATTGACACTCGCCCTGGGGGCTTCAGGTTTAAGCCTTGAAGTGTCCAGGGCGAGTGTCAATCAGTGACACTTCATCACAGAGTGGGGTGGGGTCAGCAGTCTCACTGACCCCATCCCTCTCTGTGACAAGGCTGTGACTGCTGCCTTCCCTCATTGGCTGACCTGCAGTCTTAACCCTCCTGGGACCTCGAGGTTGAAGGTAAGAGTGTGTGTGATGTTTTAAAATGAATGTTTGGTGTGTGCGTGCATGTTTGAATGTTATGAGTGTTGTTAATGGATATGCGTGTCTGTGTGTGAAAGAATGAGTGTGTGTGAGTGTGAGCATGCGCTTCCCGCCCACCCCCTTCCTCCTAAAGTGTGCAGCTAGGTTCTTGGGCCATGCTGAAATATCATCTGATGTAATTATGGGTGAAAACGGTTTGTTCTTGCAGCAACTTTGTTTTGGGCTGACAATGCTGTTATTTGCTTCTGGGATAAAATATGGGTTTTCCCAGACTGAAACTGGCTCTAAACAATAGGGAAAACAACCCAACTCCTCATACTTCCCATACGGCAAAACTGTTAGTACTTTCGACTGTGTAATGCTCACATCGATTCTGCTATTAGAAGACATCGGTACAAAGCGACCAGGTGACACCAACATTTGGATAATTGATTAATGGCATCAGTTGCTCTCTGAAGACACAGCGCATCCACAAAAAGGGTAGCTGAAAGGTCGTTCTGGAAAAGGGGCGAAAGTGCAGGGTACATCAACAGCAACCGGAAGTCCATGTGGAAAGCACAAACAACCAACTGCTCCTCTCATAGCTACATTGCGGACAGGCCATATCGGAAAGACAGAAATAGTGCAGGTCGCATCAGCAGCGTTTGAGGAAGTCTGGATCCCCATATTTGCACAGCAGCCGGTGGTCATACTTCCTGCACGCTTCCTCAGCGGCAATGACATAAAAAGGAAGAAAGAGAGAGCACAGAACACAGCGGCAGCACCCGCATATCCTGGGAAAAGCTGTACCGACAATTCAACTGCTGTTCCACTGGCTACTTAGTCCTCAGCTCCACTGATCCATATTATCATCATCATCCTTTGATCCTCTTGTATTTTAATTTGCTGTTCCCACAGACCTCTACTGTGCTCCTCATTATTACATTTTATATAACCCAGCAAACGTAAAGACATCCACTTCTTTTTCTAAAAATTCTTATGTCATAAATTTTCCACAACTTTGCACTGTACTTGATTATGATGGGGAACACTACAAATCAAGCAGATCAATGCTATTATTTACCAAAATAACTGTCCGAGTTTCTCAAATTTCGGCACGAGCATCTTAAAAAGAGAAAATGGTATTTTGGAGCAGGAGTATTTCACTTATTAGTTTATGCCTGATACTTCTTGACGGTTTAGAGCAATTACTTTTCAAATATTTCTAGTGACATATATTTGTGCTTTATGCTTCACTACGCACATTTTAAAGAGGATAATTGAGAAATCTAAGAAAATAAATAACCATCTCAGATTACAGTCTTATTTTCTTATACTACAGAAATGTGTTTTACTATCAGGAAAGAACAAACGCCAATCTGATGTTTAAATGCAACGCTATTTACTTGTTAGCAATGTTCTTGCATGCTATCCCTGTGAGCTGTCTGTACACACACGTTGGATAAATAAATACGAGTGCCACATTTGGAAATGCTTAATTTATGTTAAAGAGCATGGGCACTGTTCGCAACCATCTTTTATACCGCACTGCACATTTTATTCATTCACCGACTTAAAAATGGACCTCCAAAACATGGAGGGAAAAAAGTCCTAGTATCTTGGACTACAGGAAGAATGTGAGAAAATCCTCAAACATTGTTTATGATAGTTAAATGATATCTATGTAGAACATATTACAACCGGGCCCTCTGTAACCTTGCTTTAGAAACATTATGTAAGCATACGGAGACAAAAATCTGAGGTATTTCTCCACTTCTGGAGAACTCGCATGGAATATTATGAGCACTTTCAAAGGCTTTGAAGTTATATCTCATCTGGAGCATCGGGGAGGCCCTTGTTGGAACGACATGCTTAGTTGTAAGACTTTAATTGCAGTGTCATGGGTGGTTTTAAGCCTCCAGTTGGAAGTAGCAGATATGTGTAGAGTCTTCTGTTGGTATACTGTGCATAGTTCTTGGGTCTTTATTTGCAGGATGGTGACGTGAAATGTAGATTGTATCTTGAGTGTTGGCTCCAATTCTGGATGATTCACCTTAGATGGCAGTAACCAGCCGGACATTCTGCGTCAATAACATTGTTTTCTGAGAAACAGACCACTTTTGGAATACTGTGCCTAGTGTTAGGGGGTCTCATAAGTATTATGCCCAGGTCAAAGACCAAATCTAGAGTACTAAGTTCCTACATGAAGTACTCACATGGAGAACTCCGACTCAGAAGTCCTCAAAGAGCAGTGCTCAGTTTTGGAAGACTTATGGGGCCTGCTGAATACTATGGTTTATGGTGTTCATTTATGGGGGCCTTGTGTTGGATCCTATGTTCAGTTCTAGAACCTCTTTTCCACTACTGTGTGCAATTCTGGAGGCCTACACCTTGCTCTGAGGGCTCCAGCTGGAGTAATGTGTTTAGGCATGGAGACAATGTCAGAAATGTTTTCGTCGCCTAAAAGGCTTAATTTCGGATTTTGTCGGAGCCCAACCATATGATTGCAATACCCGTCATCAGAGGAGCAACTGGATGTATACTAGCACATGGAACAGGACCGCTTTTCATCAGGAATAAAGCCATCAAAAACATTTAGCAAAGGAACCTCCGTTCAAGATTGCCACCTCGCCTCAAAACCCCACCATACAAGAAAAAGACAATAGGTGGAATTCATTGCTCCCAAATACAAGATCCACGGATAACTATTTTATCTTCAGAAGACTACTCAAGAGTTGGCCGTTTCCTACATACCCACCATACTCAAACTGCAATATACAGCATATCCCTGTGAATATAAACATTTATAATTTGATATGTATGTCTAGATATGTATTTCTTTGAATAAATAGGTATACTAAGTATGTTGTTTATTTTATATATATACACATACACACACATACACTCTTTAGGCCTGCTTAACAAATGTATACATAACAGAGTTAAAAATACACACGCACATGTGTGTATATATATATATATATATATATATATATATAAATAAAATGTTATGCTTAACATGTTTATAAGTCAGTGCATGGTTCCTATATAAGTTGTTTGATCAGATGCTTATGAGTTTCTGTTTTATTTATCTAGCACAATAGGTAAATTTCGTAACTATTTATCTACAAGCATTTCACTATAGAAATATTGAAAACATATAATGAATATCGAGTTATATAAAAAATAAATAATAATTAGCTTCAAATACTGTAACACTTGAAGGTCTGTGTTTATTCAACTTTATATCTCAATACATTATCTTCCTTATACATATCTTCCCTCTCTATGTAATCATGTATCTATATATCACTTTACTCCTACTGCACAAGAGAAAAGAATTCACTCTCTCCAGTGCACTACTTTGTTTCACCCTATACCTCCCTTTATCTGTTCTGTATCTCCACTCTCTGACTCTTCCAAAGCCTCATTCTACAACTATGATCTCCAAAATAACCCTTCCTAGACTACGCCCTCCTGGCTCACCTCAAAATCTCAGTTTACTACTGTGATCTCCCAAACAACCATACTAAATTCTTCCCTCATGTATCTCTCCTTAACCCATCCTAAACCTAATTTTACTGTTATGATCTCCCTAATCCCTTTCTACAGACTCTTTCCTCCTCCGTCTCTCCTTTTTACTTATCCCAAACCTCATCTTACTACAATGATCACCCAGTTAACACTTTCTAGATTCTTCCCTTTTCTATACCTCCATTATTCCATTCGATACAACTAACAGATTCAAGTCTACCACTCAAATGAACTCTTATTTTCCTATACTAATCCACCAGTAATCCTTTTGGGTTCCAGAGTAGCGTGCTAACTCACAGAAATATAGTACATAAATTGGAATATTTTTTAAGCACTCTACAGATCGTAATTAAAAGCGGAAGCCAAAAACCAAACACACAGCACCTTTGGATTCAGCTACACCTTTTCGTATAGGACATAGAAGAAAAAAAGACTCCTTCAAACAGGACAGGTCAAGCTTCCATTCCCTCCCTCATGCTTAGTCTGTGTGCCACCTTGTTTCCACTTTCTGATCGATTAGGGCATTTAGAGTCTACTGCCCTGTCTTCCACTGTTGCAACATGATCTTCGATGTTGTGCACCACAAGTGCTTTGCCTTCAAAAAGGAACATGAGGCGGACTGGGAATCCACAATGATATAGTCGAATTCAGTCTCAAGCTGATGTAACATCACTAAAGTCACTCCTCCTCATTAGCCTCACAGAGGAGGCACCTTGAAATACTGAAATGGTATCTCATTGGAATTAAATAGTTTAATTTGTCCTTGCCGGTGCTAAGATGGTATCTTTAAGATTGAAGACATGCATCGATCTGAGAACATCAAACTCAGGCTTTTATTGCACCTGGAACACCAAAAGGACTAAGGGCCGGATGTAGGAAGGTTCCCTTTTGCGAGTTGCAAATTGCGAGTCCCAGCGACTCGCAATTTGCAACTCGCAAAAGGGAATGCAGAAAGGTGTCTCAGACACCCTCTGGGACTCGCTATGGGGTCACAAAGACCCACCTCATAAATCTTTATGAGGTGGGTCGCAGTTTGCGACCCCATAGCGAGTCTAGGCACTCACGGAGATGGTGGCCTGCTGGAGACAGCAGACCACCATGTCCGTGACTGCTTTTGAATAAAGCAGTTTTTTTTCTCTATTTGCAGCCCGTTTTCCTTAAAGGAAAACGAGCTGCAAATATAAAAAAAATACCGAAACGTTTTCGTTTCGGTTTTTTTCAGAGTAGGCAGTGGTCCATAGGACCACTGCCTGCTCTGAAAAAATATTATTGTGAGCATTCACAAAGGGGAAGGGGTCCCATAGGGACCCCTTCCCGTTTGGGAATGCGTTACCATCCACTTCAAGTGGATGGTAAATGCGGGTTGATTTGCGACCGCTTTCGGGGTCACAAAGCAACTCTACATAGTGGTGCGACTCGCAAATAGGTAGGGAACACCCCTTCCTATTTGCGAGTCTGAAACACATTTTGCGAGTCGGTACCGACTCGCAATATGTGTTTCTGCATTGCGTGAGGGCATTAGCGCCTCGTAAACTGCGTTTTTCTCCATTTGCGAGGCGCTAATGCCTTCCTACATCTGGCCCTAAGTTTCCGCATTTAGTTCATTAGCAATATTCTCATTTTCTGACAGGACGTATTAGGGAAATGCCTTAACATATTATTTTGACTCCAATTCAGAGATTTCAGGATTACTTTCAAGTGGCCTAATATTCTTTCAGCATGAGCAATTCTAGTCTTCTTTAGGCCTTTGCGTCATATTAATATGTTGAGATTCGAAGGCAGCCACCCTCTCTGACAGTTCATCTTGTTCATGGGATAACCGCCTCAACTTGAAAGGGTTCGGACTCTGCGTTTTGCAACTTGTGGTCTAGTTCAGATATAGCTTTTGCTAGATGCTGGTGCAAGGATCCCTTCTTGACTTCACTCTTGTATCAACAGTTGATGTCCCCTTCCATGGCCAACGTCTGAGAATTGCTCTGCTCTGGGGACGTTTTCCATTTCTTGAGCTTCAGATAGATTCTGGCATGCATTCCCATTCCTTTTGTCAAGATTTTGAGATCTCTGAATATCTTTTACAGAGGATGTTTTAGATTGTTTATTTATCTGTGAAGCCAGTTCTGTTCAGGACAAAAATAAAGACTGGTAACCAGTCCTGCGAGGCCCCTTTGCCACTTCTTTGGAGCAGGTCAGGGTAAATGTTCTGCTCGTTTCTCCCCAAGTTATGCTCCAGATACTTAAAGTGGTACACGTTCGCCACTGGTTTCTACATGTTAAACTGTGACCTGTGAGACAAGTCAAAAAGGACATGGGTGTCAGCACAGTTAGGCTCTTCTATAATATGCCCGAATTACCAATAGGGGATACTTATGGGCAGGAGACAAGACCCTCTGCCTGGGCCAACTGTATAATAATGGCACCCCTATGTCTAGAGACCAGTGTGTTAATGATTTACTGCTTCGTCCAAAGGATTTGTACAGGATGACACAGTTTCTACACTGGATTCATCAGCCGGGGGAGTCCAGGTGCTGGAGGTCAAGAGAGACCACAAAGACATGTTCTCTGACAGAGATGCAACCAAGATGCTATCCAGAGACTCTATAGGGCACTGGATGAACCCACCCCCTTATCAGACCACACTCACACCAAAAAATGGTCAGATGATCTTGATCTAGAACTGACAGAAGCAGACTGGGTACTGATAAATCCTTCCTTGGTCTACAACATAGAGTCAATGTCTTTAAGGGCATGCTCAGGTGGCATATGCAGCTTTGTTTTAGTGACACAGTGAGCATGAAACCCATGCCTGGGCATACTCATCACACTTATGGGGTTGGGGGGGGGAGGGGTCGCACTGAAGTAATCAAAAATGTAATTGCTTTCCTAAGAAACTGGACTATTTCCTGTGCACTGGGGCATAATCATTGAGTGGTGGCTGAAGCAGTTTTCTGTTCGATATTAGACAACAGGCCTTCTTACTGTCCTTGAAGAATGAGATGCCTATTGCCCACACATGTACATTTCTGTTCCCATGGTGTGCTCAGACCCTGCTGACATACCTTGAGTGAATGGTGCTTGCACAGAGAGTATGCATGGTGACTGGTAAAGTGACTCCCTTTTGAATACAAGTGTTAGAGTGTGAAGTCAATGGGATCCATTTTGGAGTACCACTGGTAAAGTGTGACAAGATGGAGGCTGAGGGCTGGCCTCCCAAGACTGGCAAGGTGTATTGCTGGCATTCCTGAACATATGGTTTCATATTGGACAATAATATGTGGTAAAATGGAGAAAGGGTTCTTTTTAGTGGATGCCTGATGATTTTGTCTTCCCAAGCACTGCCATTTGGCTTGATGAACAGTGTGGGGCGGTGGAGACAGCGATCTCCTGTGTGGTGCAGAGGGAATCGTCTCTGCAAGAGGTGCTACCTCCAGAAGGTGATGGCTTCCAGGTACAAAAAAGGGGCTGTGCCTAAATGGAACCTACAGCCCAAAAGTGCAGACTAGCATAGTATTAATGCAGGAGTTAACCAGAGTTCTGGAGTGGGTACCCCTACTTCCCCAATTGACCTTAAATCACCACTGGTGCGCTAGACCCAAAAAGGATAGAGATGTAAGCAGAAGTGAACCAGAGTGGATCTCCTCGCTACACAATTGTATCTTAAACTACAGCCAGCACATGGCACCAATGAAGGCGAACGAGAGGGATATAGGGCGTGGACTGTCTGATGCATCCACATACAATGGCCCACATCCTGCAACAACTCTGCAGGCAGCCAGAGGCTCCCAAAGGCGGAAGAATCTCTTGCACCCCACTGCTCTTGTATTCATATTAGGTGAATATCGAGTGCACAAAGACAAACACATATTTCAGCCTCTCGCAAAACCCATAAGTGTACTGTACATAACTCACTTATGATCCTTGTACAGAGTTCCAATACTTTAGCAGCTAGTTTTGCACTTCAGAAACGTCTAAAGTATAATGAATTTACAAATGATAATACAGCTATGTAGCGACATAAGCCCACAACTATCATACGTAAATCAGTAATGTTCTACGGGCAGGCGTGAACTGGACTGACAATAGGGTGTAAGCTTGCCATGTGATAATTTGCACAAAATCAGTCTCATGTTAATATAGATTATTTAGCTGCATCACAATTTACGTTTCTAAAGAGTCACCAAAAAAAAATAAAAAAATACTTTAAGGAAAGATGACCAGTGTCACCACTGTTGTATTGCTGCCATAAATGTATTGATAATTTTCTTTCAATGTTTTAAGGACATTCAGTCATTAATGCAATTCAGCAAAACCAAGGTCAGCCATGGGGAGGCATTAGAAGGGATTAAATTGATCGTCGGGAACTGAAAAAAAAAAAAATGAATTTTGCTCGACTTTGTTATGCTTAAGATTAATCCGCAAAATAACTAGAAAAGAAGACAAACTCTGAGGTAAACTGAATAGATAGGCTATTTTGCCATCAGACTACACAACTGTGGATAGCACCCTGCACCCACGGACACCTCAATGCACTCTCATATTAAAAACGTTCACAACTGTGGACAGCACAGGATACATCAGTCTTGCTGATCTCCCACAGGATTGCACAGTTCCATAACATCTTGTGAAAGAGATTCTCCAGAAACAAGCCACAAAATAAACAAAACAAGCATCAAAAAGTACTTATTGGTTATATCTCCAGACGATGTTACGATTTTCTCCATTATTTCTCACATTTGCCATCATAGATCATTTTTATTTAGAAATAATATTTTATTGGGGTACGACCTTCGATACCATTAGCATGAAGGAGGTTTTACAACCAAATGACCAATGTTAAGCTACATACAAAAACTAGCATAAAGGTGTATCTGTATAACTCATTTCAGCCCTCCTCGTGACAATATTAATACAAACTAACAAAGGAGGAAGGTATAAACAATAGCTTATTACAATACTGCAGAAAAATCCATAATATTTCATATAGTTCAATTAATACATCTAAAATGTCATCAGAAACAGCAGATGGACTCTAGAAAACATAAATGTCATAACAAGAGAACGTAATTTCTGTAGTACTGTTGGCACTGCAGTTTATTAGGCTTTGCGAGATTATTTTATTTTCTACTGGCAGTTCCGCACTCAGGTCAATTTTTCTTGCAATAATAAATCTGAAGTTTGACTTGTTTTATTTGATGGTACAAACAAAACAAGCACTGGCAAAATCAATAGACCTGGTACTGGTTGTGAAATGTTTTGCTTTTTCAATTCTTATTTTACCAGGGTTTTTGCAAAACTTCATTGTTTGAAGGGGATGCTGGTCTCTCACCAACATATACAAATAACATTGGCTAGACGCAAAAATATTTATAAGTCTCAAAAAAGCACACATTTTTGTATATAGTATTCGATAGCACTGAAGGAAACTATTTTGTGAACTAATGTATTCATGTAAAATGACAATGAGAGTAGTCACAGTGAAGTAAGCCAAAGCCTGACGTGAGCCGACCCACTGCCTCCTGCTGTATGTTGTAGTGGGACGAAGAAAAGCATGAATGACAACAACATATCAAATGATGCAATGGGCTGGCTGAAAGCTCCGAGAAGTATATTAAATTTATTATTTTAGTAATATCACAAGGTTTTGGCTAACACCAGACCTAAAAATGCATACCGTAATACATCACAAAACAATATATATTGATAAGCTACCAGAGTAATATATGACCTTAAAATAAAGGTTTGTTGACTGAAATTCAAGCATTTTACACAAAAGGGAATATTATCCAACATTCTACTCTAATGACAAAAACCATACTTTCGTTCTGGCAAATGGTTTTAACACTAGCAAAAAAACAGAAACAAAGAAACTGCTAAAACCCATGAAAAAAATACTTTCAAGTTTCACTGCAAGTGCTGAAAAAAGAAAGGTATGTTTAAAAAACATATTTTCCCAACCTTTGGATAACTAACACATGGCTGGATTTTACAAACACTTTAGGTCTTGTTTGCCGACAGTGCATCCATTATTGCTGCGAGGGGTATTGTTTACAATAAGGGGTTTGGAGTCCGCTCAGTGCCTTGTCACTCTTTTTGGCCGCCTCCTAATTGGCCAGTACATGCCAGCCTCAGTTACTCTTCTTTCGTACGGAGCATGGACCAACTACTGATTCAATTAGCTACTTAAATGTCCTTTTGCTGTCCATTCACTGTTTAAGCAGTGATGCAAATACTATGTTTCTTTATTTGTGTCCCTCCAACCCCCCATCCACTATCCATGTTGCTTCTTCCACTCCCATCCTAACACAGGCCAGGTCACAGTGATTTTTTCAAACTTTACTTTTAACCATGCTGCACATCCACGCTGCCGTGCAACATGGCTTAAAAGACACAAGCGAAGGTAAAAGCTCTTTCACGAAGACAGCTATTGACTTTGCCGTTGCTTGTTAATATTAACAAATAGCTGTGCCAAAGACCGACAAAAACGATGTTCCTGCTATGGTGTAAGTGCCTTACTCAAAGGCTAAAATCAGAAGGAAATGCCAGGAGTGCTGGGATAGAGCCATGCGTAGCAGCAGTGGGATCGACCAGGTGTTTGGGAAGCGTTGAAGGCTACTTAAAAGCAAACAGTTTCATCTACTAGGGCGAGTAATCTGCAAACAAGGTATTAATACAACCGAATGTTTATCTTGTTTGCAGGATGAATACCTTTGCTTAATGCGACTGCTCTCATATTTGCCAGCATGTTCCCACTGGTTTGTAACTTGCAGGAAGTAGTGCCAAAATATTCGACACAGGTTCCCGTCTGCTCAAGTTTTTTGAGATATAGTGCAGTCAAGTACGGCAAAGAAGGTGCTGTACTATTTTTACGGTTTTATTAAAGTATTGGAAACAGCTTAAGCAGACACTGGTACTAAACCTCATATACAGGCCGTTGCTGCGATATGTATGTATGTATGTATGTATCTATGTATATATATATATATATATATATATATATAAATATATATATACTGGAAGATGCAGAATCACAAGAAAACAACAGCCAGCCAGAGCAAAAACATACACACACACACACACACACACACACTTAACTCTCCGTGTTTGAAATAAACACCTTCCCATTTAATTCGCACGCTGACTTGCTTTAATACGGGTTGCTGAGAATCCGATGCATTACTAACTCTTAAAAAAAAAAAAAAAAGTCGGATCCCACTGCGCCAATCACAAACGGTGGAAGAGGGTACAGCCACGTACAGGGTTCCAGAACGGAGTTCAGCACAGAAGCACTCCTGACCCTTGTCGGGCATACATTATATGGTTAAACTCCTTTATCGAGGCTTTGCCACAGAAACTACAAGTTGCCCAAACACGTCCTACAGTTAAAAAAAAAAAAAAAGCAATGCCTGACATGGAGGTGACTGAGACAGAAGATGCAGCATCCATCCCATGTGGTCAAGCGCACCCAACAAGCATGATCTTATGGTCACGTAAATATTCCAAATGAACTGAAAATACATTCCCCTTCAGTTGCCCACACTCCCTAATGGGTCCTTCTCCTTTCACAGGTGTACCTCACGCCTCCCTGTGTGATCGATGGCCAACCCTAGCCCCAGATCCCCTTCTTAAGGGGTGAGCGCTGTCCCGCTGGGACGCCCTTGCCATACAGGTCCCACATTCCCTGCTGTCCCTCAAAGGCTTGATCCTACCTGCCCCCAGACCACACACACAATCCATCCTCTGCTGGTCTCCTCTTACCTCGGCTGGTGCTACCCCCGGAGCGCCCCTGGGGGCCACAGTGTCCGGCCCCCCGCGCTGCCCCCTGTAGACGCTGGGCAGCAGGAGGAGAACGGTCAAGGCTAGCCCTGCGGCCTGCAGGAGACGCTTCTGCCGCCGCCTCATGCCGGGGTGAGGAAAAAGGTGGCTCAACCTGGAGACCCAACTTTACTCCACGAACCACTCCGTGCGCGTCGCCGGCCCCAACCAACAGGCGGGCACGCGCCCAGGGGCGGGGCATGAGGCCAGGGAACCCGAAGGGGCAGACCCCGGAAGGCAGCAAGGGGCGGCCCCAAACACCAGCTGGAACGAGGGGCAGGGAATCCACTTTACTCCGCCCACCCCGGATTCGGACTAGGAAGTGACTCCGGCACGGGAGGGTGTGAGGAGATGCGGAACAAACCATTCAGGGGCGTGTTGAGCCCGGCTCGGAGGTCGCGAGACCGGGCACGAGTCACGGTAGAATGATGCTCTAACGCCAGACGCAAGGCAGCCGGGACCGAGGTGGCACTGGGCCCAGGACCTAACCTTACGCACCACATGAGCCATCGTGCAATGTGTTCGTTGCGAATGTGGCAGACAAGCCCAAACCTTTCAGTGAGCTGTTGCACAAACGAACCACAGCATGTGACGGGCTAGGAGGGTAAGCTAGCCGCAGGGTAGGGTCTACGGGAAAATAGACCAATTGCAGCGAGGCCAAGGACGTATTAGGGAATGAGAGGAAGCAGTTTAGGACAGAGGGGTGGACTACAAGCGGTCAGCCAGAGGGAGACACTCGGTGGGTGTGGGTGCCGCATGAAGGGCGGGCGGTGCAAAGTAGATTTGCTTTCTTGCGCCCACTTACATGCAACATGGCTTTGGCGTCATTTCCAGTTCTTTGTATCGGGAACGTTATGTGAAGGTGCTCGAGATTTTTACTGTAAAAGTCACATTTTGCGCATGAAAGACTTAAGGGCTTTAAGTGGGCCAGGTCCCTCCGGGTCTCCGACTCGTTGATAATTAAAAACTGATATCGAATTGGGTCCTACGCCCTTGTCCCTAACTGTATTAGTGAATAACACTGATCGATTATTGAAAATGAATGTAAAAATAGTTGAAGTAATACGTATCAGCAATTTAGCTCCTAATTATATTTCTTGTTTTACTTAGTCTGCACGAAAATATAGGTTAGGTGGCACGCTATAAGGATCACAGACATTTAGTTTACTTGTTTAAGCCATGCACCCAATTACGTGAAACTATTCTAAGCATGATGACGTACCCTACAATCGCGATGGAAAGGGATAAGCCACAAGATAAAAGTTCAATGCAGAATCAAATTCTGAAGTGGACTACTTGAAATGTCTTCTAGAAAGATGGCAGTTTCCAATTAAATACTGAAACTTCATTGCCTGAAAAGGCTGCTTTAATGAGACCGGTTTGCATCATTGTATGGAAAGCCTTTACAAGCACCATACACCCTATACATAGAAAACTAACTGATACTTATTTTTTACCTTGCTTTCTACCTGTCCCTCCATCTGTCCTAAACACAACCCTCATTGATTTCAACAACTATACCCCCACCAAATATTTTTTTCTCCATCCTGAACCAACTTCTTTTGTGCCACTTAATCTGTTAACCTGTAAACAACTTAAAAAACGAACCCACGTTGTACCTGGCCCTCTAAGCATGGTCACCTCCGATTTTTGCCACCTCTTTCTGAGCTAATTTTGGTTGTCTTTTAGAGCTCTGTGCACTTTATCTCCTAACCAGTGGTAATATGATTGTGCTCTCTCCTTTTGAGTAAAATTGGTGTATACCTGATAGGTGCATTTAATGTACTTATAATTTCCTAGTAAATGGTCCTACATTTACCTAGTGTCTGTATATTAAATGCTACAAGTAAGCTGCAGCACTAATTGCGCCACCCCCTAAAGTAGCACGTCTCATGCCTGCCACAGCAGCCTCGAGTGCTGTTTTATGCTGCTATTTTGACCGGGCAAAATAAACCTTTTGGCAGGCATAAACCTTCCTTTCTAATAAGTCACCTTTTAGGTATGCCCTTACCACTCACAGGGCAGGGTGCATAGTATTGAAAGCAGGACATGTGTACTTAAGCTTTTCATGTCCTGACAGTGATAAACTCCCAAAGTAGTTTTTGCTGTTATAAGACTTTTCCATGGACTAACATTGGGTTACCTAATCACACTTAGTAAGTGATAACAGTTTGGGAACAGATGGAGAAATGTTTCTTCCCTCCAGATAAACTGTACCATAAAATCTTCTTTAAAGGTAAAGTCACGTCTGGAAATGCCACTTTTAGAAAATTGGCATTTCACTTCCTAAACCAAATGTACCTTTATGTCAGGGTCATATGACTATGAATGGCTCTCCTGTTGTGAGTTGTGTATTCTTTCCAGACATGGGAACAAAGGAGGCCTTGTCTGGCGGTAAAGGGCTTTCCTGACAGGATGGCTGGGGGAGCATTTGTGCACTGCCCTGATTACACACCAAAGGACTTAGCTTGTGGCACTCATAAAGGAACCTGCCATCAGGCCTGCCCTTCTTTTGTAACCTTTGACAGTTTGGAGCTAAACTCAGAGAAAGGGTAAGAACTGGCAATAACAGTTTTAAGAGTAGGTCAGGTATTTTCCCCACACAAAGGCTAGCAAGAAGTACAAAAGTGGCACCTTCAGAACCTCTCAGTGGAACACTCCTGACCTGGGTAAGATTTAAAAAAAAGGACTGTATTGCTATGTCAAGAAGGAACAATGGACCTGCTTGCCTTGCACATAGGCTCCCCAGTAGTGGCTCCAGGTGACAGTTCGCTGACTTGCCGTTTGAGCTACCGGGACATAGCAGGCTTCCTGAGGCCTCCCTGCAACGGTCCAGCACCAGCAGCCTGAACCCTGCTGCTGGCCTCTGCTGGAGTGAGTCCTGATCTAGAGGTGCCCCAAAGATCCTGTAACTTTGGCTGGCATCACATTGTACTCCTACTAAGCTCGAGGTGAATATAGAGACTTTTGGGCTCCGCCCAACGACAGTGACCTCTTTGTGCCAAGGAATGACCGCCTAAAACAACTTCCAATATGTTGCTTCAGCAGGTCTTGCCTTTTGCAAGGGTCTGCAGTGACAGGCAATGCAAAACTCCAGCAAGACCTGCACTTCGAGTGTCAGCCCACGTTGACTGCCAACGCAGAGCACCAGTGATGACCAGCTCTTAATACAAATCAGTGACCGTCATTGTCTCCCGACCTGCTCCTTGTACCGACAACAAGCTGATCGTGACCGCGGCCAATGTAAACAGCACCTTCTCATGCAGACGTGAGAAGGTCTGTCTTCAGCGGGACAAACCTGGTCCCTATATCTGAAACCACAGTCCTTTGCGGTTGGCCTAAGCTTGTGACTTTACCATGGTCCAGCACTACTAGATAACTGCAAATGGCACTTTGTTACTTTTGGTGCCATTTTCTCCTAAAAGTTTGAAGAACTCATATCTCTGATCCTATTGACTGAATTTCTGTTGTTGTGGTGTCTTTATTTAAATTAACTCTGTTATACTAAATTGTTCTGGGATTTTTCTTGTGTTGTGTTTTTACTTTATTACTGTTTGAGTGGTACATAACTACTTTACACATTGCCTCTAAGTAAAGCGTGACTGCCTTCGCGCCAAGCTACCAGAGGGTTAAGCAGTCTAACCAGTCTTCTTCAGTGCTGCTAGTACTTCCAACACATTGCTATTCTCCATGACTTCTTAAGTAGCCCCCTCCTGCCCCAAAATGTCTCCAACCACCCCAAACTAGTCTATGGTAGCCTGGTATGCACGTACCTAAAACATACTCCTAACCCTGACTCCCTACCTGCTTATCCCTTAAACTCTGTCCACTTGCCCAAACCGACCCACCCATCTGCACAGAAAGTGACATCACTGCATTTCCCATGTCTCCACTGCACAGGAAGTGACATCATTGGAGTTTCCATCATCTATATGCACAGGAAGTGACATCACTCCTCTTCTTTTTCAGGATGGCTGCTACAGCATGGATGAGCAACAGACGTACTCCTCAGGCATGCCAAAGACAAGTTCATCTGCACTTGGACTGGGCCCAGTCCCAGAAATCCTGGCCCTCCCACCGCTACCATGCTGCGACCACCCACAACCTCAAACCCAGCCACAGCTTCACACGCGGCTGTCTTGCTGCTCAACACAACATGAGAGAGCAGACTCCTGAGCTTCCTGCAAGTTTTCATGCACTCACCCACACCACAATCGCTGTACAGATAGCATCCAACACCCCACTCTCTGTCTGGCATAGTCCTACAACCACCCACACATCACTTGGATGCTTTTTATTACACACTCACTCTCCAGACACACCACAGAGATGTGGGACCTGCTGCACAACAGTGCCCCAGACCTACTTTTCCTCATGGAAACCTGGCTGAACCCATTATTGGCACCTGACTTCACCCTTACCTCTCCAGCTACAAGATTGCCAGGCAAGACAGATTTCACAAGCTCGGTGGTGGAATTGCCGTCATTCATAAGAACACCATCAGCCTCACCACATCCACCAACATGAAACACCTGTCATTAAAGTCCATGTCACAGCCAACTTCACCCTAAGAGGTACGCTCATCCACAGACCCACCCGGACCACGCACCAGCTTCACCGGCCATCACGGACTTCCTTGCACCAGTGGCCCTCAGTGTTAGCACTTACATCTTACTTGGTGACCATATGGAAGACCACACTGACCCCAATTCAAGAACACTCATTGAAGACCTTTGAACCCGGGCCTCACCCAACGAGTAAAGGGACCTACCCACATTACCAGACACCTCCTGGACCCTATTTTCACCAACTTCTGATGCAGCAGTCCCACACCAGTCTCCTAGACAGACCACGCCCTCATCAAGTTGAGCATCCTTGCCTTGTTCCAACGCACAGGCATCACTACCAGACCAGCCTGCCGAAACTGGAACATCATCACTGACAATGACTGGAACACTGCTCTCCACACTCACCGACCCAAACACAGCAACAGCCTCCCCAAAGCCATCAAGAATTTCAACAATTGTATCTCCTCCTACCTCTACTCCCTGCTCCCCCCCAAACATAGCCATACAACAAGATCCAGACCCCAGGCCAGTTGGTACACAGAGGAACTTAGGCTGACAAAACACCACTGCAAACAACTGCAGCTTAAATCAAGAATGAACGAAGACAATGCAGACAGAAGCATGTTCAAATTCACCCCAGGACACTACCACCAAATGATTCGGATTACCAAACGCACCACTTTGGTAGACCACATCAGTGCCAGCACAAGCAAAGAAATCTTCACCATTGTGAAAAATGTCACCTCATCATCAGCCTCCTCCAACTCGATCACCCCCTTGCAGGACTTTTGTAACAATCTCTCTCAGTTCTTGTGCAGTGCAATCATTGCCATTTACAGCAACCTCAGCCCACAACCAGACCTGACAGACTATGGCAAACACCTCCAGATCTTATCCAAAGAACCAAGGCTAACAACATGGCCCATCATCACCACTGAAGAAACCATTGCCACCATGAAGTCAATCCATCTGATCCCCGCCCCTACCACACCTACTCCAGAGGACTGCAACCCAACAGCACTATGCTCGCACTCATTCTGAATGCTTCCATCTCATCTACGACCTTCCCAGATGGTTGGAAGCATTCAACTTTCCTCCCATTGCTGTAGAAACCTTCTGCAGACCCACCAATGCTCACCAATTACAGACCGATTTCCCCCTGCTACTGTTCCTGGTGAAGGTTTTAGAGAAAATCATTACAAACACTTCACTGAATACCTCAACAGCCACTAACTCCTTGACACCACTCAGTCTAGTTTCAGATCTAACGACAGCACAGAAATTGCCCTCCTCGCTTGATGAAGACACAGCGGCCCTCATCGTCCTTGAACTCTCAGTACCATTTAACATAGTCTCCTACCCATCCTCACCCAATGCCTATATGACATTGGAATCCAAGGACATGTGCTCCGATTAATCTGCTACTTCCTGATTGGAAGGACCCAGCCAGTCAGCCTGGCATCTTGCACCTTGGGCACCTGTGACCTCATCTGCGGAGTTTTGCTAGGATCCTCCTTGAGCCCGACCCTCTTTAACGCATACATGATCCCTTGCCGTGGGTTCATTTTACGTTCTGTTTGGGCACACATATTTTAGCTTAGACCTGCAGGATATGCCCTTTCACCTACACATGGGTTCTGATTTCATTTATTCAGTTTTATTCATTGTTAGTTAGCCTGCTTTTCAGCTGGGATGTTTTTATTTTCTAACCAGCTGTAACTTTGATTCTGTGAAAGCATTGTTATTATTATTCTGTGCACAATGTTTCACCATGCACTTCTGTCCAAGACTGACAAGAATAAATACATGATAATCCAGCTAGCAATTGTCGGTACAAGAGTATGTGAACAGTCTGACACTTGGGCACATGCCCACGTCAGGCCTTTTCACGTAATAGGAATATGTTTCTTATAAAAACACTATAAAGGCCAAGGGACAAAAGGGAGGTTTTGCTGGCCTGGTTATCAGTCCACGCCACATGCCATTTCATTGCTGACCTCAGACCTGTCTCTACAACTAGCCCAGGAGACTGCAGGCAGACCCCTATCTTTCAGGTAATGGGGGAGGGTGGGGTGCGCCTCTCATGGTCTAAGTATGGACAGATTGGGCTATCCCTGTTATATTCTCGCTTAGGATTTCAGGGTTAGGTAGAATTCATCTATATATGTTATTCCAATATGTTGGGACTGTTTATTTTCTTTTTGCTGGTCACCACCATCCTAATCCTGTTATGTCTCATTTCCCTTATAATTGCAGCTCATATATTTCATTGTAGGTTGCAGTCTTTTCAATAAATGTACTGAAAACCACCCCGCCATTTTTTCTTTGGCCTATGTGTGTATGACACCTTTTGCTAAAGAGGGAAGGGGGTGAGATTTGTCAACCACAACTTCCCCTGAGAAGCCATAGGTGGTCATTCTGACCCTGGCGGTCTTTGACCGCCAGGGCGGAGGACCGCGGGAGCACCGCCGACAGGCCGGCGGTGCTCCAATGGGGATTCCGACCGCGGCGGTAAAGCCGCGGTCGGACCGGCACCACTGGCGGGGTCCCGCCAGTGTACCGCGGCCCCATTGAATCCTCCGCGGCGGCGCAGCTTGCTGCACCGCCGCGGGGATTCCGACCACCCCTACCGCCATCCAGATCCCGGCGGTCGGACCGCCGAGATCCGGATGGCGGTAGGGGGGGTCGCGGGGCCCCTGGGGGCCCCTGCAGTGCCCATGCCACTGCATGAAGGCGACCGCCCGCCAGCCCAGCGGGAAAGTCAGAATTACCGCCGCGGTCTTTCGACCGCGGAACGGTAACCTGACGGCGGGACTTTGACGGTCGGCCTCCGCCGCCCGCCAAGGTCAGAATGAGGGCCATAGTGTCATGCGTCAGGCTGTCACAAATCACCTTTTCTTTCAGGTTTGGGTGAGGTGCTACTAGCTAGTGTAGTGCTTTCCTCTTATTTAGTCTCTAAGCACTAACATAACACAACAGAAATGCACTTCTGAGGTCAAAGAAGACTTTTATTGTTATTTTATTCTTCCCCAACCACAATGTTTATGAATGAATGACGAATTAGTAGCTTTCAAGTCCGCGTTAATCAAACAAAATATATCAGTTTGCAATATACACAGCAGGTTATATTTATAAGATATTGAATGCAAAGCAAAACAAATACTTCACCGTGTAGGAACTATTTACAGCTACATCTTTCTAAGGTCTGCAAGCTGATGACCCCTGTCAGCCGCGAGAAAGAGTGTCATCTACCCACACGGGATGCTGGCAGCTGGCGCCAAGCTCCAGCACGAGGTCCGGCAGATTCGAATCTGACTCTCTGCAGCCTGTTACATTCGTTACAAAGGTGTGCCCCCTCCCCTCAGACCTGGGAAACTGAGCAAGCCTTTTGGAGACTGGCCAGGTCTCCAAGACTACTCCTGTTCCCAAGCTCAAGGGAAGAGAAACGACGCCCATGTACTCTCTCTTATCAGGTCTAGTCTACTGTGAGAGCAAAACATCTTGGTTCTCTGGTGCAAAAACACAGCTTGGAAAAATACAGAACTCCACGTTAAAGGCAATGGGCAGCTAACCTAAATATCAAATTCAATGTCATGTTAAAGGCAATAGGCAGCTAACCTAAATATCAAATGCAATGTCTAGTGTCATGTCAAAGCCAATAAGCATCTAAGCTGAATACAAAATGCAATGTCTTATATCATGTCAAAGCCCATAGGCAGCTGAGCTGAATATAAAATGCAATGTATAATATCATGTCAAAGCCAATAGGCAGTTAAGCTGAATACAAAATGCAATATATAATATCATGTCAAAGCCCATAGGCAGCTGAGCTGAATACAAAATGCAATATATAATATCATGTCAAAGTCAATAGGCAGAATATCTAATAGCATGTCAAAGTCAATAGGCAGCTAAACTGAATACATCATGTCAAAGTCAATAGGAATGCAATGTCAAAGCCAATAGGCGGCTAGACTGGATACAGCATGTCAAAGCCAATAGGCAGAATACAGAATGTAATGGCTAATGCAATGTCAAAGCCCATAGGCGGCTCAACTGAATACAGAAAGTAATGGCTAATGCCATGTCAAAGCCAATAGGCACAATACAGAATGTAATGACTAATGCAATGTCAAAGCCCATAGGCGGCTAAACTGAATACAGAAAGTAATGGCTAATGCCATGTCAAAGCCAATAGGCGGCTCAACTGAACAAAACATACCATGTGCTACTGGTGAACATTGAGCAACTAATATGCGCAGTGGTGAAACACAAAGTCATTGGTCAAAACAAACTTTATCAAATGGCAGGACAGCTAGCCGAAAGTATTGGTCCGACAGCGGCCAAGACAGTGTGGGATTGACTCAGTCACCCACAAATGGTGGTGCTGCCACCCCCAATCAAGCAGTCTCATTCCAATAACGAGAGTCCTACAACACCCTTTAGGTAGCATCATCCACTCACAAGATTAACATCCTTTACTATGCTGACACCACTCAACTGATTCTCTCTCTCATGGATAAGAAGTCCGGTACCCAGATTAAGTTTAGTGCCTGCATGACTAAAATCTCCCACTGGATGAAGACCCACTGCTTAAAGCTAAACACTGACAAGATTGATCTATCTATAGCTGTGGGCTTCTTCATCCCAACGTTGTTGTCTCGCCATCAGCTACATACAAACTATGGATGTGCCTGACCAGCACTGTGCATCTCCCGCAGATCCTTCTTTATTTTCTTTGAGTAGTGCCAGACCCAAATCATTCCTAAATGCACCAATAGCACACCTGGGCCCTCAGTATTTTTCCATGTTGACCTGTTTTGACAACCGTTCACTCCAGCACATTCCTCCTTTCCAATACCATTTAATTTGCACTTTTAGATCATCAAAGTCCAGCTGGCACCCACAGTGTCTCTGAATAGCTTGTCATGTCACCCACTTGACAAAGCAATGTGCACAAATGCAAATTGAAATGAACCCTCTCCTGTGGTCTAGCCACACATCCTAAGGCAACAAGAACAATTACTACAAATACCCCATGTAAATAACCCACTTGGGATGGTTATACCTCCCTGAAGCCATCCAATCCCCACCTGACTTCTGGCCTCAACCTCTTAATCATCCCTTTATCACTTCCCCTTAAGTAGGCTTCTGTATCCACTCCAAAACTAAGAGTGTATCTGAAACTCCTCTGCCAGTAACCCCAACGCTGTTAAATCTTTCCTCAAAACTGCCAGCACCTAGCAACCCAACAATTTTGCTCCATTTTCATGCCTGAAAATTAAAACGCGCACACCCTCACCCTCCTGAAATGTCTGCCACCAAGCAACCAGATAAACTTCCACGACTAGGTATCTCCTCAATATGTGGCCTCTCTGATCCATCTTACCTTTCCTGACTTGCACTTCAAACTCATTGTCAGCACCTGCCCTTTGTCTCTACGCACCCTATCACCAGCGCTTCCCCTTAGGACTTTTGAAATGTGAAAACTGCCAAAGAATAACCAAACCATTGTTACTGAAAACAAAACTACCTTTTCACCAGTGGTGCACACTTTGTCCAAAATTCACATCACGTTCTTCGACAGATCCAACTGTGTTCAGGCGACTACTGCACCATGGACTTCCAAGATGGCCAACAGTATTGACCATGATGACGAAAGCTGCATCACTTCAGTGGCTCAAAAGGATGTCACATGGCCTCAGGACCATATTGACGACATAAAGGCAGGACTAGCATGGATCGAAGGGAGGTGTGTCTTTTCAGCTGTAGCGGTTCATGACAAGTGCAGGAGAGGAGGAGTCGTTGGACGGGGGCTGTCAGGAGCTGAGCGAGGAAGTAGACGGCAAGAACGCAGGAGAAGGAGGAGCAGTGGTGGAGCACGGCCAGTACGGGGATCAGGATGACCAATGTACCAGCACAGCCCCCAATTCCAGCGGTTTCTGAGTGCAGGCGGATGCTGTGGATCCAGACGCCATGATCTTTGAGGGCCGTGGCCTCAGGCAAGTCACCGTTTTCAGTGCATTTTCCATACAGAGATGGTGGGCTGGTCTATGGTCAACACAGGGGGAAGTGCTTGGGTAAAGGAAAGGACTTAGGATTACCAATAGCACAGAGAGAAGAAGAAGAAGAGACAGAGGAGAGCTGTGAACATTATAGACCACAAAAGCAGGGACTGGGAATCCTGCATTTAATAATGATAATAAAGAAGCAAACTCTATTCATGACTGGGAGTGTCTATCCAAGAAGGGGGGAGGTGACCGCACCAACGTAATTTTTCTCTATTCTCCTTGATTCCATTTTCCTCACCCAGCATTCTAGAATCATCTTTCCTGTTTCACCTGCCGGAGGTTTATAGCCTCAAAACAGCTTAACGTAATATGTAATGCTTGACAGCTTCCCAGCAATTAAACTGATGACCCTTTTACAAACACATAATGAAATTATGACATCATCTTTGTGTCTACCAAGTCATTCCCATTCCATGTCCTCCTCTTTGCTCCATATTGCACATATTTCCATGCAAAGGGCTTAGTAAGCATCACTCTCTGCATCCTACATTTCATAGCTCCAAAGGCATAGGTGTTTTCAACTAGCCTGCTTCCTGCACCCGTCCACGGACTCTCCTCCACTCCAAATGAGACTGATGATGGCAGTGTGATTAGCAACCCCATGTAAGTGCCTTGCGCGGAACGTAACATTGTAAGTCAAGTAGCCCAGCCCAATTACCCGCAACAGTTGTAGTACCCTCCTTCAAATCACATGCTGTTTACCTTTTTACAGTATTTACCAACGTCATACTGTCAACGTTCGGGGGCACCATCCTGTTTCTGAAATTGCTTCCCCACATCTCCAGTGCCACTACCAACAGAAAAAAAAACAGGAACATTATACTAAGTCCACTCCTCTGCACAACATTTCTCTTTCCAAAACAAACCAGTCCGCTGCATTCTGCAGTATCTGAGATTTGTATAGACCACCCTGTTTCTCACCCAACACTCTCCAAAGATGTGCAATCAAATCTCTTCCAAAACACTTTCCACACCCGCAGGTCGGCTTTTACTCAGGCAGCCATCCTAATTCTATGGTGTGGCAGATTGTGCCCTGCCAATGCCTAGCCCAATCTCTTGCAAAAAGTGTACCCAGCTTTCTGTACCCAACAGGCAAAATTCAAGTGACCCGAAAAATCTGACTCTCGCACACAGTCCTCGTCTGCAACATCTCGTCTAGCAACTCCAACAAAAACCCCTCACTTGTCCCCTGGCAGACTGGCCTCCATTTTCTCAGAATCAATTCAAGTTACCAAATATGACAGCACCCTCTGGAGCCTAGTTGTTTTCTCTGGTGCCAGGGATACACAAATGTCCTCCATCATCTCCTGGAAGGTAGCCAGCATTTCAGCATACTCAGCTGGATCTGCGGATCCTGTCAACAGGAAATCAACCAAGTAATGATTGACCGAGAGACCATATGAACTCCTGCTTGAAACTTGAAAACCTGCTGCAGAAAGGAACTGAAGTTCTCAAACAATGCACATGAGATAGAGCAAACCATAGGCAAAGTTTTGCTATGACAAACCAACTACCAACTGCACTCTTAGTAATATGTAACCATCTGGATGCATAGGCAGCAGGTTGAAGGCAGGCTTAGGCCCTCATTACAAGTCTGGTGGTCTTAAGACTGCCAGACTCGAAGTGGCAGTTGGACCTTGGACAAGGGTAGCTCCCCCGAAGGGGGCAATGCACTGTTGGGCAGTTTTTTAAAGATTTTTTTTAGGCCCATCTGCCCCCGGGGGAGCAGAATCCACTTAGCACCAGGGTTAGCATCAGGGATCATGTAAGTGTGTGTGCTTTGTGTTGGGGGGTGGCCCCTTGGGAAAGGGTCATTCCCACCAAAAGGCGCAATATCTTTTATGCCATTTCTGCACACCCCCCACCCCTTGGGGGCAGATCAGCCTATTTTTTTTTTAGGCCCCTCTGTACCCAAGGGGGGGACAGAAGCCACCAAGATGTCATGGAATTTTTTTTGTGTCCTTTGTTTTTTTGTGTGTTTGGGGGGCCACCCCCTTTGGCAAGGGCCCTCCCCCCCCCCCAAGGGAGCAATGCACTGTTTGGCAGTTCTGCCATGGTCCGACCACCGACAGCGGCAGGTTGCCCCCAGTCGACAGCCTGGCGGTCTCATCGGTTGTAATCCACCAGGATCGCCCTGCATGCAGCGCCGCTTTAGGGATTACGACTCCCCAATCCTCCAGCCTTTTCGTGGTGGTTGGACTGCCATGGAAAGGCTGGCGGAATGGGGGCGTTGTGGGCCCTTCGCACTGCCCATGCACTTGGACTGGGCTGTACAGGAGCACCAATGGACAGCCCCATCGTGCTTTCCACTGCCCAAATTAAGGGCAGTGAAAATTGCGAAGGGTGCTAATGTACCCACCGCACGCCACATTGCCGCTGGCTCGATTACGAGCCAGCATCAGTGTTAAGGCCCTGTTCACGCTGTTTCCGCCCGCTGGCTCTGCGGTGAACTCGTAATAGGGCTGGCGGTGTTCTGGCTGCTTTGGAGGTCAGGTGGTGGTACAAGTGTGGTGGTACGAGTTTGGCGGGCGGCCTCCGCTGCCCGCCAATCTCATAATGAGGGTCTTAATGTCACTCTTCACCGTGTCACCGGCCTACCTCATGTAGTCATTCACCGAACTACCCTCCAGCCAAGATAAATGTTGGAAAAGGCAAAACACACATTTTAAAATTCTTTTTGGGTACCATGCAAATGGGAGGTATAATCAATCTGTTCAAAAGCCAATCAGCCAATGGTCCTCCCATTCTCTCCACCCTTACCTTCTTCATCAATTTGGCCCACACTACCTCTGGAAATGTTTTTGCTGACTGTAAGTTTGCCCCCCACCTCACCACTTATGAACCTTTGTAACCCAACTTAATACCAACAGAAATAAAACCAGCAGAAATCCTTTCCTCAAAATCTCCACATCCCTCTTTTTGCCATATTACTGTAATCAAAATAGCAAATGCTCCAAATTAATTGGAGTGCGTGCCTTTTCCAACTTGCCAAGGAGCATTCCTCATAGGCCCAACTGGTCCTCCTTTTGGCATATAGTCCTTTCCTACACGGCCTGTACTCTATGTGGAGCACCCTTCGGCACGCTACAGTTTGTAACGGGATGTTTGGAGCTGCATTTAGAGTATTTTTGTTAAAAGGACAGTCCTCCCTATTGCAGAAGTCTCTGTTGTATCCAGAGCACGCATTTGCCACCACAGCATGACTTTTTTACTAGTTGATCTCCCCCAACCCCACCGCCTGCATGGGCTGCCCTTTATACTATTAGCAAGCTGCTTACAATGTAAGCTGTATGCTGACCTGCTGAACGCAATATTATGTAACCTTAAATTGTTGTGTAACTTTCCCTTTTTCCGTTCTGCACCATCTTACAATGAATTCCTCATCTTAGCGTACCCATGCAAACCCCCAAATGTTATTTGGGTCTTCCTTGTTACAGCCAATATTTAAATGGGGCTTTGCATCTGTCCAGGTACTTTAAACAATACACACTGGGATATATTAAAAATGCTGTGGTCCACTTCAGTTGTCACCAGCACTTTCGGCCAGCACACCTGCTCATACCCCTCCTTGGACCCCACTTTGGTACATACTCCTTGGTGCAGCAATTTAAGCATTTCATTAAACTCCACTTTCCAAATTCTCTCCATTGTTTTCGCCGTCAGGTATGCCCGCAAAGGCTTTGTTATATTCATGTACGGTAATTTCTTGTGTTTTAGCTCTTTGCTCTCTATTTTTATCTGTTAATTCGTATGTTTTTGTACCCCAGTCACAGCTTTGTTCTTCCCTTTTTCTTTTTGGCACTTACCTCTTCCTCAGTTCCTATCCCCTTGTCTTCTACATGCTCATCCTTCCTCAGAAAAAGCCCCTTATTCCTCTTCTCCCGGTTGTCTCCCAACCTAATAGAGAATACCACCACTTTCGTTCTATGCCCTGTTCTGGTGTTAGGATCATGGCCAGCTCTGAAGCGATCCATCCATCCAGTCATGACACTAGTCTTTCCTTCCGTATTCTCATCTCTTTTTTCCACCTCCAGCCTGTGAGTCTGAAAGACACCAACCTCCTACACAATATTAACCCCGAGGCCCTTCTGGCTTCCCCACGTCTTCTACACACAACCCACACCCCTCCACCCACAGCTCTTACTCCTTGTCCATCTCCGTTATTTCACATTTTTCCACCTCCCTTGACTCCTCATTAAAGTCTAACTCATTGCTGTCCTTAACCCATCTCCCTATTTCTCCCCGCAGACACTCGTGCTCAACATTTTTTCATGTCTCACTCCCCAATTTCCTAGGTCATCCAACCAGTTTTCTTCTGTGAGCAATGACATCTTCCACAGGGAGGCTCCCACAAGCATGCTCAGCTTGGCCCTGTCAGAGTCACCAGATCCTCGGGGTCTGTGCACGTTCCCAAAACGTCCACCAAGACTGGAAGATCCAAATAGGCCGCCGGGCCAGGAGCTCAGGAAGAAGCTGCTGCTCTGCCCCGGGACCTCTGAATAGTGAGCACTGGGAGTTGGGCTGGCTCTCTTTCATAGAGTCTTGGCTCAGCCCAAAACCATGCCCAGGCATGTTGCAGGGAAAGTCTCTGGAAGGCCCTGGAAAGTGGCCACACCCTAACACACTCTGAAAACCTGCAACAATACATTGCAAAGGAACAGTATTTGTAAGCATATTAAAAATACGTTTTCAGGATTGAACTCTGCAATGCAAAAGGTTAAACCACAACATATCAGCACAATACATAAATTACGTTGTTTTGAGAGTGCTGGTTTTTTGTATTTTTGTCGCCAATAGAGCGCGTACTGCTCTGGTGTTGACAGGCCCCCAAACAGTCCTGCAACTCCTTCATACCAGCCACCCCAGATAGTGCCCTCACTTCTTGCAAGGGTGGGTGAACGACTCTGAGATCTCATGGTTAGCTATCCTGCCTGGAACTCCATGGTCTACCTGCTCTCTGCCTTGTTGTCTTTGACCTCCACCTGGACACTGTTACCTTGCTTCAACATCTGCCCCCCATACTTGCTCTATAATCTTTTCCTGTGGCACCCAAACTCACGTGGCCCCTGAGATGTCACTCTTCATTGCCAGGCTACAGGCGGCCCCCGAGTGGACCCCCAACCTCAAACTGACCTAGGCTGAAAATTCACCAACTTGCCTCTGGTAGCAGGCGTGCACTCACCAGAAGACTACCCCCAGTTCTGAATCTGTGTCTACTTACCCCTCATACCTTGCACTCTCTCTAAACAGACCAATCTCTGCCGTAGCAGAAATTGCCCTGTTCCACTTGCCTGAAAATCCTGGGGAGGCAAGACTCCAAAGTCCCTAAGACCACATTCAAAGAGAAGGGCTTTAAGTTCAGACTTGAAGATATGCAGTGAGGTGGTGGTAGACAAGCTCAGGGGAAAATAGTTCCAGAATCTGGTAGCACTCCCCAAAAAAGGATTGAGCCATGGGGCATTTCTTCATGAAGGTCAAGGGTTCGAGAAGCAGTGCTTCAGCAATCTGCTTCCACCAGATTTATTTAGCTTCGCAGCTAGATAACATTGAGTGGAGGAGTGGAGGGCCTTTTGGGTGAACCAGGCCATTTTTGCAAATGACATAATGGGAAGCCATCTAAGCATTTCATTTATCAATGATATGGGAACAATCATTCTTCTGCCAGAGATGGATAATGCTACAGCATATATTTCTGCTTTTAGTGGAATGAGGTGCACTTTGGGCAGACCGGTTTCAGAGTAGAATTGCAGTTATTAATCTTTGACAGCTTCAGAGATGTACTAGTCTTAAGATCTTCATTTGGAATGAAACAACAAATTCTCCAAAGCAGACACATTAAAAGCATTCATTTTTGCCGTAGCGTTGATTTTTGTCTGTAGATTGACTCTTTTGTCAAGGATGTTTCATAAGGGTTTGGGACTGTCCGCAATAGCAGGTTTCCAGATGATGATAATGATTGCATCAATCCAAGATTGTACTGGAAGAGGTCTTGAAATACAAAGAAAATATGAGAGCTAGTGATTAAAACGGTTAAAGAGAAATGGAGTATGAGAGGAAACAGTGACAGCGGGCACCACCACACTTCTGAAGTGGAGTAATATCAGGTCGAAGTGATTATCAGTATACAATAAGAGATCTCTTAGTAACCTACCATTAATCCCTTAGTTGTTGATGCTTTTCTACACCAAGTGCTGAGCCTTTTTAGGTCTCGACTGAGACAGCACATGCAGTGTTTTTTTGCGAGTCTGTTGTTCTAGGTGGTCTGTCTTGCATGGATCCTATGATATTTTCTTACCCACAATGCTCTTCAGACCTGTGACTTTGCCAAAAATCATGCAGTTTTCTCACATTTCTGTAACAAAAAGTTCTGCAATCTGCAGGAATCCATAATTTTCTTACTACCCATTGTCTCCACATTTGCTCTGATAAAACCTCTACACCATTTGAGTGGGTGGGGGTAGCGCCCACAACACAACACATCCCAAAACACTTTATAGAGACATCAACATTTCCTGACAAAAAAATGACCTAATTTTGCAATAGGTGTAACCGTCATATTCAGGCCTGGGCTCCGTCACCACCAAGAGTCATCAGAGACAGACAATTTTGGAAACTTGACACCTGGTTAGTCCGGTGTGGAGTGCTTTGCCCAGATCCTATAACATTTTGCTACCCACAGTGCTTCACAAGCCTCAAACTTTACCTAAAATCACGCACTCTGCCCCAGCTAAGGGACAACAGTAAGACTTTCTTACTCTTGGTGGGGAACAGCACTATCCCGTTGATAAGGGGGTTCACCCCCTAAAAAAAAAAAATCCCTGGTGTCTAGTGGGGTTTCTAAATGTTCCCCCACAGGTTGGGCAGATTGGGGACAAACTTTGATCTGGCCTTCCAAGGGGTATAAAAAAGACTGTCTTGCCCTGGGGAAGGGCACTAAGCGCAAATGGCCTCTTCCCCCCCCCCCCCATTGGTTTTTAGTGGGCTTTCTACCCCACCAAGGGTAAGCCTCTCCAATTTTCCTTCCATGAAGGGTAGAAAGATGGTATTGCTTCCTTTGGGGTAGAGGCATGTACCCATGTCAGCTGGGGCAGTCCAATTCCCTTATATTTCTAATTCTAAGTACCTAGTGGCCTTTCCGTTCCTCTGGGGGGAACAGATTGGGGGCCAATCCCCAATCTACCCTCCAATGGTTGACAGAAAGACTGTCTTGCCTTTGATCGGAACAGGCAATGGCCCCTGCTCAAGGGGCCACTCCCTCCTCGCAAAAGAAAGTCACTCATGTTTGAGGTCCCAAGCACGGATCCACTAGGGAGAGACGGCACTGTAAAGGGGACACTGTTTACTTTCCTGCACTTCCTCTGCCACAGAGATCAATGCTTGGTGAGAGGTAACAGAGTTATCCCTGGTATCGATCAAAAGTAAAAGTAGACTGTATCATTAACTTGGTCTGCTTTCACAATTGTTTGTTTTGTGATAGTGCACTATGCCCGCTGGTGTTACAGAAAATAATCAGACTCAGGACGCCAGTGAAGCTTTCACCTTGTGTACTGACTATTGCTTCTGATTTTAAAAACAAAAGCATTTACATTTTCAGTGACAAGGACTACCTATTGATCTTCTCTGCACTACAGAGGTAGTGCTCAGGGGATGCACGGGTCGTCATCAGGAGTAAAGAGAATAAAGTCCTGCATCTAACCATAACATTGACAAGGATATGCCTTAAATACGTGTCAGTGTTATCAGTTTTTTTATTATCTGAAGCCTGCTATTCCTAAAACGGATGCATAACCAGAGTTAAGTATCTTTACATATGTTGATCAGTTATTTTCCTTTGTTGGTAAGATAACTCTGTAAATCTTTGTAACTATGTACTTGCTGAGAAAGATAAGCTTAGTTTCGTCTTGGCTCTTGTACCAATGGAAATGTAATTAACAGGCATTTATATTCTGTGGTTCCTACCAGTAGCACTTAATATATAATTTGCTAAGAACTCTCAATACCTTACGCATACCCATGGCATAGCATGTGTAGGAAAGCACCCTCTTTTTTGGCAAGGTTACCCCCACTTTTTGCCTGCTGTCAGTATGCCTTGACTGTTTTCACTGGGATCCTGCTAACCAGGACCCCAATGATTGTGCTCTCTCACTCTAAATGTGGTTGCTTAGGACTTTACACACCCCACAATTGGCATATTGGTGCCCCCATATAAGTTGCTAGTATATGGTACTTAGGTACCAATGGCATTGGGGCAGTAGGGGTTCCCAATGAGCTGCAGCATGTATTGTGCCACCCATCGGAGCCCATGGGAACCCATGCAAAATGTGTCCAGCTACATAATGGTAACTCCGAACCTGGGCATGTTTGGTATCAAAAACATGTTGGAATCATACACCAATACTGGTTGTATGATTCCATGCATTCTGAGGGCTCCTTAAAGGACCCCCAGCATTGCTCCTACCGGTCATCTGGGGTTTTCCAGACAGCCTGCGCTGCTGCCACCCCTCAGACAGGTTTCTGCCCTCCTGCTGCTTGACCAACTCAGGCAGAGGAAGGCAGAATAAAATATTTCCTATGGGAGAGGGAGGTAACACCCTCTCGCTCTGAAATAGGTGTTACATGGCTTTGGGAGGGGTAGCCTCCCCAAGCCACCGGTATGCTTTGAAGGGCACATTTGGTGCCCTCCTTGCATACACTGGTTTGCACTAATCCAGGGACCCCTGGTCCCTGCTCTGGCGCAAAACTGGACAAAGGATAGGGGAGTGACCACTCCCCTCTCCATCACCACCCCAGGGGTGGGGCCCGATCTCCTCCAGGTGGCCACTTGATTCTGCCATCTTGAATCCAAGGTCGGCAGAGGCTCCTGGGAGCACCTGAGTGGCCAGGTCAGGTAGTTGATGTTGGTAACCCTGCCAGGTGACCAATTCCCCTTCCTGGGCTATTTAGGGTCTCCCTCTTGGGTGGGTCTTCAGATTCGATGTGCAAGAGTCTAGCAGGACTCCTCTGTATCATTTACTTCATCATCTGGCCACTGGAACTGCAACTGGACCCTCCAGGAACCAACAATATGCAACTCCATTGACAACCCCGCTCTGCAACATTGTTTTTCCGGCTCCTTCCAGCGACTGCTACATTTCTCCGGCTGTGCATCCTGTGAGGGTGGCAAGTCTTCAGTTTGCACACAAAGTAAGAAGAAATCTCCCTTAGAGTGAAGGAGTCACTCCCCTGCATCTGCAGGCACCAACTGCAACGATGACCGGCTGTGTGGATCTGCTCTCCTCTGGAACTGCATGGATCATGCATCACAAGTGTTGGTCTGGAGTGGTCACCTCGGTGCTCTCTGCCTGCTGTCTGACTTGGGAGATGGTAAGCCCTTGCCTTTCCTTGTAGGACAGTACCCCTGTGCACAACGACTCTTGCAGCTACCAACGCTTGTTTGCTCCTACTCGAAGGGATCTTCAGGCTCCCTGTAGCCCTGGCCCCCAGCACTCCTTCCTGCAAAGCACAGTCCCCTGCCTGCCTCTCCAGTGACGTGGGACTCTTCTTCAGGTGCGCTGAGTGAGCCTCAAGGCGACTCTCTGCCTGCTGCCAGTAGGTTGCCTGTGGGGGATGTCTCCTCTTCTTGTGACACTTCTGACTGTTGAGGTTCACCCCAGACTCCCCTCCTTGGGTCGAGTCCCCTGGACCTTGCTGGTCCTCTTCAGCCTTGCAAACCTTCTTCTTTGACTCTTACATTTGCTAAGGCTTGTTGGTGGTTTTCCAGCACCAGTAACTGACTCCATCTCATCCGCCGATGTGGGACATCACTTGCATTACTTCTGGGACTTTTCATCACCTCCTGTGCTGCACTGCTGACCTTCTTCATCCACCGTCGACCTGGTCCTGCAGCCACAGAAGTGGGTAGTGGGTCCTGCGACAACCAGACACTCCAACACAAACGGGACTTGGTCCTCTTCCTTTGCAGGTCCTCTTCTGGGGTTTTCCCAGTCTTGGTTGGGTCTTGCATAATCCTTTTCAAAAGTCCTCCTGTTGGTTTTGGGGAAAACCAGGTACTTACCTCTGCTCTCCTGGTCGCTGGGGGTCACTCTGGTACTCACCTCTTGGGGTTCCTAGTTCCTCCGGCTCTCTTATACTGATTCCACTTCCTTGGGTGGAGGACTGCCTTTCACATTCCACTTTTTTAGTTTATGGTTTGGCCCTCCCCTTGGACCCTCACTCTTTACCTATACTTTTGCCAATGCTTATTGCTTTCTTTGCTCTTTACTGATTGCAAATGTGTATATAATAGTGTATTTACTTACCTCCAATTGGGGAATTGCCGATTTAGTATTCTAGTATTTGTGTTACCATAATAAGGTACCTTTATTTTTGTACCATTGTGTGGTTCTTTCATGTGTGATAGTGCTGTGTGACTATAATGGTATTGCATAAGCTTTGCATGTCTCCCAGATAAGTCTTGGCTGCTCATCCACAGCTACCTCTAGAGAGCCCTGGCTTCCTAGACACTGCCTACACTTCATTTATCGGGGATTCCTGGACCTGTTATAAGGTGATAACACCATAGGTGCTCACCACACACACCAGGCCAGCTTCCTACATTGGTGGTACAGTGGTGGGATAAGGCACTTGCAATTGCCTTACCACTTTGTCTCTAGTCACTTTCCACAGGAAAGACCATTACTAGTCTCCTAGTTTGGGTAAGACCCCAGCCTCTCACTATGAGAGTCTTACTTTCCAAGAGTTGAGGGAGATGTGTTCTTCCAGAAAACTAAAGACAGGGAGAAATCTCAATATAAGTTTACTTCTGGGGTTACTCTTTGTGGCGGGCCGGTGCTGCCAGACCCGTCCGAGGAGGCGGCATGTGCTGACGCTGACACCCCAAACCCGGAAATGGAAAGCAGAACATCCAATCCCCTTGAACTTTAGGGGCTAACAGGGCAGCGGCAAACGGTTTGTGCGCCTGAGAAACAAGAAGAGGAGGAGACCCCGGCTGGGAGAGGAGAGAAAGCGGAAGAAGCAGGAGTGACAGGAGAAGAAGACGGACGGCTGCTGCAGCGACCGGTGAAGAGACAGAAAGCGAGTGACGGCTGGAAACAGACGGAAAGTTCCCCGGAGGGATCCACAGCTCCGACAGCGGCACAGGAGGCGTACCGCGAAGTTTCCAGCCACGCTTCAGGAGAAGGGTGGCTAACCCAGATGCGTCCATAGTACGGATTAATGGAAAAGCAAGGGTGGCTGGGAGGGGAAGCGGGAAGGAAATAAAGGGGAAGCAAGGGGGTGTGGGAGAGAATAAACTAGGACGACATAAACATAGAAAAGGGTCAACAGGAGAATAGAAAGGAAGCCAACAGAAAGAGGAAGAACATACGAGAGACAGAAAGCCATAAAAAGGGGTCAGAGAGAGAGAGAAAGACCCAAGAGAATAAAAAAAGATAGAGAAGAAGGATAACCCAAGAGGTTCAAGAAAAACAAACGAACTAATACAACAGGAAGTTGTGAAGAGAGAGATAGAAAGACAGTCAGTTATCCCAGGAACCGGCAATGAAAAACAGATGAGAAAAAGTGGGAGACAGGGGAAAAGAAAACAAAGAAAACCCACCAGACAACAGAGATAGGAAATAGGGAAGAAGAGTAAGAGAGAACAGGAACGAACCAGAGAAGAAGGAAAGGAACTTACCGATGCTTTATCTTGTTTTTCCCCACATGCGCCTCCTGGGAGCCCTGGAAGAAGGAGAGAAAGGGAAAGAGAATTGAAGTCCAGTGGATGCCAGAAGAAGATTGAACAGTACAGCATATGTAACTTATACGTCTAGCCACAAATAAAATAATTAATAAAACTCACCTGAGCTCATACCCCACTGCCTTTGTGTCGTCACTGACGTACCCGGTGACACTCCTCCATGCTGACCAGGACACTGCAGGTAGCCAGGAGGAGGAGGAAGTAGAAACTGACCCTCCCATCCTAGACAGGGTAGAATTAGGCTACACTGAAGGGGGGGGAGAATCTGGAGAACACCACAGCCCTGTTAGAAGCACTGCAAGGTAGAGAGTAGGGAGTCATTCCAGTAGGCCCACCTTTACACCTAGAGGGTTGGTTCAGAGAGTTCCCAGAAGGAGGGATAGGTCCTCCTCTGTCAATACCCATGTCTCCCCAGCATCTGAGGGGACCCACTGCTCCATCTTAGGGGAAGATTCCTTAGACAGGAAGCTGAGGTTGGAGGAGGCCAAGCTGAGGCTGCAGCAGCAACAGCTAGCCCTAGATAGGGAGACCTTAGCAGTGGAGAGGGAGAGACATGATTTGGGGTTAGCTCCCCATGGTGGCAGCAATCTTAGCTTTAGTGGACAGTAGGGTCAGGGAGGACTCCTATGATTCTAGGAACCTGAGCAAGATAATCCTACCTTACAAGGTGGGAGATGATTTTCATAAGTGGTTCACTGTTTTGGAGAGGGCCTGTAAAGCACAAAAGGTCCTTCAAAGACACTGGACAGCAAACATGTAGCTTTCCTTCTCTGACAAAGGCAGAGACAAACTCCTCACTGTCATAGAAGAAGATGCAGATGATTATGCATCACTCAAAAATGCACTCTTAGATGGTTTTGGCCTAACCACTGAACAACACAGGATTAAGTTCAGGAAAACCAAAAAGGAGTCCTTCTAAGATTGGGCAAATTTTTTGGACTGCTCTGTTAAAGCTCTGGAAGGCTGGTTGCATGGGAGCAAAGTGGGTGACTACCAGCGCTTATACAATTTGATTCTGAGAGAGCACATTTTGAATAAATGTGTTTCTGATCAGCTGCATCAATACCTGGTGGACTCTTAGCTGACCTCTCCCCAAGATTTGGATAAGAAGGCAGACAAATGGGTCCGCACCCGGGTGCGTAGAAAAACCCTTACAAGGGGTGACCACAAAAAGAAGGAAGCAGGTAAGCATCAGGACAAAGGTGGGGACAAAGACAAACAAAAAGAGCCTTCACCTGGCCACCAAAACTCTTCTGGGGGTGAGTCTAAGTCCTCTTCCAAAAAGAAACCTTGGTGCTACATCTGTAGGCAACCAGTCCACAGGGCAGGTGACAGCACTTGTCCTAAATATAGCACTACACATGCTACTACTACTACTACCACTAGTAACCATAGCACCCTAGCAGTAGCAACAACAGTGGTGGAATTAGTCAGCCCAAGAGTGTAGCGGGGTTCATCTTTGGGACTGTATTGGGCCCTGCGGTAGACTCAGAAACCCCTTAAACTGTTCTTGTCTCTAAGGGTGGCAGTAGCCTTGCTACCCTAGCTGCTTGTCCCCTTAATATGGATATGTACAAGCACAATCCCTTGCTAAATGGAGTTGAGGCTGAGGCCTACAGGGTCGTAACTGAAAAACTGGTGTCATCTGAACAACACCTACTTCGTCACAGGTACCAAGTCACTGATGTGAATAACTCCACTCACTGACTCCCCATAGCTATGGTAGACTTTAGCTGGGGTGGGGTCACTGGCCCCAAAAAGGTTGTAGTGTCCTCTAACTTACCTGTAGAGTGCCTCTTAGGAGAGCAAGGAGCCCTGTAGCCTGGAATAATAGCCCAGGACACTCGTAACAAGAGAAACAGGAACGATACAGAGTTATCTCCTGTCCAAACTCCCACTCAGGATCCCGCTCCTCTAAGGGAGAAACCCACTCCCTGGGTGGAACCTCCAAAACAGGAGCATAAGGCTATAACAGCTGAGCTCCTAGGGGTAAAATAATCCATTTGCAAGAAACCTATGGTAGAACAGCAACCCTGTCCTGCTTTCGAAAACTTGGACCAGCCACCCTGTCCTGCCCTGGAAAGGTTAGGGCAGCAACTCTGCTCCACCGCAGAAAACTTAGGACAGCAATCCTGTCCACCTCTAGAGCCCTTAGGACAGCAACCCTGTCCTGCTCAACACCCCTTAAGACAGCAACCCTGCCCTACTATAGAACCACAGGGACAGCAAGCCTGCCCTGCTCTAATAGACTTGAGTCCACAACCAGCAACACAGGAGCCAGAGGGCCTCCAGTTTAGACATATTACAGGAAAAAATCCCAAACTGATAAGGTGGGCCATACAGTGGAACATAGACCTGGGAGAAACCACTCCAATGCAGATGGACTCTCCAGATATTTCCACTTAGACAATGAAGACTCAACTGGGCAAGATTAGCCTTATTGTCCTTCATTTGGGGGGGTTATGTAGGAAAGTACTCTCTTTTTGGCATGGTTACCCCCACTTATTGCCTGCTGTCAGTATGCTTTGACTGTTTTCACTGAGATCCTCCTAACCAGGACCCCAGTGTCTGTGCTCTCTCCCTCTACATTTTGTTTCTTAGGACTTTGCACACCCCACAATTGGCATACTGTTGCCCCTATATAAGTCCCTAGTATATGGTACTTAGGTACCCAGGGCATTGGGGCACCAGGGGTTCCCCATGGGCTGCAGCATGTATTGTGCCACCCATCCACAGCTGCCGCTATAGAGCCCTGACTTCCTTGACACTGCCTACACTTCACTAAAAGGGGATACCTGATATAAGGTGATATCCTCATAGGTGCTCACCACACAACAGGCCAGCTGCCTACAGCATAAGCAACTTTACCAACACACTTCTTACTGTTTACAAGTTCAAATACCTAGTTTAAATGCAACCATCCCTAAAGTCTTATGCAAAGCTCAAAATAAAATGATCAAAATTGTTCAAAGTTTGTTTTGTTTAAAACTAGGGTAGTACAACCAATAACTAGGGATGTACCAATTCCTGCAAGCACTTTAGAAGAAAGACTGTCTCTCGATTTACACGTAGTCAGACAACTATACTGTCAATAGTCAGAATATATTTGTACTGCCTTTGCAGCCTAGTCACTATAATGTTTATGAAAAAAATCAACCGAAGCATCTCTAAGATTATTTTAAAATGAGGAGCATCTATCAAATTAAAGTGCCTTAACTCCTCAGAAATCTTTTTCTTAATCACTAAAATCTGCAAAGATTTAGCAAGTTTTATGTCCATTTATTTCCCTGAGGCTTCTGAATCTAAAAGCACTGGAACCACCTTCTCCTGACCGTTTAACAAAATAGGTTTCATGAGAACTATCATATGAGGCTGATCTGACTGCATAGCATTCATTACTCATCTGGATACTGACTTAGGGCCGAATTTAGATGTTGGCGGTAACAGTCCCGCCGTTGCTTTTTTGACGGTTTTCCCATCTGCCGGCCTGGTGGTCCGCTCGCTCAATTTAGATGTTGGCCAACAGACTGCCGCAGTCCTGCCGACTCCGCCAGGAATCTCAACCCGTGTCGACGGCGCAGTAGGTAACAGTGGCTGGCAGCGGGACTGCAGCCGCTGATTTAGAAGTGCCTTCCCACCAGGCCGACTGCGACAGGAACACCTCCAACTCAAGGCTAGGAGATTGGCAGAGAAAGGGGGTGACACCCACCTTCTCCCCCTTTTCCGCTTACCTTTTTGGCTGGTCTACGACTGGAGGACTCCTGCCATTGCTGCTAACACTTCACCCCGAAGGACACCGACCCTGTTGTTGCCGGACACAAAGGTGACCAATATATATCGGACTTATGCAAAGGCGTGAGCCTGTACTGTTGAATGCGAGCCGACTGTCAACATACATGTATTTTTTTTCTTTTCTTGAGGTTTTAATGTGTTGACATAGGTAGTCATATAAATTGTGTGCAACACACCTGTATCAACACATATATCCAAAGGGACACTCCCCATTCATCGCCAACCTACGCTGTCACACCACGGTGCAGCTGGCACATCTAAACCTGGTCGGTGGTATACCGCCAGGCTGACAGTGGCGGAGTCCAGTCAGCCAACAATGGGAAACCGCCTCCACATTGGATTGTTTCCCAACCACAGACATCTGAATACAGTGGGCAGTACTCCGTCAACTTGATGGAGTACATAGGATCACCATGGCAGTGGGACAGCGGTGAGACAGTGGTGAGACCACCAAGATCTAAATCAGGCCCTTCATTTCTCCACTTAAAAAGGCAGCTGCTTTTATTGTTGAGGAATCTAGTTTTCTGCCAACTATTACCTCAGTGGATTACATTACGCATGCTTGATTCTTAAAGGATCTACAAAATGTCATGACATGCCACGCCGTTCCACAGTATAAACACCACTTGTTCATGTGATCTTTCTGTCACTTCTTTAGATATATGTAGTCTTTTAACCCACATTTGTATAAGTTCTGAAGTTTCTGTGACTATGCCCCTCTAACGTATACTTTAGTATTTTTTTGAACAACACTCAGATAAACAATGGTTTAACTGAACTACTAGATATGATAGTCACTCACTGAGTGGCAGAATTTACCACTTGTGTCAAGACATCCTTCAGTTCACTTCTCAGCCCTTTCACCTCTGGCCAACAGCTCTCAACTTCCAAGCAACTGAATGTGGTAATATAACTTATATCTTGATGGCCCTGTTTCAGAGCAATATCTCATTATCTAACTGTGTGATTACTTAGCAAACAATTTCTGCATCTAATCACAGGAGACAGAACAATTATATAACAAGGGATCATTTCTCTTTAGTAATGGAGTACTCCAGTTTGCCACATTCCTACTTAAATATGACAAAACAAAGGTTACTTTAGTTTGATTACTGGAGAAGGTCATAAGTTTAGGAAATAAGTTTATCTGACACTGATTTCAAAATAATGCAAACTTCTTTGGTCTCCAGAAAACCTTACTAGAGGTCAAAAGCATTGGTTGGAGTCTACTCAGAACAAGGATGTGTATAAAACTTGATGTTTTGGATGGGAGGCAGTAATACCCGAATCATTCTATGGGCAAAGGTACTTGACTAGCGACATTCTTCTCTGTTTTAAGCATACTACCTATCTCTTGTTTCACGGCTATTCTGATTGTTGAGCCTTATTATCAGACTTCACTGAACTGACCTCCCGTTGTAATTTAGATACAAGATCTAATATCTGAGACCGAGTAGTGTCAAGATCCATTGCTCAATCTGTCAGATTGTTCAAACATTCTACCCTGGATCCAACCGGGGTGATGCACTTTTCCTTCTTTCCCTACCTCCACAAGTGGCACCTGTAAAGAGAATAAGAGGGTTAGAAGTAGATATGGGGAATGAAATTAAAGAGTAAACCGAGACCCTAACTCATTGCACCCTGCCTTAGAACACCACCATACAAGAAAAAGACTATAGATGGTACATCCTTCTCCAGTCAAGCAGACAAACTATGGAATTCATTGCCTCCAAATATAAGATCCACATATAACTATCTTGTCTTCAGAAGAATGATAGGTTGAGATGGGGAAACTCGACGTACACAGTTTCTTCACCATTATAGGTAAGTTTATTCATAAGCGACCCGGCCCGGCTGTCATCCACGGATGTCCTCTGCTCCAACTTCCTTTCCACTTCCCAGGTTCTAGAACCATATTCCCCAGTCGCCAGGAGACAGCCAGGTTCCTTTACATCACATGTAAGTACAATACAACAAAGACTACTCAAGAGTTCGCTCTTTCATTCATAACCACCATATTCAAACAGCAATGGACTGCATATGCCTGTGTTGGTAAATATGTTCAATCTGATAATATGTATATTCTAGATATGTATAGTTCTTTAGGAAATATGTATCGCTACTATGTCATAACAATAAATTACACACATACTCTTTAAACCTGTTTAACAAATGTATATTTACTCACGGTTAAATATGTATATGTATGTGTGTATATATATGTATGTATATATATATATATATATATATATATATATATATATATATATGTGTGTGTATGCATGTATGATGTATGTATGTGTGTGTGTATATACATATACATATATGTATGGTGTATGTTATCCTCTGCTTAACATATTCATAGGTCATCGCATAGCTCCCAGATAAGTTGTTACATTAGATGCTTATGAATCCCTGCTCTCATTTTATATCACACTGATCAAATGTTTTACAGTCATAAGCATTTCGCTATTCAAAAATTGAGGAAAGATAAATAAATGTTACAAAAGTACACTTATTAATTAACTTCAAATATTACAAATCCTGAAAGTCTGCGTTTATACAATCCTACTTTTCTTCTCATATTATACCCATTATTATATTCCTTGAACATATATTCGCTTACTATGTATTTAAATATCTATTTCTTTATTACTCTAGTCCTACTGTACTAGAGAAAAAATAAATAAAATAAAATCTATAAATAAAATTCAAACTATAAATACGTAAATTAAAGTAAAAATAATAATGAATAAATAAGGAAAAATAAACACATGATTTTAAAAAGTATATACATAAATAAAATTATGAATAAATAAATAAAAATATTAGAAATTTACTCTTGTAAGCTTTACTTTGTCTACCCATCACCATATGTCATGTCTCTATCAATCTATCCTCCATCCCCACTCTGACTCAGCCCAAACCCAATCTACTACTTTTATCTCCAAAATAACCCTGCCTAAGCTCTTCCCTCTTCCACATCTAGATCACCCAAACCTCAGTTTACTACCATGATCTCCCAAACAACCCTACTAAATTCTCCCTCATTTATCTCACCTTTGACTCATCCAAAACCACTCCTGATACTATAAACTCCCTAGCCCTTTCCACAGACTCTTCCCTCCTCCATTTCTCCTTTACTCATCCCAAGCCTCACCCTATTACTATAAACTCCCAATTAACACTTCTGGATTCTTCCCTCCACTATCCCTCCATTACTCTAGTCATTCCAACTAACAAACTCACATATCCTCTTAACTCATAATAATACTAAAACTATACTCATATTTCCGTATACTAATCCACCACTAATTCCTCTTGGGTTCCGGAGTAGCGTGCTACTCGCCGAAAAGCGCTTCGATGCCTCGTCAGGGGTAGTAAGCGCTATATAAATACTATTACAATATAATACGTCTTCTGCTGGGCTCTGGCTTGGCCAGGTCTAAGTGTGTTTCTAGAGGGCATGAAAATTCTGCCTCTAATGGTAACAGTGAAAGGGATATAACTTGACTGTATCTCTGTATAGACAACAGTCTGTGTCCCTATATGAAGCTTGCTATTCCTGAAACAGAGCTGTAACCAGAGATGAGTACACTACCTAAAGCATTGTAACTATGGGCCGGATTTAGAGCCTGACAGAGGGAATACTAAGTCCCAAACGTGCCAGATATCCGGTCCTTCGTATTACGATCCATCTATTATATCCTATGGGGATCATAATATGGAGGATGGGATAGCCTTCACAATTGTGACAGAGTATTCCCTCTGCCAGGATCCAAATCAGTCCCTATGTGTTCCCTAATTAAGATAAGCATAGTTTCAGCTTGACACATGTGCCACTGGAAAATGTATTAATAGGCAATAATAGTCTGTAGCTCCAATCTGTAGTAGTTTATGTATACTTTAATAAGTACTCTTCGGCCTTGATATAAAGTTTGGTAGACAGAGTACTCTATCACAAATGCGACAGAGAATCCTGTCTGCCAAACCCCCAGATCACCCACACTTTTCTGAAGTGAGCAGACCGTCAGTTTTTCAGATGCAATGCTCCCGCTGGCTCAGCCTTTGGAAAACTTACTCAGCTAGAGTTGAGTCATCGGAGTAAGGATGTTGGACTGTCCACCCTATTACCAGTGGATGATCTGGTGTCTTTGTTCCTGTCCCTCATTGCTAGGAAAAACATTTGGCTTTTTGCTGTTCCTGTGCCTGGTTTAGGGTGCTGTGGCAGAGGGAAAAAAGCCTTGGTGTCTGCCTCTTTCCACTCCAGTTGCTAGGCCCTGTGGCCACAGGTGCAGGCATGAGTTGTTTCCGGCGTGTTGCTGGCTTGTTGTGGATACGCTGTGATGCTCAGGAGCCACTCTGAATGGGTGCAAAAAACTGCTGGCCTCCATAGAAGTAGAAATTGGCTTGCCAGGGCAAGCCTGCAACAGTGCTCTCCGCAGTGTTCTACATCTCATCTCGTTGAAAGTGCCCCTCACGAGAGGACTGAAGTTGAAATTGATGTGCAAAAGTCACATTGCCCTGTACCACCAACATCATCAGTGCCTCTCTGAATCCCTCGCACCCGGCGGCTTTTGGGACTCGCTTTTGGGACTTGCTGCTTGCTCCTCAGCTCTCCTAACCTAGTAAGTTGGGAGCACTGGGAGCGAGAGCTTTGCGCGAGTGAGGCACAAGGTTGAGGACCTCAATTGGCCAAAGGCACAGGGCCTCTGAGGGCACTGCAGGCACAGGGATGAGCTTGGTGGCTGTACTCAGCCTCAGCAAGTGTGAGCCCAGGTCCCTGCGGAGCCAGCCCAGCCAGGACTGGATGCAGCTTCTGGGTGCATCTCGGTGAGCTCCTGCTCATTCTCCTCTGACTGGTCAGCCCCCGTAGTTTAATCTCTCATCATCTCCTCTACCATCTACCCATTTATCATTGTTGGGCTTAAACTTACACTGGTTCTTTAGTTAAGAACACCCTCAGATAGGTCCACGTTCGATCCATAACCGGAAGGTGAGGCAAAAGAGAGGAGAGACATTTCCACATTTGTAAAATTTGTAGAATCCAAATGGTGCAAGAAACACCTATCTCCTAGGCATCAAGTATTGATCACATCGATGGCAGTAGAAATAACAACAGATACAACTGTAGCAACAAAGTTGATGGCCCTGCCCAGGGGGCTGTGCCAACGAGATCAGCCCTTGGTATTTGCCTTGAACTCAAAGGCCTTCCAAAGAGTCTTTGAGGCCGGCAAATTTGCCGCTATGATCAGAAGACACCAGGGCAAGCTGAAACTAAGCACCAAGGAAAGAGGAAAGGGCAACCAGGGACAGCTGCCCACACGTTCTGGTAAATGCACTTCACATAACGCGCCTACAATGAAGCAGTCATTCAAAATACAAGAGGCAGGCCAGGCGGGGAGGTGATAACCCCAACCTGCTACTTCCTCAAGGAACACTCTGCATAAGTATTTTACAAGAGCAAAGGCGGGTCCCGAAACCTTATCAACTACCAGCATATTGTCAGGTAAAGGAAGACAGTGCATCATTGACTCCAACATATAAGTTGGCTACCGAATGAACTTTACTAATGAAGACACTGAATTCTCTGGAAGACTTAAACCGGAGGTGCACAAGAGTGTGCCCAAAATTAGGCTCTAATCAAAAAACTATTGAGTTTATTGAAGGGACCACTTCTGATACCTGTTGAGGAGCAGGGCCAAATCAGCAACCCAGAAAAAATAGACATATATCCAATTTTTCACCTGAAGATACTTGCAAGAAAGAGAAATACACAAGATAGCCCTGAGGTCTCACCACACACCTTCAGTTCGCAAAAGAAGCTACCATCAATGCTTCAGGAGGTGAACCTGACCAAGCCGACCCCTGTATTTCCGATGGCCATATGACACAAAATGTGGAGGACAAAGGCGATGACTTACACATAACACAAGGGGAAGGGAAGCAGAACAGGAGTTCAGAAGTGACACCAAACAGCATGAGTCATATAGTACGGACGGTGGAAAGCCAATTTTACGCAGTAAATGTGTTCAGTTCACTGTGACCTCGAAAGAGGATAGACATTGCTTAACACCTATGTCCACCACACTGATTTTCACGCCAGAGTTTAACTCGAGGAATGCGGGACATTCTAAACTGGTCAAACATTCTACATCTTCTAAAAAATATACCATTGTTAGCATACCTCACCTCAAAGCACTTTAAGGCAACGCACTTCACAAGAACCCCCCAGATTAGTTACAAAGAATCAGCAGTAAATGAGTGGACAGACATTGGCCGCGTCAAAAACACAATAAAGAAAAGTACACATTTTGAGGACTGAGGCAGTTCTGTTAGTGAGTCTGTGAGTGACAAAACCCTTATGTATTAACCAGTAAACACACTGCTATGCCAACAAATCTCAAAGGCACAAAAGGTATAGTGAAAGGTACAAAACAAAACATCGCCCCAGTGTGGGAGGAAAATATAACAGTGCAAATATCAAACAGGGCAACAAAAAACAAAGGGACTCCACAACTGCCAACGCTATCCACGATCAACTAACTAGCTGGGGATGGCTAATGGCCTCCTTAACAATTAAGGATCAACAGAGCTCCTAGTACAATGAAAGAAAATAAAAACACGGCCATTCACAGATTATTCATCATAAGCTGGAATGTAGCTGAACTGACTACTGTTTTGTTGAAAATTTAGGATCATTTTCTGAGAACTGGGGATCTGCTGTGTCTGCAGGAACCCTGGGCTACTGTACCCATATCAATTCCAGGCTACCATGCAATTCATAACATAGCACAGAAGAAGATCTTTAGAAGGCCCATTGGCAGCCTCTCCACCTTCGTAAAGCTTGATCATGAGTTAAAAATAAAAGAGGCAACAATATCTAATCGTCATCTGCAGGCACTCAAACTAGTAGACCTAGCATTGAATGGACAATTCAAACCTGTCACCCTCATACATATTTACATGAATCCATGAATAGAAGGGAAAAGGAAGGTTGTTATACATATCTGCGCCCAGATTAGGGCGCTCCTTTCCCAGCCTCCAGGTCATGACGTTATATTGTCAGGTGACTTCAATATGCATAATTTCGGTCAACCAGGATGCCAATCAAAATAGCCTAGAGGTCTGCATCAAAGAGCTTGACCTGTGCACATGTGACCAGCAAGCAAACCTAGAGGGTGGACGACAGCCCACTTTTAAGAAACATCGTACAAACTGGACTATATGTTCCTGAGCAATTACCTGAGAACCAGATGCACGGAATCCAAGGGCTGAAACCGATCATCACCCCATGTCATTTAAAATCAATCAGAACTCTATAATCCACACACAAGTAACACCAGCTGGCCAACCTCTGTCTGCCGAAGCCAACCCCTTATTAAGAAGGATAAAGTGGAGGTCTGGCAGCAGACGTGTATCAGAAGTGGAAGACACTACATAGACCTCTTGCACTTGATCAAAAATCAACCTTAATAGCAAATGATTGGGGCATTCTACTGAGACATCTGCATGCAGCACTAACTTCCAATGAGCTCGAAACAAAATCACGGCTGCCTTTGAAACTCATGCATAAACTTTACAGCAAGGGCAAAGAATTCAAACAAAGTTAAAGGTTGTGTCTGAAGGCTGAAGCCATGTACAAAAGACGGAAAAGGCAATCGGCCGAAATGGAGCTAAAAGAGGCAAGGAGAAAAATAGAAAGATATCCAGGGTGTTAAACCAAAAATACATAGAGAAAGACTGGGAGCATATATACGCTACTTGTTCCGTGCAAGTCACTGAAACTCTGGGAATATGTAAATGGCCTGTTAAATAAAACCACCGGTAAAGAGAACACCGTTTGTGCAGAAAAATGGATAGCTCAAGTATCTTGTATATATGTTTATGATGAGAAATCAATGTCCACCTTGGGTGATTTGTCTTGCAACGCTGAAGAGGTACATAAAGAGAAAACAATCGACTTATCTGAGTAGGAAAAAAAAAAAAACTAAAATCAATCCACAGGGATGTCTCCCCCAAACCAAATGGCCTGCTGGGAAGCATCTTTAGGGATAACGTTGATCTCTGGGTCCCTATACACATACCCTCTTCAAAGAATGCATCTTGTCATCTAGCCTTGCAGTCTCGTGGCGGGGCTCCATCTTGCAGCCAATCCACAATAAAGGCAACAATATAACACCCGAAAATTACAGATGAATCTTTTGACTAGATATGGAGGGGAAAGCCTTCATTAAGGTAGGGTACTTGTGAGTGAATTAGAAGCTCGGATCACAAACAACAAAATCATCCCACATTACCAAACAGGGTTTTGCCCAAAGATGTCCACAATGGATAACGTGATTGCCCTTTCATACACGGTGGATAAGGAAGTAAAAAAAACTGGAGCCCGCTATACGCGTGCTTTGTAGACTATAGTGCGGCCTTTGATGACATCGATCAGAGAATCTTATGGGCCAAGCTTTCTCCATTGGGGATGCCAAAACATTTACTGGTGCCAATAACAGCCTTGTGTATAGATAATTGGGTCCAAATTAAGTTAACTCAAAGCCACATCACTCCTAAAACAGGAATGTGTCATTGCTCCAATACTGTTCACCTTGTATACTGCAGACCTAAAGCTGGAGCTCTGGAAAGGGAATCTTTTCCCTCCCAGAGTCAAGTCCCTCAAATTACTGATCATACAATATGCAGATGACTTGGTAATATAGACCATACATTCATTGGAATGAAGTGGGCAATGAGTATATTACACAATTACAACACAACAAACTGCTTAAAAGCAAACGCCACAAAAACCAAGGTCTTAATCTTCGGACAGCGAGTCAAAAAACATCAGTTGACATGGAACCTGGGCCCGTTAAATATATCTACAGCCTGTAAATATAATTACTTTGGCGTCTAGCTGTTGGACATTAGTAAAGCCTTTCTACAGACAAGGGCAATTGAGGAAAAGGTTGCTCAGACATCATTTGCTGTAGCAAGACTCCATCATCAACTACAGAGCCCAACAGCAGAAGGGATTCGAAAAGCAATCTGGGCTAAACTGTAACCAACTATAACCCATGGGCACCTAGCCTACCCCAGAATGCTCAGAAGCACACTAGACCAACGCCACACTGCAGCTTATAGAAACATTTTTAGGCTTCCAAAAGCAACAAGATAGTTGTTACGTTTGGAGTTTTGGCTGGTGAACATGAACTTTGAATGCAAAAAGGATCTTGCAAAATATTATCACCAAGTTACTGGGACCAAATAAGTCTTCATAAAAGGCGCCTTGCGGTGATTTTCAATGATGCAAGAAGTCTTTGGGCAAGATATCTCCACAACGCCTCAACTGCATTAAACCTTATCATCAAAAACTGAAAGAGCCAGCCTTGACACAGCCTCACCTAAAGAGTAATGTAAAAAACATACGGAAAGCAACTGTCGAAAGAGCAAGATCTGATTGTAATTAGGCACATACCAGGTGCCTTGGGTCTCTACACATCATATGTGGATGTCACTTGCCAGCTATACTTGAAGGGTACAATGGAGAGGCAAACCCTAACAAACATTCTACTTACTAAACTCCTAATGCTGCCAATTTTAGAAATTGGGTTCCTGGTTGGCCAGGGCAGGCACCTCAGCCAGGTAGGAACCTCCACTCTAGTCAGGGCAAGGGAGTTACACACCCAAGATACCCCCTAATCCCCCTTGATAGCTTGGCATGAGCAGTCAGGCTTATCCCAGAGGCAATGTGTAAAGCACTTGCACAGCACACACAACCCAGCAACACATTAAATACACCACAAAGAAACCTCCACAACAAGTTATATAAGAATATACTGTATTGCACAAAACATCATTAGACCAAAAACGACAAGCATCTGTAATATTCTGCTACACAGTCTGTTGTCAGATTCTCATATAGGGTATGAATACTCTGCAAAACAAGCAGTTGTCAGATCATCACATAGGTTACTAGTATTCTGCCAAAAAAGCAGTTATCAGGTCATCATTATCACCATAATAAATGAGCATAGACTAAAACATTCCCATATGGCATAAATCAGACACAACATTACCCACTCTCCCTAGCACAGATAATCTAGACCAGTGTTTCCCAACCTGTGGTCTAGGGACCTTTGGGGATCTGTGAAGCCTCCTCAGGGAGTCCGCTACTGCTTAGAAAATTAATCTTAACAGATTGGGTCCCCAGCTTTCTGTAATGACTCAGTGGGGGGGTCCCCAGATTCCAATAATGATTCAGTGGGTGTCCCCAGGTCCCAGTAATGATAAAGTGGGGGTCCACATAAGTCAAAAGGTTGGGAACCACTGATCTAGACCCTGGGGATATGTGTGCCACCAAACAAGGCAAGAATGGTATATCCCAGAATGTCGGGTCCTGAACTGCAGGTAAGGTTCTGAGGGTAAATGAAAACATATCCTGGGGATTGAGAACACAACAGGAGAATCATGCCCTGGTCCCTTTTTTAAGAGGACCACAGTGCAGCTGTGCTTTTTCTGCATGAACTATGGTAATCCTGACCCTCTCTGTCTAAGACACCTTGCACAAGGAGGTTACAGCGCCTCAGCGCTTTTTTTAGGGGGTTTGCTGTAGTTCCCCAGGAGGCTGGGCAGACACGGGACCTCTGTCAATAATTTTCTCCCCATCCTGCCAGCCGTATAATTGCCTCCAAAAAGAGACAAAGAGGGGTTTACTCTCAACAAACAAGACCCCCACGCCCCCTGGTACTTTTGCTGCCGGGGGTGGGGAAAAGGTAAGGGGGGCAGCTCACCTTGAAGGGAGGTTACCCTAAACCTCTCCTGGGTCTGCCTCAAACAAAAAACCCTCAGCCGTAAAGGGCCACCGTCAAGGCTTCCCTCCCGTACTCTCATCCATCCCACTAGGAACAGAGCCACACATGGGTTCCCGCGTCCTCTCCTTCGTCCTTGGAGATCATGCGTCTCCTCCAACCACAATGGGGCCTAATGGGGCGAGCCTCCTAGCTCAGGCTGCGGCAGTTATTTTGCAAAAAGAAGTGCCTGTTTGTGCCCTTGGGGTACTACAGGGAGCGCATTCGTCTGCGCTGCATCCAAGGACTCCCAAATACCTTTCCTACGTTGAGGGAGGATGGACCACAAAGATGATGGCATGGGGGTGCTTTCTTGCAGCCGGGGCAGCAAAAACAGAGATAAAGCGCTCTTCATGCACTGTAATAAAAAAAAAGGCGCTTCTTCACGCACTGTTGCCCATAGAGTGCCTTCCACGCACTCAACACGGGCAAGGGGCACACCACTTGTGCATAGCAGATGAAAACAGCACCAAAGCAACAGAAATGCAGGGGGCACACCACCCAGCCCCTGGAGACAGCTAAGGGGGCACAAGACTGCAGGACCAGGCAAGCAGACCAGCCTAAGGGTCCAGAAGAAAGCAGTGGCAGTCCCACTAGTGACCTAGCAGGTCACAGGTCAGCACAACAGCAGAGCAGTCCCAAGGCAGTTTCTGGCGAGTCCCTCCAGCAGCATCCAGTGTCCAGTCCATCAGTGTCTGTCTCAACTTGGTCAAAGCCAGGGAACAGGCTGGCAACAGGTCAACAAGCTGTCACCCAGGTGACACCAGGCAGCAGGGCAACAAAAGAAGATCAGTCCAGATGAGCCCTTTGTGCAGTCCAGCAGTCCCTCTGGCAGAAATTCGATCCCAGTTCCAAAAGTGCTCAGCCCTCAGGGGGCAGAAGCCCTTCTACTTATACTCAAAAATGCCTTTTTGCAGGGGGTATCTTCAAAGGAATCCTTGCAAGCCAAGCACAAAACACTTTTAACCCAGTCCTGTCTCCAGACATCAGTAGGGGGTAATCAGTCCATTGTGTGAGGGCAGGACACAGTCTAATCACATGTAAGATATGAACGAACCCTCCCTCTCCCCAGCCCAGAAAGACTATCAGTATGCAGGTGCCTCTTCTGTCACACCCAGCCCTTCCTGTGTGATGGCTGTTTGGAAAGTATGTACCAAGTGGAGCTGTCACACTGCCCCAGGTGTGGATTGGAGTCAGGCTGCGAAAGCACTAGAGTTATAAGCCCAAAGAAATGCCCACTTTCTAAAAGTGGCATTTCTACAATGGTAATAAATAATCCACATACGCCAATAAGCAGGATTCCTCTCTACCATTCCAAACATACTAAACATACCCATGCTATTCCTCATACATCAGAAGATACCACTTAGACATGTGTCAGGGCATTTCCAATGCAATCCTACGAGAGGAGCACCACTCACAGTAGTGAGAAACTAAATAGGCTGTTTTTCATTACAAGGGCATGTAGTACATAAAGACATATGTCCTACCTTTTACATACGCAGCACCCTGCCCATAGGCCTATCTAGGGCTTACCTTAGGGGTGACTTAGGTGTAGCAAAATGGGAGTTTAGGCCTTGGAAAGTAGTTTGACTTGCCAAGTCAATGTGGCAGAAAACCACGCACGCAGGCCCTGCAGTAGCAGGCCTGAGACAGGTTTGAAATGCTACTCCTGTGGGTGGCATAATCTGCACTGCAGGCCCACTAGTAGCTTTTAATTTACAGGCCCTGGGCATATGGTATACCACTTTACCCACTTTACAAGGAACTTGCAGGTAAATTAAATAAGCCAAACAGGTGTAAGCCAATTATACCAAGTTGTAGGGGCGAGAGCACACACACTTTAGTAGTGATTAAAAGTGGTAAAGTGCCCAGAGTCCTAAAACCAACAAAAAGAGAGTCAGAAAAATAGAAGGAGAAAGGCTCTCCCACTGATAGGGTTATTGCATTCCAAGTTGCACTTTCTCCACATTTGCACTTGTATTGACGCTTGCAATGAACTTGATGTTGTATTTATGGATTGTCTTTTAATTAGTTCAACTGACATCTCCCACCTTTTGATAGTATTGTGAACATTCTAATTAAGCATACAGTAAAGAATATATATAGTTAAAAAAGTGACATTTATATAAAAATTAATCACAAATTAGATGGTAATGTGATATTTGAGATGTATGCCAGACTAGTACTAAGAATCTTAAAGGAAGAAGTCTGTGTGTACATCTAAGGTGCCTGCTTTATTGAAATAGATTGATGAGCAATATAAGTAGTATGAGCTGCTATTGAAAAAGTCCTGAGTGTATGTACAGATGGAATGTATATTCTCTCCAGTACACAGAATGTAACATATTAAGACTACACCCTAAGTAAACAATAGGGAAGCTAAATTGGTAAGTATAAAAAATAGGTCATATTGTGGAAAATAGGGATAGAAGGGCCAGATGTAGCAAAGGTTTTTACCCATTCTGTGTGTATGGGAAAAAGTGTTCGTACATATGGCCCGAAATGTGGTGAATCAATCCATCAGGATGTTGACTGCCTGTGAGGTAGAGTCGGACTGGAATAGAAAATAAGCACCAGCACCAAATATAACTGCTCCATATTTGTGATTTAAATATCTAAAAAACACAGAGAAGAGTAGGAGAGGGAAGAAGTAGCATAGAAAAGGGGTTAGTGGGAGGGTGAGAAGCTCCAGGGACAAGGGGAAGTGAGAGGTGAAGAAGAAATAGTACCTCAATCGCTGCATGAGCAGTGGACAGACACTAATCAAGAGGAAGCAATCTGCGCTTAGGCCATGCTCCACAGAAAGAAAAGGAAGTAATTCCCGGCACACACAGGCCAGTTAGGTGGCAGCAAAAAGGAGAGTCATTAAATGGTAAGCATTGGGCAGGCTCCAAGCCTGTTACTCCAAACAATACCTTTTGCAGCACATTTGTGCTGTTGGCTGGCGAGACCTAAAAACAACCCACACATTGACCGGTAAGACTAGCCCACGGGGCACTGCCTGAATGCCCTATAGGCAGGTTTGCCCCTGTTCTGGCCCTCAACAACCACCCATTCTAACATACCCCTTTTCTAGGTTTGGTATTTTGGTTAGCATTCCCTATTCCAGAGTGTTGCAATTCAATGTTTCCCCAATACTTTCACCAATTGAATACTATACTACGTTTCCCTTTTCTCTGGATAAATACTCAGAAGACAATGTCTTACCATCTTATCAGGTAAATCCCCAGCCACTTTTCTCAGGAATGCCATCACTTTATCCCAAAACACCTGAACGCTCAGGTATTCACAAATCATATACATAAAGTTTACCTCAATTTTCCACAGCTACTACATAAGGCTTTGTGTCAGGGCAAATTCTGGCTAATTTGTGTGGAGGTGAGATATGTTCTAAATAAATACTGAAATTGCATTAACTAGAATCGCATCGAATTTGCAATCGAATTTCTTTGTACTTTTCCGAGTTGATACGTAAACCGGATATTTATACTGTATCTATATTACTTTCAGGATAGCCCCTTCAGGATCACAAAGAGAGAGGCACCTATAATCTGTGTACTTAGATACCAAATGTAATTTTAACCCACTTTACTTCCCGTGTCACCATGGAGTGTCATCGAATAATGGCCAATGGTTCCAAAGCAGAAGGAAATATTAACAGTGACGTGGCACATCCCTGTTGAGTACCACTTTCCAAACTGCACCTATCAGATACCATGCCTGAAGTACGCACTCTGGCTGTAGGGCGTGTACATAGGAGTTTGACCCACTATATATACCCGGGCCAAAGCACATGTATTTCCACACTTGCTATATTTAGCTTCAGGCTGTTATGTCATACGTTCAACATCTACGACCACTAGGACAAAAAGACTATCAGCATCATTTCATGAGTGCATTCCAAATTCAATCAATGCAAACTATACACGATACTCGTACCAGGTATAACCTTAGATTGGTCGTCGTGTACCAGTTCTGTAATCACTCGAGTGACCTGGTTTGTGGTTATGTCACTTAATATTTTTACTTCCACATTCAATATTAACAATGGTCTATATGATGGAATATTGTCAAGGTTTCTATTTGATTTCATAGCCTCTCCATCAAGGTGGGGGAGAGACATTTAGAGCCATACTTCTCCTCAGACACCTCTAATAATTTGTTTATTATGTAATAAAGGGTTATATGGTACTCCATCCCGCAAGACGTATTTCCCTTTCTCTTATCCAACAATACATTTTTCATATCCTGCGTATCAATTGGGGTGTCTAGTGCCTCCCTCTGCTCTGCAGTTATTCGGGGCAAACACACTGTATCCATGTACTCTGTGAGACTTTGTGTGGATCCATCTAATGTTCTTGATTATAGGCCTTTTGGAATGTCATGAACCCCTACCTGAGTAGGCACTCTTGTGCCTGTGTGTGAGTTTAAACCTAGCATGTGTGTGTGTGTGGTTGATCTTTTTTGCAGTGTTATCTCTTTCAATGTGCACCCCAGTTGCAGCTTTACACCGTATATTGGGGATAAGCATTCCTCCCTAATTGTCACGTTCAGTGCCTCCCATTCCACAATCCTGCTACCAGTAGACTGCCAGTTTCTAAAGGAAATTTTATATAAAGTCACACATATGTTTAACAAATGGTGCATCAGTCCGGGCTTCTGCATTGAGCACCCCGACTGGGGTCTTAGCTCTCATTATCTTCAGTGTCAAATCCACAAGCAATGGGAGCTGATCCGACAGGGAACTTGCAAGACATCGTGACTCTTCATATTTTACCACGTCTTCTCTTATAACAATGTAATCTAGCCTGGCGGGTGTCTGGTGCATGTGTGATGCATAGAAGTATTTTCCACTCATCTAATAATTCAGCCTTTTGTATAATATTTTGCAAAGCCTTAGTCATGTTGGGTTCAGCATCCAATTTTGGCGGGGGGATACCTGTCTGGAACACCATTCAAATCCCCATCCCATATGATCACTGTATTCCTATATAGTGATAATCGTGTCAGGATATCTTCATAAAAGTTACCATCATCTACATTTAGGATAATCATATTCATCAGGCAGACCTAAAGGCCATCTAGCATACACAAGACTGCATTTTATCAGCCCTTCTGGTCAGTTATACCATCTAAAGTGTGAAAGAGTACTACAGGGGCTATCCAGGCTACCTCTTTTTGCAGTAATTAGTGCATACAGCTGTCCCCCTTCGCTTTTTGTCCTCTCACATCAAATGTGTTTTTTTAGCAATGTTATTGAGACGGTCCACTGTTTTATATAAGTATGAACTCTGTACCTCTTAGCATAGTCATTGGGATCTCGAACATTTCAGGTATTTTTTATCCTGTGTAGTGCCAACTCTGAAACAGTGCAACATTGTATGCTTGGTCCTTGACTCTCCCCAAGTTTATCACTGTACCTGTTGCATCCTGCAGTCTCCGGTTTCTGCTGACAAACTATCAGCATTGTCTATATGTGTCCATCTTCCAAATCCCAGAACGTGATCCTTAACTTATAAATACTGAAACAGAACTTACCCCACTCCTCTCGGCAGGGGGACACTGTCCATTTAGAAGTGGTCCTCCAACCTAAGCATTATTCTGTGGGTACTAATGTCTATCCAAATGGACATCAGAACCACAACCCTCCCTTTATGTTTTACCCAACAGCTTAATTCAATAATCAGTTACTGTAAAATTTTGAACAATTAAACTACAGATTCTCGAATCAGTGAAGTGACGGTTTGTGTGCTATGTGTCACAGCCCAGTCAAGGCAGGCCCAGCCTGTCCCCAACGCTGTAACTCCCAGTGATTATGTATATACCCTGCAGTCCAATCATGACAATGTAATATCGAATTGTAGGCTGTACTACATTTAACTTGTGTCTCACAACTCGTTATGGATAAAACTGAGTGTAGTTTACCAATCCCACTTTATCAGTATATCTAATTAAATATTACCAATTGCACATTTTGTCTTATTGTACTGTAAAAGACCATCATGGCCTACCTATCTCTTTATTCCAGTCTTATGGGTAAACAGCAGCTCAAATGTTCATGTGGTTGGTGTAACGTCCTCCCCAGCCCAGGAGCATATAAATGACCATGCCACACACAGAGCTGTGTAACAAACATCTTTATTCCTCAGCATACGATCACACACTGCACTCTGATTACGTCACAACCATTAATAACTATACCTTAACACCTCCCAGCAAGTTATGTAATTCCTCTGTTGAGTCCCCCTAGAACCGCAAGGGTCCTAGTGCACATAGTCTGACGACACTACATTTCCCCTTTGTTAAATAAAAAGTATAACCAACAGTCACATTACATTTTTTCAATAAGTCCTTGAGGCGCTCGCACTAGTCGGCCAGATTGAGTGGTATGAGGTAGTTGAGATGCACTCTGGTTGTATACTGATGGCACCGGTTCTGATGCTTGATCTGGACTGTCAGGCCAGATCGCCTCATTCATATTTGCAGGAGCTGACAAAGGTCGAGGTAGGAGCTTAAAAAGTGATGGGTTCCGTGTGATGGAATGTCCGGGACAATGCGCAGTCAACATGGGTCCTTTGCACGACACCACCCTCCCCTATGCCATCCTTGCATACAATATGCCTGGCGCAGGCATAATGTGGCAGAAAGGTTTACAAAATGGAACAATGCATGCATTGAGCCACTTTGTAACTATGGCATGGAGAAAATGCCACTTTAGCACTGCCTTAGCGTAAAAGAATTATGCTATAGCAGCTCTAAGGTGGTGCTAGGGACTCTTAAATCTGCCCCTTAATTTGATTAGAAACTCCTCAAATTCTTTGCTATTGAACGACAGACCATTGCTAGGTTTGAGAATGACGAGGATACCCCATACTGCAAAGATGTTGTCCAGCCACTCACTGACCTTGTTATGGGTTGTTGACATAGCTCCTCTAGTAAAGCAAAGCATTAATAATCATCAATGACTGCCATGAGATGATGTCCGTTCCCTAAGGGCCCAAAGAAATAAACTGCAACTCTCTCGCAAACCTATGCAGGAAGGTCAGACATTGCCAATGGATGCTTCATCACTTTGGGGGAAAGGCAGTTGCAAAGATGGCACTGTTTTAGTTCCCTCTCAGCTTATTTGAGTAGGCGTGGAAACTACTCTCGGTATCCTAGGTCTCTTTTTGTGGCTACAGTGTCCTTCATGGGCTAGTTCAATGACTTGCTGACTTAGGCTCCCAGGTATGACAATTCTCGAGTCTCTCAATACAACACATTCCCTGGTCACGGACATTTTTCAATGTTTTAAATTCAACATTGTGAGCAAAAGGTTGAGTGCTCTTCTTCCTCCATTGAGTTGAAATGATGTCTTTGAGGATAAGCATGTTCTTATTGGCATTAGTAGCTGCAATGATCTGTTCAATGTATAGAGCTGCTAGCATGCTAGACCTCACAATGAAGATAATGTGCTCATTAGCTATTTCAGATGTTCTTTGTGACGATGTAGTTGTACTGGAGAAAAGTAATCAGTGGGGTTCTGATCTTTACATGGCTTGTGTACAATTGCATAGTTGTACTCTTGCAGGCACAACCCCCACTTCTCAATGCAGAGGGGCATCCTGGCTTCGGGGTTTCCAAAATAGTGAATAGCACTTGGTGGTCTGTAATGACAGTGAAGTGTTTCCCATGTAGAAATACATGAAAATGTTTGCAGGCCCACACTACAGCCAGACTCTCCTTCTCCAGCTGAGGATAGGCTCCTTCTGTGTTAGACAGGCTTTGACTGTCATAGGCTACAATGTCTCTCTTAGCATTCGGATTGCCATTATGTTGAGCAAGAATTGCCCCCAGCCCCACCGGGCTCGCATCTACTGTGATCTCAGTATGTAACTTGGGGTCAAAATAGGCCATCTCAATTGCATTCTCAATCACGTTTTATTCTTTTGAAGCTTTGATCACATTCAGCAGACTACTAGAAAGGGACATTTCGGTTTGTCAACTCTGTCAGTGGGGCAATCTCTGTAGCAAAGTCATGAATGTACCTTGAGCAATAACTGGCCATGCCTTAGAAAGATCGCAGCAGGGTGACATTGTGTGGGAGGCAAGTAGCTGATAGTGCTTGCACTTTATCTTGGTCAGGAGTCATTCCCTGATCAGAAAATATGTGCCCAAAGAATTTAAATTTGGTCTTGTGAAACTCACACTTTGCTGCGTCCAGAGTGACACCTGCATCAGCAAGTAACTGGCACATTTGTGTAAGGGCCTTGTAATGTTCCTCTTGCGTTGCTCCAAATACTAATATGTCATCACTGTAATTAAAAGCATGTGTGACAGGTTGGGTTATTCGACTTATAACATCCTGAAATATTTCTGTATCTGATGACACTCCAAAATTCATGCTTTTGTATCTGAACAAACCAGCATAAGTCGAAAAAGTAGTGGTGTACCTGCAGTTCTCTTCCAACTTGAGTTGATGAAATCCCTTGTTCAGGTCAAGATGGGAGAACACTTTGCCACCATTCAGTTGCATGATCATGTCCGCTATGTGTGGAACAGGATGTCTTTCTCGATTGCTTTGTTGGCCTGGTGCATATCAGCACAGATACACACTGCACCACCACTGTCCTTTATTGGCACCATCACTATGGGTAAAACCCATGGTGTAGGACTGGTGGAGCACTTAATGATGTCATGTTTCAGCAGCATTTCTAGTTCTCTCAACGGCTTCTTGCACATGAAAAGTGACTGCAGTGCCGCTGGGCAACAGGACGAATGTCCTCATTAATGTAAAGTCGCGCGTTCATTGTCTTGAGTCTTCCTAGGCCATGAAACAACAAAAACTGACTCACAATTTCAGATTGAGTGTGGAGGTTGTAATTAAGAGATATCAGTCCTATGTCAGCAGCAGTGGCAAAAGTGAGTGGCATGCACTGGATGAAGTTCCTTGAAGAACATAAATTGTCGCTTGCACTGATACTGCTTTATGTTGCATTGTCACTGTCAATGACCCTTGACTTTGCAATAGTTTAGAAGAAGCCCACTGTATTTGACAGGTTGAGGTGTGGCACAGGAGATAGGCTATTGAACGTCTCGACTGGCATGATGTTAATCAACACACCACTATGTATGATAAAGGTTATGGGGCAATCGTTGACCTTTATATAATCTTGGGTCATTCTCAAAATAAATTCAGTTGTTTCGTTTAATGGTTTACCTTTGTCTTTTGTTCTTCCTTGCAAGCAGCAAAACTGACATTCATGACCAACGCCTATTCATTTTTTGCTGTTCCAGCTTCCATATCAGCAGCTTGTCGATCTGATTTTTCATTGGCTCTTGCCGTCATTAGTATTTTCTCCAAACTGAGCGTCTCTCTCTACATGCATCTTCTGGAAGAGTCTGAAAGACACCCATTGATGACTCTAAGATGTATGGCTTCTTCATCATTAAATTTGCTGATCTTACAGTGTTTGATAAGCACATCAACAAACTCATCCATCGTTTCACCAGCTTGCTGTCTCACTTGATTGAAAATGTACCTTTTATAGTCAACATTTGGCATTGGATTGTACTTGGTACCCAATGCTTCTTTGATCTGACATTACGATATTGCATCAGTCTGTGACATTTTTTTCAACACTTCTTTGACTGCATCACGGCAACATTCTTTGTATACTTAACGATTTTTTTATCATCTACTTCTGCTAGGGCATCTATGAACTCATTGAACGCCTTGATCCATGTGGTCCACGTGGTGCCAATATTTTGCTTCTTGGCAGTGTCAAATGGTGGTGGTGGTTTCAGAAACACTTCGCACTCTTTTCTGTAGCTATTGAAAAAAAAATCATCATTCCAATGGCTTTTGGTGCACTGGATGCCACTTGCCACTGTGCACGCATAGGCTTCCCAACCGGGCATGAGTCATCACATCTGATTCGAGGCCATGTAGCTCTTCCTTCGCTCTTGCTGGTAAGTACGTTTGTACTTTCGTACCTGGTTACCACAGCCTTTAGCATTTCCTTTGCATGGATGATGGCTCTGTGTTATGGCATGACAGATTATTTCTTCCTTCAGCCTTCCTAACGGATTGTGGTGGGCTTTTTGAACACACTCCTCTAAAGGGCCTTCCACTTCTTCAAGGGTCATATATGGGCTGGAGTGGGGCTTGGACTCAACACATTCCAACTTTGAAGTGTTTCTCATCGACTTGGGCACATGTGGCACACACCAGCAGTTTGCTGTATTGTTGCAAACTCTCAGGGAGAGCAGTTTTGTTCTTCAGGGCATGTATCTCCTACTTGTCGCAAGTTGTAGCGTCCTCCCCAACCCAGGAGCATATAAATGACTATGCCACACACAGAATTGTGTAACAGATGACTTTTTTCCCTAGCACACAATCACACTGTGCACTCTGATTACGTCATAACCGTTAATGCCCAAACATTACCACCTCCCAGCAAGTTACCTTATTTCTCTGTGGAGCCAGCCTAGAATCGCAAGGGTCCTAGCATAGATAGTTTCACAACAATACAGTCAGATTGTCATCTTCATCTAAATTTGTGTCCCTCAATACCATCTTAAGTCCACTTCTAGTTACATCAATTGATTTAATTCTTTGCTTTGTGGGCGTACCACCACCTTAGACTACCGACTAGGAAGTACATAACCCAATCTACTATTTGTAATACTTATTGCAATTGAGGCCTAGCCCATCTCATGTAGTTGTTAGATGCTGTACCACATGCTGTGACCTGAACTCTTTGTATTGTCAGCGTGCCATCATCTTCCACTACCAACCAGGGGGTACACAACCCATTCTACCATTTGTGATACTTATTTCAGTTTTAGCGTAGCGTATCCTCTGTAGTTGTTAGCTGCTTTCCCTCATGCTATGACCTGAATTCTTTGTGGTTTAACCATGTCCCTTCTCTCTTACCATTTCGGAACATTGGCTAGAGTTGTGAAAAACTGCTCTTTGCTCGCTGTGCGCCTATCCCGACCCCTCGCTGGACCGCTTGAGTGAGCGCCTCCTTTGATGTAAGTGTGACTATAAGGAGACACTCCCCCTCCCGGAACCTGAGGGTAGTTGCCTCATTGATTAGGGCCTCCGCGATGTAGTTCCTTGCCTAAGGTAGGCCCTCTCTATCAATACATTACAATTGTTTTTTTCCACCCTTCTCTTGAGGGGAGGCTTACCTATCTGCACTTTGCATGATGGTTAGGGATCCTAGGCCCTGAAGAATGCCCCGAGACCTCTCACGGCTCCTAGCAGTGGGCAGAAACAAGTCGGCCAACTTTTAGTGAGGTGACCCAGTGAGTCCTTGTTCTCACCGTGGTGTCCCGCCCCGTTTTTAGCCGCACCAGCAGTTACCACTATTAAAGTGTAGACCACACACAGGCGACTGCCTAGGTGCTTTTTTATCCCCCTAGCTTAGCTGGATCCCATTATCTCCAGATAAAATTTATTTACGCACTCCCACCCCTTCTTTTAATGGCGAGGTTGAGTCCGCCCAGGTGGTACTATCCTACCTGGGTGGGGCTAGGTGTTCAAATGATGAAGCATGACACTATATAGTGTGTGAGACCACCTAGTCCGTAAAAGGAAATCCCCCCCTCCTTCACTTGTCATAACACCCAAACCACGCATTCTCTGAACCCAAAGAGGTCCAGGAGCCCACGGACAATCTCCTGTGTACAGAGCTCTACATTATTGGTGAACCCCATACTTTGTTGTGGTAACTAGTCTTTCAAACGAGGGAGCTAGTATGGGACGTTTCCCACCAAATATATTTTGCTAATCTCCCTCACAACTCTCTGGTAGTGTGATTATGGTGACAGAGGTTTGCCTTCTGACCACCCGCCAAGTGCTTAATTTATGCTTGTTGTTTCTGGTGCGGAGCACCAGCACTTATTTTTGAGGCCCGGCGCTTCTTTTTCTGCCTCAAGTATTTACTGCGAACAAAAGACACCTATGGGAAAGGCAGAGGAAGAGAAAAATTAGAAAGCGTCACAATGGGAGAAAGCAGAAAGCTGCAAGAGTGAGCTGAAGGGGCAGGGAGTGGCTGTAAATGGATTGAAGTGGCCCGAGATGGCTTCAGAATTATGCTGCCTCAGTATTCCGTGTAAGCAGATTTAATTGCAGCAGCCACGTGTTTAAGAGGAGGGCTTTGGGCACCGGCACATTTTTATTTACAAATTAAGCACTGCACCCACCCAATTTAGAGAGGGCTATCGGATGGCTTTTTTCGCTGTTCATTACCTCCAGGTATATCCTGGCGGTGATTGACCGAGAAAAAAAGAAAAAGTGAACCCCACACCATGGGAGAAAACTCCCATGGTGTTGGGGTCACTAGTTTTTCATTAAAAAAAAAATGAAACTCCCACTTTGGAAGTTTGTTTTTGAAAGATGAAATGTTTGAGCTATCCATCAAACTTTAAGCTCATTGAAAGTATTCTCTCTGGATGGCAGAGGAAATGTCCTCTGTCATCCTGATAGGAGAGTTTCACCCGCCACACTCGAAATCAGCCTCTTAGTCCTTGAGTACACCCTTCACTTGTTGATTCTCAATGACAGAAGCTTAATCAAATTGACAGCCATGATCCTCGCTGATATATTTCTGGAAGGATATAACATTATCTTCAAGAAGCAGGAGCCCAGACATGGTGGAGGACTGGCACTGATCCATCAATGCCATTTATCTGCAGTGAGTTGAAAGTTGAAAATTCTAAGTCCTTCTAACTTATGAAATTTGTCATAAGCAACACTTTGGCCCTCATTCGCTGCCCGCCAAGGTTGAACCGCCTAAAGGCCGTCTATGCGGCCATAAACCCGCCGGCCGCATTACAACATCCCCACCGGGCGGGCGGGCGGAAACTGAGTTTCCACCTGCCGATCCAGCGGGGATGTGGGCCGTAACATTGCAGCCAGCTCCATTGGAGCCGGCGGCAATGTGGCGGTGCAGCGGGTGCAGCAGCACCTGTTGCGCTTTCCTCTGTCTGCCAAGCAGACAGTGGAAATCACAATGGGGCTGTGCCTGGGGGCCCTCGCACTGCCTGCCTCACACGCCATGGACAGGCTGGCGGTAAGGGGAGTCAAAATCCCCAGGGCAGCGCTGCCCTGGCGTATTCCGACAGCCGGGACATCCATGGCGGTAAACCGCCGGTCCCGGCGGTGTGACCACGGCAGTAATATGGCATTTCATACTGCCAGCCTGTTGGCGGTACAAACGCCACTTTAACCTTGGCGGTCGGGGACCGCCAGGGTTGAAATTAAGCCCTTTATCTTTAAAGGTACTCTCACCCATGGAATAACTGAGGAGATGGATCACCTGAGTCACCACTAAATGATCATCATCTCTACTTTCATGGTGGGCATAGTCTTGAAATGCCCAAGTACCAACCATAGACATCACCGAACAGCTGCTGTTGTCATGGTCTGACCACATACTCACCCACTTCACAATGTCAGATGAGTTTAGTAAAAAGAAAATGTCCAATTGTGTAAACCCCCTCTTACCATCTAGATAAATCACTTACTAGCATTCAGAATCAGGATTTCTTTTCGTGCTTTCTCAGTGTCACATTTTAGAATGAAAATCATTTTTGGCTACTTTAATCTCGCATGACACCTACTTTCGATGCCGTGGTGTCTGTCATGAAGAGTAAGGCTAAAATATTCAAATCACAAATCAATAAAACCATTTTAACTGAGCACCTATTAGCACCAATTTACGAAAAAAGGTTGGCATTTGATGAGTGATGGACAATATTGGTCATTCTGCCAGGGTGGCTGGTGATGGAGTTATTTCCCCTCCCCACTTCCACATCAAAGGACTCTGCCACACACACAAACAAAAATGTGATGCAAGGCCAGTCCTCTCTTTTGTCGCCCCAGACTTCTGGGAGCCTTGACACTGAAAAGGAAGAACATTCCAGAACCAGATGTGGAGATACTATAGGGAATCCCCCCACTTCGAAGGATGGCACCAGGCAAAAATATTGGCCCTCAAGAGCCAATTTTCAGTACACTCCTGGATCTGTGGACATCACACTGGAAGGATTGCCCTACCACCAGAGGACTGCCCTGGTGCTACAAGAAGACTGTCCTGCTGCTTGACTACTGCCTTGCTATCTGAGAAGGAAGACTGGAACTGCTCCCTTCATCTCAAGCTAACCTGAGAGAATTCAGGTGTCGATGGACTGACCGGTGTGAGCTACTGTGACACACAAGCTCCAGTGGATTCACTCCAAATGCCCATCTGACCTGGTACACTAGGCCAGCCTGGACCCTGCTAGCCTCTGCTGGAGGGAGTTCCTGATCCCCAAGAGGTGTCTCCCCAGATTGTTTGACTGGCTTCAGTTGAGCTTCTCTTAAGAAGAAAGGTGAAATCCTGAAGTTTTGGGCTCTTAGTGACCGCAAACTGGCCTGGTTGTGCTGCGACTCTGCCGGATGTGAATACCGCCAATGTGAAGCTCCGTTAAACCGATTTTGTGTGCCACAGTGGCAGTGCCTGTGGTGACTGCCAGCGAGAAGATCCATCAACGACCATCTGCGCTGCCTAACCAGATCTTAGCACTACAGCGACAAGTGTTGATGATGCAAGGCCTGCTCTTCCTGCAAAAACAACAACATTCATCAACAACACTATCCCTGCTCCTCGCGACCTCCTCCACACCGAATGGACCTCTTTGTGCCAGACTTTGAGAAGGTTACTCCTTCAGAGAGACTAACCTGGTCCCTGTATGCGATCCATGCTTCATCATGTAGCCCTGAACCTTTTACTTATCCCTGGTCTAGCACAACCAGATGACTGTAAGTGATGCTTTGTGATTTTATGCACTCTATCTACCTAGAATTGTGAAATGGCTTATCTCTGGTTCAGCCATTGGATTTTTGTTGCTCTAGTATCATTTTATTCATTAAAATGTGCTCCAGTTTTCGAGATTGGTTTGTGATAAATACTTTACACATTTCCTCTGAGATAAGCTTGACCGCTTTAAGCCAAGCTACCAGAGGGTTATGCACAGGTTAATTTTGTGACTGGCAAGGATTGTGGTTAATGTCTGAGTGTGGCTTTCATCCCCTCAACTAATAACCCAATTTCTTACAGCAGTAGTTAAAAACTGACTTTGAAATGGGTCCATACTGGGCCCTATATTCATATTCTTAACAGGTACCACACAGATCGATTTCACAACAATAACTGCAAATACCCTTATAGCAATCGATGTCAGTAATGCAGTCTCTTAAGAGTATTTGCTTTTTCCACATGTTGTGTGTTTGTAGTTATTTCAATGCAATGTATGACTTGAATAGCTTCTAGTTATCTGGGTGAGTTGAGGTTTTGAGTGGGTAGTCATGACCATCTCTGAAGAAGATGAAGGCATTGTGAGTTTCTCACAGTGATTGTCAGTGGATCGTAAAGGGCTTAAAAAACATGCATATACACTCTTTGGCCTTTCTGCAGAGTGCACAGAGGCCACTGTCATATTTATGCCAAATATAAATGTGATTCTGTGAGAATGTAAGAGAAGGTGTACAGCTGTTGAAATATTGACAGCACCAAAAGAAAAGGCAACACAGTGCTTACAGATGAGTGAGTGTATTGTGTGTATGGGGGGTGGTTAAGTGGAGGTGAGTAAAGGAGCTACATGCAGAAGACAATGAAAAGACTGTGCGGGTGAGGAAAGATAGAACGTGAGATATGCTGAGGGAGGATTGCAGAATAATATGGGGAGAAAAAGGCTATACATATGTAACGAAGTCTGATATTTTCAGAATTGAAATATCTTCATTCCTTATTATTCATAAGAAAGCAATTTTTTTTATTTATTTGAAACTTATAACAAATGTTAGCAAAGTCCATAAATCTGTTTTTACGCATATATTTGTGTGTTATATGACTGGGTGCAATAACAGAAGACTCCGAGAGGCATCCAAATACTGGTTATTTGACACACTAGCACAGGGTTGTAGTTTACTTGTTTTAAGCTGAGTCCTTTATTACATAGGCCACGCCTCTTGCAAAGTATTCCTAGTTTCCTTTTTTTTAAAAACATATTTTTATTGGTTTTTTTCATTGTAAAAACAAATATAGCAGAGCAGGGCGTTGTGATACAAAATGGGAATGAAACAATATATTAGAAAGGAGTACAGAAGTATAAACGAGTATAAAAAAAGTCTCATATAATCATCAGCCAGTCGTTTGGTAGGGGAAAAGAGAGTAGAATTTAATGAAAAAGACAAAATGGTACTACTTGTAGTACTAACAACGGGGGCATTAACTAGAATTGGGGCGAAAGAGGAATATTTGCAGGGGTTGGCAGCAACAAGCATTTAGTTTCAGGAAAGTGACGTGGTAATTGTTGGTAAAAGCATGTTTATGTCATAATCGGATTAAGACCAGCTAGGTCAGATGGTAGGATGAAGGGAGGGCAGCGAAGACGAGGAGTAGCCTCTTCCTGTGTCCGCTTCTCCTCCAGGGCAAAAGTGAGGGTAGCGTGAGGTGGCAGTCTAGAGCAATGAGTTAATTATGTGGTGTCTGCCATGCCTGTTGCATTTTAGGTATTGGAATGTTGATTGTATGGTACGTGGGACTTCATCCTGTTCTACTAGTTGGAGGAATTTGGTATATAATGTGGCCCATTGTGTAAAGATGGGACGTTTGCGGAGATGTTGCAGCTCCTCATAAAGAAGGGCGTCTTCGTCAGCTCATCGCCATTTACCCATTGCCTCATGCTAGGCCGTCACCTAGGGGACTGTCGGTGCCCACCAGTAAAAGGTAAATGTTCACTTTGCTAGAAGGAGTGCTAATGCAGCAAATAGCTATGCCACTAGATTCAAGTTAGCCTGGCCGATGAAGGGTGATGCTTGTTTTCCGGTCCAAGGAGGACCTGGCATGGCAGTTCGGGCTGGACTGTTCTCATGGGGAGCATGGTCAAGGCTGATTTGCATATGGCTAGGTCCAAACTGGAATGGCGTAACAAGCAAAACATCAATGGATTTAGGCCCAGATCTGTGACTGGGAGTGAATGTTTGACATTGTTCAGCATTCCGTCCATCATCTGTTCTTTTTGTATTTAACACAGTGAATCAGACGTACTTTATATTGCTTTCGGCGTTTGAAAATCACCAATGCTTTCACCTCCCAGGTGCAGAGAGCCGAGAGTTCTGTGACCTCCCACAAAGTGTTGTGTACTGCTTGCCAATAGTGTTGCAGGGCTGGGCATGACTACAGCATATGTGTAAGATAAGCGTTGGGCATGTGACAGCGAGGGAAGTCGGTCTGTGCCTTTGGGTAATAGCAGTTCAGTTGTGCAGAGGGAAAATAAGCTCAGTATAGTACGGAGAATTTAATGCTTTTGAATCAGGAGTTATGTGAAACCTGTTGGGGGTGTTCTTTTACCTTGTCCACTCTTTGCCACGAAGAGACCTCACAACATCATCCTCCCATTTGTGTCATAGTATAGTAGGTCAGGTGTTCGTGAGTTCACAGATGGCTTTATAAAGCCATGTTATTTGGTGACGGCCGTCGCCCATAAGGAGTATTGCATGTAATACCGGCTGGGTAGGAGGTGCAGTGTTAGGTGAACCCCATAGGGCTCGGAAGGTAGCATGGAGCTGGTGATGGATAAGAAATTGTCCCAGGTAAAGGCCATAATCCACGATCAGCTGCTCAAAGGTGAGAAAGTGGCCCTCCAAGTACAGGTCACCAACCATGGTTACACAGTGATCAGTCCAATGCCACAAGACATACAAGAGCATGATACCACAACCTGTAATGGCCAGGGTGAGGGGGGGGTACAGCCTTAGGTAAAAGAAACCCACAGCGTGTGGCTACAGGAAAGGTTCCCTATTCATTGGTAGCTTTCTCTATATGTCTCTGTGCTGTCCAGCATGTGAGCCATTGTAGTTGAGCAGCTAGGAAATATACTTGAATGAGGGGGCACTGAGACAGCCATGTCCTACCCTGAGTTGGAGCTTTTTAATGGTGACCAGGAGCGCGTCAAGATCAGTGAAGGACGCGCTCAGAGGTATCACAGGTAGGTGTGTGAAGAAGTATAAGAGTGGGGGTAGGAGGTCCATTTTTGCTAGTGCAATTTTCCCAACCAGATCCAATGGTAATGGTTGCCAGAAGTGTACCAATGAGCAGATTCCACCTAAGGCTCTGCAGTAGTTTCCCCTCACAGAGATCAGATGGGGAGTGATACAGGCAAAACCTGTAAATAACAGATTGCCTCTTGGCACCAGGGAAGTTGTGCTTTCCCAAGGCGGATTGCATGCAGGGGATGATCTGAGGAAAGAGGGTATATTGCGGATTTTGTCCAATTAACATGGAGCCCTGCGGCCACGGCAAAAGCAATGAGGATGACATGAATAGGGAAGAGGTCAGCTGTTACATCTTGAAGGTAGAGCAGGAGATTATCTACATATAAAGATACAGCATGTGTTCTGTCTTCTGCTCCAATCCTGACCCTCCCCCCTGCACAGTTCTATAGCTAGCGGTTCCATTGTTGTTGCAAACAATAGTGGGGAGAGCTGTTCGGTGCCGTGCTTGATCGGGAAGACAGCAGCAATAAGGTGTCCTAGGTGAATCCGGGAGGACGGGTTGGTGTAAAGGAATTGGGGTACTCTAGCAGTCTTTGTCCTATGCCCATGAGGGCTAGTACCTGGAAAAGAAAAGCTTTCTCAAATCAAGTATGACACTGGCTACTTGTGGATACCATTATTTTACACAATCCTGAATGTGAAAAAAGGTACTGTATATTGTGGGAAGTGCTCCGACCTGGGACACACCCGTTCTGGTCCGTGTGGATTATTACAGAGAGGATCTGAGTATATCCGGTTGCTAGGACTTTCCACAGGATTTTATAATCTGCTCCAAGGATGGCAATTGGGCGGTAAGACCCCAGGAGTGTGGGGTCTTTATCAGATTTAAGGATCGTGACCAAGAGGAACTCTCGCAGAGGGTGTGGAAGCTCACCTATTTGGAGGGCTGCCTTGAACATTTCGATAAGGTGACGGGCAAGGAGCGTAGGGAACAGCACATAGTATTCAAGGGGTAACCTTTCTAGTCCTGGGTTTATATTGTGCGCTAGGTACTTGAGCCTGAGTGATCTCGGGTCTTGTTATAGCCACGTCAATGGTGAGCCTAGTGGAGACGATTATGTGAGGGAGGGGAATGTCCCTCAAGAATTCGGGTGATGCACTGGGGGCGCAGATGTCAGTGCCTTATAGAGGGAAAAGTAGAATATGTGGAATTCTTGTAGTATCTCATCCTGTTCAGTATTGTGGTCCAGGGATCAACAGTTATCTCCATGATGGGATTTACGGTATGATATTGAGGCTGAGTCAAGTGAGGAGGCAACCAGATTTCTCGCCTTCACTGTGAACTTTAGCTGCATGAGCCCTAAAGTTGAAACTGTAGGCTCTCCAACAGAGCACTGTCCTCTGTCTTTGCTGCAGTATATGTTGGAAGGGATGTAGAGGATATATCACCAGCCGTATTACGAGTTCCATAGGATATAATGGACTCGTAATACGGCTGGTGGTATATCCGTCACTTTACCGTCACTTTTGGGACGGATTAACACCTCCTCCAAAGTTGTAATAACCCCCTGAGTGTCTGAAGTCGTTACTTTTAGAATGCCATTGCTACTTCTGACGACACCATCACAAAACGTTCTTCACTAAATTCAGTAGCAGATACGCTAGATAACATCGAACTCCTAGCTAGCCACAATGTTTGCTTTACCAAGCTAAATTAGTTGTTTTGAAGAATTTTAAACCTGCAGGTACATTTGCTATTAACAATCTGTGGTTTAACTCTGCTTGTAAGAAAGGTAAGCATGCTCTATTAAAAGCTATTTAAGAAGGAGATAAGAGTGTGATCCCATTAGCTAGAGCACAACACATGGCAGCACTTGGGTCAAGTGAAGTTAATTGTATTGACAAACTCTTAAATGCAACAAGAAGTAAAGACACTATTAAATTTTGGTAGGGCTCCCAGAAATTCATATACAAGGTGCAACGTGGGAGAACCATTTAAAATCTCTGTATGTAACTACTTCTCCCTTTAACCCCAACTTGTATGTGAGTATCTGACACCTACAATACCATGAATTAAGTTGAGCTATCACACTGACCATACCATGACAATGGTGACTTTGCCACATAATGCAGGTTTCCCATCCAGACCAACATAGTCAAGCACCACTCAAGCATTAGTTCAGAAATGTGAAATAAATTTGCACTAATCAAAAACACATACTTAACACATGTAAATAGTTTATCCTGATGTCATGTACCAGGCAAGGACACATGTTGTAAACTAAAGGCAAGTGAGCCTTATGTAAACAAGGCATACCTTAGTCATTTCACATAGTTACTACCATACACTATGGACACATGCAAACATGTAACACCTCAAATTGTCACATATGTCAATATTAGGTCAAGGAGTCAGAACACATTTCACACACACACATGCACCAATAGTGATGTATCAAGGACTGAAAATACAGTGTGGACCAAGGCATCTAGGTCATTGGTCTTCTGAAAAGAAACTTTCTCAGTCATGCAAGGGTCATGTAAGCTCAGACCAATGTCCCACCCACAACCACAAGTTGTCAGTAAAAGTGTACCTTACAGATGGGCCACTGTACTGTGCAGGAAGGGGACATTCAGACCTACCTAATCATGCAATTAGACCATCAATGGGCCACTGACTGAGTGACTACATCACTACCCACACATCAGACGTGGCAAGCCTTACATCTTTCTGTGGAGGATCTGTAGAACCAAAGCACATGTGATGCTAAAATGACAGGTACACCAACCATGATGCAAGCCAACAGCCTGGATACACTCACAATTCTACTCACATGTGTATATGAACTATTACTCCTGCACCACATAGGTGTCCAAACAGCCAGGTCTCTGTTGAGTTATCTTTCATAGCAACAGCAGGTAGATATAACTATTTCCAATTTTGATTCTTGACTGAACCTTTCAGTTGACATCTAATCTGTGATTAAGCTACCATTGCCTATGTATCATGCCTACAACAGTATCTCCAAGGACAATGCTATGTAGCCACTTTCAGCTTATAGGCCATTAGCATGGTAGTAACATTCCTAGCCTCTGACACAAATATATGTGTACACAGAAATGTGTCATCAACTTAATTGTATCCAACATACATATTGCTAACTCTGATGAAAAATCACAAATGTCTATGTACATCCCTCAATTGCCAAGGGGGATTAATTTGCAAGAGTTGTGGAGATATTAACCTTGTATGTCATGTGACATGTCTGATGGACATCCTAGCCTCACATTATGCTGTCCCTTCTCAGAAACTGTAAGTGAACTATTGATGACTTGATTATGTCTGACTCCTTGTTGCACATAGACAAGATTCTTGAGACATTGCAGAGGACAGAGAGCAAGGACCTACATAGCTTACCGTCATGACATTGGAAGGATTTACGTTTTGGTGGGAATTAACAATCATCAGGGTAGAAGAAGTTGTATAATGGTACACATATGACACAGACATATGTGTGCCATTATATGCTATTGTATTGAGGGGACAACATAGATGAGCAACATGTTTCTAAATACATTTTTATGTGGCCACCTGTGTGCTACAGATGGCTACTGTACATCAGTGTGTCTACAGGAGATCTGTGACACTTTGCACTTAACACATTGTCAGAGCTAGCAATCTATAACATCACTCAGTCACGTGGCAAAGGGACAAACATGTGTTAGGTGGTTGTATGTCGGAACCACGCATTCCATTGCAACGCACTTTGTTACCACAAGTGTGTTACAACGAGAATGCCATTACTAAGCATATGCCTTACCACACATGCCTTTACAACAGATTATGTTGTAAAAGCATGTGTTTTAAAGGCAAAAGCGTGGTTTGCCCCCTGGCCCAATACGCCCCCAAACTGAAAAACCACCACCCCTGTCCTAAAACCTATCCCCCTGCACCTCCCTAAAACAATACCCGATCACCAGACCTAATTCCCCCGTCCTAAAGCCAAAAACCTACTCCACTCTAAAACCTAACCCCTACCCGCTCCCTAAAACAGTCCCACCAGCCACAAGCCCAACCCCCCTCTGCACTTAACCTGAAAATCACCCACCCTAAAACATAACCCCCTGCCCCTCCCTAAAACAGTAACCCCCCCGGCCCAATACCCCCCAAGCCGAAAGCCACCCTGGCCTAAAATCAAACCCGACCCCTCCCTAAAACAGTACCCACATCCCCAGACCCAATCCTCTGCCCTTATCTTGAAAACCTACCCTACCCTAAAACAGTGCCCCCACCCGCAGACCCAAACCTAACCCCCCACTGCCTGCCCCTCCCTAAAACGGTACCCCCACCCCAGACACAATCCTCCTGCCCTAATCTTGAAACCTACCCCACCCTAAAAACTAATCCCCACCCATGCCCCTCCCTAAAACAGTACATCCCTCCCCAGACCCAATCCCCCTCACCTTACTTCTACCCCAACCCTAAAACCTAACCCCCAATCCCCTGCCCCTCCCTAAAACAGTACCCCCTGCCCCCAGACCCATTAACCCTCACCTTACTCCTGCCCCGCCATAAAACCTAACCCCCACCCTGTCCCCTCTCTAAAACAGTACCCTCACCCCCAGACCCAATACCCTTTACCTTACTCCTAAGGCACATCACAGCCCGTTCTGAGGAAACATAATGATCTTTCCGTTTCCTCTAACAATGCCGGTAGCCTTCACTAGCATTACAACGCATAGCCTTTACTATGCATACTATTACAATCGTAGTAGTGGTATGTGCGGTAAAGGCTATTTGTTGCAGTGGTGCTTGCGTGGTAACGCATGCTTGGTAAAGGGTAGTCGGGGAAACAGCCGCATAGTAATGGTCTGTACTTACAACCCTGCGGCTTCTGTGCTGCCTTCAAATGCCCATCCAACTCAGGGTAGGCGACTGACAAAAGGCCGGCTGTGGTCCTCAGGGTTCACACTTTCTTGGCGATGGCACACCAAATCCCCTTCTTCTATTGCTCGTTGACCTGCATAGGTGACAGAGACAAAAAAGAATGTAATGTCTACATGTACCATACTAAAACAGGCAGGGTTAGCAACAAGTTAATACAACAAGCCAACACAGTCTGTCTTGAACATCCCCTCCAGTGTTAGATGAGCACTTACAATACGGGCATATGTGAGGTGGAAACAGGCAGGCAACATGCATCTCCAGCACCAGCTGTCATGTCATCACATATGACCAGACAGCAAACAAATATGAAAATATGATTTTTCAGGAGGGGTCTGATATACCAACTCCACTAACTATGTGCAACAGTCACAAGGTGGGTCAGGGAACATACATCAAACACTCTACACAATGTCGTAGGACTCAAAATCTGTCACCAAACATAAGTACATGGCCAGGAAGTCACCCATTCTACCACAACCTTGACACCATACAGACTTTAAGGACACTATCAGAAACATTGTCCATCTGCCTTTGCTTAGTATAACGAAGTAGAGTTTAAATAATGAGACCCATGTGCACATGGTGCACTTACCTGTTCCTCTGGTGCACCATGGAGCTGTTCATACAGGGGTAGGACCTCCTCCACCAGCTTCTCCAGCTCCTTGGGTGAGAAGGCAGGGGCCCTATCACCTGTAGGACATGGCATGATTGCTCCCAGAGGAGGTACACAGCAGCTTAGGACTTGGAGGTCTTGCTGACAGCAGTGTCAGGTTGTCAAGTGAGAGAAGCAGAATGTTATGTTAGTCACAACTGCTGATTAAGACATTGCCATTGGCGTACATCACCATTGGCCCTAGACCGTCAAAGGCAGCAATGTGTTCCAATGGCAATATTCACAGCAGTAGTATCCTCCTACCGCCATGACGCCTTCTGCCGGCAGACGTAGGCCATTTCCTAATGTCCAATACAGTAGGTCAGACAGCTGCCTTTTAAAGGTCCTTCGATGGTCAGAGAAGTTAATGTAATGTTGCATCATAAGCTGTGAAACATATCTGCTCCATTGTTTTCAGTGCTGCCTTTGACCAACCATGTATGAATATGCAGATTTTATAGATATGTTGTTATATTGATGTGATAAAAGTAATGTTTCATTAGTGGCATTGTCAGCACCCTCATGGAAATGAGATGGGTGGAATTTGTGCATATTACATTTGTAACATGGTAAGAATGTCAATATCACAAATATTTTTAGTGCCAAGCGTATCCATTTCCAAGTAATACTTGAGGAAAGGGGATAAGATTACAATAATGAGCCATTATATTCCTAGGTATGTGCTGTGTACACTATCACATGGCATGTCTGAGCATTATGTGTGACATATGTATCTTGACACAATGGACACAATGAGTGATAGACACACCTTATTGTTTTCTCTCATATAGTTACCCTGGCATGAGAATGTACAGACAACCTCCAGTGTACTGTCCACTAGCAAACCTGCAGACGATGGAGGATCGACATGTGAGTCAGATCTACAGACTGGATTAGCAGACACTCATGGATCTGTGTTGTCAATTGGAGCCAGGCCTGATGCCTGCCATTTGTCATCCCAATAGGATACCACCTATTGTACAAGTCATGTCAGTGCTGCATTTCCTGGCCACAGGGCCCTTTCTAAATACGGTGGCTCTAACTGTAGGGATGTCCCAGCATATGCTCACTCTGGTCCTGAAGGTTGTACTGTCTGCATTGTTGAAACACATGGACAGCTACCTCCGATTTCCACAACGTGAAGATTTGGCCCATGTGAAGGTTGATTTTTATGCTCTGACACACATCCCACATGTAGTGGGAGCCATTGATGGTACCCATGTAGCCTTGGTTCCCCCAAATGGCAATGAACAGGTGTATCGGAACAGGAAGAACTTCCACTCCGAAAATGTCCAAGTAGTCTGTTTGGCAGACCTCTACGTATCACAAGTATGTGCAAGGTACCCGCGTTCAGTCCATGATGCTTTCATCATGAGGAACAGTATTATCCCACTGCTTATGACATGACACAAAACAGAGAGGGCCTGGCTGGTTGGTAAGTCATATAAATAATGTGTGTCAGTATCCTATGTCTGCAGGCAAATGTTAGGATGTCCAAGATATGTTTGCACACATGTACTATTCCTTACAGGGGATTCTGGCTACCCAAACCATCCCTGGATGTTGACACTAGTGAGGTACCCAACAATGCCAGGGGAGGTCCGCTTCAATGAGGCCCATGGAAGAACAAGGCAAGATTCAGTTGCATTGATAAGTTTGGTAGAGCCCTCCTCTACTCACCTGTCAAAGTGTGTCAAATCATTGTGGCCTGGTGCATGCTCCACAACCTTGAACTGAGACGTCAAATCCCTATACACCAGATGAGGGGGAGCTAGCAGTTCCACTGGGTGAGAATGCAGAAGTGCCAAGTGAGGATGACAGTGACGAGGATGACTGTGGATACATCCGAGCAGATCTCTCCAATTAGTATTTCAACAGCCTGTAGGTATGTGTTGTTCTGTAGAATGATGAACTCAGTGGGGTATTGGTGGGTTTAGAGATGTTTGAGAAAGGTTTTTGTATGATCATGGGACAAGTTATTAGTTGCTTAGCATTACATTGCTTAGGTGTGCATGCAAAATAGTACATGGAGTTGTGAGTATTTTAATAATCTCCTTTGTTGATGTTTGCCACAATGCACATTCAGCATAACCATTGTATTTGGGACATGTCTTCATAGGTCTTTATTACCATTACCTGCTTATACCTTTTCTTTTACAATTTTACTTTGCAGATTTCTTCACAATGTCATTCTCATGTGGTCAATTCTGACTTGTGTCACTGGCATGTGGGATTTGCAGGTCTGACAAGTGAAGTGAACATGAATAGATCTAGATGATGTATAGCATTATATTGATGGTGTCTGAGTTCCATGCCTAGACTGTCAGGACAGTGGGATGGCAGTTGTCTGTTCCACACAATAGACCTGTTTGCCATGTAATATGGGTCCAATGGTGTCATGTGTGTGGGCTTGTGTCTATGACACATGTCATCCTGTGCATTCCACAATCTCAACCTTCTCATTGGTTTGATAATGGTACTATCTTACTTGAATGTAGCTGTCACTGTGTTTCCTCAGTGTAGGCCACTGTTCATATGTGTCAAGACTGACATAGCTGAGTAGCATGCCTACAGATACCTGACCATGGTAAGTAGACAGTTCCATGACTGGGGACATTTGTACTGACCTCTGTCTGTATTATAGGATATGGACATTTTGGAGGTGCGGTATGGGTATGTGATAAGGGTTTAGCTGATGAAACATTGAACCAATCTATTTGCCTATTTGGATAGACAAAGACTGACATGTCCCTAACCTCAGTAGTCTGCTGTGTTGCTTTATATTGTTCATGTTATCTCCCAATTCAGTACTGAGTCACCAGACCGATGCACAATGTAAAGTGGAAACTGACCTGTCCATCAAATTAGGAGTAACCATTGTACCTGGGCATATGTATCAGTTTACTCCAAGTGAAGCACACTTCATACATGTGGGTTCTCCCCAGGTGAGTATATTTCAATGGGTGGTGGGAGGTAGAGGGCCAGTTTAGCAGAGGACACATTTGTAACTGTATGTTGGTGGTATTGTACTGTCAGATGCCCATGGCACTGCTGTCATTGCCCTAGACTGTCTAATTGTGGAGCATTCTGGTGGCTTTAGTTGACATGCAAGGCTATGCTCTGGTTTTCTCAAAGGATGAACAGTGTCTGCTGGGAGTTGTAGTGCAATCAGTCCCTGGACTGTGGCCCCAGGTGGGTTTACTTGACATGTGGGATGCCAGAGATGGGTATTTGGACTTTTGGACACAGGGGTGGTGAGTTGGTTGGCTGCTAATTTGTCAAAAGGTGATAAATGAGCATGCAAGACAGAACTTTTGGGTAACATTATCGGTGTAGTGACTTACCAGACTCCACTCCCCCAGGTATTCCTGTCAAGCCCTCAGGATGCAGGATGTCCAAGTCCTTCTCCTCCCATGATGTGAATGTTGGGAGAAGAGGTGGGGTCCCACCACCAGTCTTTAGGACCTCCAGCTGGTGCCTTGCAGCCATGGTACTGACCTTTCCCCTGAGGTCATTCCACCTCTTCCTGATGTTCTCCCTGGTGCATGGACAGTTGCCTACAGAATTCACCTTGTCAACTATTCTTTGCCATATCTCCATTTCCCTGGCAATAGAGGTTTGTTGGACTTGGGCTCCAAATAGGTGTGGCTCTACTTTGATGATTCCGTCCAGCATGACCCTCAACTCATCGTGAAGTGGGGATGTTTTTGTGGGGACATGGTGATGGTGGAAGACATGTAAAAATTAAAAAGAAAAGGTGAGAAGATGTGGGTGCTGTGTTGTGAGTGGGTGATGAGTGGTGTCTGATGTGTGGAGAAAAAAGTTGTGTGATGTGTATGATGTTCAGGTGTTGGGCGAGTGTTTAAATGTCTATTTTAAATGTGGAGATGTGCCTATTCTATGGTTCTGTATTTTTAAATGGTGCTCTGTCTTCTGTGTACACAAAGGATTGTGGTGTGTGAAGGAGTGTGATTTATAGTGCAGTTTGTAGGTCTGTTGGGTGTGTCAAGTGTGTGGTATTCAAACTGTCCAATGTGGTGTAGTCTGTTACTGTGCTCACCACCGACCTCCATCCGCCATGGTTCGCACCATAATTGGTTTTCGCCATGGAAGAACCACTATTGTGATTTGTGGGTCAAAACTGGTTCGGAGGATCCTTGGCAGGCTGACAGAGCATGTGGTGAACCACCTCTTTCCCGTCCTCCTGAGTCCCGGCGGTCTCTGGATTTTGGCTGGGTTTTGGCGGTCCTGGTTGTATGACTCATAATACAGCAGTCTGTATGGCTACCAACATGGCGGTCTTTTGGCAGCAGCCACCACAGCGGTCTTTCCATAAGACCGTCAATCTCATAATGAGGCCCTCATTCTAGATCATTATTTTATTTTTGCCAGCAAATTGTACTCAAATTTATATATTTCAATTTGTATGTTTACCACATAGAATAAACCATCCCAACCTCTACAGTCCTTCAAACAAATATCCCAGGATGAATTTATGGATTTGGTCAAAGCAACCAGACCTTCTGGTTGCCCTTCTGACCCTTGCCCACCACAAATCTTCAAGAACATCCTTCTATCTACTTCTGCTGCCATACCTGTAAGAAGAATCATCAACAACTCTTTAACTTCAGGGACTTTTCCTGCAGACCTGAAAAAGGCATACATACGACCTTTATTAAAGAAAACAAACCTAGACCCGCAAGACCCCAACAACTACAGACCAATCACAAATGGACCTTTCCTGGGCAAATTGATAGAAAGAGCAGCATTCGCCCAGATGTCACAATTCATTGAAGACAATTCTATACTTTCAAACTTCCAAACTGGATTCCGCCCAGGAAGAAGCACTGAATCAGCACTCATGGCAATCTGGGACGATCTTAAAAACACAGTCGACCGAAATGGAGTTGCTGCACTACTTCTCTTGGACCTCTCAGCTGTCTTTGATACGGTTGACCATGACACCCTAACTCAAAGACTCCACAAAGCCGGCATACAAGGGATTGCTCTCGACTGGATTACTTCCTATCTTCAAAAAAGATCTAATATCATTCACTCGCCCCCCTTCTCGTCCGAACCCTACCTCACAAAATCAGGGGTCCCCCAAGGGTCAATCATCTCACCTATGCTTTTCAACATCTACATGATATCTTTACCAGAACTGATCAATGATTTCCATCTCACATGCTACAACTATGCAGATGACACACAAATACTACTTAAATTAGAATGCCCCAAAAACATTGAAAACTCACAAATCTTCAGTTGCCTCAGAGCCGTTGATCAGTGGATGACCTGGAGCCATCTCAAACTAAATACCTCCAAAACAGAAATACTCATATGTGGTGACTGGAAAAATTATGACCCTCTGTGCGTCTGGCCTGACGATCTCGGACCACCTCCTCAATTATCCAAGGAAGTTAAAAACCTAGGAATCACCATGGATTCCAAGTTAACTATGAATGCCCAAGTAGACAAATTAGCACGCACAAGCTTCATCACCTTAAAGACTTTACAACGCATCTTCCCCCACCTCGGATTTCCACACAAGGTGCAAGCTACTATCTCGCTTGTACTATCCAAACTGGATTATGCCAATAGCCTCTACCATGGATCATCTCTATCTGTTATGAAAAAAATACAACGTATCCAGAATTCTGCAGCCAGGCCACATTACATATAAAGCCACAAGCCCACATCTCCCCTGCCTTGAGAGCACTACACTGGTTACCCGTTGCCAGAAGATGCACTTTCAAGCTGCTTTGTATCACCCACAAAGCTATACATGGAACAGGACCGCTTTTTATCAGAAAGAAAATTACCAAATACATCCAACAAAGAACCCTCCGCTCAAGATTGGCACCCCGCCTTAGAACACCACCATACAAGAAAAAGACTATACGTGGACATCCTTCTCCGTCCAAGCAGCCAAACTATGGAATTCATTACCCCCAACTATAAGAGCCACAGATAACTTTCTTGTCTTCAGAAAACTACTCAAGAGTTGGCTCTTTCCTTCATTACCACCTTATTCAAACAACTGTGAACTGCATATGCCTATGTTGATAAATATTTTTTCAGATTATATGTATATTTCTATTTATTTATAGTTTCTTTAGAAAATATGTATTGCTACTATGTCATAACAATAAAATACACACACACTCTTTAAACCTGTTTGACTAAGTATTTTTTACCCATGGTTCTAATTATGTATTGTATGTGCATGTGTGTGTGTATTCATGTGTATGTGTGTGTGTATTCATGTGTATGTGTGTGTGTGTATATGTATATATATATATATATGTATATATATATATATATATGTATGTATGTATGTGTATATGTTATTTCTGTGCTTGGCATGATCGTGGATCATTGCATGGCTCCTGGGTGGGTTGTTACACTAGATATCTATGAATTCCTGCTCTCATCTTATCACACTTATCTACTCATCACTCTTATGTCATGTCTCTATCAAACTATTCTCCATTCTCACTCTGACTCATCCCAAATCCCTTCTACCACTTTCATCTCCTAAATATCTATGCCTAAGCTCTTCCCTCCGCTTCCACATCTAACTCACCAAACCTCACTCTACTACTGTGACCTCCCACACAACCTTACTAAATTCTCCTGCATTTATCTCACCCTGCTACTATACTCTCCCTAACCCTTCCACATACTCTTCCCCCTCCGCCCCCCTTTACTCATCCCAAGCCTTTGGGTTGAGTAAATGAAGGATATACTCCCAATTAACATTTCTGGATTTCTTTCCTCCTCCACCCCTCCATTACTCCAGTCAATCTAACTAACAAACTCTCATATCCGCGGCTCAAATTAACTCATAATAATACTAAAACTATACTCATTATTTAACAATACTAATCCATCACTAATTCTTGTTGGGTTCCAGAGTAGTGTGCTACTCATCGAAAAGCGCTTCGACTCCTCGTCAGGGGTAGTAAGCGCTATATAAACACGATTACAATACAATACAATACAATACATACCTTCATTTAATTTTCTTATACAAAATAAAATATTCATCTTCTTCATTTATGTGGTCTAAAGCCTATCAGGTGATTCAAAAACGATTATGAAGATATTTCCTAGGGGAAACATCCTTTACGACGAAGTTTTAATGACGAAGTCGTGGTTAACGAAAGCGCAGCAACGCTTTTTTTAACCACAACTCCGTTATTTTGTGCCTTAACTACGTATGTTCTGAACAGCGAACATGCGTGGTTAAGGTACAAAGAAGGGAGTCGGCTAAGGAGGACGACGCAGGTGATGAGGGGATGACTAAGGTAAGTGGGGGGTTTTGGGGAGGGGTGGGGGTCAGGGTGTTTTAGGTTTTGGGGTGGGGTTGGGGGGTGGGGTGTTTTAGGTTTTGGGGAGGGGGTGGGGGGTCAGGGGGTTTTAGGTTTTGGGGTGGGGTTGGGGGGTGGGGTGTTTTAGGTTTTGGGGAGGGGTGGGGTGTCAGGGGGTTTTAGGTTTTGGGGTGGGGGTGGGGTTGGGGGGGTGGGGTGTTTTAGGTTTTGGGGAGGGGGTGGGGGTCAGGGGGTTTTAGGTTTTGGGGTGGGGTTGGGGGGTGGGGAGTTTTAGGTTTTGGAGAGGGGGTGGGGGGTCAGGGGGTTTTAGGTTTTGGGGTGGGGTTGGGGGGGTGGGGCGTTTTTGGTTTTGGGGAGGGGGTTGGGGGTCAGGGGGTTTTAGGTTTTGGGGCGGGGTTATGGGGTGGGGCGTTTTTGGTTTTGGGGAGGGGTTGGGGGTAGGGGGTCAGGGGGTTTTAGGTTTTGAGGCAGGGTTGGGGGTGGGGCGTTTTTGGTTTTGGGGAGGGGGTGGGGGGTCGGGGTTTTAGGTTTTGGGGCGGGGTTGGGGGGTGGGGCGTTTTTGGTTTTGGGGAGGGGTTGGGGGGTTTTAGGTTTTGGGGTGGGGTGGGGTTGGTGGGTTGGGGTGAGGGATGTAGGATCAATGGTGCCTATTACTAATGCTTTTATCAGGAATGCCTTTACAACAAAATATCGTTGTTAAGGCATTCGTGGTAAAGGCATTAGTAGTAACAACGAGGTCAGTGTTCCGACCTCGTTGTTAAGGCACTAGTTGTTTCGGAAGTCGGTATTCCGTCGTATAACCATTTCCTAGTACAAAACAAATTATTCAGAATGTGTTTCTTAAATAATTAAGTTCATGTATTTGCGTGAGATTACATTCTGTAAATTATCTGTTACTACTATGGAAAAAAGTGTATGTTATCCATAAACAATATATTTCCTATGTATGAAGTGGAATAATAATATTGTGGTTACTCTTTAAAGTTTTTGGCCCTAGCATTGTTTAGTGTTTGCAGTCAATTACCAACAATTTTATGTGTCAATGTCCAAACTGTAGCAAATATTCCAGTAGTTTTGAGAAATGTCATTGTCATAATAATATTTTTTTTTAACTGAACTATATGTTATAAATAATTTTGAAACATTACTGAACAATATAATTAGGAACAACATGCTATATTAATATGGGTAATGAGTATTGGTTGTCAATAACAAATTTCTTCACATGCAAACAATGGTTATATTGTTTAAAATGTTAACTATATTAAATGTCAGTCAAATAATTACTATGGTGAACAACAAGAGAATATTAATAGGACAAATGGCGGAAATATAAATTTGGATCCCAAATAAAAACCTACAGCAAAGTGTATTTCTTAATAAATAAATTTTCAACAAAATTAAAAACCACCTACATTAACATTACTATGTGGTCGAATATTAAAAAACAGCAGATTAGTGTTCTTAAAAAAATCCTTTTATGTGAAAAATGAAATATTTAAAAGCCCAAAGTCATTGTTTGATAGATGTCAGAATACCTATTCCAGCATTTACTAAGTGAGGTGTTTGGACAAAATATTGTAAACATAAATATTGTAGGACAGAATATTGTGTCAAAAATATTGAGGACGAGAATATCATGAATGTCATTTTCTATGGGTAAGTAAAGTTTTACTATAGATAACTCCAGCTATATGTACCTTGACGATATATATATATATATATATATATATATATATATATATATATATATATATATACTGTGAACAAGACCAGTAGGTCGAAATGCGTTGGTGGTGATGGTTGGTGACTTTTTTGACTGCAAATAAAGACAAGAGTTAATTTTTCTCCTGGAGTGCAGTGCTGCAGCTGTTTTCAACTGTTTGTTTTGGGAATATATATATATATATACATATATATATATATATATATTTGTATATATACACATATGTGTATATATATATATATATATATATATATATATATATACACAAGTATATATGTATATATATATATATGTATATCTATCTATCTATATCGTCAAGGTATGTAGATCTGTAGTTAAGAATAAAACATTTATACTTACCTATTTGTACTAACGTTCTCAATGTTCTTGTCCTCATTATTTTTGACACAATATTCTGTCCACACAATATTTGTCTTTCCGATATTCTGTCACTGATCCGCAATGTAAACAAGGTTATTATGCAATTATTATTTTTCAATCTAAAGTCTAAATAAACAAATATAGATTTTACAAGTTAAACATTAGCCGACTCTCTGTTGGACCATATAATTGGTTGTAGTTTGTCAAGGTCCCCTCTGCCATGATGAGAAGCTCTTGCTCTGTGAATGTTGGAGTCCTGTGACCAGTCCACTGAAGACTAGGGGGCATGTTAGAAAATACCTGCAAGGAAGCATGTATGCCTATTTGAAGGATGGTTACATCAATGTATATGTAAAAAAACTCAGCATCTATCCACAGTCAAGGACGTTATACACAGCAAACAATTACTTTTTATAGAAACTCACACATATGTTGATATTGAATAATATATCCTATATAGTTTGTAAAAAGTGATATAAATCATAATGTGTGTGTCAATAAGTGGTCAATTTTAAGCTAATTTGATGTACAATGTAAGATTTTTTAAACAATGAAACAACCCTGTTGATTAATTTTGTGTGAGTGTGATAAGAAATGAGAAAATGTTTACAAATACATTAAACATTATGTGCATTGGTTTACAATGTAGGTTTCATTTTTTTTTATTTGGTTTTCCAGAAATGTCATAGAGGGCTTCAGGAAGTCAAGGTCTTCACACAGGTCAACATGACTCAGAAAGTCTGGTGGTCGAACCTATAAGAAAAAGTACCACGGGCTTTAATCAGGGTATTTGAGATTAAGATCTCCCTTGCTGTTGGGTGGCTTTGCAAGCAATGGTGCTGAAACAATTTTCAGAGTGGGGGTGCTGCCATCAATGTTGCATCACGGAAGTCATAGTGATTGTGAAAAATCATGTCACCACACAAAGAACAAATGCACTAAATTAGCCACGCCCATTGAGCAGCATACTGGTAAGGGTGTTCTGTGTGTCTAGCGGTTAGTTTTGGAGCATACTGTCACAAAAAACATGGTGTGGTAGCACACTGTCATTTACAGACAACACATTTCCCACTGAAATGCCCACTAAATTTGCAAAGACATAAACTTTTACTGATAAAACAATAAGATGTGTATAAATGATGAGTGACAGTTTTCAGTGAATATTTGTCTTTTGCACATCACCAAGTAAAGTATCTTGATCTGATTTGATCCTATTAAATTCCATCACACGTCATCATTAACAAGCATTTGCACAACCAATAGGCCTTGCCTATGTCAGAACTATTGGTTTTGCCAATGTCTTTTAGCCATGTTTTACAGCAGCTTGATCTCTAGCAGCATGGCCAAAAGTTTGGGGCATGACGTAGAGGAGAGTGATGTACAGTGGAATGGTGTACAGTGGAGATGCATAGAGAGGAGTGGAGTGGCATACAGTGGAGTGGCATTGGGTGGTTTAGAGTGGCATGGCATAGAGTAGAGCTGCATAGACTGTTGTAGAGTGGCGGAGTGTGGTGAGCAGTATCGTGGCACAGAGTAGAGTAGTGCAGAGCAGAGTGGCCAAGAGTGACAGAGAGTAGAGTGGCATAGAGTGGGGTGGCATGGCATAGAATGGCTTAGATTGGGCAGGAGTGATGTGGAGTTGTGTGGTGTAGAGTGGTATAGAGTGGAGTGGCTTAGAGTAGAGTGGTGTAGATTGCAGTAGATTGTTATAGAATAGAGTGGGGAGAGTGGCAAAGAGTGGCATAGAGTAGATGGATTAGAGTGACATAGATGGGTGTGGAGTAACGTAGAGTGATGTAAAGTAGAGTGGCTTAGAATAGAGTGGAGTGTCATACAGCTGATTGGCATAGAGCAGAGCTGCATAGAGTGGAGTGGGGTACAGTGCCTTGGCATGGAGTAGTAGATTAGTATAGAGTGGACTGGAGAAGGTGTAGAGTGGAGTGGTGTAGAGTGCCATAGAGTGGCATTATGTGGAGTGAAGTGGAGTAGCATAGAGTGGAGTGGTACAGAGGGACATAGAGTGAAGTGGTGTAGAGTAAAGTGGTGTAGATATGAAGTGCTGTACAGCCGAGTGGTCTAGAGTGTCGTAGAGTGGGCTAGAGTAGTCATGGAAAAACAGACATGAACATCTGGTAACAATTGGCTCACAGGCATACGCTGGACATTGTGGTCCACGGCTGCTGGATGCTGGCGCTTCAGACACACTTCCTGGAAACATAGTGGGCTCAGGCCCTGCTAAGGGGGTCTCCCAGAAACAGCATTTTCACTTCATCCAATTGAATTATCTGCACCATACCTATCTCACGCTGCACTGCATTGCAGATGCAGGGTTTTAGATGCAGGCTTTCTCTATATGGTGCAGGAGTGTCCGGTGATTGGGTGGATGTGGGTAGAGATTGTGAAGACTATCTCTGCACTGGTTGACTATATAGTTTTGGCCACAGCAGAATTTTTGTAGCATTTGACACAGGTCCAAGGGGGATAAATAGCTTCATAGATTTATTGACTTCACATTTATCCTATATGAGCAGCAAATAGCAATGTTCTGGAAGTCACCAGCTGCACCGATGTGCAGTGCTGGCTTTCTGCATGTTGTTAAAGTTGGCAAAGGAAGAGTCAGATGTTCTTGTGGAGTCCCGCAGACAAGGTGGCTCCGGACAGGAGGTGATGGAATGGGATGTATCCATTCAGAACCTGGAAGTGAAGAACGTCATGAGACACCCCCCCTTAGGCATTCTGTGACACACCTCTTCATGTCTTTCTTCCTCCAATTAGACACTTAGGGGGTCATTCTGACTCCCGCCGGCCGCGGTAACCGCAGGGCCGGCGGGAGCCGCCAGAATACCGCTGCGCCGTCAGAAGACCGCCGCGGTTATTCTGGGTTTCCCGCTGGGCTGGCGGGCGACCGCCAGAAGGCCGCCCGCCAGCCCAGCGGGAAACACCCTTCCATGAGGGTGCCGGCTCCGAATGGAGCCGGCGGAGTGGAAGGGGTGCGACGGGTGCAGTTGCACCCGTCGCGATTTTCAGTGTCTGCATGGCAGACACTGAAAATCTTTGTGGGGCCCTGTTACGGGGGCCCCTGCAGTGCCCATGCCATTGGCATGGGCACTGCAGGGGCCCCCAGGGGCCCCACGACACCCCATACCGCCATCCTGTTCCTGGCGGCCAAAACCGCTAGGAACAGGATGGCGGTATGGGGGTCGGAATCCCCATGGCGGCGCAGCAAGCTGCGCCGCCATGGAGGATTCCCCAGGGCAGCGGAAAAGCGGCGGTACACCGCCGGTTTTCCGTTTCTGACCGCGGCTGTACCGCCGCGGTCAGAATGCCCATGGGAGCACCGCCAGCCTGTTGGCGGTGCTCCCGCGGTCCCCAACCCTGGCGGTCTCGGACCGCCAGGGTTGGAATCACCCCCTTAGGCTTTTATTATTGGGGCATTGCAACCTAAACATGCTAAGGGAGGGCGAGGGGGCATTTCGTGTGGCGTGTTGACATGGATTAGTTGTGAATGTGGTTAGTAGCCAGCGAGGGGGGCAATGGGATACCCTAGAATTGACTAGTCCCCATATGGTGCTTGTTGGTTATGGATGTGGTGGTATCTGACGGTGTAAGATGATGTGCATTCTTATTGTAATGTTGCATATTCGATATTGAGGGCATTGCGGGTGTGCTAATTAGACTCCAAAGGGTTTGTTCTTATGCTGTAGGTTGTAAAACCAATGAAGAGATGGAAATCAAACCATCAGGTAATAATTGCAGATACATCAAGACAGGGCACATTTGCTTAAAATTCTTCCTTCTTAACAGGGGCACTAAAAATTGCGGTCCAGTTTGTTTGTAATGACTGCAGAAAAAAATAAAGTATAATGTGTCTTGGGGAGAGAAGCCATCATAATCACAAATGCCAGGTTGGCAATTGGGATCTACTGGATTAGCCGCAGTAAAGATGGTGCAGAGTATTAGGCTAATAATACTACTAATAATAATAATAATAACCTTTATTGCGTGATTAATATTAACCATTGCAGTATGACATAAGAGCTCATTGATAAAGTCACATAAAAGCGCAAAACACATACCAAATGGTCATCATAAAAATACATTGAGAGATTCTTAAACAATTTCCAGTTCAAAGTTGCATAAACACTTAGAGGGTCATTCTGACCCTGGCGGCCGGTGGCCTCCAGGGCCACCGACCACGGGAGCACCGCCGACAGGCTGGCGGTGCTCCAATGAGCATTCTGACCGCGGCGGTTCAGCCGCGGTCAGAAGCGGAAAGTCAGCGGTCTCCCGCTGACTTTCCGCTGCTCATTGGAATCCTCCATGGCTGCGGAGCGCGCTCCGCAGCCATGAGGATTCTGACCCCCCCTACCGCCATCCAGTTCATGGCGGGAAAGCCGCCATGAACAGGATGGCGGTAGGGGGGGTCGCGGGGCCCCCGTAAGAGGGCCCCAAAATGTATTTCACTGTCTGCCTTGCAGACAGTGAAATACGCGACGGGTGCAGTAGCACCCGTCGCACCTTCCCACTCCGCCGGCTCGATTACGAGCCGGCATCCTCGTGGGAAGGTCGTTTTCCCCTGGGCTGGCGGGCGGTTTAACTGGAACCGCCCGCCAGCCCAGGGGAAAACTCGTAATACCCGCCGCGGTCTTTTGACCGCGGCGCGGTAATTTGGAGGGCGGGATCCTGGCGGGCGGCCTCCGCCGCCCGCCAGGGTCATAATGAGGCCCTTATTCTCTTTATACCTATATCTATATCTGCACCCTAGAACTATATTAGGAGTCAGACCAGGCTTTAACAATGTTAAGTGCTACTATGGTGGTTTAAGGAGCAAGGGGCGCTCTTCAGATACAGACAGGCGGACTCTAAAAAATTAAAGTGCTGATCTGATGTTTAAAGTGCGGGGCATTTCAAGTGTAAGTGTAATGGTTTAAAATGCAAGGGTTGAGCTTCAGACACACATCAGACAGGCTCTGAGAAGTTCAAGTGCAAATGAGATTAGTTAAAGTGCAAGAGGTGATCTATAAGTGCTATTAGAGAGTCTTTGATACCTTGGACCAGGCTTCCAAACGACCTTCCCAAGAACCGAATAAGGTAATGTGCATATGAGGCAGTCTAAAATCTGGAAACAAGTGTTAGTATTTAGACCTTACGTGTCCAAATGATAAATGCAGGAGCATATGCATAGAAATGCAAAAGGACAGAGTTAAAGGATTAAAGCCCTAGGTGGCCATCCCACTCTGGTGGCTGCTGGAAGTTGCCTCTGCCAGTTTCTCAAATCTCTGTAGAAATTTTACAGTGGCACTGCTTAATCTGAGATCTCTAATGTCAAATCAGGCCAGAACTGCCTCCCTGCAGGATCTGATGCCTCTCGCGTCCCATCTTCTTTGTATGAGCAGGCACCGGTCCTATTGTAAAGCCGGGCAAATGCACAGAACATGGATGATGTCCTCTGGTCCATGTTGGCATTAATGGAATCACTCTCAATTTCTGCATCTCTTCCAGGCCAGTAAATAACAGCTGATAGGTGAAAGCCCCAACCTCTTATCTCATTAGCTGAGACTTTGTTTTTTCCTTAAAGGGCTCGCTGAGATAACTCTGAGGTTTCAGCAGCTCGTATGTTGAGATTGTCAGCGAACCGTGTTTTTGTCATGCTAGTGTGGCCTTGTCTTCAAGCAGAGAGACCCATTCACTGCTTATCTTTATTATCCTTTTGAATTACTAAAGACTTAATGATAAATCCCAAGCAGGCTGCAAATTCAAGGAGTTCAAAGACTGATGTAAATAAGATCCTGCCTGGGCACTGAGTGTGGAGTTCAATTCAACCTATATGTGATGGGCCAGAGATTCTACTTTAGGGGACCTTAATTTGTGGCATTGAAATGCAAACACCCCCATATGTTCCAGCGCTTCCTTAGTAATCACAAATTCAAGTCGGATCTGAGCAGGTGACAGAGGAGCTGGAAGATTACTCTATAGATCTTGATTAGCATCTTGTCCAATAAATGGCAGTCTTTCCCCTTGAGGACCTTACTCCCATAAGCCAGCTTAGGCACAACATTTGCCTGAGCTACCTGCAGGATAGAAGACAGGGTAGGGCTTTTAAACCTAATGGCGAGAGATCTAAGGCCAAAAGACAGTGCGTTTCCTTTTCTTTTAATTTCTTCCAACTGATCTGCATATTTTCCATTTGCATTGTAATAGACACCCAAATATTTAAAGCCGGAGGTGGACTCAAGCCGGTCTTTCTCCAGGAACCATGTTTTTTTTATTTTTATATATTTTTATTATTATTTTTCCAACAAACATTCAAATAACTACTTATCCCTCAGCCCCCTGCCCCCACACTGTACTTCTATTTCGGTTCGGATCCCTCCAGGAACCATGTTTGACATTTTGATCGGTTGCCTTTGAGAACCAGGATCTTAGTTTTGCTTTTGTTGATTACTAGGCCGTTCTCAATTGAAACAGCCAATGTTGCATCAAAAAGGCACTGCAAGTGACCTTCGTACAGCTTATTAGGACCAAGTCATCAGCATTTAACAAGTTTGAGAGTCAAAGCCCCCCAACTTAGGTGGGTGAGAGTTTATTGCATTTAATGTTGCCGTTAAATCCAATAGGAACAAATTAAATAAGGTAGAGGTGAGAAAACAACCCAGCTTAGGTCTCTGCAAAGTTTTTATTGGTCTGGAAAATCAAGACCCTTCACCGATTTTAACTGAGATCCATGTTTCCTTGTGTAAGAGCTCCAAAGCTCTGAGAAGGTTGGCCAATATACTAAGATTGGCTCATTTAAGCCATAGCTTCTCTCTGTCAACTTTGTCAAACGCTGCTTTAAAGTCAATGGACCCTAGATAGATTCTGTGGCCATTTACCCTAGCCTGGTCTGATAATAAGGAAATAGCCATGAGATTAACTGAGGTTCCAAAACACACAATAAATCCTGTTTAGTGGGATGATGTTGTTCACCTCAGCCCATGCATGTAGCTCCTCCAGTAATACTCTTACAAAGTATTTAGCGTCATTATTGATGAGAGCTACCAAGCGGTTATTTCCCGGGGCACCCCTGTCACAGCTGTTGTCTATTGGGTCTAGTGTTGAGCCATGCCATGAAGGTGGGATGCGGTTCAGCTGCAGAATGGTAGTGAGCCAAATGTTTGGACTTATTGGATCTTCTTTGTAGCTGGCTTGTGGTATGCCGTTTGGGCCTGGGGCTCCTTCCTTGTGCCCTTTGGCTATCTGTTTCTGAACTTGGCTCGGGGTAATATGGCCCTGCATCACCTCTTGGTTCTCTCATGCATACTTCTCGGACCGTCCCTATCCCTGTTGTAGATCCCGGCATGAGGCTCGGTATTATAATGGTCTTTAAGAAAGTGATACCAGGTTGCTTCAGGAATATTTGAGTAGGCTACAGCAGAGGTAGCTCTCCGTAGGCCAATAATTCTCTGCCAAACATTTATGGAGTTTGTGGATCTGCTGTTGTACAGTAATTTGGCCCAAAATGTTTAAAATGAGTCAGTAGAAACAGTGATGTGCATTTGGAACCATCTTAAGATATAGTTTCATATAGAAGTTGGTCTGCATTATAACATGAACCCTGATTGTTGGTTTGGCAAGCTCTTTCTGGTCTCTTGATAGACAGCTCCACTTGAGGTAATTGGTGCAAATCCACAGAAGACCAGCCTTCTCAATCTTCTCTGAATTCTTAAAAAGCTCACTTCTCCTATACTCCGATAGGCAATTAATCAAAAACTTCAACCATCTATATAGAGTACCATCTTGAAGGAAAGGCAGTCTTTCAGAATCAGCCATTTTAACTTGAGCTTTGGTCTAGTCCGGATATTAAACCACTTAATGAGGGGATTCAAACCAACGGCATCACTCAAATGAGGGAGACCCACTTCTCGGTGGATGATGTAGGAAGGTGTGGACCAAGGGACACCCAACAACCTTCTAGAACATTTGTCTTTGTCTATAGTGAGGCAACTCCCATGTATCCCCACACATCCCCCCATAAATGGTAAATGAGACACAATAGGCCTGATACAATTTGAGCATTGCTTCGGGAGGCTTCTTACCCAACCTGGAGGTAAAGCCACTAATCGCCCCAATTGTCCTCAGTCTGGACAATTTCTTGTTCGACAAAAGGGATGACCAAAAACATGCACAGTCCAAGGTCACCCCCTAAGTACAGAAATGAGGGAACATTCACCAATACATGGCCATTAGCAGAGAAATTTCTAGTTTTCACAGTCATCACATAGGATTTACTGTAATTGGTAGACAGGTAGATCTGAACCTTCCATAAAAGAAACAAATGAGCCAATTAATTGTTGAAGCCCCAGTGTGGTCCGAGACTAAAGGACTGCACCATCTGCGTAAAGTAACATAGATATAAAATGTGACCCCACCCATGGGCAATTGGAGTTAATCTATAATAGAGAGCATTCCAGTCTATTAATATACAGTGTGAAGAGGAATGGGGCAGGATTCAACCCTGGTGCACTCCACACTTCACTTTAAAAGGCTTGGTGCAGATGGCATCTGTAGGAAGTTGGCTCTGTATGTGCTATTTCAAAGTAAGGAATAGCATGCACAGAGTCCAAGGGTTCCCCTTAGAGGTAAAATAGTGGTAAAAATAGATAATACTAATGCTCTATTTTGTGGTAGTGTGGTCGAGCAGTAGGCTTATCCAAGGAGTAGTGTTAAGCACTTGTTGTACATACACATAGACAATAAATGAAGTACACACACTCAGAGACAAATCCAGCCAATAGGTTTTGTTATAGAAAAATATCTTTTCTTAGTTTATTTTAAGAACCACAGGTTCAAATTTTACATGTAATATCTCATTCGAAGGGTATTGCAGGTAAGTACTTTAGGAACTTCAAATCATAAAAATTGCATGTATACTTTTCAAGTTATTGACAAATAGCTGTTTTAAAAGTGGACACTTAGTGCAATTTTCACAGTTCCTAGGGGAGGTAAGTATTTGTTAGGTTAACCAGGTAAGTAAGACACTTACAGGGCTTAGTTCTTGGTCCAAGGTAGCCCACCGTTGGGGGTTCAGAGCAACCCCAAAGTCACCACACCAGCAGCTCAGGGCCGGTCAGGTGCAGAGTTCAAAGTGGTGCCCAAAAACGCATAGGCTAGAATGGAGAGAAGGGGGTGCCCCGGTTCCGGTCTGCTTGCAGGTAAGTACCCGCGTCCTCGGAGGGCAGACCAGGGGGGTTTTGTAGGGCACCGGGGGGGACACAAGTCCACACAGAAATTTCACCCTCAGCAGCGCGGGGGCGGCCGGGTGCAGTGTAGGAACAGGCGTCGGGTTCGCAATGTTAGTCTATGAGAGATCTCGGGATCTCTTCAGCGCTGCAGGCAGGCAAGGGGGGGATTCCTCGGGGAAACCTCCACTTGGGCAAGGGAGAGGGACTCCTGGGGGTCACTTCTCCAGTGAAAGTCCGGTCCTTCAGGTCCTGGGGGCTGCGGGTGCAGGGTCTCTCCCAGGCGTCGGGACTTTAGGTTCAAAGAGTCGCGGTCAGGGGAAGCCTCGGGATTCCCTCTGCAGGCGGCGCTGTGGGGGCTCAGGGGGGACAGGTTTTGGTACTCACAGTATCAGAGTAGTCCTGGGGTCCCTCCTGAGGTGTCGGATCTCCACCAGCCGAGTCGGGGTCGCCGGGTGCAGTGTTGCAAGTCTCACGCTTCTTGCGGGGAGCTTGCAGGGTTCTTTAAAGCTGCTGGAAACAAAGTTGCAGCTTTTCTTGGAGCAGGTCCGCTGTCCTCGGGAGTTTCTTGTCTTTTCGAAGCAGGGGCAGTCCTCAGAGGATGTCGAGGTCGCTGGTCCCTTTGGAAGGCGTCGCTGGAGCAGGATCTTTGGAAGGCAGGAGACAGGCCGGTGAGTTTCTGGAGCCAAGGCAGTTGTCGTCTTCTGGTCTTCCTCTGCAGGGGTTTTCAGCTGGGCAGTCCTTCTTCTTGTAGTTGCAGGAATCTAATTTTCTAGGGTTCAGGGTAGCCCTTAAATACTAAATTTAAGGGCGTGTTTAGGTCTGGGGGGTTAGTAGCCAATGGCTACTAGCCCTGAGGGTGGGTACACCCTCTTTGTGCCTCCTCCCAAGGGGAGGGGGTCACAATCCTAACCCTATTGGGGGAATCCTCCATCTGCAAGATGGAGGATTTCTAAAAGTTAGAGTCACTTCAGCTCAGGACACCTTAGGGGCTGTCCTGACTGGCCAGTGACTCCTCCTTGTTTTTCTCATTATTTTCTCCGGCCTTGCCGCCAAAAGTGGGGCCTGGCCGGAGGGGGCGGGCAACTCCACTAGCTGGAGTGTCCTGCTGGGTTGGCACAAAGGAGGTGAGCCTTTGAGGCTCACCGCCAGGTGTGACAATTCCTGCCTGGGGGAGGTGTTAGCATCTCCACCCAGTGCAGGCTCTGTTACTGGCCTCAGAGTGACAAAGGCACTCTCCCCATGGGGCCAGCAACATGTCTCGGTTTGTGGCAGGCTGCTAAAACTAGTCAGCCTACACAGATAGTCGGTTAAGTTTCAGGGGGCACCTCTAAGGTGCCCTCTGTGGTGTATTTTACAATAAAATGTACACTGGCATCAGTGTGCATTTATTGTGCTGAGAAGTTTGATACCAAACTTCCCAGTTTTCAGTGTAGCCATTATGGTGCTGTGGAGTTCGTGTAAAACAGACTCCCAGACCATATACTCTTATGGCTACCCTGCACTTACAATGTCTAAGGTTTTGTGTAGACACTGTAGGGGCACAGTGCTCATGCACTGGTACCCTCACCTATGGTATAGTGCACCCTGCCTTAGGGCTGTAAGGCCTGCTAGAGGGGTGTCTTACCTATACTGCATAGGCAGTGAGAGGCTGGCATGGCACCCTGAGGGGAGTGCCATGTCGACTTACTCATTTTGTTCTCACTAGCACACACAGGCTTGTAAGCAGTGTGTCTGTGCTGAGTGAGGGGTCTCTAGGGTGGCATAAGACATGCTGCAGCCCTTAGAGACCTTCCTTGGCATCAGGGCCCTTGGTACTAGAAGTACCAGTTACAAGGGACTTATCTGAAGGCCAGGGTGTGCCAATTGTGGATACAATGGTACATTTTAGGTGAAGGAACACTGGTGCTGGGGCCTGGTTAGCAGGGTCCCAGCACACTTCTCAGTCAAGTCAGCATCAGTATCAGGCAAAAAGTGGGGGGTAACTGCAACAGGGAGCCATTTCTTTACACAAGCCCCCCCCAGCCCACAGGCCAGGAGACTCAGCCCAAGCTGGGAGAGTCTTCCTAGTCTGTCAGGCGAGGAAGAGTAGGAGAAATAGGCTGGTTAGTTGCAGGGCCTACTCTGCCTTACATCCTTCTGTTCAGGTCATTCCCTTTGGGGAACTGACCCACTTCCACAGTGATAGGACCTAGTCTGAACTGCCTCTTGTCTGCCTCTTCAATGTCTCCACCCATTCTTTTTATTTTGGGTTTAGAGGTATCCACCTCTGCTAATCTTATTTTAGCCAGGGTCATCCCTAGCTTACCCAAAGAGGTTACCCAGAGCTGGAGTAACCCCACCATGACCAACAGGGTCAGGGGGCCTAACTTGTTATTTGGCATGGGGTCTGACCACCATGCCAAGGATAGTGCAGCCATAAAGGCTAACACCCAGCAGAGGCCACTGACAGTTGTCAGTGCCCAGAACCACACCTTTAGCTCTTCACCTACAAGGGAAGGGGCTAAGTTACAGGCTTCTTTGGGTTCAGGGTGCCTGTCTGCTGTATTAGAGTGGGGGGTTACCACATTTTGTAGTAAACCCCCTTCTTCCACTCTTTCTTCTGTTAGCTGAGGAGCCACCCACTCAGGTTTAACAGTTGCCTGACTAGCCAGGACTTCTTGTGGGTCAGGTTGGACTTTATCAGGGCCATTTTTGGAGTTCTCCCCTACTGGAGCAGAATCTCCCTGGCTTGCTGTAACCTTGGCTAAAGGTTGTCCACCCTTCCTACTCTGTTTTCTTTTCTTCTTCTTCTGGGGCCTGCTTGCATTTACTGCAGAGGCAGGCCTTCCAGAATCCTTGGGAGAGGACTGGCACTGGACCAGTTCCTCTCTTGGGCTCTGACTAACCTCTGGGTAGTCATTTCCAAGGAGACAATCAAGGGGGAGGTCTGTACTGACTACTACCCTTCTCCAGCTAAGAGTGCCACCCACTTCTATGGGTACTAAAGCCACAGGCCTCTTAGTGACCCTGTCTAGGCTAACTCTTACCCTGGCAGTCTCACCTGGGATGTACTGGTTTGAGAGCACCAGCCTGTCATGCACAATGGTGTGACTGGCACAAGTGTCTCTCAGGGCAGTGGTTGGGATTCCATTCACCAGTAGGTGGTGGAAGTGTCTACTTCCCTCTGGAATCTCCAACTCACCTGTTGGGCCCTGTTTCCAGTTGAAGGCTAGGAAGACCTCCTCATCTGAGGAGTCATCTCCCATGGCTACACTGGTTACCCCAGGAATTTTGTTCTGGGGTTTGTTTTTGGGACAAGAAGTGTCCTTGGTGTGGTGCCCAGACTGTTTACAGTTGTGGCACCATGCCTTAGTGGCATCCCAGTTCTTACCCTGGTACCCACCTTTGTTTTGGGTTGTGTCCTGGGGCCCACCCACCTGTTCTGGTTTTTGGGGGCCTACAGAGGACTCTTTTTCTTTGTTTCTAGTGTTACCCACTTTCTCCTGGGGAGTTTTTGTAACCCCTTTCTTTTGGTCACCCCCAGTGGAAGTTTTGGTTACCCTAGTCTTGACCCAGTGGTCTGCCTTCTTTCCCAATTCTTGGGGAGAAATTGGACCTAGGTCTACCAGATACTGATGCAACTTTTCATTGAAGCAGTTACTTAAAATGTGTTCTTTCATAAACAAATTATAAAGCCCAACATAGTCACACACTTCATTTCCAGTTAACCAACCATCTAGTGTTTTTACTGAGTAGTCAACAAAGTCAACCCAGGTCTGGCTCGAGGATTTTTGAGCCCCCCTGAACCTAATCCTGTACTCCTCAGTGGAGAATCCAAAGCCCTCAATCAGGGTACCCTTCATGAGGTCATAAGATTCTGCATCTTTTCCAGAGAGTGTGAGGAGTCTATCCCTACACTTTCCAGTGAACATTTCCCAAAGGAGAGCACCCCAGTGAGATCTGTTCACTTTTCTGGTTACACAAGCCCTCTCAAAAGCTGTGAACCATTTGGTGATGTCATCACCAGCTTCATATTTTGTTACAATCCCTTTGGGGATTTTTAGGATGTCAGGAGAATCTCTGACCCTATTTAAGTTGCTGCCACCATCGATGGGACCTAGGCCCATCTCTTTTCTTTCCCTTTCTATGGCTAGGAGCTGCTTTTCCAAAGCCAATCTTTTGACCATCCTGGCTAACATGGGGTCATCTTCACTGAGAGCATCCTCAGTGATTTCAGAAATGCTGGACCCTCCTGTGAGGGAAGCAACTTTTCTGACTATCATTTTTGGAGACAGGGCTTGAGAGGCCCTGGTCTCCCTATTTAGGACTGGAAGGGGGGAATTGCCCTCCAAGTCACTAATTTCTTCCTCTGTGAAGTCATCCTCAGAGGGGTTGGCTTTTTCAAACTCTGCCAACAGCTCCTGGAGCTGAATTTTGGTAGGTCTGGAGCCAATGGTTATTTTTTTGATATTACAGAGAGACCTTAGCTCCCTCATCTTAAGATGGAGGTAAGGTGTGGTGTCGAGTTCCACCACATTCATCTCTGTATCAGACATTATTTTGCTAAAAGTTGGAAGACTTTTTAAAGAATCTAAAAACTGTTTCTAGAATTTAATTTCAAACTTTTAACAAACTTTCAAACTCTAAAAGACAATGCTAAACAGGGACTTAACACACAAGGCCCTAGCAGGACTTTTAAGAATGTAGAAAAATTTCAAATTGCAAAAATCAATCTCTAATGACAATTTTGGAATTTGTCGTGTGATCAGGTATTGGCTGAGTAGTCCAGCAAATGCAAAGTCTTGTACCCCACCGCTGATCCACCAATGTAGGAAGTTGGCTCTGTATGTGCTATTTCAAAGTAAGGAATAGCATACACAGAGTCCAAGGGTTCCCCTTAGAGGTAAAATAGTGGTAAAAATAGATAATACTAATGCTCTATTTTGTGGTAGTGTGGTCGAGCAGTAGGCTTATCCAAGGAGTAGTGTTAAGCACTTGTTGTACATACACATAGACAATAAATGAAGTACACACACTCAGAGACAAATCCAGCCAATAGGTTTTGTTATAGAAAAATATATTTTCTTAGTTTATTTTAAGAACCACAGGTTCAAATTTTACATGTAATATCTCATTCGAAAGGTATTGCAGGTAAGTACTTTAGGAACTTCAAATCATAAAAATTGCATGTATACTTTTCAAGTTATTGACAAATAGCTGTTTTAAAAGTGGACACAGTGCAATTTTCACAGTTCCTAGGGGAGGTAAGTATTTGTTAGGTTAACCAGGTAAGTAAGACACTTACAGGGCTTAGTTCTTGGTCCAAGGTAGCCCACCGTTGGGGGTTCAGAGCAACCCCAAAGTCACCACACCAGCAGCTCAGGGCCGGTCAGGTGCAGAGTTCAAAGTGGTGCCCAAAAACGCATAGGCTAGAATGGAGAGAAGGGGGTGCCCCGGTTCCGGTCTGCTTGCAGGTAAGTACCCGCGTCCTCGGAGGGCAGACCAGGGGGGTTTTGTAGGGCACCGGGGGGGACACAAGTCCACACAGAAATTTCACCCTCAGCAGCGCGGGGGCGGCCGGGTGCAGTGTAGGAACAGGCGTCGGGTTCGCAATGTTAGTCTATGAGAGATCTCGGGATCTCTTCAGCGCTGCAGGCAGGCAAGGGGGGGATTCCTCGGGGAAACCTCCACTTGGGCAAGGGAGAGGGACTCCTGGGGGTCACTTCTCCAGTGAAAGTCCGGTCCTTCAGGTCCTGGGGGCTGCGGGTGCAGGGTCTCTCCCAGGCGTCTGGACTTTAGGTTCAAAGAGTTGCGGTCAGGGGAAGCCTCGGGATTCCCTCTGCAGGCGGCGCTGTGGGGGCTCAGGGGGGACAGGTTTTGGTACTCACAGTATCAGAGTAGTCCTGGGGTCCCTCCTGAGGTGTCGGATCTCCACCAGCCGAGTCGGGGTCGCCGGGTGCAGTGTTGCAAGTCTCACGCTTCTTGCGGGGAGCTTGCAGGGTTCTTTAAAGCTGCTGGAAACAAAGTTGCAGCTTTTCTTGGAGCAGGTCCGCTGTCCTCGGGAGTTTCTTGTCTTTTCGAAGCAGGGGCAGTCCTCAGAGGATGTCGAGGTCGCTGGTCCCTTTGGAAGGCGTCGCTGGAGCAGGATCTTTGGAAGGCAGGAGACAGGCCGGTGAGTTTCTGGAGCCAAGGCAGTTGTCGTCTTCTGGTCTTCCTCTGCAGGGGTTTTCAGCTGGGCAGTCCTTCTTCTTGTAGTTGCAGGAATCTAATTTTCTAGGGTTCAGGGTAGCCCTTAAATACTAAATTTAAGGGCGTGTTTAGGTCTGGGGGGTTAGTAGCCAATGGCTACTAGCCCTGAGGGTGGGTACACCCTCTTTGTGCCTCCTCCCAAGGGGAGGGGGTCACAATCCTAACCCTATTGGGGGAATCCTCCATCTGCAAGATGGAGGATTTCTAAAAGTTAGAGTCACTTCAGCTCAGGACACCTTAGGGGCTGTCCTGACTGGCCAGTGACTCCTCCTTGTTTTTCTCATTATTTTCTCCGGCCTTGCCGCCAAAAGTGGGGCCTGGCCGGAGGGGGCGGGCAACTCCACTAGCTGGAGTGTCCTGCTGGGTTGGCACAAAGGAGGTGAGCCTTTGAGGCTCACCGCCAGGTGTGACAATTCCTGCCTGGGGGAGGTGTTAGCATCTCCACCCAGTGCAGGCTCTGTTACTGGCCTCAGAGTGACAAAGGCACTCTCCCCATGGGGCCAGCAACATGTCTCGGTTTGTGGCAGGCTGCTAAAACTAGTCAGCCTACACAGATAGTCGGTTAAGTTTCAGGGGGCACCTCTAAGGTGCCCTCTGTGGTGTATTTTACAATAAAATGTACACTGGCATCAGTGTGCATTTATTGTGCTGAGAAGTTTGATACCAAACTTCCCAGTTTTCAGTGTAGCCATTATGGTGCTGTGGAGTTCGTGTAAAACAGACTCCCAGACCATATACTCTTATGGCTACCCTGCACTTACAATGTCTAAGGTTTTGTGTAGACACTGTAGGGGCACAGTGCTCATGCACTGGTACCCTCACCTATGGTATAGTGCACCCTGCCTTAGGGCTGTAAGGCCTGCTAGAGGGGTGTCTTACCTATACTGCATAGGCAGTGAGAGGCTGGCATGGCACCAAGAGGGGAGTGCCATGTCGACTTACTCATTTTGTTCTCACTAGCACACACAGGCTTGTAAGCAGTGTGTCTGTGCTGAGTGAGGGGTCTCTAGGGTGGCATAAGACATGCTGCAGCCCTTAGAGACCTTCCTTGGCATCAGGGCCCTTGGTACTAGAAGTACCAGTTACAAGGGACTTATCTGAAGGCCAGGGTGTGCCAATTGTGGATACAATGGTACATTTTAGGTGAAGGAACACTGGTGCTGGGGACTGGTTAGCAGGGTCCCAGCACACTTCTCAGTCAAGTCAGCATCAGTATCAGGCAAAAAGTGGGGGGTAACTGCAACAGGGAGCCATTTCTTTACAGCATCAGTATTATATCAAACCATTGATGACATATCAAGGTACAGGTCCATCAAGAAAAACACAATCTTGTGATGCACCACCATGGATAACATAATAGCCGAGAACTTTTTCCTATTTACTCTGTCAAAGGTGGATATGAGGTCTATGAATGCGAGGTGAAGGTGATGAGACCTCACATTCATGTACTTGCTCACAAGCAAGTATAAATTAAGTCATTGATCACTGGTGCTAAGGCCCGGCATAAAGCCAAATTGTAAGAGACAATATCATTCTCTTCCACCCAAATTGAAAGCTGACCCTCCCCACCACCTTTACTATAGTATTTATAAAAGAAATATGGCGATAACTATGAGGGGCTTCTCTGTCAGCCTTTTTGAAGTTGGGGACAATAACCAAAGTTGACCATGACGTAGATGGGCCCTTCACAACCGCTGCATTAATACTAAGGGTCAGTATAGGATTCCAAAAAGCAGGATTACTCAGGAATGGATCAGCAAAGATCCCATCTGGGGTTTTGTTACTAGAAAGAGCCACAGTGGCCTTTCTTACTTCCTCTTGGCCCATAGATAAGGATGACATGCCCATTAAAAATGAAGCGCAGTGGGGTCAGTCTCATGACATATCTTATTTTTTTTTCTTCAGAATGATTGACCCAGGCCTCCGTAGGGATGCGACAAGAGTCTAAGGCATTATCTAAGTTATTGACAATTTCCCAGAATTTATAACTATTCTTTGATGTTAATGCTAAAAGCAAATCCTGCCATGCCTCCTCCTTGATCTCTTTTTTTCTTCTGAGGATCTGGGCTTTATACTCTTTGTTTCTACAACCAATGATCAGATTTCTGTCTCTTGGATGACTCTTCAGTGCTTAATGTAAAGCTCTGTGAGCTTAGGAACAATTTATATCAAGCCACTTCTAGATGATGGGAGGGCCCCTATTCTTGGAAATAGTGCAAGCTGTTTTTGCAATCAAAGAGATGACCTCTGCAGGATTAATTGACCACCTCCTACAGCATTCCAGTTCCAAAGCACAAGTCTCCCTGAAATGAACTCGTAATTCCTAGTTGACCACTTTCGACCATTTTAATCTTCTCCTTTGGCCACTTGACATTATGGGCTTCATTACGAGTTCCGGTGGATGAGAAGACCCATCTGCCGAACTTCTGTGGGGAGGTTGCTGCCTTATTGGCTACCTCCCTGCTGGGCCCATTACAACTTTCCCACTGAGCTGATGGGCGGAAAACATGGTTTCACAGCAGCAGACAGTGAGCATTGCGATGGTGCCCCCATTAGAGTTGTCCAACAGTGCGATAGATCGCTAATTTTATGGTGACTTAAAAATGTGCACCTGACATTTGACCCCTGTCTTTGAATACATTGTAAATGCACAAGATAAAAACAAAAATGTCAAGGATCCTTTATAGCTTGTTCACTCCCAAAACTCCAGCATGTTTGTTTTGGGGGTGCTGCAGCACAGCTAGCACCATTACTTCCAATGATTTATCTGCAAGGCGAGGTCTTCAGACATGCCAGTGGGGCCACAGCCAGGTCAGTTAAGTAAAGGATGGCCTGATAAAGAGATAATTCTTGCACTCAGTTTCTGTGGCAATAAAAGAAAAACCTCACTATGGGTTTTTTATTTGCTTGTATGTCCCATATGTACTTGAATGCATGGCGATGGGGCTTGAAACTCAATATATCCTAAACTTTCCTCGGGTAAGTACAGGCAAGGAGCACCAACGGAGGCCCAGCTCTGTCTCCTTCTTGCTACAGACGTCTAGATACTTCAGACAGGTTAGTTTTTAAGGGTACACAAACAAATAGACTCAGCAAGGATTGAAAGAAGCTGAATCAAGGGATGGTGCTCCTCACTGCACTCACCATACTCACAGTATTCTCCAGCAATCACAAATAAGGCTTCCAACCATCCTCTAACACTTCCATGTGGAAAAAGCCATGACTGCAGCACTTCAACGACTCATATCGCAGCAGGCTTTGGGGGAGTTTATCAGGCAGTCTTCCAAGATTCAAGAGGGAATAGCAAATTGTTCTCCCACTCCCCACAATAGATAAATATATTTTCACATTGTGGGTAAATTGTGAGTGAAATCATGAATCTGAACACTCCACAATCCAACACTTTCTCCAATATGGTGAGGTTTGGAGTGGGAATAGTAAATTGTACTACCCACCAAAATCCAACAATTCCCCAGTGGGGTACAGTTTAGAGTGGGAATGGTGAATCTAAACCCTTCAAAGTCCAAAACTTTCCCCAGTGATGTCAAGTTTGGAGAGGCAACAGTAAATTTGATCTCACGAAAGTCCCAACACTTTACACAATGTGGTTAAGATTTGAGTGTTATATACATTTACAAAACAGTTCTTTAACAATATACTGTTGTTTACTGTACATTATTTTTCAATAATTGCAACAAATGTTTTAGATTTTTATATCCAGAAAAGATCACCTTGTAATTCAAAATAATTGTAATTGTTCATATGGTGTAGTTATAATGTAATTACATTTTTATTTGTAGTCATACATTTTGTAAACATGCTGTACAGTAATTTTTAACAAACATCTAATTTTTTACATTATATTTCTCAAACACGTTTGTATTTAGAAAGCAGTACAAGTTGGTTATATGTTTTAAGTACTTTTAATTAATATATATTTAGCCATAAAACATTTCTGAAATTGTTTTTCAATACAGGGTGCCTTTTTTTAAACCATTTTAACATGTTATTTAGTACTTTATAAACAGTTATAAAAATACTTTTTTACATTGTATTCTGTGTGTTACCAATCTTTGTTTTTATTTTAAGTTTTTCCACCATTATCCCTGTTTCTTTAAGTTTGTAGTCTTTCTCTCCTATTTTGGCTTGTAACTGGAGCTTGCTATGGTATTTTCCTATTGCTGGTCTCTGGTTCACGTAAGACAATCTAAAACTTATTTTATAGGTGTTTTATGTTGGGGGAAGGTGTTTAGGAGTGGTTAGACTACTGTTTATATTTGAATGCAGGATTAATGTATGTTTGTTGGTTATGTCTACAGTATTGCGGTTGGCCTTGTTGTGAAATGCTCAATTGTATTTTTATGAGTGTTTTCTATATGTTTAACATTCCTTTAAAAGTCTGTATTTTTGGTGTGTCAAACTTTATTTTGAAACTGAATGCATTTTTTCTCAAGGTCTTGGTTATTTTTTAACTAAAAGTATTTTCCCTTGGTTATGTTAGTGTCTATTTGTTAAGGTTTTGGATTGTTTTCTTGGATTATTGGACTCCTTTTGAATGTTGTATTTTTTGTATCTTCATTTAATTTACCTGGACTTTAGCTACAAAATTGTAAGTGTTACCTTATTTGATTTATTTAGGTTATTGGATGGGCAATATTAATTGCTTTGATTTTCTATTTCTTTCTTATCAATATCATTGAATCTGTGTGGTTTTAGCATATATTAGAGGCAGTAGAAAAGTGTTTGTTTGTGTGAAAGAATGTTGTTATTTACCATTGAATATTTCTATATTTTGTCATATTTATTAAAGTAATTATCACTCAGAATGTTTGTGTTTTTGAATATTTGTTTATTCATATTGGTATTTTAAAGTTGCTTTATTAATATTTAGAAATCCATATTAATACACTATGAAGGTATGTGTTTTAGGGAGGCTAAGTGGTGGTGTTATGTAGAGTGTTTTTTAGCATATGATTCTTGTTGTTGAGTCTAGATGTAAGTGTGGTGGGCCTGGGTTGGTAATTTAGAGTCTTACTTTGAAATCTAATAGGTTATACATTTGTTTAGTTTGTTGTTTGTTTGTAGACTCTTGGTTTGAGTTGGGTTAGGGATTTTCCATTCTTGGGTTATGTATATTAGCTTTGTTCTTTTTAAGTATTTCTAGAAATTGATAGAGTGTAGGGTCGCTTCCTCCAAGTGTTCCTTGGAAAGGATTATGCACCCTTCCACTGCTTAATTTGTCTTTTTTTCCTTGGGATGTGGTTCTGTTATAGACATTCCACCATGGAATGCTATATTTGGTTTGGTATCTGTTGCCTTGTTGGGGCAGGTGCCTAACTCAAGTATCTTCAAAATAGCTATATTAGTGGAACTAGTTAGGCTTCATGTTGCTGGTATTGGGGGATTTAGGTAGCATGTCATAATGTCAAGTGACTTCTGTTACAGAGACATATGCTGAAATTATTAGCTTTTTTATTTAGTTGCCTATTAGTTGCTCAGTGTTTTTTAGGTGTCTCCATGTGCTCTGGTTAAATGGTTAGTAGCATCCTGTAATTGCAGTGAGTGTGGGTTGATTTTACATATGGTGGAAACGATTGCCTGTGTTATGTCTATTATGATTTCTTATGGGTTGTTTTTGTTAGTTTGTTATTTTATGTGTGTTAACAGTTCATTGTTAGGTAAATATGCATATGGTAATGGGCTGTTTGTGTTTTGTATTATGTATATTTGATTGACTGTTGGAGGGCACGGCTTAAAAGTGCCATCAATCGTCCATGTGTTACATTGACTAAGGTAAGTAAATTCGTATTGGTAGCATAAATTATTATTTTTTAATGTTTTTGTGGTTGTCATATTGTAAAAAGTGTATTTTTCATATACGATTGGTAAATGTTAGGTATGTCTCTATCTTCATATTATTTAGGTTGTAATGGTGTTTCTCTGGTTGTTCTATGTGTTCTGGCACGGGTTCTGTGTTGGTATGACATGGAATTGGCCTGTTGCTTCTTCAGGAATGTTTTGTATAATGGCTTTAAGTATCATTCCTATTGGCTCTTGTAAGCTCACACTGATTCTTTAAGTTTCTTTAAAATATATCTGACTTCTATGTCAGTAATAATAGGGGGGTGGTTATGTTCCATAATGCTTTTAACTATTTTGTTTTTTAGTGCAGCCTTGCTATAGTGTCCATTTAAAAGTCATTTGGGGCATTTCCAGTGTTTTTTCTCACTGAGGGTGCAATCCTTTCTATAAGTATATCCTTTGTTTTTGTTATTTTGCTGTTTCTGGCATTTTATCTATGGGTCTCATAGTATAGAAAATATACAAGAATTGTATTTTTTTTACAACGGCGGTGTCTTTATTTCAACATTCATACATTGCAGGTGCACATTTTACCTTCTGTTTTGGATTATGTTTTTACATCATTTTAGTTGTAGGATTTTGCTTTGCAGGTCTTTTTGGATTTGTTTTTGGCAAGGTTTCTTTTGTTGCTATCTATTAAGAGGAAAAATGTGTAACCTGGTTTATTTTTTAATCTGATATGTAGTTGGGGGTATGTATGCTTTATATCATCCTTTTAATCTGTTATAGCATTATTGTTACTCTAATGTTAGTTTTGTGCTGTGGCTACTACACTTACGAGTTTTTTTTTCATTTTGAGTAATTCAGTGACTATATTTTAATTTTCATTTCCTTTTAGTGGTTTTCCTCTTTGTAGAGGAGGCACCTGTAATTTGGAATATAAACATGTAGAATAGTTTTAATTATTTGTTTTCTTAAAAGAGGTTTTGCTATTTATTACGTTTGTTAACTTTCATAGATTGTCAAACTTATTTTGTATTATTTAGTGGTTTGTTAAAGTATTGCGGTCTTCTTTTGTAGCTTTGCAATCTGACAGAGTGAAACTTTTCTGCTGTAATTCTTTTTATACTGTATTTTGTGGTGCTTTTTTGTGTCCTTTCTATACTTTTTTCATTAGAGGTTATGGTTGTACTTTTCATTGGGAGTATATGCAGCCTAGTAGATGCAGATCATCATATTTTACTAGTCAAAGAAAGACAACACACTAAACCATCGAAGATGGCCTACTCTTCACTTAATTATAGGATACTCCTGTGAAACAAGGAACACTAGAACCATGGATGATTGTGAGCTGGAGCAGAACCCTCAGAGGGAAACTAGTAGGAGTGGAAGCAAAGATTGATGGGTTTCACATAAATGTTGCTCCCGTTTGTGCTCAGATGAAAATAATTTTTGCCTACCAATAAACGAAATTAAAAAAAGAGCAACCCTGAATTCCACAATACTTCTCCACTCAGGCTGTGTTCACAAAAGGCACTAGGACTTGGAACAGTAATAGTGGTGCTACTCCCATGAAACGGCTGGTAGAGAAGGGGGTTGTAATCCCCAGGGAAGCGGTGCTTGTGTTGCCCTGGGGGATTAGGACTGCCACCAACCTCCAGACCACTGGGATCTGAGATCCTGGTGGAACTGGCGGTTCCCTGGCGGTCCGCCTCATTATCTAGACTTAGAAAATCTGGTCGAGCTTTGGGGAGAATTTTCATTTCTCATACAAAGAAATATATTTGTGTCTCCCAGGCATTCAAATTACCAATACCTGATCTCATCACATCACTGTCCCATACATTTTAACAATAGGTATTATTTATAGGGATATTTTTAAAACAACATTTCACAATTTTAACATAAAAGTATACATCATAGTAAACTGACCGCAGACTGATTTTGGCAAAGCACCACTCAGCGGTTTTCTCACTGTCTTCTCTTCCTTCAATCAGTTTTTGCCAAGCTTCACAACAATATCCGAATGAAGCAAACACAATGTGTGGTAATTTGATGCAGACTTGTAAGAGGGGACGAATCATAATTATATTATTACTATCAATATCATCAACACTACCACATGAAGTGATATTAACATTAATGTTTCTATGATCATGAGGGATACTAACACTGCTTGAAAAACTACTCCCGGTAGTACTGGTTGTGTTACTAACACAACTACTGATATTACTACAGCACCTACTTCCTGTATACCAGAAATAGAACAACACTACCACAGATATGACTACTAGTCATAATGATAGTGTTAATACTAGTAGTAGATATAGTAGCACAATTGTTAAACCTACTGATATTGGTTTGCTTACTACTACTATCTTTCTACCAATGATAATACTACTTATAATGCTAGCTAGATTGTGTATTCTCTAATTTTTGCTAGAGGCTTGCAATTCTGTAATAATTTGGAATTACATCATACTGGTGAATTAGTTTTTATTATTCAAGGAAATAGTAATTATTTGGAAGCATTAATTATAACTGTGCGCAGTAGAAAAGTAGAGGTAAAGAAGTAGAGCCAAAAACGTCTTGTGATGAAAATATCATAACGTTTAAAAAAAAACAGTAGGAAAACAACAGTAAAAAGTAGGCAAAATGTATTTTGAAAAAAAAAAAAGTAGAAACACATGTAAAGCCCTCCAAAATATAAACATGACCAACGTCTTTCAGGGGCACCAAAGGAAAAGCTATCAGTTGAGTGACCTGTGAAGGGAAGCGGGAGAGCATCAGCAACAGCTTGCATGTCAATACATCATGTTCCTGCAGGAGGCTCCCGATTCTAAAAGACAAAACTGCTTTCATTTAACTCACAACCTACTCGATCAGCTGATTGTTTGTGGTATTTCAAGATCGGCCTAGCTAATCCTTTTTTATAACAATAGTTATTTGCAGTGGCAGCTTGTGGGAGGGAAAAGGGGCGGGCGGTGCGTGGTGGGGTGAATGGGGAGAAATAACATAAAATGATTTTTAAAAACTTCCCTTAATTACACGCCGCGCTGCTCCGCTCTTCCATCCTCTACTGCAGAAACAGGCTCCCGGCCTGCCCTGCGGTCAATCCTGACACTGCTCAGAGCAGTGTTAGGTTTAGCTGGGAGCATGTGCTGACTCTCTCCAGCCCAGCAACACAGTGCCGCCATGGAGAGAGCCTACTGCGCATGTGTGTTTGGCCAGTCCAAGACGGCCGGCCAAACATACATGCGCAATTAGGGGAAGTTCTGTGCACTCCCCATCAGTGCTTGTCACAGTCCGTGGCCCCGTTCCTTTTAATACAAAATGATATAAACATAGTTTATTATCCTTTTGTATTAAAAGGTTTGCAGCTGTTGCTGCTGGTGGGGGGAGCGCAACACTCCTCCGCCCTAGCGGAGGAGCCGTGCCTGCTTGTTTGCATGACATAACTATTGTTATACAATAGTTGGGAAACTACTTGGAGACCATTTTCGCTGCTAAAAGTAGGGAGACGATCATTTCATGGGGCAGTGATTTTAATATTTGTCTGTGTAGTGTGAAAAGGTTTGTGGTTTAACCAATATGGGAAATCAGGTACCACCCATTTTGTACACAATCGATATGGGGAAGCGTTGAATCAATTATTGTATAAATTTGACCTGGCGTTTCTTAACAAAATTTGTTTTCCTAGTGTTCAATTTGAATGCACCTTTAATGGTAGAGGAGCTTCTAGCATTATGGACTTTGTCCTTTTGTCTAATCACTTTTCCCTTAGTGCCTCTAATTTTCTCACTCATGATATTGCACTACCACCAGAGCTTCCTGCTTTCTCTTAATTCATCTCACTCTCAGAATCTGAATGAAAACCCGGTCTGGTTGAAAATATTGAACTGGCCTCATTAAATGAGTATACATTGCTCTGCTCCCATGTTAAGCCACAGGGTTGCTTAAAGCAGCTAATTAGTACTAACAGAGAAGAATTGGTGACCTGTCTTGATGAGGATGGAGACTCACAAGTTTGTATCAGGGCTTTTATGGCGATTACGAAAGGGATTAAAGAGGGCCTTAGTGTAAACAGAGGGAGTTCTAAACACACCAAAAAAGGGTGGTTTGACTCAGAATGTGCAAAGACGCATAAGAGGCTTAAGGAGACTCTATATAAAGCCCCTAGGTGCAAGACTGAGGTCCGTGCATGCAGAACAACGTATAAGAGGGCAGTGAAGGAAAGGAAAGAATGCTTGAGAGATGAAGATTGGGAATTACTGTATGAAGCAAGCCTTAATAATTATACCATGGCGTTTTGGAAGGTACTTAATTCACTACTGCTGAGGGAAGTTGAACGCCCTAGGATGGAGGCTGCTATTTCAAAAGCAGAGTGGTTTGACCACGTTTCTGCCATTTATACACCCCCACTAATATACTGGATGCAGAGGGTCAGGCTACACCCACTTGTTTTATTGATCATACACCTCATATCCCCATTAGTCCTCTTTTTAGTTTGAAGGAGGTTGTTATTAATGTAAGCAAAGGTGGAAAAATCCCCAGGTCTGGACGGCATTCCAGTGTATTTGTTCAAGGCTAATACTTTATTGTGGGGCCCTATACTGACTCTGGTATTGGGGGCATGCCGTAGCTCAGGATTCTTACCAACTTGGGCAGAATCTATTATTGTGCCCATTTATAAAAAGGGTGATCACCATAATCCTGCTTGCTTCAGACCTATTCTTCTCTTCCTGACTCATTAGCCAAGATAGCAGGCTGCATCATTTTGAGAAAAATTCAGGACTTGCCAGTAACCTATGATATCCTGTTAGACTTACAATACAGATTTCGCCAAGGTATAGGGACCACTGAACAGGGACTGAACCTGAGTATTCTCGTTGGGGAGTATACTAAGATTGAAAAGGAGAACATATACCTGGCTTTCGTAGATTTGTCATCTGCATTTGATTGCGTTGTTCATGATAAATTGTGGACTATCTTGGCAAACATGGGGATTGAACTAACAATTATACACTTCCTAAGGGAGTATTACTCTGGATGTAGAGCTAGGGTTAGGTATGGTATCAGGGGAGAGTGTACCCAATTGTTTGGTATAGAGAGGGGGCTAAGACTGGGTTGTGTAATAGCAACCTTTCTTTTCTCACATTCCATAAATGATTTGGAGACTGTGCTAGTTAGTAAATGTGAAGTCCTCCCCCAAATAAGACATCGGCCTATCTGGGCCATTCTTTATGCAGATGATGCTGTTCTTGTGGCTCGGACCCCTCTGGGCCTCCAGAGACTCCTTATGAATTTTGTCATTTACATGAAGAATTGAGGACTTTCAGTTAATCAACCTAAAACATTCATTCTGAAATGTGGCAGAAGGTCAGCAAAGTGCAGTGATAAACATTAAAGGTATAAAAATTGACGCTACAGCAACCTTCTCATATCTGGGTTTTCTTTTCCACAAAGAGGTCACAAGGACACACTGTATTAATGCCAGAAAGCTACAGGTCAAAAAAACAAATATGGCTTTAATGAACTTTGCCAGGAGATTAGGGACAAATCCCCCTAATGAACTGATATAAATCTTTAGAGAAAAATATATATCCATTGCTACTCATGGAGCGGGTTTGTGGAGATATACCAATTGCAAGGTGCTACAAATGGCGGAAAAAGACTTTTTGAAGTCTCATCTTGCTGTCCTTAGGGGTAATTCGTCCTTTGTTTTCCATACAGAAATGGGGGTGCCGTTTTTTATAGACTTAATAATGGTACAGCCAATTCTCATATGGCATGAAATATGGACATTGGAGTTTGCTAGCTTAAACCGTGCCATTCTTAGGGACAGTTTAAACCCAAGCCTGCCCCGACGAATTTCCTGGTCGACTTCTATTGAAAGCTTTTTCTTTGACTTAAGACACTTGGATTATTACGAGAAGCCAGAATCTCTGGCTGTTATAAGCATGAAAGATTTGAAATCTGCATGCCTTACTCATCTTGCAGAACTTAGATTGACCACGGATGGTATGCAGCCTTATCTTTAGTTCATAATGAACCCTAGGCATCGGTTCATCCTCACACACCTGAGAATTGACTCCTTTCATCATCTGATCAGTTTCCTGGAACTAAATGATTGGTCTGCTACATTAATAAATTGCCCTTGTGACTGTGTGTCACCAGAAAGTATTATGCATGTTGTCCTATTTTGCAAATTGTATGTCAATCAGAGGAAGCGTCACATTATTCCCATACTAATATCCCTCAACCTTTATCGATGTCGTCCAGCATACTTATAGTTATAATCTCTCACGGCTATAGAAGTCTGCTGCAGTCTGTCGAACTTTCAGTGGGCTGTATTTAATGCTTGAAAGAGATTTAATTAATTGTTTTCATGTACATTTGGGTTGAAAGATGATTAGTCATGAGGTGGACAATTAAATTTAAGTGATGGTATGTTTTTGCACTATCCTTTTTATACAATGCTTAATGCTTTGTGATTTTAAATGAAATCAAATAAAGTATTACAATTAATTACAATAGGAAACAACTGTACAAAGTAGGCAATTTGTATTTCGAAAATAAACTGTAGAAACACATTAAAAGCCTTCTAAAATATAAACATGACCAATGTGTTTCAGGGACAGTGGATAAGTGTGGCACAATGGTTAGAGTGGCAGACCCTGATGCAGAGATCTGGCTTGGGACCAGGGTTCAATTCCTTCCTTGGTGGGTCTTGGGCTCAGTTCCCTTGGACCAGATAATTCTTACCTCAATGTCTAATCTAATTAATGGGTCCCACTCTGGGCAATAGCTTGCTTAATCTCCACAACAGCCTTGACAGTGCTTGAATGCTTGGCTTCACCCTGGGGGTGCCCAGGAGTGGGTGCCTCACAGGGAAAAGCCAGGAGGGGTTCCATAGTGGTATGTATACAGCACTTTGAGACCCCAGTGGGTGAGTAGTGCGCTATACAAGTGCAAGGTCTAAGGGATGGTTGTCAGTTGGAGTGGCCTGTGTAGGGAAGCAGGAAAGCAACATACGTACATGTCAATAAATCATAGACCACGTTCCTGCAGGAGGCTACTGATTCTAAAAGACAAAACTGCTTTAATTTAGCTGTGTCCTGCCTAAATTTACCCACATTTCAATGCAAGGCAATGGAAAAATAAATCCCTGATTATTTTCTCAAACTATCCCTGCTTTTTTCCCCATGTTGGAACAAATATGCCTCTAGGAACCAACATGCCCTAAACTTTCACCAAAATGTATGAGGAGCGCTCTTATTATTTTTTCCAACTGAAAATCAGTCCAGGGAAGCAGAGGTAAACAGACAATCGCTAAAACAGCGTTTCCCAAACTGTGTCTCACAAGGTGATACCTGGTGGATCAGAAAAGTCAGAGCAATAAATAAAGATAACTTTAATCTCTGCGTTTATCTTGTCACATTTGCGGGTTTCAGAGACAGAGGTCAAATGTCAGGCAAATTGTTGCTTATGTTTTCTTAAGGTGGGGATTGGTGTTTACTCTTCTTTCTCTAACTGCAAAGAGAGGAGCTTTTAACCGGTTCTGTGCTACAGTTCCCCTGTGCCTTGGACGAGATCATCTCGTCCTAGGCACAGGGGAACTTGGGGGAGCGCTAGCGCGCCCCCGTGCACCCCCCTCCCCCCCCAGGCGGGGATGGAAGGGGAAGACCTTCCCCCCCCCACGGCAATCCGATGACGTCAGCGCGCGCACAGCGCGCTGACGTCATCTAGTGTTGCCGGAGAAGGACGTCTCAGGTGAGTCCTCTCCGTTTTTGGGGGGCGGGGGGTGGTGAAAACAGACACGGGGGAAAGGAAAGGGTTTTTCCTTTCCCCCTGTGCCTGTTTTCATAAGATTCCTGCTCCACGATCGCGGGCAGGGCCTGCGATCGTGGAGCAGGAATCTCCACTAGCCACCAGGGATTTTCTTTTTTGTTTATTTTGGGGGCGACCCCTTGGGCAGTTATTTTTAGTATTTCGCCCCCCCCCTGGAGCAGATCCGCCGATTTTTCGGCGGATCTGCCCCCGGGGGGGGGCGAAAACCACTAGACACCAGGGATGTTTATGTTTGATGTGTATTTTGGGGGCGACCCCTTGGGCAAGGGTGGCCCCCCCCCCGGGGGCAGATCTGCCGATTTTTCGGTGGATCTGCCCCCAGGGGGGGGCGAAAACCACTAGACACCAGGGATGTTATATTTTGTGTATATTTTGGGGGCGACCCCTTGGACAAGGGGCGCCCCACTGGGAGGCTATTTTTTAGTATTTCGCCCCCCCCCCCCTGGGGGCAGATTGCCAATTTTTGGGCTGATCTGCCGCCGGGGGGGGGGGGGGCGAAATCCACTAGACACCAGGGATTTTGTTTTTATTGTTTATTTGGGGGGCAACCCCTTGGGCAAGGGTCTCTCCCCTGGGGAGCTATTTTTTTTTCTGTTTCGGCCCCCCCGATGGCAGACCAGCCATTTTTTGGACGATCTGGCCCCGGGGGGTGGAAGCACACTAGGCGCCAGGGATTGTGTGGTGTGTGTGTGTGTGTGTGCGTGTGGTATGTGTTTGGGGGCACCCCTTGGGCAACGGTCGCCCCCCTAAGGTGGGGAAAAATCGTATTGGCCATCTCTGCCCCTAATTTTGTAGGCCCATCTGCCCCCAAGGAGGGCAGAAACCACCAATACAGCAGGGATTTTTTTGTTTTGTGCTGGGGGTGCCCCCTATGGGAAGGGTCGCCCCCTAAAAGGGGGCACAGAGGTGTCGCCCATTTCTGCACCCCTTGGGGGCAGATTGGGCAATTTTTTTACGCCCATCTACCCCCGAGGGGGGCAGGATCCACTTAGGTACCAGGGACAACTTCAAAGTTCTTGGTGGTGGGATGTTTGTCAACTGGCAAAGTATTTGTATTTGTGATTATAACAATTTATTTCTTCTTTTTCTTCTAGTTCAACGCTTTTGCTTCCTTTGCTGTGGATCTTTGCGGTTTTAGCAGTAGTTGTCCTGTGGTTTGCATAGTTGCATGTTTTAGGTAAGTGAAAGCAATTTACTCCAAAGGAGTATTGTTGACATGCATGAATGACATGTTTGTAGGTGGTGTACTAAATGCAGTATTGTGTGTTTGACATTGTCCTTAGATTTGAGCACAGTGATGTTTGTGTTGTCATATGTCTAATTTGCTTTTTTCTTTTTTCTTTTTAGTGGGATATCATTGGTGATTGCTTTGTCTGTGCAGAGTAGTTGCTTGGGGAGTAGCTATTTCAGGCAACTGAGTGGTATAGTTTTTTGTAGTACATAACTCTTTGTGATAAAGCTACACTTTGTTTATTACTTATTTTAGTGCTAGTTGTTGTTGGCAATACATTTGTTGTTAGGATCCTGGCTAGCCGCAAAGTGACCGCTCAGCAGGTTGTTCGCATGCTCTTTGAGTCGTCTTCAGACCATGATTACGACACTGACTCTGCATCTGAGGCAGAGGAGGAAGCAGGAGATTCTGGAAGTGAGTTTTCTGTCCGAGAGTATTCTTCTGATGAGGAAGCTACTCTCAGTGCAGATGAAGGGCCTGTGTTAGAGGAGGACATTGATGTGTCAAGAGTGCAGCAGACCGGGGCTGAAGGGTTTCCCATTGGAAGACCTGACACCTGGATTGCCCCAAACATGGAGCAGCCACAGTTACCTGCATTTACTGGTCTCCCAGGGTGAGGAGTTAATACGGAAAACTTTCTGCCTGTCCATTTCTTTCACTTGTTTATGGACGATGTATTTTTGGAAGAGATTGTGGAGCAGACAAATGTGTATGCAGAGCAATATTTGCGGGACAACGCTGCCAGACTTAAGCCTCAGTCTAGAGCTACTCATTGGGTTCCCACATATCTGGAAGAGATGAAAAGGTTTTTAGGTTTGTCTTTTTTGATGGGGTTGATCAGGAAGCCGTCACTGGCTTCTTATTGGTCTACTAGTCCCTTGATGGCAACTGCTATATTTCCTGCAACTATGACACGTAATCGGTATTTGCTTCTTCTTCGTATGCTGCATTTTGTAGACAATGCTTTAGCCTTGCCATGAGATCACCCTGATTGTGACCGCCTTTTTAAGATTAGGCCTGTCCTTGATCATTTTGTAGATCGGTTTTCAGAGGTCTATGTTCCAGGCAAAGAAATAAGTGTGGACGAGTCTTTGGTCCTTTTCAAGGGGCGTTTAGTTTTTAAGCAGTACATTCCTAGTAAGAGGGCACGGTATGGGATTAAATTGTATCTGCTGTCAGAAAGCAGTACAGGATATGTGTATAATTTCCGGGTCTACACTGGTAGGGATTCCAGTATTGACCCTCCTGGTTGTCCGGCCACTTTTGGAGTTAGCGAAAAAATTGTGTGGGAACTTGCTAGACGGCTGTTTAACAAAGGTCACCATTTGTACGTAGATAATTTCTACACTGGAGTGCAGTTGTTCAAGGAGTTGTTTAGGGTGGACACTGTAGCTTGTGGCACAATCCGTTCGAACCGGAAAGGCTATCCAAGGGAGCTTGTCTGTAAAAAACTTGAGAGGGGACAGTGCAGTGCCTTGCGGAATAATGAGCTGCTAGCTCTGAAATTTTCAGACAGGAGGGATGTGTACATGCTATCGACCATCCATGATGAGAGTGCTTCCCCTGTGGCTGTTTGGGGTCAGGTTGCGGAAGTGCGCAAACCTGCGTGCATTTTGGACTACAATAGGCACATGGGTGGTGTTGATAGAGTAGATCAGAGGTTGGAACCTTACACTGCTCTTCGTAAGTCTTATGTGTGGTATAAAAAGTTGGCCCTACATTTATTTCATTTGGCAACTTTTAATGCCTTTATTGTATGCAAGGATTGTTCACCTGAGTCAAGGATGACATTTGTTAAATTTCAGGAGTCGGTGATAGAAAGCCTTATTGTGGTTGAACCGGCAAGAGTTCCTAGAGTAGAAGTGGTGGAGGATGTGGCTAGATTGAAAGATCGGCACTTTCCAGATCACATTCCTCGCACTCCCAAAAAAGACATGCCCACAAAGAAATGTAGAGTATGTGCCCGGAGATTAATCCGGAGGGAGAGCCGGATGTACTGCCCCGAATGCCCTTCAAAGCCTGGGCTGTGTGTTCCCGGCTGTTACAGAAGTTACCATACCCAAAAATAATTCTGGGAAATACCTTGAGCGTAAGCTGTCTGTTTTATATTTTCATATGTTTCACGGTTGGCATCTCTGTCATGTATTTAGTTAGAGCTTTTGTGTTTGTAGTTTTGTGCTTATTTTATAATTAGTGGTTTCTTTGTTGTTTATAAACAAAAAAAGTGATGGTGGTGTGCTTGGGGTGGCGCTTGGCTGGCGGTGTGCTTGGGGTGGCGCTTGGCTGGCGGTGTGCTTGGGTTGGCGCTTGGCTGGCGGTGTGCTTGGGGTGGCGCTTGGCTGGCGGTGTGCTTGGGGTGGCGCTTGGCTGGCGGTGTGCATGGGGTGGCGCTTGGCTGGCGGTGTGCTTGGGGTGGCGCTTGGCTGGTGGTGTGCGTGGGGTGGTGCTTGGCTGGCGGTGTGCGTGGGGTGGCGCTTGGCTGGCGGTGTGCGTGGGGTGGCGCTTGGCTGGCGGTGCCAGCCAAACGCCAGTCCACACTCCCATCAGCTGGTGTGATTCTTGTATCAGGCATGTGGGCGTATGTAAGTGATGGGCCCTTGAGTGGCGCGGTCTGTCGATGTGAGTGTTGTAATGTGCTGGGCCCGTGGCTGGCGGTGTGAATGGTCTTGTGCGTGTCATGTATGAAAGGTGTGTGAATGGACTGTAAAGCGGTTGGTGCCTTGTCGTGGCTTTACAGCTCACGAGCTGTGAGTCATTGGTTCAGTTTTTTGCCTTTCAGTTATTAGCAGTGCATTTAATTTTTGTGAAATCTCTTGTTAATAAAATTTGATCCACTGAACCATCACTCACCCTCGTGCCAAATCCAACCAGTATGTGTGGTAAAAATGACAAAACCTGCTCTGCTGTAATCAGGCGTCGCAGCACACCTGTGACACGCTAGGTGCCTCGGGTGGGACCCCAATGATGAAGCATGCCACCAACTTGGTTGGTGGGTGAGGGGTCTTCTTCACATAACCTAAGTGTGTTTCTTTTCACAATTTTAGTGTTTGGCACATCACGGACGTATGTGCACACATCAATATGATATATTACAAAAATACCTGTTTTTGGGGGGGGAGGGCGGGGGGGGAGGGCCCACCTATGTTTTTGGTCCTGGGTGCGGCCTTCATCTAGGGAAACCTACAAAACCCAGATTTTTTTTTAAACTAGACACCCCAAGGAGTCCAGGGAGGTGTTGCTTGCGTGGCTCCCCCAACATTTTCTTACCCAGACTCCTCTGTAAACCTCAAAATTTGCATAAAAAAGCATATTTTGCTGACTTTTCTTAGTAGGATCACCGCTCCAGCAGAAAATTCCTACTCCCCAGTTTTCCCCTCAGTCTCCCAAGTAAAATGACACCTCACTTATGTGGGTCCCCAAAGCAGAGTCCGTCTAAAGATGTATAAAAGAATATGCCCTTATAAACTCGCTGTGCTATCCCTTCTATCTCTTCAAGTTTTGGGCCTTATTCTGTTGCAGGCACCTGGCCCACCCACACAAGTGAGGTATCATTTTTATCGGGAGACTTGGGGGAATGCTGGGTGGAAGGAAATTTGTGGCTCCTCTCAGATTCCAGAACTTTCTGCCACCGAAATGTGAGGAAAATGTGTTTTTTTAGCCAAAGTTTGAGGTTTGCAAAGGATTCTGGGTAACAGAACCTGGTCCGAGCCCCACAAGTCACCCCATCTTGGATTCCCCAAGGTCTTTAGTTTTCAAAAATGCACAGGGTTGGTAGGTTTCCCTAGGTGCCGGCTGAGCTACAGGCCAAAATCCACAGGTAGGCACTGTTTTCTTTCAAAAAATGGGATGTGTCCACGGTGCGTTTTGGGGCATTTCCTGTCGCGGGGGCTAGGCCGACCCACACAAGTGAGGTATCATTTTTATCGGGAGACTTGGGGGAACGCTGGGTGGAAGGAAATTTGTGGCTCCTCTCAGATTCCAGAACTTTCTGCCACAGAAATGTGAGGAACATGTGTTTTTTTAGCCAAATTTTGGGGTTTGCAAAGGATTCTGGGTAACAGAACCTGGTCCGAGCCCCACAAGTCACCCCTCCTTGGATTCCCCTAGGTCTCTAGTTTTCAGAAATGCACAGGTTTGGTAGGTTTCCCTAGGTGCCGGCTGAGCTACAGGCCAAAATCTACAGGTAGGCACTTCGCAAAAAACACCTCTGTTTTCTTCCAAAATGTTGGATGTGTCCACGTTGCGCTTTGGGGCGTTTCCTGTCGCGGGCGCTAGGCCTACCCACACAAGTGAGGTATAATTTTTATCGGGAGACTTGGGGGAACGCTGGGTGGAAGGAAATTTGTGGCTCCTCTCAGATTCCAGAACTTTCCGCCACAGAAATGTGAGGAACATGTGTTTTTTTAGCCAAATTTTGAGGTTTGCAAAGGATTCTGGGTAACAGAACCTGGTCCGAGCCCCGCAAGTCACCCCTCCTTGGATTCCCCTAGGTCTCTAGTTTTCAGAAATGCACAGGTTTGGTAGGTTTCCCTAGGTGCCGGCTGAGCTAGAGGCCAAAATCTACAGGTAGGCACTTCGCAAAAAACACCTCTGTTTTCTTCCAAAATTTTGGATGTGTCCACATTGAACTTTGGGGCGTTTCCTGTCGCGGGCGCTAGGCCTACCCACACAAGTGAGGTATCATTTTTATCGGGAGACTTGGGGGAACGCTGGGTGGAAGGAAATTTGTGGCTCCTCTCAGATTCCAGAACTTTCTGCCACAGAAATGTGAGGAACATGTGTTTTTTTAGCAAAATTTTGAGGTTTGCAAAGGATTCTGGGTAACAGAACCTGGTCCAAGCCCCGCAAGTCACCCCTCCTTGGATTCCCCTAGGTCTCTAGTTTTCAGAAATGCACAGGTTTGGTAGGTTTCACTAGGTGCCGGCTGAGCTAGAGGCCAAAATCTACAGGTAGGCACTTCGCAAAAAACACCTCTGTTTTCTTTCAAAAAAATGGGATGTGTCCACGTTGCGTTTTGGGGCGTTTCCTGTCGCGGGCGCTAGGCCTACCCACACAAGTGAGGTATCATTTTTATCGGGAGACTTGGGGGAACATAGATTAGCAAAACAAGTGCTATTGCCCATTGTCTTTCTCTACATTTTTCCAAATATAGGAGAGTGTGTAAAAAAGACATCTATTTGAGAAATTCCCTGTAATTCACGTGCTAGTATGGTCACCCCGGAATTCAGAGATGTGCAAATAACCACTGCTCCTCAACACCTTATCTTGTGCCCTTTTTGGAAATGCAAAGGTTTTCTTGATAGCAATTTTTTACTCTTTATATTTCAGCAAATGAATTGCTGTATACCCGGTATAGAATGAAAACGCACTGCAGGGTGCAGCTCATTTATTGGCTCTGGGTTCCTCGGGTTCTTGATGAACCTACAAACCCTATATATCCCCGCAACCAGAGGAGTCCAGCAGACGTAACGGTATATTGTTTTCGATAATCTGACATTGCAGGGAAAAGTTACAGAGTAAAACGTAGAGAAAAATTGATGGTTTTTTCACCTCAATTTCAATATTTTTCTTTTTCAGCTGTTATTTTCTGTAGGAAACCCTTGTAGGATCTACACAAATGACCCCTTGCTGAATTCAGAATTTTGTCTACTTTTCAGAAATGTTTAGGTTTCTGGGATCCAGCATTGGTTTCATGCCCATTCCTGTCACTGACTGGAAGGAGGCTGAAAGCACAAAAAATTGCAAAAATGGGGTATGCCCCAGTAAAATGCCAAAATTGTGTTGAAAAATTGGGTTTTCTGATTCAAGTCTGCCTGTTCCTGAAAGCTGGGAAGCTGCTGAGTTTAGCACTGCAAACCCTTTGTTGATGCCATTTTCAGGGGCAAATCCACAAGCCTTCTTCTGCAGCCACTTTTTCCAATGTTTTTGAAAAAAACAAAATTTTCACTGTATTTTGGCCAATTTCTTGGCCTCCTTCAGGGGAACCCACAAAGTCTGGATACCTCTAGAATCCCTAGGATGTTGGAAAAAAAGGACGCAAATTTGGCTTGGTTAGCTTATGTGGACAAAAAGTTATGAGGGCCTAAGCGCGAACTGCCCCAAATAGGCAAAAAAAGGCCTGGCACAGGAGGGGGAAAAGGCCTGGCAGCGAAGGGGTTAAAGTGAATTTTGTGACAATCTTGTTAGAATACAGGGAGTGTGAAGGGAAAGGCTATAGGATGTCATTTTTTCCCCCCAACAAAATGTAAATACGTGTAAATGAACTGTATGTTTTCAGCAGTTAGGGAATCATAAATCAGTGATGTTTAAGTAGCTGGTAATAGAGATTTGAATAAGATCAAAACAAATCACGACACTTTACTTGGTGATGCACACTTTGCTGCTATGCCATAACCTGCTGGGGTAGGGCTACATCCTAAAGCAGGCTTTGCACGTACTAGGATGAGGGGGCCAGAAATACATGCTACAAAAGCGCTTTACTTTCACCGCGGAATGGACCTACCTTTCAAACTTTGCTGCTCTGCCCTAACCTGCTGGGGTGGCACTACATCCCCCAGCAGGCTTTGCCCTTACTAGAGGAGGGGGCCGTGCAACACGCTATAAAAGCATTTTACTTTCACCACAGCGCGGGACGTGTGTGAGACGTGTCTGGGCGTGTGTCCGGGAAAAGACAAAGCCCATCTTCGCCCATCTTCGCCCATCTTCGCCCATCTTCGCCCATCATCACCTGGAGAAGGCTAGGCTGGACCACGCCTCTTTTGCTGCCACACAAGGTACTTTGCTTGAGGGAATTACCTTTTGTTGGTCCTTTGTTATTTGTGCGTCTTAGGGACGTGGTGGGTCACTCACCTGAAGCCTATGCCGGGCATCAATTTAGACCGATTCTTACAACAAGCTATGGGGGTTATCAATAGGGAAATTGAACTTGCTGAATGACATGTCTTTGTTGTCCATGCTGGTCTTTGATCTGAAGCCTTCTTGCATTACCCCTGTGCCGGATACACCCAACTCTCTCACAGAACTGACTGGGTGTTATGCTCCTGACATTTCCACTAGTGCCGCTAACTTTGATCCTGCCATGGCTGCTGTGCCTGATGATCACCCTGTGAGGCCTATCAGTCCTGCCAATACAGAGAAGTCTAAAAGTCTAAAGGGGAATAGGAAAAGAGTGCATAAAGGGGCCATATCCAAACTTCCTTGCCCCGGTCCCTCAGTAGTTCTGCCTCACACTGCCTGGGATCCCAACTCTGCCACTAGCCATCATCCAACTAGCTATAACGGGCATATCACTTCTTACCTGGCTGAGGTATTGTGCAAGAAAGTTGTGTCCCCAACTCTGCCACTAGCCATCATCCAACTAGTTATAAAGGGCATATCACTTCTTACCTGGCTGAGGTATTGTGCAAGAAAATTGTGTCCTCACTAAGGTGCGCATAGGAATCTATTTTGGCTCGACTTGCAAAGGTGGAAGGTGCATTAAATGAACTGATGGACGCCTCTTTGGCTTTATATCATGCAAGGCCACAGTCTATCAGCCATTGACAGAATTTCTAACTCAACTCTACCTCTACAGCCCCCTGCTCCAGCATTCCTGCCAACTACCTTCCTGGGTACAGTGCACAACCCTAGGCAGGGCGGGTCTGGTACCGTGACTAGGAGGGGCCTGCAGGCATCTCATACAGTTGGTGATGAAGCATGCATCCAACATTGCAGCCCCCATGGCCAGGAGATGCCAGAGCTGGGCATACTCTGCTACCTTTGCCATCCATGGCTTTGTCATTGCATCTTCCACCCCAGACAACTTACTTTGTTGTTATCTTGACAAACGTTCCCCTGCTAGCCCGCAACTCATGGGAAGACTACGATCAGCTGCTCAACAAAGTGGTCCACTGGGCTAATAGTAGACAAAATCAGATCAACCTTGTCCGCAGCGTTCCTGGGGTAGGTCACACCCCTGAGCTCAATGACACAGATTGCATTGTCACAACTTTAAAGACGGGTGCGGCCAAGGTCACTCTGACTAAGCTGATGCTTGCTGGGCCATCCTCGTCAATGGACACATTGAGGCACTCCCACTTGGTTCCTTTTATCGATCTCAGGCTAACCTGTCTGACTTGCTGTCGTCCAGGTTTTTTGTTCCTACCTCTAATAGATTTGGCTCTATTTTGCAGCTGGATCAAATGAACTGATTCCCTGAGGCCACTAACCCCACCTTTTTAGGCACCTCATGGGATTAATGGGCCTGTGAGGTCTGACTTGGATTCCATGACCACCCCAGTTGCTAGTGATTGTCCTGCTTCCAGTGCAGTCCTAGAAAACAGTAGCTCCTTTCTGCTATTGATAGCTTTATGGACCGTGACAAGCCTGGTAAGCAAATGGGGAGCCCTGATTGGCACAAGTTTGTTGACAATTATGCTGTTATCTTTTTTGTTACAAGAGACATGGCTCACTGACTGTCTTTATGGATGGTTATGCTACTTATTTCACATCAGCCACCCCAAGCACTGCTGGCAGGGCCAAGGATGGCCTCACCACCTTCGTATCTTGTCATTCCCTACCCGGGTCTTAAGGTCAAGCTGTGCGCCTGTGTATTATCAGCTTATTCTGTTGCTGTGTGCTTAAACTCTAATGTTACTCATTAATGTTTATAATAATGTTTTTGACATTTCCAAGATGGCCTTGGCCAGCAGGTTGCTCATGGACAATGCAATAGTGTTAGCAAGACCCAAGGGAGCTATGTGTTGGTACTCCTGGGGAACTTCAATTTGCATCTCTGCCAGCACTCTGCAGGCAACGTCTGCGGGCTGATGGATGACGCGGAGGATCCCATCTCCCATTTTGCCCACTGTCCACTCGGGATACCTGCTGCTAAAATACAATGTATGGCCTGATTTAGAAGTCAGTGGAGGGGAATACTCCATCACAAATGTGATGGATATTCCATCCGCCGTATTACCATCCCTATTGGATAAAACGGGATCATAATACAGGGGACGGGATATCCGTCATGTTTGTGATGGTGTATTCTTTTTTTGTATGATTCTCCAACCCATTACCAATTGACAAGCCCACCTTTTTTTGAGCGGGGAACCCCATCCACATCGATTGTATTGTCTTTTCATAAACACTGAGGACTAGGTGCTGGATTATCATCTTTTTGATTCACCCGTTGGCTCTCTCCATCGATGCCTATTGCGAGCAATACTTGCTGCCTATCATTTTCCAAGAATAGAGGGGTGATCGGGTGCTGGACTAAGGTAGAGGCAGACTCCTTTTTAAATACCTTGGTGGCCTCCTTACTCCCCTGTTTCTTGAGGTGCCTAGTCGATGACTACAAACAGGGTTGGGGCCGGAGCTGCTTGATAGCTTTGATAGGATTTGCAGTCTGGCCCATGATCTGCTTCTGCTTCCAACTAAATCAGGTGACAGGAAGTTTGTCAAGCGTTTTGATTGCACTAAGGCCCACAGCCAGCTACTGGAGGCCCTCAAGCAATTCCCCAGAGACCAGGAAATGATGCACGCCCATCGAGCTCTATATAAGAAAACTCTTAGAGCTAGGAAGAATGCCATCATAGAGGAGCATTACTCCTATTTACTACTGGTCAGTAAGCTTAGGGACAGTAAAGCCTTCGGGCAGATAGTGAACTGTAACTATTTTGAGGACATGGGTCTTGACACTGTGATCCCTCCTGAGATTTAGATTTCCCATGTCGCTCCAGAGGTTGAGTTGAATGGGGTCTTGCGGGAGGTGGCCAGGTGACTGGGCGAGACAAACTCTTGACTCAAATGGGATTCCCTCAGACCTATTCAAGTCCAAAATCACTATGGGCTCCACTCTTTATTTCAGAGTCACCAGATCCTCGGGGTCTGCGCACGTTCCCAACACGTCCACCACTGAACAGCTCCAAGGCTCTGATAGATAAATCACAGAGGCTAAGAGAGTTCAAGAGGGGATTAGGAAGGGAACAGCTGGGAAGGAAACCTGTAGTAAGAAAAAGGTTAAAACACACAATATGAAAATTACATATCATGAAATCAATACTGGACTATGACTCTAAGCCTAGTCATTCTGAAAACATGAACAACCTAAGAATTAGGCTTAAAATAACTAAGTTTCAAGATGGCCGGATACCTGTAAGGGAATCAAGATGGATTAAATGAAACTTTCAAATTCAAGTACTTTCCTTTACATCAGAATCAGGAAAAAACATTCTGAATAAGTTCTAAACCAGTCATATGAATCCTTTTTTGAGAATGCATACTAGGACTATGCAATATTGCATCTAGAAACTCTGGTCTTCTGTGTTCTCTTGAAATGTTTCAACACGAATTGCGCACATTGCAGATTTTCATATATATAGTAAACACCATAAAGGGATTGTGCACCATGAATAACACAATATGGATTCAGGAAAGAAATCACACAACTTTTCAACTCGAATATTACCTAATAAATGTCTTAGAATAAATGGCATACAATGAACAACATGAATTAAGCTCGAAGAGAGAATTGCGCGTATTTTGCCGATTCTTAAGCCACCATGTAAATGTCAAGAAATGGTAGCGCGCAATGAATACCAAAGTCAAATCATCATGAAACGAATCACGCGTCTTGCCGATTCGCAAGCCACTATACAAATGTCAAGAAATGGTAGCGCGCAATTAATAACAAGATCAAATAAGCATGAAACGAATCACGCGTCTTGCCGATTCGCAAGCCAACATGTAAATGTCAAGAAATGGTAGCGCGCAATGAATAACAAGATCAAATCAGCATGAAACGAATCGCGCGTCCTGCCGATTCGCAAGCCACCATGCAAATGTCAAGAAATGGTAGCGCGCAAAGTAATCTGTTAATCATTAAAGAATAAGGCCAAGAATATGAAAGTTCTCGATAACGGTGTCGGGAGGTCAGCCCAACCACCGTCTTACCGCCCAGAACAAGGATCACCAATGAAGAATGAAGGGCAGAGGCCTGGAAGATCAAATAGGCCACCGGGACAGGAGCTCAGGAAGTAGCTGCTACTCTGCACCGGGACCTCTGAATAGTGAGCACTTGGAGCTGGGCTGGCTCCCTTTTATAGAGTGTTGGCCCAGCCCACAACCACACCCAGGCATGTTGCAGGGAAAGTCTCTGGAAGGCCCTGGAAAGGGATACACCCTAACACACTCTGAAAGCCTGCAGCAATACATTGCAAATGAACAGTATTTGTAAACACATAAAAAATAAGTCTTCAGGATTAAACTCTGCAATGCAAAAGGTTAAACAACAACATATCAGCATAATGCATAAATTACATTGTTTTGAGGGTGTTGGGTTTTTGCATTCTAGTCACCAATAGAGCGTGCACTGCCCTGGTGTTGACAGTACTCCCCTCTCCCAGATGCGCTCTAGGGCCTGGTTTGCCTGGATTAAGACGATGAAAGCGTCTCACAAGTACTGGAGCATGAACATCAGATGCGAAAACCCATGAGTTACTTTCAGGACCATAACCTTTCCATGAGATTAAGGCCCATATTTATACTTTTTGACGCTAAACTGCGCTAACGCAGTTTAGCGTCAAAAAGTTTTGCGCCGTCTAACGCCATTCTGAAGCGCCATGCGGGCGCCGTATTTATGGAATGGCGTTAGACGGCGCAATCAGACCGGCGCTGCCTGGTTTGCGTGGGAAAAAACCACGTAGACCAGACAGCGCCGGCGTAGGGGGAAAATGGCGTATGGGCGTCTTAAAATGGGGCAAGTCAGGTTACGTCGAAAAAATCGTCTTAACCCGACTTGCGCCATTTATTTTCGACGCCCATCCCCCATCAACATGACTCCTATCATTGTAAAGATAGGAGTCATGCCCCCTTGCCCAATGGCCATGCCCAGGGGACTTCTGTCCCCTGGGCATGGTCATTGGGCATAGTGGCATGTAGGGGGGCACAAATAAGGCCCCCCTATGCCACCAAAAAAAAATATAAAAAATAAAAAATTATACTTACCTGAACTTACCTGAATGTCCCTGGGGTGGGTCCCTCCATCCTTGGGGGTCCTCCTGGGGTGGGCAAGGGTGGCAGGGGGGGTCCCTGGGGGCATGGGAGGGCACCTGTGGGCTCATTTTGAGCCCACAGGCCCCTTAACGCCTGCCCTGAGCAGGCGTTAAAAAGTGGCGCAAATGCGCCGTTTTTAGCCACGCCAACTCCCGGGCGTCTCTTTTGCCCGGGAGTATAAATACCACGTAAAGGCCTGGGAGTCATTTTTTAGACGGGAACGCCTCCCTTGCATATCATTAACGCAAGGAAGGGGTTCACGCTAAAAAATGACGCACATTCCGGGAACTTTGGCGCTATTCGCCTCTAACGCCATAGTATAAATATGGCGTTAGTTGGCGTTAGTTTTGCGTCGAAATTGCGTCAAAAAAAACGACGCAATTTCGGCGCAAACGGAGTATAAATATGGCCCTAAGTACCATAGATTACACCCTCTCAGTTTAGAATCCAACACTTTCTTAACTTCGTATTCTTCTTCCCCTTGTACTAGAACAGGAGCTGGATGAGGGTGGACTTTTTGGACTGCCTTCTTCAAGAGGGAAGTGTGGAACACTGGATGAATCCGTAAGGATCTGGGCAATTGTAGTTTATAGGTCACCAGATTGATTTGCTGGAGGACAGTGTAAGGACCGATGAACTTGGGGTTAAACATGTGCTTCTTCTTGAAATCTATATGTTTTGTGGAAAGCCACACTTTGTTACCTGGTTGATATTGCGGTCCCTCACAATGTTTCTTGTCATAATGCCTTTTGTATTTTTGTTTGGCTTTTTCTAAATGCTGTTGAATCAGTTTCTGTGTTTGATGCAAATGCTGAATGGTTTCTGACACAGCTGGAGCAAGAGAACTTTCTTGAGGAATTGTGATGGGCAAGGTGTCAGGATGATAGCCAAATAAACCAAAAAAGGGTGTAATGCCAATAGAAATGTGGAATGAGTTATTGTAGGTTAGCTCAGCTAACCAGAGCATAGATGTCCAAGAATGAAGTGCCTTTTCAGCGTAGGCACGTAGGTATTGTTTCAAAGTCTGATTTAGTCTTTCTGTTTGACCATCTGTTTGAGGATGGTGGCTAGTAGATAGTGTAGATGTCACTTGGAGTGTTTTACACCATGTTTTCCAGAAATTGGAGGCAAATTGCGACCCCCGATCAGACAGGATAACTTTTGGCAGTCCATGATAATGAACCACTCTGTTCAGTAAAATAGTTGCCAATTCACTAGAAGTGGGCAATTTCTTACAGGCAATGAAATGTCCATATTTCGCGAGACTATCTACTACCACCAGAATTACTGAATGCTGTTGAACCACTGGCAGACTGGTAATAAAGTCTAAAGAAATGTGTTCCCATGGACGACTTAGGGTTGGAAGTGGATGTAACAACCCTTTTGGTTTTGAATGACTTGTTTTAGTGCGAGCACAGACTTCGCAGTTGTTTACCATTGCTTTCACATCTTTTGTTAGGGTAGGCCACCAAAAATAGCATTGGATCAGTTCAAGAGTTTTAGGAGTACCTGGGTGACCTGCCGTAGGTATAACATGCAACCAATGAAACACTATCTTGCGAAGTTTGGTGGTGGGTACGAACAAACGAGCGTCGTGAAAGGGTAGTCCTTGCTTGATTGACCTTTTGGGGTCTGCTTGGGCCCATGTTTGCCATTTCTCAACAGTGAAAGATTTGCGAATTTCTTCAAAGAAAACTTCAGTTTTTATGATACATAGAACCTTGTCAGGAGCAATGATAGCTCTGGAGGCTTGAAATGCAGGCAACGTGGTAGACTCTTGGCGGTACAAGGCGTCAGCTTTGCGATTATCTTTACCAGGCCGGAAGGTTACTACAAAATCAAATTCGACAAAAAACAGCACCCAGCGTAATTGCAGAGGAGTCAAAAGTCTGGCGGAACTCATGAATTGAAGATTACGATGATCAGTATATACTGTGACAGTGTATTTGGCACCCAACAAATGATGTCTCCATTGTTTAAAGGCGTCATGAATCGCCAGAAGCTCTTTTCAGCAGTGACATAGTTCTGTTCGGCTTCGTTCAACTTCCGAGACATATAAGCTACAGGATGGAGTTGACCAGTGTCTTTATTTTGTTGCGATGAGACGGCTCCTATTGCTACATCTGAAGCATCAGCTTCCACTATGAAAGGTCGATTCGCATCAGGATGAGTCAATACTGGGGCAGTGGAGAAAGCTTCCTTCAAATTAGAGAAGGCTTGGTCAGCTTCTGGGGACCATACAAACTTTTCTTTCTTTCTTAATAGCTTAGTGATTGGAGCCACTGTCTGGGAGAAATGATTTATGAACCTCCGGTAAAAATTTGCAAACCCCAGGAAGCATTGTACATCACGAACAGTCTTTGGGGTGGGCCAATCAGATACGGCTTTTACTTTCTTTTCTGCCATCACCATACCTTGAGGGGTAAGAATAACCCCTAAAAACTCAACTGTGATAACATGAAACTCACACTTGGTTAGTTTGCAATATAAATGGTGTTTTCGAAGGGCTGCAAGAATTTTCTTGACATGTTGGACATGTTCGCATTCATTGTCTGAGTAGATCAAAATGTCATTGATGTATACTATGGCAAATATGTCAAGGTACTCTCTAAGAACGTCATTCAAGAAAAATTGAAATGCTGCTGGAGCATTACACAGACCAAAAGGCATGACGGTGTATTCAAAAAGGCCATATCTTGTCTTGAACGCTGTTTTCCATTCGTCACCCTCTCTCATTCTGACCAAATGATAAGCACCTCGAAGGTCAAGCTTTGTGTAGATTTTTGCTCTCTTTACTTGTTCCAATAAGACCAGAATTAGGGGTAAAGAATATTTATTCTTGATAGTGACTTTGTTCAATCCCCTATAGTCGATACATGTTTGAAGTTCTCCATTAGCCTTTGGAACAAAAAACAAAGGCGAAGCTGCAGGAGACTTAGAGGGGCGAATGAAACCATTCTCCAAAAATTGATCTAGGTATTTTCGTAAATGTTGATTTTCATGTTCTGACAGGGCATACACGCGACAGTTGGGAAGTATCGCACCTGGGGCTAGATCAATTTGACAGTCATAAGATCTATGAGGAGGTAGGGTCTCTGCTCCTTTCTCATCAAATACATCTTTGTGAGATGAATACTGTTTGGGAAGCTGAATTTCTTTCTATGCAGCAGTAGCTATGTAAGAGTTGCAGACTTTTGGTACTTGAATCTTTTGGAGACATTGTTCTTTACATAACACAGATGAGAACATGATTTTTCGTTCTGCCCAATTGATCTCTGGATTGTGATGAGTTAACCATGGCAAGCCAAGGATAATCCCATATTGGGGAGCATGGATCACGTCAAGGATGATTTTCTCTTTATGTTTCTTTCTTTGATTCTTATCTTCACAAATCATCGATAAGGGAATAGTCTGAAGAGTTACTGTACCTCCAGTCAAGAGTTTTCCATCGACTGCCTAGATGATTTCTGGGGTCTTCTTTTCAATACATGGGATCCCCCATGCACGAACCAATTGGGCGTCAACAAAGTTCCCAGTAGCCCCAGAATTGACTAGAGCTTTTTTTAAATAGATCTTTTTCTTCACCTGAACTCTTATTTCCAGTTTAAGATGTCTTGATTGTGAAGGGTCCACGGTGACACCCAAGAGCAACCCTTCTCTGCATCTCGGGTGTTTTAGTTTTCCAACTTGATTGGTGCATTGGCTGCGACCTTCTGAACTGGACCTTGCTTGCTCTTTTGGTTTGATTGGGCAATCTTTGGCAAATGACCCTCCCGCCCACAATAAAGACATTGTCCATTTTTTTTGCGTAGGTCCTTTTCATCTTTGGTCAAAGGTCTTCTGATGGTTCCAATTTCCATCGGTTCAGGCATTCTTTCTTTCGGAGTTCTTGAGTCTCTGTTATCATGAACACGCCATGATTATTTTTCAGTCTTTTTGCGCATTCCTTTACGTTCTGATAAACGATGATCAAGCCTCAAGACAAGGTTTATTAATTCTTGACAGTCTGTAGGTTGTGGGTCGATTTGCGCTAAGATATCTTTTAGTTCCTTTTTGAGTCCCTTGTAAAACAAGACCGCTTGTTTTTCTTCAGGCCAGGATGTCTCGGCAACCAGCCGGTTAAATTTGGCTAGATACGACACTAGGTCCTGATTCCCTTGGCGTAAATCTAATAATTCACGATCTGCTGACTGTGTTACAGTTCTACGATGAAAAACTCTCTCAAACTCACGAACAAAATTTCTCCAGTTGTACAACAAGGGACTATCTTTACGCACAAGAGGAATTTGCCCAGGTAGCTGCATCCCCAGACAGATATGATAACAAGAAAACTACTTTGGACTGGGCATCTGGGAAAGTATGTGGTCTACAGGTGAAGTGTAGTTCTACTTGAACCAGGAAAGATTGCGCTTTCAAAGGGTCACCTGAAAAACTTTCTGGGGGAGCTAAAGGAATTGCGGAAGGGACATTGAGGGAAATGCTTGTCGGATTACTTCCAGAAGTCTGAGAAGAAGTACCTGGCCAAGACACACCTGTGGGACTTTGTTCCTTCTTCTCTACCTTATCTTGTAACTGACTCACTCTCTCAGCTAGGCTAGTTGTCAATTCTTTGGATGATACCACCTCTGCCTGGAGCTGGGTGATAGCCTTGACTAACTCGTCCAGCGTGGCCATGCTGAGAACATCCACAAACCAGGAGGATAATAATTTGTGGGCTCACTATTCTGTCAGAGTCACCAGATCCTCTGGGTCTGCGCACCTTCCCAACACGTCCACCACTGAACAGCTCCAATGCTCTGATAGATAAATCACAGAGGCTAAGAGAGTTCAAGAGGGGAAGAGGGGATTAGGAAGGGAACAGCTGGGAAGTAGACCTGTAGTAAGAAAAAGGTTAAAACACACAATATGAAAATTACATCTCATGAAATCAATACTGGACTATGACTCTAAGCCTAGTCATTCTGAAAACATGAACAACCTAAGAATTAGGCTTAAAATAACTAAGTTTCAAGATGGCCGGATACCTGTAAGGGAATCGAGATGGATTAAATGAAACTTTCAAATTCAAGTACTTTCCTTTACATGAGAATCAGGAAAAAACATTCTGAATAAGTTCTAAACCAGTCATATGAATCCTTTTTTGAGAATGCATTCTAGGACTATGCAATATTTCATCTAGAAACTCTGGTCTTCTGTGTTCTCTTGAAATGTTTCAACACGAATTGCGCACATTGCAGATTTTCATATATACAGTAAACACCAGGAAAGGATTGTGCACCATGAATAACACAATATGGATTCAGTAAACAAATCACACAACTTGTCAACTCGAATATTACCTAATAAATGTCTTAGAATAAATGGCATACAATGAACAACATGAATTAAGCTCGAAGAGAGAATCGTGCGTCTTGCTGATTCGAGTGCCACCATGTAAAATGTCAAGAAATGGTAGCACACAATGAATATCAAGGTTAAATCACCATTAAGTGAATCGCGCATCTTGCCGATTCGTAAACCACGATGTAAATGCCAAAAAATAACAGCGCGCAATGAATGACAAGATTAAAGCACCATGAAACGAATCGTGCGTATTTTGCCGATTCTTAAGCCACCATGTAAATGTCAAGAAATGGTAGCGCGCAATGAATAACAATGTCAAATCATCATAAAACGAATCACGCGTCTTGCCGATTCGCAAGCCACTATACAAATGTCAAGAAATGGTAGCGCGCAATGAATAACAAGATCAAATCAGCATGAAACTAATCGCGCGTCTTGCCGATTCGCAAGCCACCATGCAAATGTCAAGAAATGGTAGCGCACAATGAATAACAAGATCAAATCAGCATGAAACGGATCGCGCGCCTTACCGATTCGCAAGCCACCATGCAAATGTCAAGAAATGGTAGCGCGCAAAGTAATCTGTTAATCATTAAAGAATTAGGCCAAGAATATGAAAGTTCTCGATAACGGCGTCGGGAGGTCAGCCCAACCACCGTCTTACCGCCCAGAACAAGGATCACCAATGCAGAATGAAGGGCAGAGGCCTGGAAGATCAAATAGGTCACCGGGACAGGAGCTCAGGAAGTAGCTGCTGCTCTGCACCGGGACCTCTGAATAGTGAGCACTTGGAGCTGGGCAGGCTCCCTTTTATAGAGTCTTGGCCCAGCCCACAACCACACCCAGGCATACCGCAGGGAAAGTCTCTGGAAGGCCCTGGAAAGGGACCACACCCAAGCACACTCTGAAAGCCTGCCGCAATACATTGCAAATGAACAGTATTTGTAAACACATAAAAAATAAGTCTTCAGGATTAAACTCTGCAATGCAAAAGGTTAAACAACAAAATATCAGCACAATGCATAAATTACATTGTTTTGAGAGTGCTGGGTTTTTGCATTCTAGTCGCCAATAGATCGCGCACTGCCCTGGTGTTGACACTTTACCAATGTTCTCAGTGTTGTCTTAACTGTAGGCCCACCAAAGACCTGTTCACATGCTGTTATTTTACCCATTTTTAAGAAAGGCTCTAGAGGAGCTCCTCAATGTTATTGCCCCACTTCTTTAATTATTCAATGGCTAAAATTATGGGGCATATGTTGCTGGGATGCCTACAGTCTTGGGCCAGTGAACACAATGTTCTTTCCGAACTCCAGTTTAGCTTCCGTCCTGGTCTAGGTATGGTTGAACAGTCTCTTAATCTGTACCTTTTAATTAAGCAAATACACTGTGCCAAAAAGGGCAAGCTGTAGTTGGTATTCATGGACTTGAGGTCTCCTTTTGTCTTGGTCAACATTGCCAAGTTGTGGAGTGGCATGTCAAACATGGGGGTTGACCAGTATATTATCAACTTCCTCAGGGAAATTCACAATGGACCGCACCATGAAAAGCCTGGCAGAAACCCAGTGTTGGGGCAGTGGGTCCCTGCATTGCCCACAACCTTGTTGTGGGCAGTGCAGGGGCCCTCCTGCCCAGCACTCTCAGAATTTGAACTGTCTGTCAGCAGACAGTGTGCATCCTGAGATTGCAGGGAACACCCCTGTGTAACGACATTTGCCTTGACTCCATGAGGCCAATGCCGCCACACGTTTTCCATCGGGCTGACTGGCGGAAATCTCTGATTTCAGGGGTTTCCGTCAGTCAGCCCAGTGGAAACCTTGCAATCAGCCTCTGGGGAGGGAGACTGCGGCAGTCTCCTCTCCACGGGGCTGGCGGGCTGACGGTTGGCCTGCCAACCTCATAATGAGGCCACCACAGCAACCCAGTTTCTATTGCTGTCGGCTGGGGCTGGGACAGTGACAGGCCGAAGCTGCTTGGGCTGAGCAGGTCCCCAAAACGGAATTGGGTATAAGGGGATCAGATGAGTGGAAAAAAAGAAAACTAAAATTGGACTGAAAACCAAAGTGAACTGAAAATTTAACATGAAACTAAAAATTAACGTGAAATACCAATTTACATTAAACCTTATATTTTTCGCCACCGTTCTTACATCCAAATTCTTGAAACCCATAGCCCCTCAACCCCATGCTTCCCTTCCCAACTGTATATTTCACGTTTCCAAACCAGTCCGTCCCTTTCTTCCCTAACCAATTTCTTGCCTCCCCGCCTACCTTTCTTCTCTAGCCCTACTCTCTTCCCTTCTCTTCCCTCACCACATGTTCTTCCTACCCCTACCCTCCAATTCCGTTCCTACAATGTCCCCCCTTTCTTTAGACTTTGATTTCTTTCCCTCACTTCCTCACTCCCTACCCCTGCCCTTTTCTACCCTCCCATTTCCGATTACAGTTTGATACACAATCCGTCCATTCTTTTCTTCCCAGCAACGTAACATTCTCTTCTATATGAAACACTTATTTTTCCCCATCCACTATTTTTATTCCCTGCCCCTCACTTTCACTTACATAATCCTCCGTCCTCCCTACCCCTTCTCATTCTCTCCATTTTCCTCCCATTTGATCTTCCTTTACCAGACGGGAGCAATGCCGGCTACAGGAGCACCCTGGATGGGTGCATGCTGCAAGCCGGTAGGGCGGCAACTGCCTTGGGGCTACCCCCGCAGCACCCCGTATATTTTGTAGGGGTGCCCTGGGTGGACCCACTCTGGAGCAAATGAGGACCTAGGGAATGGAGTCCCCCGTGGCCACTTTAGGCTCTGAGAGGGGGGCTGTGCGGCCCCCTACGCTTAGTAAAAATAAAGAGGATGGAGTCCCCAGGGCCTGTAAAGGCATGGGGAAGTAGGCTGGGTGCCTCTCTTCCCTTAAAATAAAAATACAACCCTGGGAAATGGTGTCCCCAGGGCCTGCAAAGGCTTTTGGAGGGAGAGCCTCCCACTCTCTCTCCTTTTTTCTCAAATCAGCCCTGGGGTTTGGGTCTTCCTGAGTGTGGTGAGACCCTGCGGCCAACCCCATGCTGTGAACAGCCAAAGTCTGTGCGTGGCGGAGGGATTGGCTGCCTGGGCTGAAGGCCGTGCCTGGCGTGTGGTTGGTTGCCTGCGAGGGGTTGGCCCCAGGGCCTAAATGTATGGCAATAAAATATTACCCAACATTTTACATCACTCTTGATATGCTCTATGACATCATTGATAATATCACTGCAACATTTGGAATTACATAATTGATAACAAAGGTGTGCATGATGGGGGCAATACTTATAGTTACCTTAGGGCATGCGTTCTAGTATCTTGAGATAACTATAACTGTCGACTCTCAGTGTTTTCTTGAGTTTAAAACTAGGGATGAGCAGATCTCATGGAGTTTCACTCTGGGGAATTACATGAAAACTCAGCGAGATTCCGCGAACGGCTGGAAATTGGCAAGTTGCACTGCTTCTTCCATGCTGAAAAAATCAGCATGAATGGCATAGCGGGGCGCACCAGAAGGCACTGCTGCTTGAGTTAATTTTGATGCTACTGAAGTAGATTATCTTCTCAAGTGGCAGGTTTTTCACTGCGAATGGTCGCGACTGCCCGTGACCATTCTCAGTGAGAAAATCTCACCAGATGCACCACTGGTGCATGAAAATCATGCTAAGGGATGCCAATTCACGCTTGACAACTTACAGTTGGAAAGCAGCGCATGAAAAAAAACTCCACCATGCGGCAGTTGGTGGAAGTTAGCTGTAACTCAGTGTTACAAGCGGAAGGTGCAGTGGTCTAAATTCTGCGAACTCCAGCGGCAGAGTGGAATTTATTGCCTACTCCTATTTAAAACGTTTCCTTGTTTATGTTGTCACTAAAATTTTCACCTAACTATAACGTCACTTTAACCTTTGATTTTTCAGTAAATATATATAGAAATATAATCATACACATATATATATATATATATATGTGTGTTTACTGAAAAAATCAAAGTGTAATGTAATTTTATAGTTAAGTGAGTGTGTCAGTTGACAACGTTAATGTTTTGAACTAAAAAAAAATAGAAATTCACCAGTTATAGTTAGCAGAGATGACTATAACTTGCGCCCTGCATGCACTGGTTATGACCTCACATAAAACATCACTCATGACATGATTTATGACATCACTGATATCATCTCCAATGATGTCATTAAGGACATCACTGATGACATCTCCAATGATGTCATTGATGACATCACTGATGACATCATCCAAGCTTCTTTTGGACACTTTACTCTCTATGGGTATACCCAGTGCACTTACCATATACAGTGTTGGAGCCCCAAGGCAGCCGCGGTCTCAGCCGGCACCCCGCAACCAGTAGGAGCTGGCATTGCACCCGTCTGGAAGGTGCAGATACTAATGTTGCTCCCTGCTGGTGGAGCAAAGTTTTGATCTCCACTCCCACCCGCTTAGTGTCTGATTTGAAGATTTGAAAATGCTTCCACCAAGCAAGAGCAAACACAGGTTATCCTGTCTGAGCCATTGCAGGCACGGAAACCACTATGTCCTGGGGTGGGCTCCCCAGGACATAGCTACTGAGCCTGCTCTGTGGGGATAAGGTCCCAAGACCATTAATGGCTCGAGGGGGGTGGCGTGTGCCCCCTTCCTTTTACTTAAGTTTAGTGGTCACAGGGGCCTATAGAGGCTTGGGAAGGTGGACTGCGCAGCCCCTTCCCCTTTTTAACATATTTCGGCCCCAGCTCGTGGTGGGGGGGCCTTGTGGCCCATAATTTTAATAAAGGAAAATAAATGGAGCTCTTACTTATGCAGAGTTGTCTTCCATTCCTTTGCCCTGCTCTACTCCTCTCCTTCAGTATGTGGTGCTCCTTCTACAAAAGAGATTGAATTTATAATTAAGGCAACATAATCTTCTGGGGGAATGGAGCCCAATGAGATTCCCATCTCTCATATGGGCCACCTTCCTCAAACCTCTCTTTGTATACTTCTATCAACATGGAGTACTCTATCTGTGGGAGGGAATGTCAGAAATATGGCTTTGGAGGTTTGGTTGTTCGGCAAATCTTTCCCCTTTATTGATTACTGGAATGATAACGAGGGTACATAAGAATAAAAAAATATATATATAATGAAATATTGTCTTAGGAGGTCGGCTGAGGGTGGCACTTTTCTTTGTCTTGGCAGGCGTAGGATTGACTTCTTTCTTTTCTTTCCTTCATTATAGGGTCTTATGATGGAGTGTTGCTGCCAGAGCCCACCAAAAATAGGGATAGTACGGTGAAGAAAGTAAATTACTCTCTTAATAGTCTTTCCCGTCATCAAATCACCTGAGGTGTGTCAAAATACTCCATGTTTTCTTTTCTTTAAAGATTGTCGGGATAAAGCAGGGGAGGTGCCCAGAAATAATATGGCGAGATTTCAGGTAAGTAAAAGGAAAAAGGCGTATGATGTAAGCCAAAAGAAAACTGAAAATCAGGACTATAGATCATCAACTCGAACACTTAGAGATAGAGGCGTTCTCAGGGTGCTCCCTGTGGATATACCGTATTCACCACACTACGCCCCTCTTTTGTTGCTCGCAGGTATTCCCTTGGTGATACCTTACCCTCTCAATACACGCGGCTTACTCATTTTCCCATTTACAGATATTCCTTCTTTAATATATGAGGCTCCCTCACCCAGCCCCATGTACTCACCACACTAGCCACAGTTCTCCTGAGCTGTGACCTTGTTGCAGCAGTGTCTCTGGCTGCATGTACCATTCAGACAAGAACCACTCCTCGGCTGCCTCCTCCGGGTCCGCGATGCCTACTTGTATCTCTCCATCTTCCTCCTGCTCAATGTCGGTGTTCTTCTCTCCTTCCTCCTCTTGCACCACAATGCCACTGTCAGCATTCCTCTTCTCTTCCTCCAGGTGCTCCACAATATTGGCATCAGTGTTCCTCTCTCCTTCCTTGTGGTGTTCCACGCTGTCGGCATTGGCGTTCCTCCCTACTTTCTCCTTCTCTTCTACTTCACTCCCTCCTCCCTTCTCTGTCCAATTGGCCACTTATTTAGGCCTGTTGGTCCCGCCCCTCCTTTCCTGCTGAGAGTAGTCTGTCATTAGAGTTGGCTTTTCTCTTGTTCCTGCCCACCAGTTTTACCTTGATTGTTCACTTTCCCACTGCTGTTCCTGCTGGTTGTGTGGATAAGACAGAAGTCGTGTGTCCAAACTAGGTAAGGCAAGGGTCGGGAGGGGATCTTTTCACAGCTTCCTGGTCTGTTAGTATCTTTATACCTTTACATAAAAAGGGCCCTTGGAGCCTCCCCTGCACCTACCACCAAATTGCCCTTCTCGATGCAATAGGGAAAATATTTGCTAAGAGCATTTTGGAAAACCTTTCAGGATGGGTTGAAGAGGAAAAGATTCTTCTCTTAGAACGAGCAGGCTTTAGGAAGAAACATTGTACAATTACAACATTTTCATGCTGAAACTTATAGTAGAAAAGTACGTCTCTATTCCTGGGTTCAATGTGTATGCTGTGTTCATAGACTTCTCCACAGTTTTCAATAGGGTGGATTGTCCAATTTAAGGGAAAAAAACTAAAGAAATTGGGTATGCCCGAAACTCTTCTTGCGATAGTTATTGCCCTTCATTCTTCCACTTGGTGTCAGGTGCTATCGGACGGGGATCCCAACCTGTCCTCTATAACCTAAACTAAAAATAGATTGAAACATGGTTGCTCATTGGCACCTCTTCTTTTTTCACTTCATGTTTCAGACCTTCCTGATAATTTAGTAAACAGTAAGTAAGGGGGATACTCCTAGCATTGATGGACATCCTTTTCCATGCCTGATTTACACAGATTACATTGCTCTCCTGGATTTAATTCCCAAAGGATTGAAAAATAGATTGGCCTCTGTACAGCAGTTTGTTATGCCTCATTTTTTTAGAAATGAATGTCTCAAGCAGTAAGGTACTGATCTTTAAAGGCAGAAAAGTTAAGAAGGCCTGTAATTATGTTTGGGTTTTGCGTTCAGAGAAGCTGGAGGTAGTAAAATCCTATCCCTTTGTGAAGAAAATTATGACAGGCAGTATAAACGAAAAGGATCATGTTAACCATTGTTTTTCTAAGACCTCATCACATGCCATTGGGCTTAGAGCCTATTTATAATGCTATGGATTGGAGGCACTTTCTTCAGTTGCTATCTCCCAGCACTATTGTAAGCCATTGAATCAATTAGTGTGTTGAATTAGGATTTCTTAGAGCAAATGTAAGACAAATTCCACTTAAACTGCATAATTTTAATTCCTCTGTCCCTGTACTGCTTTAAGATTGGAATTTGGCTGAACAAGCTGTCATGTGCAAGGATTGGCTAGTGTGGTCCGGTGGGGTTTCCAGCTTATGAAGAGCAAAGAGTATTCACTGAGGGGCTTTTTGCGCTCAGAATGTTTTGACTCAGCACTAGGAAAATATTCATTCTCTAGGGATTTTAATCATGCATTAAACTAATTTGATTTAGAGTAGGCCCAGTTGGAAGAATTAATTGAACTCGTGGAGTTGGCGAAATTCAGGTAACTCCGTACTATGCGTGTTATGTGGAGGTCCTGTGTAATGCCACCTCTTGGTGCGTGGCAGAGATATTTTTCTGTTGGCGCACCTGAGGCACCATAATCGCATGCTTGCAAGCGTGAACAAGATTCCCTCACCCACTAGCGCAGCATTCCGGTCGCCACAGAGGCTTCTTGCACTGTTTTGTGGTGCTCGCAATTGCATGCCTGTACTTCTTGAGTAGATTTTCAACTTGAGAAGCAGGTAAATCAACTTGAAAATACACTTTCAAGTTGTTTTTTAGTGTGAAAAGCATTTTTTCATGTAACTTTTTTTTTCAAAAGGAAAGAAGTGCCTCAGAGACTGCAACTTCCTCTTTTTGCCCAGAAGGCTTCTCCCAGTGTTTCGTTCAACTCCTGGTCACTTTTAATTTGGTTTTCAAGGTGAGAAGATCACTTTCTTTGTATGCTGCATATACTGATTTTAAGGACTTTGTTTTAGTGACATCACAGCAAGTATGTTCATAAATGTTTGGATAAGGGCACTGTTTGATAAAGGGCATGCACCAGTATTCTACTTGTATTTTATTTAATTTTTAAATTTAATTGTGGTGGGTTGCCTGGAGTTGCAGTAGGGGCGCTGTATGTTTTTTTTGCATATCTTTTTAAATCTTTTATAAGGGAAAACAATTGAACAATTAAAAAAATTTACTCCATGTTTCTCAAATTTGCAATATTTATCCAGCCAATACTAGTAAATGGGAATATGAAACCACTGTATCTGTGGTACATGTTGTTTTATAACATCTGTGATTATTTAGGTCAGGGATGCCAATGGATTAAATGTAATCTTTTTTTTCTATTTCATGGTTTCTTTTCTGCAAAAAAGTGTATTCTGGTGGGGTAAGATGATGTGCCTTGGGAGGATATTTGTTGTGAAAATTTCCATAGCTGACACAATTTTCATTTTTTGCATTGCTGAATTGAAGTCTTCATTGTTTACATGCCTCCTTTGTCTGGCTACTGTGTGCGTGTGTGTGGTTGCCATAGTCCACCATTTTGCCCTTGTTCTCCATGCCATGTGGCCAACAGCCATTTTGTGTAGACAGTGTACATCCATATGCTTGCATGTGTTCTTTGTCCTTGCTTGTTATTTGATCATGTGGCCGGTGGCCATTTTGTCTAGTGTGTTTTCGCCATAGTCCTGCACGTGTTCTTTGTTCTTCATGCCTCCTTGCTTTCTGTTGTTATTGTTTGACAATGTGGCCTGCAGCCATTCTCAGCCAGCCACCTAGTGTATTGATCTCTTTTTTCCAGTTTTTAAAGTTGTTTTCTAGGGACATTGGTAGAAGAGGTCTATGCCATTTTTTGTTCATTTTTTTACTTTTTTCCTGATTTCAGTTTAATGTGCCTGAGGATCATTGTAGTAGACGTATGACCAGTGTTTAAAATATTATATGCAATTGTTTCCATTTTTCCCTGCACCTCCTTACCTCCCAATGGATTTCTCATAGCCCCTAGTGACACACTAGCAATTATTTTATTTTTACATTTTATCTCCACACCCTGCCTGCCATTGGCTTTCTTCTCTTAAGCCATAGACTCAAATCAGTCTTAATTTTTTAAGGATTATTCAATTTTCTGTGCACCCCCTGCCTGCTATAGTTGCATACCAGCATTAAGTTTGTTTAAGGATTATTCCATTTTCTCCAGCACACTAGAGTTCATATTTTAAGGATTAGTCCATTTTCCCCACACACCCCTGCCTGCCAATCACATACACCCATTAGATACACATAAAGTAAACAGTTCTGCATGTTGGTATCCTGATTGAAATATTATGTTATGGTTTAGATTGGAATTGATACACTATTGTTGTTAAATAATTATTTTGAAAAACCTTAATAAATTGCATTGTATGAACTATGAATAATTCAAACAGTAAAAATGCAACACTTTACCAAATGTTATTCATGTTTGTATGATTTTAGTTGCACAAGAGACATCACCCACAGTACTGCCAGACTGAAGGCTGGCACAAAGTGTAGTGACCACAACACGTGCCTCTTGTGCGTCCACTTCTGCAGCTAAGTGCCAACTGACAGACCTTGAAGATGGCAGCCACAGCGATCATGGTGACAAGCAGTGAGTCTGAATTGGAGTTATCTCAGCCACAAACTAGTATCCAGTTGTCGCAGGAAATTGAGCAGAGTGGACAACAGGAGACGCAGCAGAGCCAGCAATAGTTGGCTTCCGACCTCCTGCAAGAAAAAGAAAGGTTACTCCAGCAACTTCTCCAAGCTCATCCTCTGATGATCTGGACATGGATTGGACCCCGGCTGAGGAAAAGATCTGCCACAAGAGACAAGGGGACAGGAAAGTTCCTGAAAGCCTTAGATTTTTGGAAAGGAAAGAGGAGGAAAAGGCAGTCCTTGTCATGGAAGCTGACTCAGAGGACACAAACATTACTCCTCCTAATCAACCTGCTCAGAGGGATGTGACACTGGCTCCACCACCGCCAGTTTCCATATTTGTAGGGCCCCGGCTGAAACCCGCATCCACCCCTACCTTAGTCGAAGTACATACTGCAAAAGGCAATTGCAGACACACCTATCTACCTCTAGTTCTTCAGGCATTGGAAGTCGCACCAGTAGCACACTAAAAAAGTTCTCCTCCCCAGTTTAGGACTTCTTTACAATTAGTAAGCAGGAGGATAACATTGCAATATGCTCCATTTGCCACACGATTGTTCATCGAGGTACACATGTTTCACACTATGGTACTGGAAGCTAAACAACTCATATGAAAAACATCACACCACCTGGTGGAAGGAGCCCCTTAAAAAAACTCTGCAGGTGGTGGTGGTGAGAAAGGGGAATCCATACTGATCACTGTGGGAGGTAATGAGGACGAAGAGGGTGACAGCTTTAGACTAAGAAGCCCTATCCCAGCACTGCCTCAGCAGCATCCGCAACCTTGAAATGGCACAAGACTCAGAGGAGACACCACTGCATACAGTGATGACTATCACGAGATGCACATTGAGTCTTCCACCTCCTGGTCTTCTCTGGAAGTCACCTGTGTCAGTGGCATCACAAAATAAAAAAGTACAAGCTACTATCACTGGCATGTTTAGGCAGGAGGGGTCCTACGAATGCAACCACTCAATGGCACATTTGTACAATGGGAAGGTGGCTAAAATGTTAGTGTTGTACTTCTGCCCATTTTCTGTTGGGAAGGAGTGTGATTTTAAGAATTTGTGGTGGCCATCTGCCCAAAATGAAGGTTCCCAGCTGGATAAACTTTGCAAGAGTTGCTGTTCCAGTGCTCTATCATGATGTGTTGCAAACTGGTTGGACAAGCTTTGCAGTTGTGTGCTGTTCACACTATCCACCAGATGACAGACATGTGGAGCAGTTGTCAAGCAACTAATTACATGTGTATCACTGCACACTGGATTTTTTGTGGGGGTTAGGCAACAGCTATCTGCAGGTCTCAGCACTGAAGAAACTTTTAAGGGCGTTCGGTGGCATGCAACAGTAGCTATATTCGCTATGGAGTAATCCCATACAGCTGCAAACATCTTGGAAGACTTTAACAACAAGGTGTTTGAATGGCTGTGACCCATTTGCCAAAGACAATGGCAATAATGTATTCAAGGCCATGGCAGATGGTGAATATTTCAGGATCCTGCGTTTGGCGCATTGCCTCAACCTGATTGTGCAAGACTTTCTAAAAAAAAAGTCATAGTCAGCAACATACTGAGCCCCTGCTGAAGAATCTGCACTCATTTCAGTCATTCCTTTAAGGCCTGGAAGCACGTGAGGATTATTCAACTTGCTAATCAAGTACCGGTTAAAGCCCTCAAACATGAAGTAGCAACACGTTGGAATTCAACCTACCATATGTTGCCACGTCAGTTTTAGCATTACAGATCAATCATCAACTAAGTCTTTGAAGGAAGAGGGGATGCAACTGGGAAAACCATGACCATGAAGGTGGACAAATGGACACTAGGCAAATGCCTGACACAAATGCTACTTTCTTTAGAGGTTTTCACACAGGAAATCGAAAGGAGGATGTAGGAAGATGGGTTGTGCCCACCTGACCCGTCCAAATGTTTCACTTTTGATCACTTGGTTTTAGAACTTTTACTGTGCTGGAGCCTCATAACCTGGGACTCACCATAGTAAACTCATGACAAATGGACTGTGCATGTCTACCACCAGTGTCTGCCTTTTAACATGAGGCTGCTGAGGCGCTGCAAGGTTAAGAGGCACTTGGCTGGTTAAACATGAACATGTGTGCACACATGAACAGGTAGCTTGGCGCATAAGGGACTATGCAGGGCTGGATATTGACCTGGGATAGGCCTTACAATGCAGGTGTACACATATAGTGCAAGTTAGTGTGGTTTACTCTCTTGTCTACAGTGACACTCCACTATACACTTATGGGAAAGGCTAGTTTGGAGGCGCAGTTCCACTTGCCTTTGGTCTACAGACTCCAGAGTCGTACCTATGTACAGTGTGACCTGTGTGAAAACAACAATTCTGAAAAGTCCAAAGACATATCTGTACAGCTTATGGGTCATCCAGGAAGGTCATACGTCTCTGGCTCAGCTCAGGATCAGAGCCCAGGTCTTTTGTCATCCTACTGGGCTGTGTTAATTACTTTTCTATCCAGCTACAGGAACAAAAGCCTCTCCCACAAACGGAGCAGTTTAAAGTGCTTAAGTCAGCTCCTGAGAAGGAAAGGAGTGGGACAGAGTGCTCTGCATCAAACAGCTAGCTGTCACTCTGACAGGAAGAAGGCCTGCCCAAGCCCACTAAACAAAGGAGGGAGCCCAGACCCCTGGAGCCAAACCAGGAGGGGGCAACTTTGAAGATTTGCTGGGGAAGGCCCTAGCAGTGTTGTCAGAGAGGGGTGGAGCGGAGACCCCCTCCAGGGCAGATGTTGCAAGTGACTCCTGGGTGATGATATTGTGAAATATCCCAGAAGGCTGTTCAGGGAGGTTGGGACTGGGGATGATGTGGCACATCAGGATAGGCCGGAGGTGCATCTCTACTGGACACTCATGTTCCCCCTTTAAAGGTCCTGTGCAGGGGAGAGAACTCTCTTGTGTCTGCTTTTCTGATGGACATTGGAACTGAAGGCAGCCATCATGAACATTTGGAAGGAGGCATGAATGCTATCCTGCTTACGAGCTCTGACTTTAATTGACCCTAGGTCCAATGGGCACTCCCCAGAACAAGGGAAGCTGGTCTGCTCACACCCACTAAGGAACAGTTGGGAAAAGACTGGGCATCTGCGCAAGGAAGGAAAGAAGCCCAGAGGAAAAGTACAGAGAAAGGCTGGCTAAGGGAGCTGGTAAAACTACCTTCTGAACAAAGTTCATCACTTTTGAGGCCAGGGGGCCTGAGGAAAGTGCTCCAGGTGGCTAGGGTTCATAACAAGGAGCAAAACAGGACCAAAATCTTACAGATTGGCCCAACGGGCATGAGATATTACATTTCTTCAGTTTGGCGATCTTTGATCTTTTTTTCCTTGCTGGGAGGAAAATATCTGCCCAAATAAATTGGAGCCAGGAGAGGGCATGCAGGGAGACCCCTCCTCGATGCTCCTGAAGGCCTGGGATTCCCAACCCTAAGTCCCCTTCTATCTTTGGTGGACTTGGGATCCCATCTCCAGGCCCACGATGCCGCAAAGTGAAAGAAACAGCAAGGAAGTGCCATTGAGCTTCTCCACAAGAAGTTGAATAGGGCTCAGGACCCCATTCCTGGGTCCCAAGAAGAAAAATGGTGAGGGAGTGGAGTTGCAAATCCCTGCAAAAGTGGCATCCCTGGGCCCCATGCAGCTCACAATGGTGAGGGAGTTCCATTGCGCTTCCCCGCGAGTACAGAAAAGGGACCCGTCCCTAGTCCCCAGGTACAAAAGAGGAAGGGGGAGTGCTGCCACACTCCTCCTATGTGGCCAGCCTATCCCCACACCCATGACTGGAGGAAGGGAAGGCCAGACACCCAGCACACGACTGCCTGCAGGAGCGAACAGACCAGAATCATGCTGCCGGCTCCTGCTGTAACATGTCAGTGTACTGGCTGCACAGGGAGGCAGAGTTTAGCCAGGGTTGGTCTCCCTGGGCTGTCCTCCAACATGGAAAGTGGCTCGTGGGGCTGCCCCGGTGGGACCGGGCATCCCAAGAAGAAGTGTGACACAATGCAACTTTTACAAACAAAAGGAAACAAAGCAAAATGGAAGATGCAGCTCTCCATAGCAGCCGTAGAGCCCCTCATGAAAAATACATGGCACTCAGAGGAGAGCCCCATAATGACCTGCGGGCCTGGACACATTTTTGGAGAAAACCACTTGTTTTTTGGCATGTTTTTGCCCAGGATGTCGGGGTCACCACCAAATCATTGCTAAAGTGCGAGGAGACTACTACCAGGACCCCATCCTTATTTGGGTGGGACTCTGAGAAAATAACCCCATAAAGGGTTCTGAAGTAATTTTAAGCACTCCCCTGGCTGGAGCATGTGTCTGCAGTTGGGAGTGCTGCACCCTCTAGGACAAATTCTATGGCTGCAATATCTGTGGCCTGAAGCTGGTCAAATTCAGGTTTCAGGTTGTGCAAACACCCTCTAGAGGTGAACGATTGTTATTACATATGTGTTGATAAAATAAATGTGATGCCCTTTAGGGGCTATATAAAAGTGCATTATTTTATGTCGAAGATTATTAAAAGTGTATGTATATTGTAAACAGCCCTTAGGGGTGAAGAAATTTAATTGCACATGTGGTGATTATAAGTGTGACCTTTGACCCTGTCACCAGGCAGGTCGCTCCCCCCATCTACCACTCAGCCCCCTGTGGGTTGAACCTCCGTTGCCGCTTTTGCCGCCTGTCTACTCGCTCCCTTTTTTCTGTACCCCTGCGCTTGGCCTCTGTGCCACTTTGTTTTTTCATTCTGTGCCCCTGTGTTTTGCTTTCTGTACCCCTGTGCTCTGTTGTCCCTCTCCTGCGTCTTTTCCCGCCGTTTTTCCCCGGGTTTTCCCCTGGGTTTTTCCCCGGGTTTTTCCCTTGCTGCTGAGCCCCTGCTGCCCGCCCCCTTCACTCCCATTGGCTGCCCCGCTCCCACCTCCCAGCTGTTCCTCCCTCCCTCTGCCCTCATATGAAGGCCGCGAAACGGTGGTAGAGAGCGACCTTTGACCCTGTCACCAGGCAGGTCGCTCCCCCCATCTGCCACGCAGCCCCCTGTGGGTTGAACCTCCGTTGCCGCTTTTGCCGCCTGTCTACTCGCTCCCTTTTTTCTGTACCCCTGCGCTTGGCCTCTGTGCCACTTTGTTTTTTCATTCTGTGCCCCTGTGTTTTGCTTTCTGTACCCCTGTGCTCTGTTGTCCCTTTCCCGCCGTCTTTTCCCGCCGTTTTTCCCTGGGTTTTCCCCCGGGTTTTTCCCTTGTTGCTGAGCCCCTGCTGCCCCACCCCCTTCACTACCATTGGCCGCCCGCTCCCACCTCCCAGCTGCTCCTCCCTCCCTCTGCCCTCATATGGAGGCCGCCCATCCGCGCCTGGACCGCACCCAGCACCAGAACCCCTGGAACGCGCACCCCCGCAACGCCAGACTGCACTACGACGCAAGCACCCTCCACGCACTCAACACCAGACGAGGCCACCCCTGCTACCGGGCCACCCCGAAACGCACCCAGGGTCCTTTCACCTGCCGGAACTGCAGATTCACCAGCATCCAACCCTCCACACCACCAGCCAGAGAACCCAACCACCTCCGCTGCATCCTCCTCAACACCCGCTCCGCTCGCAAGCACGCCATCGAACTTTGGGACCTCCTAGACTCCACCGCCCCGACGTCGCCTTCCTGACGGAGACCTGGCTGAACGCCACCTCAGCGCCAGACATCGCCATAGCCATCCCACAGGGCTACAAGATCTCCCACAGAGACCGCACCAACGGAGTGGGAGGAGGATCGCCATCATCCACAAAGACTCCATCAAAATCTCAACGAACACCGATGACACCCTCACCACCGCCGAGCACATGCACTTCCAGATCCACACCGACCCCAACACCACCCTCAGAGGAACTCTCATCTACAGACCTCCCGGACCCCGCCCACAGTTCAGTGACACCATCGCCGACCTCATCAGCACCCACGCCCTCGCTTCCACGGACTACATCCTCCTCGGGGACCTGAACTTCCACCTCGAGAACAACAACGACGCCAACTCCACCGCCCTGATCGACAACCTCGCCAACCTCGGACTCAAACAGCTCGTAACGACACACACTCACGCCGCTGGACACACGCTCGACCCCATCTTCTCCGCAAGCCCCCACGTCTCCTTCAACCACACCACCGAACCACACTGGACCGACCACAGATGCGTCTACTTCACCTTCAGAAAACCCACCACACACCACCGCACCCAACAGCTACCACGCCGCTGCTGGGGCAAGGTCACCGAGGACCAACTGAGTACCGCCCTCGCCCTGAGACCACCCACCGACCCCACCGACCCAGACACCGCCGCGACCAACCTCACACAGTGGATCAACGACTGCGCCAACACCCTCGCCCCTCTCAAGACCTTTACAACCAACCACACCAACAAGAAAGCCGCCTGGTTCACCGAGGACCTCCGGATCTCCAAGCACACCTGTCGGAAGCTGGAGAAGAAATGGCTCCACGACCGAACACCAGACAACCACACAGCCCTCAAGAGCGCCATCCGCAGACATCACCAACTCATCAGGACCGCCAAGAAGACCGCCTTCAAGGACCGCCTAGACAACAATGCACACAACACCAAAGGGCTCTTCAGCATCGTGAAAGAACTCTCCAACCCCAGCTCCATCACCAACGACATCCAGCCATCTCAAGACCTGTGCGACTCACTGGCCACCTTCTTCCACCGCAAGATCACCGACATCCACAACAGCTTCAACCCCGACCCCCCCGCACCCACCACCGAGTCCACCACCCCTGCGACTACCACTCGCACCAGTCGCCTGACCGTCTGGTCCAGCGTCAGCGACGAAGACACCATCAAAACCATGAACTCATCCACTCCGGATCCCCATCGGACCCCTGCCCTCACCACATCTTCAACAAAGCCAGCGCAGCCCCACCTCCGGAAAACAATCAACTGTTCCTTCGAGACAGCAACCTTCCCAGAAAGCTGGAAGCACGCCGAGATCAACGCCCTTCTGAAGAAGCCCAAGGCGGATCCCAAGGACCTCAAGAACTTCCGACCCATCTCCCTGCTCCCTTTCCCGGCAAAAGTGACCGAGAAGATTGTCAACAAACAGCTGACCCGCTACCTCGAAGTCAACAACATCCTGGACCCTTCCCAATCCGGTTTTCGCAGTAACCACAGCACCGAGACCGCCCTCATCGCCGCCACTGACAACATCCGGACCCTGATGGACAAAGGAGAAACAGCCGCCCTCATCCTCCTGGACCTATCAGCAGCCTTTGACACGGTCTGCCACTGCACCCTATCAGCACGCCTCCATGACGCCGGTATCCAAGAGAAGGCCCTGGCCTGGACCACATCCTTCCTCTCCGGCAGAACCCAGAGCGTCCGCCTCCCACCCTTCCTCTCCAAAACCACCAAGATCATCTGCGGCATACCACAGGGATCCTCCCTCAGCCCGACACTGTTCAACATCTACATGGCCCACCTCGCCCACGTCGCACGACAACACAACCTCAACATCATCTCCAACGCAGACGACACCCAGCTGATCATATCCCTCACAGAAGATCCCCACACCGCCAAAGCTAACCTCCACCGAGGAATGAAGGCCATAGCCGACTGGATGAAGGACAGCAGACTGAAGCTGAACTCAGACAAGACGGAGGTCCTCCTTCTCGGACCCACCCCATCAGCCTGGGATGACTCTTGGTGGCCCACATCACTAGGCACAGCCCTGGAACCCACGGACCACGCACGCAACCTGGGGGTCATCCTCGACTCCACTCTCTCCATGACCAGGCAAGTCAACGCCGTCTCCGCGTCCTGCTTCAACACCCTCCGTATGCTCCGCAGGATCTTCAAATGTATCCCCCTCGACACGAGAAAAACCGCTACCCAGGCCCTCATCACCAACAGACTCAACTACGGGAACGCCCTCTACTCTGGAACTACAAACAAGCTCCTGAGACGACTCCAACGCATCCAGAACGCCTCGGCCCGACTCATCCTCGATGTCCCCCGCCGCAGCCACATCACACTCCAGCTGAGAGGCCTGCACTGGCTCCCCGTCAACAAAAGGATCACCTTCAAGCTCCTGATCCACGCACACAAAGCACTGCACAACACCGGACCCACCTACCTCAACAACCGACTCAGCTTCCACACCCCACCCGAAGCCTCCGCTCAGCCAACCTCGCCCTCGCCACAGTCCCCCGCATCCAAAAAACCACAGCCGGCGGCAGATCCTTCTCCTACCTCGCCGCCAAGACCTGGAACACTCTCCCCACCATCCTACGACAGACCCAGGACCTGCTGGCCTTCAGAAGACTCCTCAAGACCTGGCTCTTCGACCAGTAGCACCCCCCCTCACCAGCGCCTTGAGACCCTCGCGGGTATGTAGCACGCTTTACAAATGCAGTGATTGATTGATTGATTGTGATGACCTATCTTTAAACTGCAACAGCTTCTAGGGGTGAGAGTCTATAATTTCAGTGTTGTAAATATAAATGTGATACATTTTGGGAGCTATGTTTAATTTGCTGAGTACACAACGCTCCCAAAAATTCATGGACATTTTCTCTTGTAAATGTTTCAATTAAATAATGACGCTGACAACCACACATGTTCAAGAGTATACATGCTTTATTGACAATAGTAAGTGAAGTCACTTAAAGTTGTATTCATTTACTGCATTAAGTCCACGGGAATGGTTTTGACATGTGAATTGCCTAATCTAGACCACACTTTGGGAGGGGTAAGAGTGATTATGCAATATCATCAATAAATATTTGGATTCATTTATGTATATTTGTAAATTGCAGAATAGTATTGAGTAGTGTGTGTAAAAAATTTACTTTCTCCTTTTTCAAAAGAAAAAGCACAGACTAGAGAATCATTTATTGAGTGTTATTGTGAATCTGTGAATGGTGATTACTAGCCCATGCCACCTCCCTTGAGTAAGTCTTATGCTGCACTGCTTTGCTACCCTAAGAGAGGGAAGCACTACAATGGAGTGTTTGGTTCCCAGTGTAGGACAAATGCTGACCCATTATTTGTGCAGGCCACACAACTAATGACCCATTTTCTTTCAGAGGACAGTATGATGAGCCAAGCTATCCCGCTGTTGCATCTGTTATGAGACCAGTTAAAAATTGTGTTGCAAAGGTTTACCAGTGAGAACGACAACAAAGAAGTGCATGAGTTGGTTGAGAGCTTAATCCTTCACTTGGCTGTTAATCCACAGCTGCAAAAAGAGATTGCATCCCCCAAAGAGTACATCTGTGCCACAATAATTAATCTGCAGTCCAAACAAATATTGACCACTTTCATTCCTTTTTTAAAAGGGGATGTTTCACTATACATGATGTGGATTGTTGAGCAAGCAAGAGACCAGGAAGATGAACTACTGGAAGTTAGAGTCCCAGGCAGAAGTTTTGGTGTGCAGCTTTCAACCACCAGAAAGGGTAGTGATGCTGTCTTACAGCAGCCAATACCAGCAACAACATAAGCAAAAACACCTGTAACAAATGAATCGGACACAACCTCTGCAATGGCTTGGTTTCAAGTGGCAGGGTTTTAGTTGAGTGCAGAGTTGAAGGCAACAGAGGGCCGAGCAAGTGGCAGCACCATTGACTATTCAGGATGGTTCAAGACTATCTGGACAACCCAAAAGGTCTATGTGGGCCAAAACCCATTGGTCTATTGGTGTGGAAAGATGCACCAATGGCCAGATCTCATCACGCTGGCAAAGTAGTATTTGGCTTGTCCTGTAGCCAGAGTGTCTGCTTAGCATGTTTTCAGTGCAGCTGGTGCATTTGTCACAGTTAGAAGGACCAGTCTCTCTCCTCAGAACGTGGAGAGATTAACCATGGTTAAATTAAACCAACACGTTATAATACATGATTAGACTGTCCCTGAAATACCATGGTGAATTGTCAGACTCAAGTGCATTAGCTGACCAACTATTGGGCAGACCCCCTGAGTTTGAGTATGACCTCTACTTCCCTGACTGAGTAGGCCACCATAGAACTTTCAGATTATCACGCCAAAATGCTTTGTCCAAAAAAATAAAAATGAATATAACTAGAGGAACATGGTTTTGTGTCTGACTTATGCTTCCCCAACTTTTACTCACATGTATGGCCTGATTGAATTTGGACCAGTGTGCAGTGATGAAGCCACCCCATTCCCATCAAGGACATTGGAGACAATGCCTTTCTCGGTCCTATGCCTATCCTTCTTTTTTTTTATTCCCCAGCAGGGCTGCCCTAGTAAAGATCATTAATTTACAAGACTGCCAATGTGTTGCTGCCACCGTGCTTGGAAAGCAACTGGTAAGTAACTATTGCATCAATGAGTAATATATTATTGAGTAAGTGTGAGTGATGATGATTCATGTGGTGACAGACAGTGATGGTGTTCAGCTAATTTTTAAACTTGATTTCGATGATTTGCAATGTTTAGGGGCTGGTGGGAAATTTTGCCAGACGGAGATTGGCCCTTTCACACTGAGCTAAATTTACCTACATGGTCCACTCCTTGCTGTAGTTTCTTCTGGGTCTTCAAAGACCAGACCAGTCAGTTTAGTTAACAAATACAAAGCAACACAACATGCTCAAAATCTTTTGCTCTTCTTGTTCATCAACAGCAGTGAACGACAGGCCTATCTCTCTCAGTCTCATTTGGGTCAGGATTTGGACTGGTTCTTTACTCAGAGTCAGGACTTAGGGCAGGACTACCTCAACAACCATAAAAAGGAAGTTATCTACTTCAAAGTCAAATATAACCAACATGATGATGACTGACTATAAGAAGCCTAGTCCACTATATGGACTGGATAGAGGTGTGTTGATTTGATAAATACTGAGTAGAGTGCTGGTTAAAAAAAATGTCAAACACCTTTATTATGTGGTTGTGGTCGGGAACTGTAACTAGAGACAGACGTGTTGATGTCACATCATCAGCATCAAATGACACTTAACTAAGTGTTATGACAGTTTTGAGATTGATTAGCCAGGTACATGCAGCTGCTTGTCTGGGACTGATTATAAAATGAATCTCACTTCTCACTTAATCACACACGAGTCATCATGATTGATCGCAGCAGCCTGTGTTCTTCCTCTGCCTCTTGGTCCTCTCCTCATGAAGCATACCTTCTGTCCTTCTCCTTGACTCTACAATATTATCAATATTTTATAATCAACAGGCCTCCTCTTTTCCTGCATAAAAAGTGAAAGCTGCACAACACTCCTGCTTACCTTACCAGACTGGTTCAGCCAGGCACCCAAAACAGACAATCCAAGAAGAATGCAGCCAAGAAGAATGCAGAAGCACAGCACAATTTAGCATTTATATAAAGTATCATTTTTAACACTCAAAAGTTTTAGAACTATGTGGGTTCACTCCTCCATAATTTGTATTTTTCAAACCTAGATGACAGAACATTTGGATATATAATTACTTTGGTCTCTGGGGCTGAAGGATTGTTTTTGCAGTGCATTTATTTGAACCGTCATTCCTTTATTTCCTCCCACAACAGAATTGATGATGATGGTGATGTGCTGCTCAGACATTGACCTGATGAATATTGTTGTGTAGTGCTTGTTTTTGTCACACCTTTCCCCAAATATTCATTCCCATCCATTCATCAAACCCTTAACTGTCTTCCCCAGGCTGTGTGATATATTTAAGCTGTGACTTATGAATTTACACCATAAATGGATCACACACTTGGTAAGGCGCTATTGTGGTGAAAGTGACATCAACTAACTGTGGAATCTTTACTTATCAGAGCAATAGACCACGGCAGTCCCACTTACACGCCCATGCATAAGAAGGATACGTATACTTTAACATCAGTCATCAATATTATCATTCTGTCATGGTCTGCACATCTGTTACTGCTGTAGGCTGCAGTACTTTGAGGGACGCCTGGTTTCTTACTGGTTCTGGACTGTCTAAAATAAGGGCGACCCCTTCTAGTAGACACGGTTCTGCTTACTAGAAAAACACCAAGGCAGACCGTACCCTCCAGAAGGAGTCCCACACGAAAAACCCAAGTAATGGGAAAAAACCTCTATCATAGGAACTCCTGAAAAAGAGGACAAAACAATGAAAAAGACAAAATAGAAATCAAATCCACATGGAAAAATGCAGGAGTGAGAAAAAACTGAAAACAGGAGCGAGGATCACCACCAGGACGGAAGTGGTTGCAACGCAAGGAAGGAGGGAATTGCAGTGCTTACATACCATGAAACAGGAAGTGGCAAAACAGGAAGAACGTACAACACCATCTTGGATTGGGAAAAGCCACATATAAATGAATGAGAAAGAAAGCCAAGTAGAAAAGGAAAAAGAGCAAGGCATGCTGGGAAGACAACCACCACAGAAGAAAACCATATGGATGACCAAGAAGAAAGGAGACATGAAGACAGAAAAAAAAGAAGAAGAAAAAGGATGCAAGTAAGGTGAGTGGGAAGGGTAAGTCAGGGAAGCTTCCAGGGGCCACGATGCGACCCAGAGCATGAAATGTGCCTCGTGGGCCGCATTGCGGCACGAAAAGCCAAAAGAGCACCAAAGAATGGGCTGCGGCAGTTCCGGCGTCCCGAAACACGGACTGCCGGCCCGACCCCGGCATAAAAAAGGGACATCCCTAGTCCACTCCTTCTGAAGCAAGGATTTTGTGAGTTTTGTTTTGTTTTAAAAATTAATTAAATTGTAGCTCCCCATTGTTCAGAAGTTAGTACTGCCAGTTTTTTAAATGATATCAGGTCTTTGTCATGGTGGTAGACTGGTCTCAGTCTTTGTTATGTTATGAGACAAATAACTCACTGACTCTGTGTTTTCTTTCATTCTAGTTGCTTGTGATGGCTAATCCTTCTGAATAATCCTACAGTTGGAGTTCACCTAGATGGGAAAGGGACTCCGTTTGTGATGTCTTCCTTATTAGTATGTCAACCTGCTACTACTACCACCACTATTAAGAAGACACTTTGAAAAACCCTGCAAAAAGGGTTTGGAAGATTGAGAGAGGTAGCAGCCATCACTTCATCTATTCAGGTAAGAGAATTAAGAAGTGAAGTGAACTAGTTTAGTTAGTAATCTTTACTGAAGATTATGATTGTTTTATGTATGTTATAGGAAGTAGGCATAGGCCTACCCTACTAGTGGTCAATAAAGTTACAGAGGGTAGTAGGACAAAGGTATAACTAACTGATAAAAACTTTGATAAGTCACTTGGTGCTGCAAAAGTGGCAAAAGTTAACACCCTCAAGCAATAAGACAGACACACTCTGTGTTGTGCTGTTTCCACTCTGGTAGCAAGGTGTTGTTTGGATATAGGTGTTGTGTGGGTATTAGTAAAGTAAGTAACCTAGCAAATGTGGCAAAGGATTTCAGAATCAGCTAGGGAAAATCTAGGGGGAAAAGCTGATGTACAGTATGTGACTGTTCAGAGGACAACTTTTTGTCAGATAAAAAAACAGGCTGCTCCAAAAGCAGTGCAAAGACTCAAGACAGATGGCAATCATATAAACAAACTACCCATTTATTTTCTTTACAATCATAACCCACCTTCTCCACCCATGACAACCCAACCCCTCTCACCAAACAAAAAATACATCTCTCCAATGTACAACATAGTCCAAAACCAAAACTCCTTGTCCCAACTGCACTTCCCAATTCCCACCCTCTCCACCCACAACAAAAGGCCCTCCCACCAAATAAACTATATTTAAAAAGGGCTCAGAGGGCATGAAGCCAGCTGTGGAGTTGCTTGGCGGAACAACGCCAGCTTCCATAGGACACGGTGGAGGAAGCAGTCTGTGGATGATGATGAGGGGGCAAACTATGGTGGATCGTGGCTGGTGGTGGTGATGGCATAGCTGGGATGGAAGAGCTGGCTGAAGGTATGGAGGCAGCGGCATGTGCCTCTGCTTCCTCCTCCTCCAGAGCCACCAGACAGCGATATTCGACCTGGATGGATTTCATCTGTTGGCGGCGCAGCCAAGAGGCTATCCCCTGCCATGATGGTGGACCAGTAGAAGTAGCTATATCAAGAAGGGAAAAAAGGTAAAACACACAATTTGTAAATTATGGTCAGTGTGAGCACTTGTTTATATATTAGTACAGTAGCAGAACATTGCTTGTCCCCTATGGCCATAGGAATCATTGATGTGATTAGTGATAGGGACAAGTTTTCCCCACACATGCATCACATAAAGCACTGACTGCAAGGAATTAAGCCAGAATACCAATGCCACCAGAATAAAAATGATTTTAATTTAAAGGATTTCATAGCAATAAAAAAACCTAAAAAGACACTGTAGGAAAGTAGCCTCTTTCTAGAAAGGTTACCCCCTCTTTTGGCCTGCTTTTGAGTGTGTGTCAGTGTGTTTTTACTGTGTAGCTGGGATCCTGTAGCCAGGACCCCAGTGCTCATAGATAAAAACCAATATGTCAGTGTGTTTTGCCTGTCTCACTGGGATTCTGCTAGCCAGGACCCCAGTGCTCATAGTTTGTGGCCTGATGTGTATGCCTGTGTATTGCCTAACTGTGTCACTGAGGCTCTGCTAACCAGGACCTCAGTGCTTATGCTCTCTCTGCTTTTTTAATTTGTCACTGTAGACAAGTGACTTCCTTTACCAATTTCAATTGGCATACTGGAATCCCTCCCTTATTAGTCCCTAGTATATGGTACCTAGGTACCCAGGGCATTGGGGTTCCAAGAGATCCATATGGGCTGCAGCATTTCTTTTGCCACCCATAGGGAGCTCAGACAAACCCTTACACAGGACTACCACTGCAGCCTGCGTGTAATAGGGCACACTTTATTTCACAGCCATTTTCACTGCCCTTAAGTAACTTATAAGTCACCTATATGTCTAACCTTCACTTGCTGAAGATTAGGTTCAAAGTTACTAAGTGTGAGGGCACCCTTGCACTAGCAAAAGTGCCCCCACATAGTTTCCCCGGACTTTGTGAGTGTGGGGACACCATTACAGGTGTGCACTACATATAGGTCAATTTCTATATGTAGTTTCACAATGGTAACTCTGAATATGGCCATGTAACATGTCTAAGATTATGGAATTGCCACCCCATTCCAAATCTGGTATTGGGGAGCCAATTCCATGCATCCTGGGGGCTCCACCATGGACCCCAGTACTGCCAAACCAGCTCTCTGAGGCGTGCACTGTAGCTACAGCTGCTGCCACCTCACAGACAGGGTTCTGCCCTCCTGGGGTCTGGGCAGAATGAAGCATTTCCTCTGTGAGTAGGGTGTTACTCCCTCTCCCTTTGGAAGTAGGTGTTACAGGCTAGGGAGGGGCTGCCCCCCAGACTCGGGAAATGCTTTCAAGGGCACAGATGCTTCCCTCCTTCCATAAACCAGTCCACACCGGTTCATGGACCGCTTCTCCCCTGCTCCGGTGCAAAACTGGACAAAGGAAAGGGGAGTGACCACTCCCCTGTCCATCACCACCCCAGGGGTGGTGCCAGAGCTCCTCCAGTGTGTCCCAGACTTCAGCCATCTTGCTTTGCAAGGTGTGGGGGCACTATGGAGGCCTCTGAGAGGCCAGTGCCAGCAGGTGACATCAGAAACCCCTCCTGATAGGTCCTTAGCTGATAAGGTAGCCAATCCCCCTCTAAGGGCTATTTAGTGTCTCTCCCATGGGTTCTCTTCAGATTCTGCTTGCAAGTTTCCTTCAGGAATCCTCTGCAACAACTTCAGACTCTTCTGATCTCAGATCAACCGCAGCCTGCTCCAAGAAACGCTGTAACTGCAACAAAGTGTCTACAAGGGACACATTTCTTCAGCAACCTCAGCTCCAAGTCAGCAACTGCAACAGTTTCCACGGTGTGCACGCTCTGGGGACTCCCTGTCTTCATCCTGCACCAGAAGAACTGAAGAAATCTCCGGTGGAGTGACAGAGTCACTCCCCTGCTCCAAGCAGGCACCTTCCAAGATGACGACTGGTACCCTGGGACTCCTCTCACAATGACGAGCATGCTCCTAATGACACAGAAGGTGGACATCGCCGACAAAGACTAGCCTGAGTTCCTGCTGACGCAATTTGGACCTTGCCTTCCCCGAGAACGATGGTGCCCCTGTGTACTGTGTCTTCTTTGCCTCCTGAGGCTTCTGTGCACTCTTTGCAAAATTCCTTTGTGCACAGCCTGGCCCAGGTTCCCAGCACTCCATCTAGTGACGCTCAACTCGCTGGGTTGTTCTCCGGCGGCGTGGGACCTTCTTTTGTTGTGCTGCATCAACCGTGTTTTGCACCTCCTTTGAACCTGGACCCTGTGACTCCTGGGGGTGCTGGCTGGCATCCTGAGGGCTCTCTAAAGTGCTGAGAGCCCCTCTTCCTCCTCACACAGAGTTGAGGCCCCCATGACCCTCCTGGGTCTGTCCAGCGCCATTTTGACACAAAACTTACTTTTGTCATAGCCAAGGCTTGTTGGTGACTTCTTACACAAAATCGCATCTACAACGATCTTCACACTGTGGGATGTCTTTTGCATCATGCAGGAACCGGCTGGCATCTTGCTAGGGTGCATTTCTGCAGCTTCGACTAACCGGGGACTCTTCTTTTGCACCCTCTTCTGGGTTGCCAGGGGCTCCTGTCCTTCCTGGAACTTCTTTTGACTTCTGGACTTGGTCCCCTTCCTTTGCAGGTCTTCAGGTCCAATAATCCAGCATTTGTTCTTTGCAGACTTGGTTGTCAGCTTCAAATTCCCCAAAACGAGGTGTAGTGTGTCCTAAGTAAAGTTGCAGTACTTTACTCCTGCTTTTCTGGGCTCTGGGGTTGTGCAATTTACTTACCTTTACTATACTCTTACTCTCCCAGTGATTCTGCACACACTACACTTGTCTATGGGGGGAATTTGTGATTCACATTCCACTTTTTTAGTATATGGTTTGTGTTGCCCCTAGACCTATTTTCTCCAATTGCATTCTATAGGATTTCCTACTGTTTGCATTGTTCTATGACTATTTACTTGTCTCATTTTGGTGTCTGTGTATGTATTGTGTATAAGCCCTCAACTGGATCTCCTCCTTCCTCTCCGGCAGAACCCAGAGAGTCCGACTCCCTCCCTTCCGCTCCGAAGCCACCAACATCATCTGCGGCGCACCCCAAGGCTCCTCCCTAAGCCCAACGCTGTTCAACGTCTACATGGCCCCCTTCGCACAACTGGCCCGCCAGCACAACCTCAACATTCTCTCCTACACCGACGACACCCAGCTCATCCTCTCCCTCACCAAAGACCCACACACCGCCAAAGCTAACCTCCATGAGGGAATGAAGTCCATCGCCGAATGGATGAGAAAAAGCAGCCTGAAATTGAACTCCGACAAGACGGAGGTCCTCATCCTCGGACTCACCCCCTCGGCCTGGGACGACTCCTGGTGGCCCACCACACTGGGACCCCCTCCAACACCAACCAGCCACGCTCGCAACCTGGGCTTCGTCCTCGACTTCGCCCTCACCATGTCCAAACAGGTCAACGCAGTCTCCTCCTCCTGCTACAACACTCTCCGCATGCTCCGTAGAATCTACAAATGGATCCCGACGGACACCAGAAAAACGGTGACCCAGGCCCTCGTCAGCAGTAGACTAGACTACGGCAACGCACTCTACACAGGCATCCCAGCAAAAGACATCCGACACCTCCAACGCATCCAAAACGCCTCCGCCCGATTGGTCCTCGACGTACCCCACCAATGCCACATCTCCCACCACCTGAAGGACCTCCACTGGCTCCCCGTGGACAAGAGGATCACCTTCAAGCTCCTCACCCACGCTCACAAGGCACTCCACAACGCCGGACCAGCCTACCTGAACAACAGACTCAATTTCTACGTTCCCTCCCTAACGGGTACGTAGTGCGCTCTATAAATATTGTGATTGATTGATTGATATAATACTTACCTCCAGAAGGAGTATTGTTTCTAAGATATTTTTGGTACTGTGTCACCCAAACAAATACCTTTATTTTTGGTAACACTGAGTATTGTCTTTACTTGTGTATAAGTACTGTGTAACTATAAGTGTATTTCATGAGCTTTGCATGTCTCCTAGTTCAGCCCAAGCTGCTAGAACACTACCACATTTCACTAATAAGGGATAACTGGACCTGTGATAAGGTGCAAGTTTTCAACTCTACAGGTTCTGGCATTCCAAGCTCTACAACTACTAATCTACTATAAGCCAAAAGTACCTTTCAAGCACTAGAAAAATCTCTTAAAAAGGAAACTTCCAAATGGTGGGAAGTAGCTTCTCTCAAAAAATATCTGGAGAATGATCGAATCCCACGAGGTCTTAGAATTCTGATCTTCCCACCTACTGACACTACCTCACCAGAACATCTACAAAAATGGGAAGCCAACCTTAAACTGGCATCAACCAATATGATCAAACAATTGATTGAAATATCGCAAGATGAATATGAGAAACACCAAACAGAAGTGGACAAACTCACCCAAAATATAGAGGAAGCCAACTGGGGTGAAATTACCATAAAAAATTATGCCATTCTTAACAATATAATTGACCGATATGAAGAGGATTTCATTCAAAGAAAGAATCGTAAATTCAGAAGGAACCTCCATGACTACCAACAAGGGAGAGTCTACACCTTCCATAAGAAATATGACAAAATCAAAGACTCCAACCCCTCTCTGGAGACACAGAGTTGTCCTGACACTTTACCATCTTCAGATTTTGAATCCTCTGATGACACTGAAAGATGCTCATCAACACGACCACTAGTAAATTTTTATCGGGTCTACATAGGCAGCACCACCCGCCCACTTAAAATACGAATCCAGGAACACTATCGTAACATTTTAAAACTGGAAACGAAAGCCCCACTGGTAGAACATTTTGCGGAATTCCACTCTCATGAATGTTTCTTTACATTCTGTGGCCTCCGACGGATTAGACCAACCCCCGAGGGGGCAATACTCCTTTACGTCTACGCAAGGAGGAAAGTAGATTTATCATCCGTTTTGACACAGTGAACAATGGACTAAATAAAGACTATGAGTGGCACTACTGGCTATTGTAAAATAGAGTTACTTTATGACAAAGTCATCTGCAACTTTTTGGAAACTATGCACCAAGTTTGTTTGAAAAATGTTGTTAATATTATTTCTAATATCTGTTTCTCTCTTCCTTTGGACTAATGTGTCAAGAATCCATTACATTTATACTTTATTCTGTATGCCTGTTTTTATCTATAGTTGTTTTCTGTAAAATATGTTCCCCACATTATAAAAGCCAGTACCAAGTATCACCAATATGGCTTTCTTACAACCATAATACACTTTTTCTTTTCCTTTTATAATAATCCTCCTTTTCTAAGTTACTTAAGCCCTTTGGACCGTTAAATAGACGGGCGCCCTCCCTGGGTACTCCCAAGATGGCGCCGTCTTTTCCTGCTCTAGCGAGAGCTCAAGTCCTTTCTTTTTGTCCATACCCGTTAACTTACATCGAGGTAGGACAAATGGCAACTAATCCCCGGTCGCGTATAAAGACGCGAAATAATTCTGGCGAGTTTGCCTCATTTCGAATATAATACTGCAGGCGACGGATTGTATTATCTTTACCGCATCTCCATTTCAAATTACAATGGGTGAGTGCATCTGTAGCGTTTCTTCCATTAGAAGGCTAAAATATACTGCTCCGGTAATTTGTTGTCACAATCTTCTTTAAATGAGACTTTAAAAAATCCAATATATTTAAATATGGACTTAACTCCTGAATAGCCGCTCACTATGATGTAACTTTCTTGGTTATAACCCCTAGGGCAATTTCTTTTGCCTTTTTTGACAGTTATAAAGTAATGTCTTATTATCATAGGATATGTTGTTATACATGTAATACATTACAGGATGTGATATATACAAAAATATTTGTGTTTCCAGGTCAATAGCTGATCAAATATCTATATGACCGACTGTTTAACAATTTTCTTGAACATTGTTTAATACAGATGGTATGTTTTTTGCGCTTCTTGTGTATAGTCACAATCTTTATTTCTCAAATATTTTTCCTTCTCACCATATCATTATAGCGTTTTTTCACTTGCATGTTTCTCTTATATTCCAGATATCTCAAGTTACTTGCTCATAATGGTGGCTGGTTTTCTTCATGTATCCCTATGGATACTGGTTAACATGTTTGCTACTACCACATATTGTTATTTTCTTGATATATTCGAATCGCTCATTAGTTCTCTCATCATCTTCCTTATCACCTGACACAGGCCTATCCTTGACCTTTTTGGAGCTGACGAATCAACCTTTGGGATAGCATGACCGCCTTTTTAGATATCACATCTCTTTTTCTTGAATTCTTGGGATTTTCTTTGCACAATTATTTTGCACAACATTTTGGCTTCCCGTTACCTTCTATAACACATCTATACCAGACCTTATTATACTATCTAGTCTTATGTCATTTCTTTTTTCTTGCCAGCCTTGAGAAAGCCCTGGCCTACGTGCCTTTTGGGGCGAAACACGTGTTGGCTGGCCTAATTTACATTCCCTTGGACCTATGAGTATCTACACTTTGTTTATGTTTTTTTGCCTCTTTCAAATAATAAATTGATCTTGGAGCAACACTGACACTGATGTAAGCCTTGCTTGATGTAAACCCATTGTCCTTATAAAGGACCCGGAGAAGAATAATCATATTTATTTAGTGGACACCTCACCGCCATTTGACTTACGTTTCTCTTTTGGAGGACTAGGGTCCATTGTCCTCTGGTGAAGTCCCAACGCAACTAAAAGGCATTCACACACAGGGAGTCTTGTGGTTTTCTGGATCCCCTTTTTTGTTTTTTGAGTAAGTACCCAAGGTACCCAATACAAACCAGGCCAGCCTCCTACAGACACTTTGGTGATCATTACAACCCTGGCGGACGGTGTTAGAGCGGTGGTAAGGAGAGGACACAGGAGACGTGTGAATGGTAGTGGGGGTGGTGACTGCACGTGAGCGGGGTGTGGGGGTGGGTGTGCTGGAGAGGGACGTAGTCGCTGTAGAGGTAGTGCATGCAGGTGTGAGTGTAGACGAGACAGGGAGGGAGGAGGGAGACGAGGAGGAGGGGGACACAGTGGAGGCAGTGGATGTTGGTGTGTCTGCATGTGTGTGATGCTTGCGTGAGTGCCTGTGGGATTTGTGGTGCTTATGTTTGCCTGAGCTTCCCTTGTGTGTTGAGGTGTGTGCATGCTTGTCTGTAGGTGTGCTTGGGATAGGCTGAGGTACAGAGGATTGGGTCTGGGTGGAGGAAGTTGGAGGGGGTAGGCTAGAGACAGGGACAATGGCTGCCATCAGTGCTGAGGCCAGAGTCTGAAAAGCTCGCTGAAGGGCCGCCTGACCAGAATGAATGCCCTCCAGGAATGCATTTGTTTGTTGCAACTGCCTTTCTACACCCCGGATGGCATTCAAAATAGTAGACCTCCCAACAGTGAGGGACCTGAGGAGGTCAATGGCCTCCTCACTGAGGGCAGCAGGGGTGACTGGGGCAGGGCCTAAGGTGCCTGGGGCGAAGTTGATGCCCACCCTCCTGGGTGAGCGGGCACGGGGCGAAGGCTGAGGGGCTGCTGCGAGGGCGGTGCTGGAGGGGGGGGGGGCGGCTGTACCTGTAGATGGGGGGGGGGCACAGATGTTGCCGCCACCACAAGGGAGCTCTCATCAGAGGACGAGTCCGTGTCACTGGTCTCAGCTCCTGTCCCCGCCGTGGAGCTCCCCTCACCCTCCGTCCCACTGGTGAACTCCGAGTCCATAGTGTGGCCCTCCATGGCCATGTGGGATGCAGCTCTCTTGTGCTCCGGTGCCACTGCTCCTCCACCTGGTGATGCTAATGCACACAAGAACAGGGAGACCACAAAAAGGGGGACGACGACAGAAGAAAGACATGTTGAGTGCATGCATTACGCTACAGTTGGCGGACACAACAGACACAGAAGCCCCCTGCACTATGCCGCGCTCTTGGGCTCCACTGTTCAATTCCTGGGAAATGGCCTACAAGGCTATGGACGACATCTGCACACAGAGATGACACAGGGGCATGACTAGGTGTAGTTGGCACTCTACAGAGGGGGGGTGGGGTGCCACAGGGCCTGCCTTATGGAGGGACCTTGCCTATGGAACTCGCCCTGGCCTAGGAAACCCACAGCCCATCTCCCCCACCCAGACCCCTCCACTGCACGCAAAGTCAGCAGAATGCGAGTGTACTCACTCCCTTGTGGCTGCTGTGATTCCCTCAAGCGCCCATCCAACTCCGGGTATGCCACCGCCAGGATCCTGAACATCAGGGGGGTCATGGTGCGATGGGCATCCCTCCCACGTTGGGAGGCCATCCCCAGCTGAGCCTCTGCCGTCTTCTTGCTCCAGCGGCGAATGTCCTCCCATCTTTTCCAGCAGTGGTTGCTCTGTCTGCGGTAGGACGTCCTTGGCGATGGCACGCCAAATATGTTTTTTCTGGTGGGCGCTGACCTACATGATTTGTACAGGGGGAAGAGAAAGTTATTACCAACTGCACCGTCAAAGTGATTGGCCCCCATCCCTACCCTTGCCATGTGGCACATGCACTCACCGTCGTTTCATGCACGCCGCACTCTCCCCCCTTCCTTCTTACATCCACCCCTCTCCACACAGGCATATCCCATACATCATGTTCCCAGTGTTCTTACCTGTTTGTCTGGAGGACCGTAGAGTAGCGTGAACTGGGGGAGGACCCCCATCCACGAGTTTCTCCAACACCTCCGATGTGAAGGCAGGGGCCCTTTCCCCAGACACTCGAGCCATTGTCTCTTCCAGACCAAGGTCACAGCAGCACTTGCAGTGTAGGTCCTCTCCTGTCGAAGATCAGGTCTCGAGTGATTGAACAGATGGAAGTGGCGGTCAAGTCCGCGGCGGTGCGTACCGTCACCGCCGGCGTACATTGTCATTGGCTCCTGGGACCCATAGGGTCCAATGTTAAGCAATGCAGCATTGCGCTGTGGTCTTCAACCTCCTACCGCGACGGTGTACAATGCCAGCGCAGTTACCTCACATCCCATTGTCCCACTTTAGAGGTCAGACAGCCACCATTTCAGTGTCCCACATGGCTTCATTTTCAACTGCATCGCATATACCTAGGCCTAGACTCAACACACATACAGGCCACTTTTTGAGTATGAATGGTGTTCTGTGTAAGCTGTGGGTACGTACCTCTGAGTTGTTTGACTCTGTGCTCGCTGTTGTCCTTCATAGGCACCGTCCGCTGGGACATGTGAGGAGATGGTGGCATCCTCCGGTGTACCGACCGTTGGTGGACCTGTCGACAATGGAGGAAAGACATGTGATAATCACATACAGGCTTGACCATGCCACAATCCAGGAACGGTGCACCCAGCTGGAGCCAGACCTGATGTCAGCTACCCGCCATTCCCACAGGAATCCCCCCTCAAGTGCAGGTGCTGTCAGTGCTCCATTTCCTTGCAAGTGGGTCATTTCAAACAACAGTGGCTATAGCATCAGGGATGTCCCAGCCTATGTTTTCCAACGTGTTGTCCAGAGTATTGTCTGCCCTTCTGAAACACATGCGGAGCTACATCGTTTTCCCTCAGGTGGAGGATTTGCCTACAGTGAAAGGTGATTTCTATGCCCTGGGACATATCCCCAACATCATAGGTGCCATTGATGGGACACATGTGGCTTTGGTCCCACCCCACAGGAGTGAACAGGTGTACAGAAACCGGAAGAGTTATCATTCAATGAATGTACAGATGGTATGTTTGGCAGACCAGTACATCTCCCATGTGAATGCCATGTTCCCTGGCTCAGTGCATGACGCTTACATCCTGCGGAATAGCAGCATCCCTTATGTGATGGGTCAACTCCAGAGGCACCGTGTGTGGCTATTAGGTGAGCACCTGGAAACTAGTCAGTGGGAATGGTTGTCTGGGTCTGGGGATATCCCTCCAGGTTAGTGTGTGTCTAACAGTTGTCCCTCGCCATTTGCAGGTGACTCTAGTTACCCCAACCTGTCATGGCTACTGGCCCCAGTGAGGAATCCCAGGACAAGGGCAGAGGAACGCTACAATGAGGCACATGGGCGAACTAGGAGGGTGATCGAACGCACCTTCGGCCTCCTGAAGGCGAGGTTCAGGTGCTTCCATATGACAGGTGGATCCCTATTCTACTCACCAAAGAAGGTGTGCCAGATCATCGTGGCCTGCTATATGCTTCACAACTTGGCTTTGCGACGACAGGTGCCCTTTCTGGAGGAGGATGGTCCAGATGGCGGTGTTGTTGCAGCTGTGGAGCCTGTGAACAGTGAAGACGAGGAAGCAGAGGAAGAAGACATGGACAACAGGGACTCAGTGATCCAGCAATATTTCAAGTGAGACACAGGTAAGAATACAAACCTGCCTACTACATGTACCTATACACTACTACCTCTCTACTGTCTGTCTTTTTCACCCAGTGTATGGTCACTGAGTTGTCACTTTCCCTTACGATTTCACAGATCTGGGTCCCACAGTGTGACATCTGCTTTGATTCCTCATGGACTAGAGCTGTGTGACATAGGTATGTTGACATTACAAATGAAATAGCTTTTTGCCACAGTTATTGCTAATACAGTATTCCGAAATCACAGACAGACTCCAGATTGTTTTGTGCTTTAAGGGTGTTTATTTTAGTGCTCAAAATTGGAGGGGGTAGCAAAATGGTGAGGAGTGATGGCGGAGGAATGTCCATGGAAGAGTCCAGTCTATTAGTCTCACAGGTACATTGCCCTAATGGGCATAGGAAGTGGAGCTGGGGCAGTTTAAGGATGGACAGGATAAAAAAGTGGGACAGTAGGATGACAATCAGGGTGGTCTCTTTTCTTGGCGGGGTCTTTGCATCGTTCTCTGTCTTGTTCCTGGATCTCAGGGACCGTTTGCGAGGTGGTTCTCCCTCTGCAAGGGGTGGGGTGCTGGTGTGGTGGTCCTGTGGCGGTGCCTCCTGTCCACTAGCGCCGGCGGAGGTGGTGGGCAGTTCATCGTCCAGGCTAGTGTCAGGGGCCCCTTGTAGTGCCACAGTGTCCCTCCTGGTGTTGAGTACTTCCTTCAGCACCCCTACGATGGTGCCCAGGGTGGAATTGATGGTTCTGAGTTCCTCCCTGAAGCCCACATACTGTTCCTCCTGCAGGCGCTGGGTCTCCTGAAACTTGGCCAGTACCGTTGCCATCGTCTCCTGGGAGTGGTGGTAGGCTCCCATGATGGAGGAGAGGGCCTCGTGGAGAGTGGGTTCCCTGGGCCTGTCCTCCCCCTTTCGCACAGCAGCCCTCCCAGTTCCCCTGTGTTCCTGGGCCTCCGTCCCCTGGACCGTGTGCCCACTACCACTGCCCCCAGGTCCCTGTTGTTGTTGGGGTGGTGGGTTAGCCTGGGTTCCCTGTAGTGGTGGACACACTGCTGATTGACGTGTCCTGGGGACGGAGGTATGGGCCCGCTGGGTGGGTGCTGTGCTGGTGGTTCCAGAGGGGGGAAGCTCTGTAGTGGCCTGTGACTGGGTGTGGGGAACCGACTGTCCCGAGGTCCCCGATGGGCCGGGCTGGTCATCTAGATCCAGTTGGACAGAGGTGCTGTCATCACTGTGGGCCTCTTCTGTTGGTGGTGTGGACATGTGTGGACCCTCCTGTCCAGTGACGTTGGGTAGGGGTCCTGCAGGGGTATAAAGGCATGATTATTGCATCTGTTTGTGTCAAGGTGTGCAATGGGTGGGTGACCGTGTACCCCAGTGCTAGCATTCCTGTGTGGGACCTTGTGTGATGATGGTTTAGGGGGGTGTATGGGTATGTGCAGTGGGAATGGTTTAGTGATGGGTGTCCATGCTTTGGTGTTGCATGCAGGGCTTGGTGTTGGGATGTGTGGTTTGTGATAGTGGGACATTTGTGAGGAGTAGGAGTGATGGGGGTGAGGGTGAGGGTGGGGGTATGTGCTGGCATACAGGTAGGGGTGGGGGATGTAATAGTAAAGCTTTGACTTACCAGAGTCCATTCCTCCAGCTACTCCTGCGAGGCCCTCAGGATGCAGAATCGCCAAGACCTGCTCCTCCCATGTTGTTAGTTGTGGGGGAGAAGGTTGGGGTCCGCCGCCAGTCCGCTGAACCGCCAGGTGGTGTCTGGAGACCACGGAACACACCTTCCCCCGTAGGTCGTTCCACCTCTTCCTGATGTCATCCCGATTTCTTGGGTGTTGTCCCACTGCGTTGACCCTGTCCACTATCCTTTGCCATAGCTCCATCTTCCTTGCAATGGAGGTGTGCTGCACCTGTGATCCGAATAGCTGTGGTTCTACCCGGACGATTTCCTCAACCATGACCCTGAGCTCCGCCTCCGAGAACCTGGGGTGTCTTTGCCGTGCCATGGGGTGGTGTAGGTGATGTGTGGGATGGTGTGTGGGGTGATAAGTGTGCTGATATGTAGTGGTGTGTTGTGTGAGGTGCGTGGAAGTTATGTGGGCGATGGTGTTTGTGCCTGTGGATGCTAGCGTTGTTGATGGTGGTGTCTCTCTCTGGCTTTCGTTCGTGATTTGTGGTCGTAAGGGTTTGTGGGTGATGTGGCTGTGTGTTTTATAGTGTATTGAGTGTGTGGGAGTGGTGTGTGTATCAGGTGTGTGTATTTGGAATTGTCCAATGTGGCTGTGTTTTGTAAGAGTGTGTGTATTTTGAGCGCGGCGGTGTGTACCGCCAATGGAATACCGCAGTTGAAAGACCGCCGTGTGGATTCGTGTGTCGTGATAGTGTGGGCGTATTTCTGTTGGTGTGACGGTGGAGGTTTTGTTTTCGCCAGTTTATCACTGACCTTTGGTGCGGCGGACTTGTGTGGGTGTCTGAATTTTGGCGGATTCCGAACTGTGGGTCATAACAGCTGTGGCGGAAATCCACGCCCGCAGCGGTGTGTCGGCGGTCTTCTGCACGGCAGTAAGTGGCTTTTACCGCCAATGTTGTAATGAGGGCCTTTGTATGTTAAAAGAAAAAGTAGCTCTTATTAATGATTAAGTCATATATGCAGCACAATTAATAGTGTTCCTGTTGTACAATATTAATGGAGGCAAGCTAGAGTTGATTCTGCTATTCTCTGTAGTCGGCAGCATGTTTTTGGGGCAGCTGTAATGGAAAATGTATTATCTTACTTTAATTTCAATCACCTTGTACTTCTTTTATCTGACTGTCTTTTTAATTCTACCCTGGCTCCAAAGAGGCAGATGAATAGTAATAATAATGCTCCATTACACACATCACATACAAAGCGGATATCTTGTCTGCTGTAAGTAGACATTGGAAAACAATGCACTGCAGTACAGGAAAGAGAACGGGATAGATATTTTATTTGGCACATTCGTCACAGAGTATCTCATTGGGCAAACTTTAAATCAGATACGTTGGCGATGAGTGATAAAGTGTTGGTAATACCGCCAGCAGGCTGGTGGTAATTACCGTCAAATTATGACCATGGCGGTGGTAACTCCCATAGACAACCAATGTACCACACCAACAGCCAGTGTGTTAACACCACTGACCACGGCAGTAGCCGTCAACAGCTAGGCAGAAGACAAAGTACCGCCCACCATATCATGACACAGGAAACCGCCACGATTTCCGGGGCAGTACCAACGGCATCAAAAGCCTGGCAGAAACACATCACAGAACACCAAAGACTCACCATCAGAGACACAGAGAAGGACAAAGCCTCCATGGAACCGGAACTGCAAGTCTTCCTCATGCTTTTCTACGCCATACTCCACCTGGAACACCAACGCCGACAAAGACGACAACGGTGAGTACAGCCCCCTAGAACACAAGGGAGGGAGGGACGAAAAGGAGAGTGACACACACACGCATGACACACACCCGACACACACACACACCACACACACAACCAGCTGCAGACGAAAAATGGCACACGGCACACGACACACGGCATAATAATGCAAGGACAACAAGAATTCAGTAATGAGAATGTATTGATTGTGAATAGCTATCAAATGAACCAATTGTATGAAAAGCAGATATGTACAAATGTACACAAAGGGCCAATGACCAGTCCACAGTACTAAGGGCCCACATGGCCACAGGGCACAGTCCAAGGCCCAACTCGAATCCTGAAATCATCTGGATAGAACTCTGCAGGGGCATCAGTTTGCAAGTGGGCAGGCACCTCAGAGGGATGGGGGGGTGGGTGGCACCTCAGCCGAATATGGCAACAAGCCCACTGGTTCTGGAGGGGGCTCCATGCCCATTTCATTCTGCACGGGAGTGCAAGGCCACAGTCTCTCAGGTGGGTGACTTTCCCACTGGTTCTGGAAGGGGCTTCATGTCCATTTCTCTGTGCTGAGGAGTACCAGGTCACGATCTCTCAGGTGGGTAACTTGCCCACTGGTTCTGGAGGGTGCTCCATGCTCATTTCTCTGTGCTGGGAAGTGCAAGGCCACAGTCTCTCAGGTGGCTGACTTGCCCACTGCTTCTGGAGGGGGCCCCTTATACTGCAGTCCCTGGAAGGTGGCCTACATGCACTCCGCTGGTGGTCAGGGCTGCACTGTGTCATCTGCAGGTGAGGGCTGCACTGTGTCAGCAGGTGAAGTTGCCTCCTGGGCAGCCTCTGCTGGTGGTGAGGGCTGCACTGTCTCAGCAGGTGAAGGTGCCTCCTGGGCAGGCTCTGCAGGAGAAGTGGGCTGCACTTCCTCAGCTGGCGGTGAGGGCTCCATGACCACTGGTGGTGGTGGTGTCACCTTGACAGCCTCTGATGGAGGAGAGGGCTGCACTATGTCAGCAGGCAAAGGTGCCTCCTGGGCAGCCTCTGCTGGAGGTGAGGGCTGCACCGTCTCAGCAGGTGAAGGTACCTCCTGGGAATCCTCTGCAGGAGGAATGGGCTGCACTTCCTCAGCTGGCGGTGAGGGCTCCGTGACCACTGGTGGTGGTGGTGTCACCCTGACAGCTTCTGGGGTTGAGGGCTTCTTCCCCTTCATGGCAGGATGTGCGGGCTCCTTAGCCTGCCTGGCAGGAGTCGAGGGCTTGTTCCCCTTCATGGCAGGAGGTGCGGGCTTGTTCCCCTTCATGGCAGGAAGTGCGGGCTCCTTCCCCTTCATGGCAGGAGTTGAGGGCTTCTTACGCTTCATGGCAGGAGGTGTGGGATCCTTAACCTTCCTGGCTGGTGGAGTGGTATCCTTCAATGTCTTGCCACCACGACTAGGAGGTGCCTCCACTGTCCACATGGACTATTTGGCTGAGGTGCTAGGCTGGGTTGTTGGGACCCTGCTCTTATGGGCAGGACGGGGGGAGGGAAGAGGTCAAGTTGGGCAAGGAAAAGCTTCTTAGAGACGGTGGGGCGGGATGAGGGGGCGGGATAGGAATAGAGGTTGGGGAAGTGGTTGTTGGAGGTGTATGTCTGCTGGACTTGGGTGCAGGTGCATGGTCAGTGTGCTGATGTGAGGTGGATGGCTGTTGGGTGTCTGAGTGCTTGTGTTTGTGTCCTTTAGGAAGGGGGGGACGGACAGGGTGGGAGAGGACACAAGGGATGCGTGGATGGATGTAGTGGAGGTGTCTGCTTGTGAGGTGTGCGTGTGCTGCTTGGTGTGGTGATGCTGGTGGTGGAAGTTGATGGAGTTCATGCAGGTGTGAGTGTGGAAGTGACTGTGAGGGAAGTGGAGGAGGGTGAGAGGGACACAGTGGATTTGGTTGTGTCTGCAACTGTCTGGTGTTTGCGAGAGTGCTTGTGGGATGAAGTGTGGTGTCTGTGTTTTACTGTGCCACTCTTGTGTGTTGTCTTGTGTGCATTCTCATTTGTATGTGTGCATGGGATGGGTTGGGGTTGAGGAGACTGGGCCTGGGAAGTGGTAGTTGGAGCGGGACGGTAGGAACAGGGACAATGGCTGCCATCAGAGAGGAGGCCAGAGCCTGAATCGATCTCTGTTGGGCCGCCAATCCACTGTGGATGCCCTCCAAGAATTGCATTGCTGCATCTGGGATGCCAGCCTCACTTGTTGGTCTGGAGGCCCCTACAGCAGTCCATACTGGGGTAGGACCCCACCCACCAATCGCTCCAACTCCTCTGCAATGAAGGCAGGGGCCCCTTCCTCGGTCACACATGCCATGGTAGGTTCCAGACACAGGTAACAGCAGCATACGCAGTGTAGGTGTTCTCCTGTTGAAGGTCAGGAAACAAGTGAGGAATCTAATGGAAAATGGCGGTCACGTCTGCGGCGGTGTACACCGTCACCGCCAGCGTTGATCTCCATTGCCCATTCTCCATAGAGCCCCATATTATCCAACAAGGAATTGCACAGCGGTGCAAGACCACATTCCACCAGGACGCCCAGTGTCGGCGGAATTACCTCACTTCCACTTTTCCCTATATACAGGACAGGCAGTCGCCATTTCATGGTGGTGGACAACGATCATATCAACCTTAACTGTGTCACAGCCTAGATTAGCACACACCTCGCCATTCCCACTGCCCCATCACATAAATGCACTATGTACACTGAGGTGGTGGTTCAATTGTTCAAATTGTGACAGCCTACTCACTCTTGTGTCCCCTAGATACCTACAGCTGTGGATGAATAGGAGGAGGAGACAAACCCCTGTGTATAGACCGCCTGTGGACTTGGCTATGCTGGAGGACAGGCACATTATACTCACCTATTGTCAACACCAGGGCAGTGTGCGCTCTATTGGCAACTAGGATGCAAAAGCCCAGCACTCTCAAAACAACGTACTTTATGCATTGTGCTGATATGTTGTTGTTTAACCTTTTGCATTGCAGAGTACAATCCTGAAGACTCATTTTTAATGTGCTTACAAATGCTGTTCATTTGTAATGTATTGCTGCAGGCTTTCAGAGTGTGTTAGGGTGTGGTCCCTTTCCAGGGCCTTCTAGAGACTTTCCCTGCAACATGCCTGGGTGTGGTTGTTGGAAGGGCCAAAACTCTATAAAAAGGAACCAGCCCATCTCCAAGTGCTCACTATTCAGAGGTCCCGGTGCAGAGCAGCAGCTACTTCCTGAGCTCCTGTCCCTGTGGCCTATTTGATCTTCCAGACATCTGACTTTCATTCTTCATTTGGAGATCCTTGTTCTGGGCGGTAAGACGGTGGTTGGGCTGGCCTCCCGACGCCGTTATCGAGAACTCTCATGTTCTTGGGCCTAATTCTTTTATGATATGACAGAGTACTTTGCGTGTGTGAAATATGCGCTTGAGTGTTTGTGACATTTACATGGTGGCTTAAGATTCGGCAAGACGCGCGATTCATTTTATGGTGTTTTAACTTTGTTGTTCATTGCGCGCTACCATTTCTTGACATTTACATGGTGGCTTAAGAATCGGCAAGAGGCACGATTCGCTTTATGGTGTTTTAACTTTGTTGTTCATTGTGCGCTACCATTTCTTGACATTTACATGGTGGCTTAAGAATCGGCAAAAGACGCGCGATTCGTTTCATTGTACTTTGATCTTGTTATTCATTGTGAGCTGTTATTTCTTGGCATTTACATCGTGGTTTGCGAATCGGCAAGACGCACGATTCTCTCCTCGAGTTTAATTCATGTTGTTTATTGTATGCCACTATTCTAAGATATTTATCATGCAATATTCGAGTTGACAAGTTATGTGATTTGTTTTTCCTGAATCCATATTGTGTTATTCATGGTGCTTTACCATATATATATATATATATATATATATATATATATATATATATATACATATATATAAATCTACAATATGTGCAATTTGTGTTGAAACATTTTAAGAGTACACAGAAGATCAGAGTGTCTAGATGCAATATTGTATGGTCCTAGTATGCATTCTCAAAAAAGGATTTATATGACTGGTTTAAAATTTAGTCAGAACGTTTTTCTGATTCTCATGTAAAGGAAAGTACTTTAATAAGAAAGTTTTCATTTAATCCATCTTGATTCCCTTACAGGTATCCGGCCATCTTGAAACTTAGTCATTTTAAACTTAATTCTAAGATTGTTCATGTTTTCAGAATGACTATGCTTAGAATCATAGTCTAGTATTGATTTCAGGAGATATAATTTTCATATTGTGTGTTCTAACCTTTTTCTTACTACAGGTCTCCTTCCCAGCTGTTTCCCTTCCTAATCCCCTCTTCCACTCTTGAACTCTCTTAGCCTCTGTGATTTATCTATCAGAGTCTTGGAGCTGTTCAGTGGTGGACGTGTTGGGAACATGCGCAGACCCCGAGGATCTGGTGACTCTGGTACCTATAGACTGGACAGGGCCACAATCACAGAGCTGTGTGCCCAATTGGAGCCTGACCTGATATCTGCTATCCGTCATCTAACTGGGATCACCCCTCTTGTGCAAGTGCAATCAGTGCGCCATTTCCTGGCAACTGGTTCTTTCCAAGTGACAGTGGGCTTGGCAGCAGGAATGTCACATGAATGACGTGTCCTGGGGACAGAGGTGTGGGTATGCTGGGTGGGTGCTATGGTATTGGATACTGATGGGGGAGGCTCTGTGCTGGACTGTGAGTGGGCTGGGGTGACCAACTGTCCAGTGGTCCCTGATGGGCCAGGTTGTTGGTCCAGATCCTGAAGTCCAGAGTTACTGTCTTCACTGGGTGCATCTTCTGTTGAGGGACTGGATAGTTGTGGCAACTCCTCTCTGCTAGGATTGGCTGGGGCACCTGTGGGGATGTAAGTGGTGTTTTATGCTTCACATCTGTGACATATTGTACATCCTTGGCTTCCCGTTTATCGTTCCTGTTGCCCTGCCACCTTTGTTTGTGTATGGTGATGTATTGTGGGATTGTTAGTTTCCCTATGCTGTGAATGCTTTAGTGATGGGTGTCCATGCTGGGCTGGGAGGGCTGTCCATGCATTGGTATGGCATGCAGGATTTGGCATTGGGGTGAGTCATATATGTAGGTGCAGTGTGTGAGATGGAGTGGAGTGATGGGAGTGAGAGTGTGTGATGACATGCAGGTATAGGGGGTGATAAGTAGTACATATCGACTCACCAGTGTCCAGTCCTCCGGCTACTCCAACGAGTCCCTCAGGATGCAGTAATTCCAAGACTTGTTCCTCCTATGCTGTGAGCTGTGGGGGAGGAGGCGGGTGTCCACCGCCAGTCCTCTGTATGGCAAGCTGGTGCTTTGCTGCCACAGAACGTACCTTCCCCCGTAGATCGCTCCACCTCTTCCTGATGTCATCCCATGTTCTTGGATGGTGTCACACAGCGTTCACCCTGGCCACGATTCTCTGCCATAGCTCAATATTCCTGGAAATGGATACTTGCTGTACCTGTGCTCCAAACAACTGTGGCTCTACCCTGAATATTTCCTACACCATAACCCTTAAATCCTCATCAGTGAAACGGGGTGCTTTAGTGGGGACATGGGTGTGGTGTGGTTGTGTTGGTGAGAGTGTGTAGAGTAATGTGGTGGGGTGTGTGATGGGGGGTGCATGAGGGATGTATGGGTGTATGTGGTGTGTGTGTCTAGTTGTCTCTGTGCTCTTTGTATCAAACTCTTGGTAGTAATTGTTCTTTGTAAAGGGTTGTGTGTAATGTGGCTGTGTGTTTTATGGTGCTGTGGGTGGGTGTGGTGTATGTATGAGTGTCAGGTGTGTGTTTTTAGAATTGGCCAAAGTAGTGTTGGTTTGTATGTGGGTGTCCATTCTGAGCGCGGCGGTATGTACCGCCAATGGGTTACTGCAGTTGAATGTCCACTGTGGTGATTCGTGGGTCATGATGTGGTGGGCGTTGTTTTGTGGTGTAACGGTATGGGTGTTGGTACAGACACTTTAGCACTGACCTTCGGGCTTGCGGATTTGGGCATGTGGCAGTATTTTATCAGAATTGGTGTATGTGTGTGTCATAATATGGGGAATCGATTTTCACCACTGCGGCGGTAGGTTGGTGGCCGTCACCATGGCAGTAAGGGGGATTTACCGCCAATGTTGAAATGAGGGCGTTAGGGCCTCATTACAAGTTTTGTGGTCCTGTAACCACCATGTTGGCAGTAGGGGTTGTTGGTTATGAGTGTTTGACATGTGTTTCTATTTGTGTGGTTGTGGTGTTGTTGTGACATGTTGGTATGTGGTATGGGATTGTGTGGGTCTGGGCCTGTGCTGTATTGCTGTGCAAAACTGTGTGTTACTGACGTGGTGTGTGTGTGTGTACTGGCTGTAGTGCTTGTGCTGTGTATATGTGGGTATCTTTGTTGTATGTGAGTGTGCGTGCCACTGTACTGTTGTATGTGTTTAGCTCTTGCACCCCGTTCCCTATGGTATATTCTGTGACTGTACAATATTTAACAATATGAAAATGTGACAGGTGAGTGTGTGTACTTATGGTTGTTGTCGTCCTCGTTGGGGATGGTTTTGTTGTCTTTTGGTGAGCAGGAGCAGCGTGATGATGTCTAGTTGTGGTTCCATGGAGGCTCTGGACGAGTATGGCTTCCTGGAGGTGAGTGTCTCCTTTTATTCTGTATGTTGCCGCCTGGGATTCCGTGGTGGTCTGACTGTGGTGGAAATGTTGGCGGTGTGCAAACTCGTAATAAGTCCGGGGTAAACAGGTTCTCCGCTGGACTGTTGGTGTGTCCAATCGATGGTGGTGGTCTGACCACACTGGCGGTGCCAGTGGTGTTTTGGCTGTGTTTCATTTGCATCACTGCCAGAATTTGACTGGTCTCCCCTGAGGCACTCCCCTCGCCCTGCAGGCCACTGGGTCCCTCGCTGTCTGTGGTGTTGTGACTTCAGCTTCTGTGGCTAGAAGCTTCCCCACTCGGCTGTTACGTGTCTCCTTTGCCTGCTGATGCTGAAAAACAGAAAGTGAGGTATGATCGTCACATTCACTAGATAACACTTCCATCATAATTTACAGGTTAGTTTCATTATATCCAGTTGACTAACAACCCCAGGTAATACCAGTTAAGTGCCAACATCATCTCACAACAAGATACAGTGTATCTCTCTCTTTAAAAAATTGTTACACACCAGCTAAGCTACCTAAGTCTCACCTACAATGCCATTATATCAGTAAACCAATCACACTGACCATTCCATGACAAGGTGACTTTGCCATTAGATAAAGGTACCCAACCCACAACAACATAGTCAAGCATTAACCTAGCTATAGTTCTGAAATGTGACTTTGATGTCCACTATTCAAATACACAAACTCAACACCTACAAACATTGAACCCTGATGTAATGCACCAGGCAATGAAACATATTGTATAGTGAAGTCAAGACAGCTTAGTTAATACAAGCCATACCCACTTCATGTCACATAGCTAAGAACATGCACAATGCATATATGCAAACTTGCAGCTCCCCTAGTTGGCATACTTAACATTTTTGAGTTTAAAGAGTCAGAACACATGTCACACACACATGTACCAATAGTGATCTACAAAGGTTTGTAAACACATTGTGGACCAAGGCATCTAAGTCATTGTCCTCCAGAAAACAAACGTTATCAGTCATGAAGGGGCCAAATAAGCTCAGAGCAGTATCACACACACAATAACAAGTTGTCTATCATTTATTTCTAGTCAATGGACCACTGTTATATGTAGCAAGGTGACAATCAGCCTTAATGAATCATCAAAATATTCCATCAACAGCCCAGTGACTGGGTCAAACATCACTATCCACTCATCAGACATGACTAGCTTTACATCTGTCTGTGATGAAATCTGAGAGACAAAGCACAGGTGATACTACCATGACAGGTACACCCACCATGACGCAAGCCAAAAGCTTGATTACATATAATATACCACTCACATGTGAACAACCACACCTGCACCACATTGGGGTAAGTGCAACCAATAGGTTCCCAAACAGCTAGGACGCAGCAAACATATACTTCAGAGCAGCATAAAGTATGTATATAACTATTTATAATGTAGAATCATGATAGGACCTTTCAATTGACACATGATGTTGGCACAAAACTGTTCAGATTGTAACCGTGAAAAGATACCTTTGCCTATGTATCATGCCTACAACAGTATGCCTAAGGAGAATGCTGTGTAGTCACTTCACACCTACAGAACATGATCGTGGTACTAACATTCATAGCCCTGACAGTAATTTCTGTGATCCAATATACCTGTTGCAAAACCTCCATTGCCTCCAACATGTATGTTGTCAACTCAGTTGAGACATCACAAATGTCCCTGTACATCACTCACTTACGAAGGGGGATCACTTCATAACAGGTCAGAAGAAGTCAAGCTAGTTTTTCATGTGAAATTGTCAGATTGACATCACAGCCTCACATGATGCTGTCACTCATCAGAAACCTTTTGAAAAGTAGGAATGACTTTGAAATCTCTGACTTAATGGTGCACATAAACATGGAACTAGGGACTTTGCAATGGACAGAGAGCAAGGCTCTGGACTCCTTACCTTCTTTATATTGGAAGTATTGACCTGTAGGTAGGAATGAACAACCAAAAGGGTATGAAAAGCTGTAGAGTGGTACAGATATGACATACTCATATGTGCATCAATATATGCTTTTGTACTTAGGGGACAACATAGGTGAGTTACATGTCCCTAAACACATTAGCATGTGCACATCTGTATGCCATTGTTGGGTAGTGTACATCAATGTGTTAACAGGAGATTAGTGACACTTTGCACTTACCACATTGTCAGAGCTGAATTTCCGTGACATCAGACAATGACCTTGTAAAGGGTTGACATTGAGTTAGGTCTGTACTTACCCATTTGTGGCTGATGCTCTGCCCTCAAACGCTCATCCAACTCAGGGTAGGCCACTGCCAATATGCAGGCCATTTGGGGAGGGATCAAGGTGCGACGGGCACCCAGTCCTCCTTGGGAGGACATCCTCAGAAGGGCCTCTGCTTTCTTCCGGGCCCAGCATCTCGGGTCCTCCCATCTGTTCCTACAATGGGTGGTCTGCTGGCTGTGGACCCCCAGAGTGGACCAGCATGGATGACACAGACAAGAAAAGAATGTCATGTCCACTGCACCCTACCAAAACAAAACAAGCAGGGCGAAAAACAAGTTAATTCTAAAGGCCATACACAGACTGTCTTCAACATCCCCTCCAACGACAGCTGACCATATGCAGTCAGTCCTTCTGTGAGGTTGAAACTGGCTAACAACATGCATGTCCAGTACCAGGTGTCAGCTTCTTACATATGACCAGACAAGGGACACATCTGTAAGTGTGGCATTTGTGGAAAAGTACAGTATACCACCTACAGTGATAATGTATTACAGTCAGAAGGTGGGTCAGGGAACATACATCACTCACTCTCCACTATGTCTCAAGACCTCAAATCTAGCAAAACACAAATGCACATGTACCCACATATATTACCACAGCTTTTGAACCTTCCACATTTTCTGGACATAAACACAAACTTTGCCCATCTATCTTTGCTTGGAATAACAAAGGATAGAAGAGCAAATAAGACACTTGTGCACATAGTGCACTTGCCTGCTCCTCTGGTGCACCATGGAGCTGTACATACAGAGGTAGGACCTCCTCACCAGCTTCTCCAGCTCCTCGGGTGAGACAGCAGGGGCCCTCACCTGTAGGACATGGCATGATTGCTCCCAGAGGCAGCACACAGCAGCTCACATCATGGAGGTCTTGCTGGCAGCAGTATCAGGAGTCAAGTGAGAGCTGAAGTATCAAATGGGGGTCACAGCCGCAACAAAAGACACTGTCACTGCCGGCAGACATAGCCATTGGCCCAAGACCGCCAAAGGCAGCAATGAGTTCCAATGGCAAATTCCACTGCAGCAGTTTTCACCTACTACCATGATGACTTTTGCAGGCTGACGCGGGTCATTTTCTAATGTTCTGTATAGTAGGTCAGGCAGCTGCCATTTTAACGTCCTTAGATGGTCGGAAGAGTCCTAATAAAGATGCGTCACGAGGCCACATATATATCTACGCCATAGTTTTCAGTTCGGGCTACGAGCACCCATGTATTTGACATCCGATTTAATATATATTTTGTGAGATACATGATATGTGAGTCATGTATCATTAGTGGCATGCTCTGCACCCTCATTACAACTGGATAGATGGTATTAGTGTCTATCATGTGTGAAACATTTTATGAATGTCATTATCACTGAGGTGGTCATTACAACATCAGTGGTAAAGGCCGCTTACCACCGTGCAGAAGACCACCAACACACCGTCACGCCTGCGGAATTCCGCCACAGCTATTATGACCAACAGTACGGAATCCGCCAAAATCTAGACACCCACACAAGTCCGCCACACCAAAGGTCAATGATGAACTGGTGAAAACAAATCCTCCACCATCACGCCAACAGAAATACGCCAACACTATCACAACACACAAATCCACACGGCGGTCTTTCAACAGCGGTATTCCATTGGCGGTACACACCGCCGCGCTCAAAATACACACACTTTTACAAAACACATCCACATTGGACAATTCGAAACACACACACCTGATACACATACACACACCACTCCCACACATCCAATACAATATAAAACACACACCCACATCACCCACAAACCCCTACGACCAAAAATTCAGAAAGAAGGCCAGAGAGAGACAGCACCAGCAAGAACAACAGCATCCACAGGCACACAACACCATCACCCACATACCTTCCACGCACCTCACACAACACCCCACTACATATCAGCACACTTATCACCACACACATCACTTACATCACCCCATGGCAAGGCAAAGACACCCCAGGTTCTCGGAGGAGGAGCTCAGGGTCATGGTGGAGGAAATCGTCCTGGTAGAGCCACAGCTATTCGGATCACATGTGCAGCACACCTACATTGCAAGGAAGATGGAGCTGTGGCAAAGAATAGTGGACAGGGTCAACTCAGTGGGACAGCACCCAAGAAATCGGGAGGACATCAGAAAGAGGTGGAACGACCTATGGGGGAAGGTGCATTCCATGGTCTCAAGACACCACATGGCGGTTCAGCGGACTTGCGGCGGACCCCCACCACCTCCCCCACAACTAACAACATGGGAGGAGCCGGTCTTGGCGATTCTGCATCCTGAGGGCCTCGCAGGAGCAGCTGGAGGAATGGACTCTGGTAAGACAAATCTTAACTATTACATCCCCCACCCTACCTGCATGCCAGCACATACTCCCACCCTCACCCTCACCCCTAGCACTCCAACTCCTCACATATCTCCCAACATCACAAACCACCCATCCCAACACCAAGCCCTGCATGCAACAGCAAAGCATGGACACCCATCACTAAAGCATGCCCACTGCACATACCCATACACCCCCCTAAACCATCATCACACAAGGTCCCATACAGGAATGCAAGCACTGGGGTACACGGTCACCCACCCATTGCACACCATGATACACACAGATGTAATAACCATCCTTTTATACCCCTGCAGGACCCCTACCCAACGTCACCGGACAGGAGGGTCCACACATGTCCACAACACCAACAGAAGAGGCCCACAGTGATGACAGCACCTCTGTCCATCTGGATCTAGATGACCAGCCCGGACCATCGGGGACCTCGGGACAGTCGGTTCCCCTCACCCAGTCACAGGCCACCACAGACCTTACCCCCTCTGGAAACACCAGCACAGCACCCACCCAGCGGGCCCATACCTCCGTCCCCAGGACACGTCAATCAGCTGTGTGTCCACCACTACAGGGAACCCAGGCTAACCCACCACCCCAACAACAACAGGTACCTGGGGGCAGTGGCAGTGGGCACACGATCCAGTGGACGGAGGCCCAAGGAACACAGGGGAACCTGGAGGGCTGCTGTGCGACAGGGGGTGGACAGGCCAAGAGAACCCACTCTCCATGAGGCCCTCTCCTCCATCATGGGAGCCTACCACCACTCCCAGGAGACGATGGCAACGGTACTGGCCAAGTTTCAGGAGACCCAGCGCCTGCAGGAGGAACAGCTTATGGGCTTCAGGGAGGAACTCAGAACCATCAGCTCTACCCTGGGCACCATCGTAGGGGTGCTAAAGGAACTCGTGAACACCAGGAGGGACACTGTGGCACCACAAGGGGCCCCTGACACTAGCATGGACGATGAACTGCCCACCACCTCCACCGGCGCTAGCGCCACAGGACCACCACACCAGCACCCCACCCCCTGCAGAGGGAGAACCACCCCGCAAATGGTCCCTGAGATCCAGGACACAGACAGAGCACAATGCCAAGACCCCCGCCAAGAAATGAGACCACCCTGATTGTCATCCTACTGTCCCACTTTGTCACCCTGTCCATATTCAAACTGCTCCAGTTCCACTTCCTATGCCCATTAAGGCAATGCACCTGTGAGACTAATAGACTGGACTCTGCCATGGACATTCCTCCACCATCACCCCTCACCATGTCACTACCCCCACCAATATTGAGCACTTAAATAAACACCCTTAAAGCACAAAACAATCTGGAGTCTGTCTGTGATTTCGAAATAGTGTATTAGCAATTACAGTGACAAAAAGCTCTTTCAATTGTAATGTCAACATACCTATGTCACACAGCTCTAGTCCATGAGGAATCTAAGCAGATGTCACACAGTGGGACCCACATCTGTGAAATCGTAAGGGAAAGTGACAACTCAGTGACCATACACTGGGTGAAAACGACAGACAGTAGAGAGATAGTAGTGTTAAAGTACATGTAGTAGGCAGGTTTGTATTCTTACCTGTGTCTCACTGGAAATATTGCTGGATCACTGAGTCCCTGTTGTTCATGTCTTCTTCCTCTGCTTCCTCGTCTTCACTGTCCACAGGCTCCACAGCTGCCACAATACTGCCATCTGGACCATCCTCTTGCAGAAAAGGCACCTGTCGTCGCAAAGCCAAGTTGTGAAGCATACAGCAGGCCACGATGATCTGGCACACCTTCTTTGGTGAGTAGAATAGGGATCCCACCTGTCATATGGAGGCACCTGAACGTCGCCTTCAGGAGGCCAAAGGTCCGCTCAATCACCCTCCTAGTTCGCCCATGGGCCTCATTGTAGCATTCCTCTGCCCTTGTCCTGGGATTCCTCACTGGGATCAGTAGCCATGACAGGTTGGGGTAACCAGAGTCACCTGCAAATGGCGAGGGACAACTGTTAGACACGCACTAACCTGTAGGGATATACCCAGACAACCATTCCCACTGTCTTGCTTCCAGGTGCTCACCTAATAGCCACACACGGTGCCTCTGGAGTTGACCTATCACATAAGGGATGCTGCTATTACGCAGGATGTAGCCGTCATGCACTGAGCCAGGGAACATGGCATTCACATGGGAAATGTACTGGTCTGCCAAACATACCATCTGTATATTCATTGAATGATAACTCTTCCGGTTTCTGTACACCTGTTCACTCCTGTGGGGGGGGCGGGGGGGGGGACTAAAGCCACATGTGTCCCATCAATGGCACCTATGATGTTGGGGATATGTCCCAGGACATAGAAATCACCTTTCACTGTAGGCAAATCCTCCACCTGAGGGAAAACGATGTAGCTCCGCATGTGTTTCAGAAGGGCAGACAACACTCTGGACAACACGTTGGAAAACATAGGCTGGGACATCCCTGATGCTACGGCACTGTTGTTTACAATGACCCACTTGCAAGGAAATGGAGCACTGACAGCACCTGCACTTGAGGGGGGATTCCTGTGGGATGGCGGATTGCTGACATCAGGTCTGGCTCCAACTGGGTACACAGTTCCTGGATTGTGGCACGGTCAAGCCTGTATGTGATAATCACATGTCGCTCCTCCATTGTCGACAGGTCCACCAACGGTCGGTACACCGGAGGATGCCGCCATCGCCTCACATGTCCCAGCGGACGGTGCCTCTGAAGAACAACAGCGAGCACAGGGTCAAACAACTCAGAGGTACGTACCCACAGTTTACCCGGAACACCATTCATACTCAAAAAGGGGCCTGTATGTGTGTTAAGTGTAGGCATAGGTATGTGTGACACAGTTGAAAATGAAGCCATGTGGGCCCCTGAAATGGCGGCAGCCTGACCTCTAAAGTGGGACAATGGGATGTGAGGTAACTGCGCTGGCGTTGTACACCGTCACGGTAGGTGGTCGAAGACCGCAGCGCAATGCTGCATTGGTTAACATTGGACCGTAGGGGTCCCAGGAGCCAATGACGATGTACGCCGGTGGTGACGGTACGCACCGCCGCGGACGTGAGTGCCATTTTCTATCTGTTCAATCACTCGATACCTGGTCTTTGACAGGAGAGGACCTACACTGCAAGTGCTGCTGTGACCTCGGTCTGGAAGAGACAATGGCTCGAGTGTCTGGGGAAAGGGCCCCTGCCTTCACGTCGGAGGATTTGGAGAAACTCGTGGATAGGGTCCTCCCCCAGTACACGCTACTCTACGGTCCTCCAGTCAAACAGGTAAGTACACAGGAAGCATGTTGTATGGGCTATGCCTGTGTGGAGAGAGCTGGATGCAAGAAGGAAGGGGCGAGAGTGCTGCGTGCATGAAAGACGGTGAATGCATGTGCCACATGCCAAGGGAAGGGATGGGGGCTAATCACTTTGACGGTGCAGTTGGTAATTACTTCCCCCTGTCCATTTCATGTAGGTCTGCGCCCACCAGAAGAAGGATATTTGGCGTGCCATCGCCAAGGACGTCCGGACTCTGGGGGTCTACCACAGACAGAGCACCCACTGTCGGAAAAGATGGGAGGACATTTGCCGCTGGAGCAAAAAGATGGTGGAGGCTCAGTTGGGGATGGCCTCCCAACGTGGGAGGGGTGCCCGTCGCACCATGACCCCCCTGATGTTCAGGATCCTGGCGGTGGCCTACCCGGAGTTGGATGGGCACTTGAGGGCATCACAGCAGCCACATGGGGGTGAGTACACTCTCATTCTGCTGACATTGCGCGCAGTCAAGGTGTTTGGGTGGGGGAGGTGGGCTGTGGGTTCCCCTAGGCCAGGGCGAGTTCCGTAGGCAAGGTCCCTCCATAAGGCAGGCCATGTGGCACCCCAGCCCACCTCTGTAGAGTGCCAAGTACATCTAGTCATGCCCCTGTGTCATCTATGTGTGCAGATGGCGTCCATAGCCTTGTAGGCCTTTTCCCAGGAATTGAACGGTGGAGCCCAAGAGCGTGGCGTAGTGCAGGGGGCTTCTGTGTCTGTCGTGTCCGCCAACGGTAGTGGTAATGCATGCACTCAACATGTCTTTCTTCTGTCGTCGTCCCCCTTTTTGTGGTCTCCCTGTTCTTGTGTGCATTAGCATCATCAGGCGGAGGAGCAGTGGCACCGGAGCACCTGGGGGCTGCATCCCACATGGCCATGGAGGGCCACACTATGGACTTGGAGTTCACCAGTGGGACGGAGGGCAATGGGAGCTCCACGGCGGGGACAGGAGCTGAGACCAGTGACACGGACTCGTCCTCTGATGGGAGCTCCCTTGTGGTGGCGGCAACATCTGTGCCCCCCCCCCATCTACAGGTACAGCCGCCACCCCCCTTACCAGCACCGCCCTCCCAGAAGCCCCTCAGCCTTTGCCCGTGCCCGCTCACCCGGGAGGGTGGGCATCACCTTCGCCCCAGGCACCTCAGGCCCTGCCCCAGTCACCCCTGCTGCCCTCAGTGAGGAGGCCATTGACCTCCTCAGGTTCCTCACTGTTGGTCAGTTGGGCAGTCTACCATTTTGTCAGGCGGCCCTTCAGCGACCTTTTCAGACTCTGGCCTCAGCACTGATGGCAGCCATTGTCCCTGTGTCTAGCCTCCCCCCTCCAACTTCCTCCACCCAGACCCAATCCCCTGTACCTCAGCCTATCCCAAGCACACCTACAGTCCAGCATGTGCACACGTCAACACACAAGGGAATCTCTGGCAAACATAAGCACCACACACCCCATAGGCACTCACGCAAGCATCACACACATGCAGACACACCAACATCCACTGCCTCCACTGTGTCCCCCTCCTCCTCATCTTCCTCCTCTCTCCCAGTCTCGTCTACACTCACACCTGCATGCACTACCTCTACAGCCACTACTACCATCACCGGCACACCCACCACCACACCCTGCTCACGTGCAGTCACCACCCCCACTACCATTCACACGTCCCCTGTGTCCTCTCCCAGTGTGTCTGTGACGCCCCCTCCCAAGATACAGAAACGCAGGCACACACCCACCCAACAGCCATCCACCTCACGACAGCCTCCAGCGCATGCACCTTCACCCAAAGTCAGCAAACGAACATCTACAACCACCACCTCTTCCTCCACTCCCAAACCCCCTCCAGCTACCCGTCCCAGTGTGTCAAAAAACTTTTCCTGTCCAACCTTGACCTCTTTCCCACACCTCCCCCACCCGTCCGTCTCCTAGGTCCCGAACTAGCACCTCAGCCACAACAGCTCCGGGACCAGTGGTGCCTGTAGTCACCGGAATCTGGAGTGCACCGGCCACCAGGGCAGCCAGCGCGGCACGGAGCCACAGCACAGACAGTCCCCCACCTGTGAAGCATCAGAAGTTGGCCAGTGCCCGGCGGGAGAGGGGGAAGACTCCAGCCACCAAAGCCGCTCCCAGGGGTCCCGGTGGGAGTGTGGAGTCAGCTGTGACACCATCCAAGGTGGGGAAGGGCCACAAGAAACCCAGCAAGTCTGGGAAGAGCAGCACAGCGGAGAAGACCGCCATCATCCCCGCTGCCCAGGAGACCACCTCCAGCACAAGCCCAGCTGCCCAGGACAGGCCCGCCAGCACAAGCCCAGCTGCCCAGGACCGGCCTGCCAGCACAAGCCCAGCTGGGCCATGAAGGCCCGTCAGCAGCTGAGTCCCTGCAATGGAGACCGCCGCCTCAAGCACCGGTGAACAGGGCACTGCCGTCTCAGACACCGCTGAGCAGGGCACCGCCGTCTCAAACATCGCTGAACAGGGCACCGCCCTCTCAAGCACCGCTGAACAGGGCACCGCCATCTCAAGCACCGCTGGCCCATGAGCGGCAAGGGCACTGACGCAACTGAGTCCATCACGGGGTGAATGATGCACTCTGGGCACAGTGCCCCCTCCAGAACCAGTGGAGAGATCCATCCACTACCTCTGTCCTTAGCAGGATGTAGCACTCTGGGCACAGAGCCCCCTCCACAACCAGTGGAGAGATCCATCCACTAACTCTGTCCTTAGCAGGATGTAGCACTCTGGGCACAAAGCCCCCTCCAGAACCAGTGGAGAGATCCATCCACTACCTATGTCCTTAGCAGGATGAAGCACTCTGGGCACAAAGCCCCTCCAGAACCAGTGGAGACTGTTATCCACTTGAGAGACTGTGGCTTTGCACTCCCCAGGATTGAACAGTGGGCAAACCACCCACTGTAGAGACTTGAGAGACTGTGGCTTTGCACTCCCCAGGATGGAACAGTGGGCAACCCACCCACTGTAGAGACTTGAGAGACTGTGGCTTTGCACTCCCCAGGATGGAACAGTGGGCAACCCACCCACTGTAGAGACTTGTGAGACTGTGGCTTTGCAGTCCCCAGGATGGAACAGTGGGCAACCCACCCACCTTAGAGACTTGAGAGACTGTGGCTTTGCACTCCCCAGGATGTAACAGTGGGCATGTGGCCCTCTCGTGGATTTGGCGTTGTGCACTCAACCCGCTGAGGTTCCCCCCCTTTCCCTCCCCCTAAGGTGCCTGTTTTATTGCTCTCTGATGCCCCTGCATTGTTCTCTCCGTCATGGTCGGGGATCTTGTGTGGGCCTCGCCCATACCGTGTGGTCCCAGTGTTCCACGGACTTTATTAGAGCACTACCTGGACTACTATGCTTGGTATATATTTTGTACATGGTGTATATATATATATATTTTTGCCTACTTGCTTTTAATATATTACAATGGTTACACTCATTTCCTTTTGTCTTTGCATTCTTCCGGGGGGGTTGGGGGTGTAACTGTAATGTATCATGCTGTATCAGTGTGTGTGTTGTCGTGGGTGGGGGTGTTGCGTATTGCGTGTGTGTGTCACAGTTTTTTCCCTCCCCCCTGCCCCCTCCCCTGTGTCGTAGGTGCAGTACTCACCGTGGTCTTCGCTGCCGGCGTTCGTGCTCCTGGTAGAGGAGCAGGAAGACTATTGCAGGTAGAATTTGGAGTTCCGGATCCATGGCGTCCTCGTGGGGTGTGTAGAGGTGAGCGTTTTTCCTTTGGGATTCCTGGTTCCGCCGTGTTTTTAACCGCGGTGAATCCGCCCCGGAAAAGGTGGCGGATTGGCCTGTCATAATAGTGTGGGCGGTACATTGTCTCCCGCCTGTCTGTTGGCGGTGACCGCCGCGCTGTTTGTTTGTACCACCGTGGTGGTCGGAGTGTTAAAGTGGCTCTCTTTATTGGCGGTTTCCCACGGCCTGTTGGCGATCTAACCGCCGCTTTTACACCGTCCGCCAGGGTTGTAATGACCACCGGAGACTTTCAGTGACATGCAAATCCAATTACTAGTCATAACTGAGGTAAGGAGATGACATTGCAGCAATAGGCCTTCATTTACCTAGGTATGTCCTGTATACCATGTTTAACTATACCATCTGGCATGTCCACGCTTTATGTGTGACATATGTGCATTCACACTTAGAATGGACACCATGACTTATCGACATACCTTCTTGTTTTCCTTCATCTAGTTACCTTGGAATGACAAGGGTCAGACAACTTCCAGTGTACCGTCCACTAGCAGAAAATGGAGGATCGACATGTTATCTTATGTTATGTTATGTTATGCGATTTGTAAAGCGCATGGCTACCCTGTGGCTTCCTAGCGCTAGAGGACCAGATCAAGACTAACATAAATGACAGCAATTCTAAAACAGCCAAGTTTTAAGTTCCTTACGGAAGTTGTATTCCTGGCTTATGAGCCGGAGTCTAAAAGGAAGGGAATTCCACAGCTTGGCCCCCAGATAGGCCACCGTGGCACCACCCCATCTAACTTTTTAAGATCTTGGTAGGGAGGCCAAAGCTGAGGAAGCTGATCTGAGAGCTCTATTCGGCTTGTAGAAAGAGGGCTCTTAAGAGCGGTGGCCCACAATTGTGAAGAGACCTATGAATACAACACAAAGCTTTGAATTTGATCCGCTGTTCAACCGGCAACCAAAGTAATGAGTCTAATGCTGGTTTTGCAGAGGTATGTCTAGGGATGTCTAACAGAAGGCGGGCCGCTGCATTTTGTACCCGCTGCAGCTTCTTTATCACATATAGGGGAGAACCAAGAAATATGCCATTGCCATAATCAAGTCTCGAGAGAATGGTAGCTTGAATGATAAGCCTTTTTGCCAAATGTGGAAGAATTGTAAAAACCTTCCTCAGAAGTCTCAGTATGCCAAAGCAAGTGGCCAATATGTCATCCAGATCTACCGTCTGCATAGGCAGACAATCAAGGATCTGTGTCGTCAGTTGGAGCCAGATCTGATGCCTGCCATTCGTCATCCAAATACCACACCACCCATTGTGTAAGTCATGTCAGTGATGCATTTCCTAGCCACAGGGTCATTTCAGAATACCATCGCCCTAACTGCAGACATGTCTCAGCTTATGTTCAGTCTGGTCTTGAAGGATGTACTATCTGCATTGTTAAAACACCTTGACAGATACATCACATTTCCACAATGTAAGGATTTGGCACATGTGAAGGCTGATTTTTATGCTTTTGCATACATCCCACATGTGGTGGGAGCCATTGACGGAACCCATGTAGCCTTGTTTCACCCATGTGGCAATGAACAGGTGTTTCGGAACAGGAAGAACTTCCACTTCATAAATGTCCATGTAGTCTGTTTGGCGGACCTCTACATTTCCCAAGTATTTGCAAAGTGCCCGGGTTCAGTTTATGATGCCTTCATCTTGTGGAATAGCAATATCCCACAAATGATGACACAACAGTACACAGAGAGGGCCTGGCTTGTTGGTAAGTCATAGAAGTGATAAGTGTCAGTGTCTAATGTCTGCTGCCAAATGTAAGGATGTCCAATATTAATGTCTGCACACATATAAAGGTTCCTCACAGGGGATTCTTGCTAACCAAACTATCCCTGGCTGTTGACACCGGTGAGGTACCCAATTACGCAAGGGGAAGTTCGCTTCAAAGAGGCCCACTGAAGGATAAGGCGTGTCATGGAGCAGACTTTCAGGCTCGTAAAGGCCAGATTTAATTGCATTGGCAAATCAGGTGGAACCCTCCTCTACTCACCCCCCAAAGTCTGCCAAATCATTGTTGCCTGCTGCATGCTCCACCACCTCACCCTGAGATGTCAGGTCCCATATATACCAGATGAGAGGGAGCCAGCAGTTCCAGCGAGTGAGAATGCAGAATTGGCAAGTGAGGATGACAGTGATGAGGATGACGGTGGAGACAGCCGTGCAGATCTCATATATCAGTACTTCAGCTGACTGTAGGTATGTGTTGTTCTGTATGTTAATTCACTCAGTGGGTATTTGGGGGGCTTAGAGATGTTTGTGAAGGGTCTTAGAAGGACCATCAGACAGCTCACTAGTTGCTTAGCAGTACGTAGCTCAGCTGTGCATGCAAAAGTGTATATGGAGTTTAAACTATCTTGATGATCTCATTTGTTAATGTTTGTGATACTGCACAGTCTGTGTGACAATTGTTTTTAGAACATGTATTTATGGGTATTCATTACCATTACCTGCTTATACCTTTTGTATTACATTTTTACTTTGCAGATTTCTTCACAAGGTCATCCTAATGTGGTCTGACATTATGAAGTGAACATGGATAGATCCGGATACTGTATGGCATCATATTTGTTGTGTCTGAGTTCCAAGCCCAGACTTGTCAGGACAGTGGGACAGTAATGTACTGTTCCACACAATAGACCTGTGTGCCATGTTGTTTGGATCCAGTGGTGTCATATGTGTGACCTTGTGTCTCTGACACATGTCATCCTGTGTACTCCATCACCTTAACCATCTCATTGATTTGATGATGATAAAATTTAACTTGTATGTAGATGTCACTGTGTTTCCTCATTGCAGGCCACTGTGCATGTGTGTCAAGACTGGCATAGGTGAGTAGCATGCCTACAGATACCGGACCATGGCAAGTGGAAGGTTCCATGACTGAGGACAGTTGTACTGGCCTCTGTCTGTAATATGGGGTATGGTCATTTGGGAGGTATGGTATGGGAATGTGATAAGGCTTTAGCTGATGAAACATTGAACCAATCTGATTCTCTGTTGGGATAGCCAAACACTAACATGTCCCTAACTTCTGTAGTCTTTGGGGGTTCTTTTTATTCACACCTATCCAGAAGCATTACATTGTGTAGCTGTACTGCCCTGTGTGATATTTAGCATGTTATCATCCTATGTGCTGGAAAGAGCACCAAATGGGAAAGGCAGTGTGTCCGTTTGTACAATTTTACATGTATCAAACCCAGATTCAACATTACATTACATGTGAGGAAAGGACTTTAGGGATTGGGAACATATGGAAACGTCATGTGTATGCAACTTTTTCACAGTTTACTATTCAATATAGTAAAGAAATGACTATCAACCAAGATATACGGTTTAGTTGTGTTTATTTACAAGTGCACAGGTAGGTGGGGATTGGAATAAAATCAGATCGTGCAAACAGTGAAGGGTTGAGTCATGATGGGTGTAATCATCAGGGTAGCTGCTACAACATTTGGAGTCTCAAGTCCAGTGTCCTTGTGCCTTTGGAAAATGAAGAGTGGTGGTAAAACAATCAACAGGGTGTATCTGTCACACAAGGGAAATCAATGTGTAGAGGTTCACTTCCTGGCAGTGGTTGAGGTCTTGGCATTTGCTCTTCCTGGATGTTTAGGTGGATGTCCACGTTTGCAGGAAGTTCTTCAGAAACAGAGGCAGGGGTGTCTGAAGCATATCCTTCCCCTTGCAGGGCCTCCATTCCACTTGCTGCCGCAGATGTAGAGGGGCTTGTTGTAACAAGCCCAATGGAAGGGGTCTGCTGTGGTGGACATAACCTACTCAGGGTGGTATTAATGTCTCCCAACACCCCTGTTAGGGAGGCCATGTTGGCATTGCAGGCCTCCCACCTTTGCATGACTTCCTGATGGTTGTCCCTCTGCAGCTGCTTGATATCCCCCATCATGGCAAGTACCTGGCCCATCACGTCTTGGGTCTGTTGGTAAGCTCCCAAGACTCGGGTGATAGTGTCCTGGCCAGTTGTATCCCTTGCAGCCTCAATCCACTGGCCCACACTATCCCTCCCATGAGGTACCCTCAATTGCCAGTGCACTTGGCACAGTTTGCCCACTCCCACTGGTGCCATATCCTTCATTGTCTGGGTTCTCTAGTGGTGAATCTGGTGCCTGTACTGGGGGGCACATGGTGGTATTAACTGTCCTTGGGAAATGGGTTTGGGGGCAAATGGTTGCCTGGGATGTCGAAGCCACAGGGCTGGGAGGAATAGTTGTGAGCAGGGTGAGGCTGACAGGTGTAGACTGACCAGGTATCCCAGATGGGCCAGAGTCATCCTCATTGTCCTCACATCCAGGGGTGTTGTCCTCACTGAGGGTTCACCGAGGGGCAAAGTGGCTGTCTCTGGTGTTCTCTCCATGCTCACAATGGGTAGGTGACCTGCTGGAGAAGTGGAACAGACAATTATAGATTGTCATGCAACATGCAGTATCAAACTTTGACAGGTGGATCTACTTTGAGCCATGTACAGGAAGGCTTTACTTCAGCCCCGGATGTGACAGTGACACCTGCTTTCAAATTTGGGGTACAGCTATATTGGATACAGGGACTTCCTATGTCATGCACCTTGCTAAAAGATATCAGATTAGAGTGGCAGTTGGAGGCCTATTGATAGACGCATGTCTTGGCAGCTGTGTGGCTTGATATTTTTCATGGTACCTCCCAGTTAGCAGTAGTTCAATATTGAGTCACCAGACAGCTGCAGAACGTAAAGTGGACAATGACCTGTCCATCAGCTCAGGAGTAACCATTCCACCTGGCCATATGTTTCAGGTCACACCTGGTACAGCACACTGAAGATATGTATGTTCCCCTCAGGTGAGTATCTATCAATGGGTGATGGGAGGTAAGAGGAACCATTTTAGCAGAGGACACAGCAGTAGCTGTGTGTTTGTGGTATTAAACTGGCAGATGCCCATTGCATTGCTGCCGCTGCCCTAGATTGTAAAATTGTGGGTCATTCAGGTAGGCTGAGTCGATTGTGTAGTTGACATGCAGGATTATTTCATGAAGGGACACTGTTCTGGTTTTCTTAATGGTAGAACATTGCCTACCGTACTTTGACTTGTAGTGCTGTCATTCCCTGTACTAAACACTGTGCCCCCAGGTGAGATTAGTTGACACGTGGATGGCAGGGAGGGGTATTTGGACAGTTGTACACAGGGGTGGTGAGTGTGTTGGCTGTTGAGATGTCAAAAGGTGGTCAGTGAACATGCAAGACAGAAGTTTAGGGTGACATTTCCAGTGTTGTGACTTACCCAACTTCCCTCCCCCATGTATTCCTGTCAAGCCCTCAGGATGCAAAATGTCCAAGACCTTATCCTCACATGATGTGAATGTTGGGGGAGGAGGTGGGTGCCCACTGCCAGTTTGCATACCACCAACTGTTTCCTGGCAGCCATGGAACGTACCTTTCCCCTGAGATTGTTCCACCTCTTCCTGATGTCCTCCCTTGTGCGTGGATAGCTACCTACAACATTCACCCTGTCGACTGTGTTTTGCTACATCTCATTTTCCTAGCAATTGAGGTGTATTGGACTTGAGCTTCACAAATGTGTCGCTCTTCCCTGATGATTTCATCCACCATGACCCTCAACTCACTGTCTGTGAAGCGGGTGTGTTTTTGTGGGGACATGGTAGTGGTGGACGACACAAAAGGTTGAAAAAAATCGGGTGGTATGGTGTGGGTGCTGTGTTGTGTGTGTGGGTGACGGGTGGTGCCTGATGTGTGGAGAAAATATTGGGGGTGATTCTAACCCCGGCGGTCGGCGGAGAGGCGGCGGTCGGACCGCGAACAGACCGCGGTCCAAAAAATGGCATTCTGACCGCGGCGGTCACCGCCGCGATCGACCGCCACTTTCCCACTCCGACCGCCACGGCGGTCATGACCGACGGGCTGGAGTTTGCGCACTCCGGCCCGGCGGTCGACCCAAGACCGCCAACCGCATCATGACCCTGCTTACCGCCGCGGTTTTTGGCGGTCGGGAACCGCCATGCGAACCATGGCGGTAGGCACTATCGGGGCCAGGGAATTCCATCCCTGGCACTGATAGGGGTCTCCCCCACCCACCACTACCCCCCACGAGTCCCCCCCCACACCCTCCACCCCCTGCCACCCCCCAGAGATGTTACAAACCCCCTGCCCCCCCACCCCGACATGCACATACACGCACCCCGACATGCACGCACCCCCAACATGCACATATGCACACCCCCTACACACACACATACACAACGGGGGCACATACCCGCACACATACATGCCAACATGCGCACCCGCCGAACTACACACATTGGCCATAGGCACAGCAGCACCCCCCGCCCGCATGCACGCACTCACACACCCCCTCTACACACCCCCATGCACGCACACATCACACAACACCCCCCCACCCCCTCCCCTCACGGACGATCAACTTACCTTGCGTTGGTCCTCCGGGAGGCGACGGGAGCCATAGGGACGTGACCGCCAACAGAAGACCGCCAACAGAAGACCGCCACACAGAAATGTGGGTCGTAATTCTGTGGGCGGTGTTCTGCTGGCGTGGCGGTGGAGGTTGACCAGTCTCCACTTTCCCGCCGACCGCCAGTGTGGCTGCTGGCGGTTTTCCGGCGGAACGCTCCCAGCGGTCGGAATACGCGCTGCGGCATACCGCCGCGGTCGGCGGTCTTTACCGCGGCGGTAACTCGGCGGTCTTGCGAAAAGACCGCCAAGGTCAGAATCACCCCCATTGTGTGTTATGTATGATGTGCAAGTGTGGGGTGAGTGGTAAGGGGTGCCTATTCTATGGAGCTTAACTTCAGTGTGTGGCCTCTCTCTAACTGTACATGGCGTTTTTGAAGCAAAGGATTGTGTTTTATGGTGCAGTTTGTAGGTGTGTCAGGTGTGTGGATGTGTGTCCGGTGTGTGTAATTCAAACTATCCAATGTGGTGTAGTGTATTACTGTATAGACCGCCAACCGCCGCGGTTCACACTGCCATTGTTTTTCCGCCATGAGAGAACCACTATCGTGATTTGTGGGTCATAATTGGTTTGGAGAACTTTTGACGGGCTTGCGGTGCTGGTCGTGGAACCACCTGTTTCCCATCCTCCAGAGTCCTGGCGGTGTTGGCATATTGGCAGGTTTTCAGCAGTCCTGCCTTAGTCCCACTCCCTCACCTCACCCTACACCACAAATTATTTTTAACAAATGCCTTCACTTGGCAGTAAGGAAAGTTACTCTACTGCAAGTTAATTTAGAGGGATTAAGCTAGGTAGAGGCTTTGCTTTTGCTACAGAACAGTGGGGTGTCACTGATCATCATGCTTTTGCTTAGTCAGTCACTGTAGTTGATAAATTACGAAAGGGAAACATTTTAACAAGCATAAATTGGAAACCATGAAATATATAAACATATATCACTTGGCCATAAAATGTGGTATATGCCAAGAATGGATTTTTGCATTTTTGGGGGAGGCTGTGACAGATCTTAGGAACGAATAATATAGTGAGCACTAGTAGGTGGTGACTGGGTGGACACTGGGGAAACCTATGTTATTTTCAGTTTGTAAATGCATTGAAAACTCCGCAATGCTGCATTAAGTGAATAAGACACACATTGCACAGCCAACACTACAGTGCCCAATTAAACCATGCTGCAGTTAGGTCAAGTGTGTCAAAATGCCATGGGCAGGGAGGTAATGATGGTGGGTGGGATATCTACCTCGCTTACAAATAGAGTATACCTAATATGTCAATAAGTAAGCAATGTGACTTACCACCATCACTCATCCCTGCCACCCCTGGGACTCCTCCCCCTCCAACCTCCTGGGCCTCCTCTGTTGCACTGGCACTGGTGGCCTGTGATCTAGACAACAAATTACATATTTTATATACCAGATCTGCCTCCTAAGTAATTATTATTTTGAACAAAGTACAACAGAAATAACTCACTATAGTTTGGTTAGCAGTATCTTCTATCAAAGCTATCACTTTGGGAGGTTTGTTGGTTCACAATGTTAAAAAAGCCAGGTAGTCAAGCCAACCAGCAACTTTTTTCTTGTAATGAAGATACAGAGCAATGATGAGTCATTGAAGCACAACAAAGGGGTGGAATGGTCAATGAGGGACATATGGTCTTGGTTGGCAAATGCAGTAGGATTTCAGTCATTACTTTCCTGCTACACTGCACTGTCATGGAAACTGCTGGTATACTGTACAAATAAATGATAACACAACATTGTCGGAAGCATACCTTGACCATGCCCACTTTCTCATTTTGACTATTTAAGCATGAGCAAAAAAGCCTTCTCAACAAACGTTCAGTTAATATATAATAGCTTACTTGGGCCTGCGATATTCACAATACCAGAAATATGTTCTCTTAGTCTTACAGTAGCACAAGACATATAAGGGGAGCGGGAAAGTTTACTAAAGGAGCAGAAGAAAGCTACAGATAGGAGAAAGTTAGCTACCGAAACAGAATATATTTAAAAAATAGTATAATAAGAATTTAACAAACATTAGATAGAGGAGTTGAAAAAAGGAGACAGTATCAAAAAAATACACAAGGCAAAATTATTTTGCTAATGAGGAGAGGTAAAGGTTACCTAGAAATAATATTAACAGTACTTACTGGGGCCAGCGGAACCATCTGCCGTGGCGCTGGTGGTGGTTCCACCCACTGCGACGCTGGTGGTGGCGGCCCCCCCCACCCTGCTCCTGTGATGCATTCCTGCCCTTGAGTGCTGATGTAAGAAATGAAGAAGATAAAACAATATTAGTAGTACAGTTGATCTTTAAAAAAATATTTTGACAGGCAGAAGCCAGTAGCTTCTCTAAATCAGATATCTAAATGTCATATTCCTAATTTCCTAAACCTAAGTCCTATTCCTAATTTTCTATACCTAAACTACTGAACTACTAAACTACTAATGTATTGCAACAAATGATCATTGCTTCTCTACCCCTTTTGAAGGGCCAACTCAGTCTCCCTTTTCAATGCATACTACACATCACTGGGAGATTGGGAATACATGAGCTACATAAAGAGGCACGGAAAACGCTAACTCTCTGATATACTAGTATCTTAGGGCCATATGTACGAAAGCTTTTTCCCATAGACACAGAATGGGTAAAATCCTTTGGTACATCTGGCCCTTAGTTCTTAAATAATCAGCCAAAGTGAGGCCAAGTAGGCAGCACTGAGCACTTGGATAGCTCGAGCCAGATCATATATTAAATAGAAACGTAAACTTTACTTACCTCTGATTGTGAGCAGCTTGCTATTTGAATGTTATTTTTGAATTTTTAGAAAACAAACAATTATTACTCACTGAGCCCCGCAACCACAACAACCAGCAGGGTGAGCAGGTCCTGTTCACGGCCAATTATGTCCACCCCATGGTGGGTCAGCCTCTGTGTCATGTGCTGCACCCTGTGCTACAGCGCATGCACGCTGCACTCTCCGCCACAGCAGCCAACTCTCCCACAGGGCGTAACCTCTTTCAGGCCTACCCCCTACTGCCAGCATGGAGGGGAGGTGGCGCTGCTCCCAAAAAACAGCACAACCACCTCCACCTATGTTGAAATGGGGTGGGCTGCACCCCTGAGCAGCGCTGGTGGCCACAGGGTGTACGGCTAGTGGCGCTGGAGCTTGCTGCTGCATGCTGCTGCTCTGCCATGGGGCTGGATGAAAAAAAAACTTAAGGACAACAACACAAAGTGAAAGGAAATACTAGCAGGTGGAACATAAGCAGGCCTCGAGAAATCTACTCACTTGCTATGGTGAGCCGGATTTTCTCAGGTCGAGCTATATTTAGGAACCACTCATCAGTTCTGGCAAGTTGACAAAGAACAAGTGTTCTATTCACTAAGAAAGTGAAGAAGCGATAAAGATGCCTTTAGATTTTGTTTTTATCTAGTCACATTTGCTCTGTGTTTAGAGATAATTGTCAGAAGTCAGTTAACTTCTCTAACTGCGGCGTTCGAGGATTTTGCAAAGTGAACTGTCTGACCTGCTTTGCCAAGAGTGTGAAATGAAAGGCTGTTAGGTGTCAGATATTTCCTAACACACAGCATTTAAATAGCTAATAAGTGAACTGTACAAACATTTCAAAATATATTTCAGTAGTTGTGAAAGCCCATTTTCGTGTACTTTGGTGTGCTGAAAAAATATTTCAATAGGATCAAAATAAATCAGAACACTTTACTTGGTGATGTGCAAATGATAAATATGTTTTCTGAGACCCAATTTTCACAAATTATTGTTAATACACTACATAGTTTTATCAGTTGCCACAGTGTTTAGCCATTTAAATGGGAAATTTACTGCCTGTAAATTACAGTGTGCTAACACACCATGATTTAGCAATATATTTATTAAAAATTAGTGTTTAAACATGAGCCGAGAAACACTCCTGCCACTGCCCTGATGGCAATGTCATTCGTAAACTAGAAGGCTAGTCGGGAATCATGTGCCCCCTATATGTGGGCTAGATTCTTATTATACATGGAGCAAACCTTTAATCTACATAATCAAACAGAAGAGGGTTTTTTGTACAGCAGAAATGCTGAATTCACATTTGAAGGTGCACTCAGGTTAGAATAAAGAAAAAGGTGGCTCTGTAAAATAAAATATTTGCCTATGTTCACACAATCTGAGACCAGCTTATGGGTCAAGTAAATTTGAGTGACGTTGAGTGTATTATTCAAGTTACTCAACCCGCAGGTCTTTTAACATTTCTATGATATTTTGATGTCTCACAAGGAAAGAAAGGGATAACAAAAAAAGTACAAAAAGACACAAAAAAGTTAAAAAAAACATAAAATGCACATACAGAAAGACACGCATTGATAAAAAATAAGTAAATCAGGGGTGGATGAGTGGGATTGGAGGAGGACTGGCACAGATTGTTAAAGTAGGCCCAGCATCAGGCACAGACCAGCAGAGAAAGGAGCTAAAACAAATTGGCTGCACCCATGCAGACCGCGTGGTGCTGTTCATGCTGACTTTTAGTGTGAAATGCATTACCTGCATGAAAAAAACAGTGCCTAGAGCTGGATGAGTTTTTTTTCTGCCCTTTGGTGGAGTTTGTACAATCTCGCAGAAGTGTTTTGTAACTCCGTGGAATTCCATGGAGCAAAACGTTGCGAGTTCCATCCATGCCTAGTAAAAACCAGTTGCATCTGCTAGACAAATAGTATTAAAAAAAGCTTTGAAAGGCCTCTATTTCACTTTGGAACTTGATTTTTTGTTGCCTCTCTTACAATTTGTCGTCTTCAGAATCGGATGCCACATAACTATCTCAGGCTCAGTGCGACTAAAACAGAGATCCTGCTATGTGGGAATCACTTAGATAGTTGGCATTCATCCCGCGGGTCTCAGTCCTTAGTTCATTCTCCTGCAACTGGAACCAAAGTTCAAACTTTTGGAGTCTTAGTTAGGTAGGGGCTATCTCAGTCAACCCAAACTTAGGGCCAGATGTAGCAAGCGTTTTGCATGGTGCAAACAGCGAATTTAGCTATTTGCGCCATGCAAAACGCACATCGCGATGCTCATTCCCATTTTGCGAGTCGGTAACCTGGTTACCGACTCGCAAAATGGGAATGCGACTCGCAAATAGGAAGGGGTGTTCCCCTTCCTATTTGTGATTCGCATTGCGATGTAGAATTGCTTTGTGACCCCGAACACGGTCGCAAAGCAATTTGCAGTTAGCACCCTTTCAAATGGGTGCTAACCCATTCGCAAAAGGGAAGGGGTCGCCATGGGACCCCTTCCCCTGTGTGAATGGCTCTGAAAAAATGAAACAAAAACGTTTCATTTTTTTCGTGTGTATTGCAACTTGTTTTCCTTTAAGGAAAACGGGCTGAAATACAAAAAACAAAAAAACTGCTTTATTAAAAAGAAGTCACAGACATGGTGGTCTGCTGTCTCCAGCAGGCCACCATCCCTGTGAGTGCTGCGAGTCGAAAGGGGGTCGCAAATTGCGACCCGCCTCATTAATATTAATGAGGTGGGTCTTTGCGACCCCCTTGCGATTCGCAGATGGTGTCAGGGACACCATCCTGCATCTGGGATTGCGAATTGCAAATTGCGAGTCGCTCAGACTCGCAATTTGCAAGTCGCAAACTCGGATTTACCTACATCTGGCCCCTGGTTACTTCTTCTTGTGTCTATTTTATTTTTTGAAACTCCTGAAAAAGATCCTCCCTTTCTTACATTGCCAGATGCCTGCACAAGCAGTGTCTGCCCTTTCTAGACTGGATTATTGTAAAATTATACAGGTAGGCCTGTCAGCTTCATTGAAGCATCAACAAATTCAGAACCTGGCAGCACGGATAGTCTGTGGCTCTGTAAATTTGATCACGTTATTGATTCAAGGATTAGGCTCCTCTGGCCTCCAGTTAATCTGCATGGGGTATTTAAAACTTTGTGTGCCATGCATAACATGTTATATCTGACCAAGAAATCACCTCTTTCTTGCCAGTTCACACGCTGAGTCCTACGATATAATTTGCTCTAGTTTCCAACTTCTTTTTGTACTTCCCATCAAATGAGGAGCCAGAAAATTATACTACCCTGACTTTGAAGTGTACTTCGAATGCCACTGGGTAAGTGAATGAAGTAAGCTCTACTGACTATAATTGAGGTTCCTTCATCTTACCTTCCATCAATCTGTCTCTTCATTCTTTAAGTCTTCCATGCATCATGCTTCAGTGTGAGGTAGAGATAGCTAGAGACATGCAGAAGTACATTTATGGAGAAGATTGGGGTACACCAAAACGTAAGGCAGGGACAAAGGTAAAGCTTAAAGATGTGAATTTGAGAGAGGCAGAGAGATGTAGAGGTAGACATGTAGAGAAGTGAGGTTATGAGAGAAGTGAAGGTAGAAAAAGTGGCAAGGTAGAAAGAGGGGCAAAATGAAAACATGTTAAGAAAAATAGGTCAGATAAAGAGAGTAGTAAGTCTGAGTGAAAGGTAGAAAGATAAATATAAAGAGGGTAAAAGGTGTAGGGTACATGGGAGGGATCCGGTCTAGAGAGAAAATAGATGCAGTATAGAGACAAGTGAGGTGGAGACAGAGGTGAAGTTGATTTATAATAACATAGAGGTTGGAGTAGAGAGAGGGGTAAACACCAGTCTGCAAGATAAGGATAGAAGGAGGGCTGTGATTCCCTATGGAAATGATACCTAACCCTCAACAGTAACAGACATGCTGGAGTGTCTTTTAGCCACCTTATATCTCACCACACATGGTATCACTTCAATAGCGGCAGTGGTGGTTTCTGTACATGGGCGTCGGGGCTCCGCCCCCTTTAAGAAACAAAGCGATCATTTTTTTTAAAATACCCTCTTGGTTGTAACTTTATAAAACAGGGGGCACTATCTCCCCCACTCACAAACACCAGCATTATGTTGCTCGAGTCGATAAGTGAAGTGACGTGACATCACATGATCAATTAAACTGCTCCCGTAGGCAGGCCTAAAGTGAGTCTATTTGCTGGGCTGACAATCTCACAGCCCTGAGGCCTGTGAGGTCATCAGCTCAGCAAAGACCCAGCATCAAGGCCTAGTCTCCACCCCCTGATTACGTGGAGGCCAAGTTAGCCCCAGGCGTTTTTCATTCAAGCCCTGAAAAGCTTAGCCACCACGTCAATCAGGGAGTGGAGAGCATCACCCCAGCCTTTCCCAACTTGCTACAGGGCGTGGGTGGGACCTCAACCCCTGATGAGCTGGGAAAGGGCGTGGCAGGCAGGAAGACTGGCATCGAACATTTGGTGGATTGACTGAATGGACGTAGGGAAAGAATTTTAGGCTACTTATATTATGGCGACTTTTGCAGTTTTATACAGCGTAATTCATGTATAACACTGGGGGAATTAAGTTATTTTCCGAGAATCACAGGATATTGAGTGGAGGCTGGGGATTGATCCTGGTTTCTGTGTTCCGACCAAATCTGACAGCTCTAACCATTAGGCCTCGGCTCCTCCTGTGTGTAAAATAATACCCTTCCTTAGGTTATGTCCCTTTATGGTTTTTTTATGTATGTCTTCCCTTAATTTAACTCTTTTATGTTTCTGACCTGGTGAGTTGCACTGCAGAGGGTTGCACCAATGCCACACTTTCCAGCTTAGCTTAGCTGCCGGCAGCTCAAGTCCACGTGTCGAGGCAGCACAGTCTGCCTGGCACTCCTACTGGCGGAGTCAGGATGTCTCTGGATAGCGGAGCGGTGACTGGGAGTCCTCACGCGCCTCCGTTGGGCCTCAAAGCAGGCACGTGGGCAATGACATCGTCGGGCATGGCAGCCGGCCACGGGGAAACCTCAGGGAAGAAAGCAGTAGGCAGAGGTCTGGATGCAGCTGCCGTCAGGTGGCGAAGGCACCAGCTAAGCCTACAGGAGAAACAGGTACCCGCACCGATCTGCCACACCTCGGGGCAAACAGGACTGCAGGGAGAAAATCAATAGGTTCCTGCAACACTTCTGCCAGCGAGTGGCTGCATGCACAGGCAAAACTTCCTCGTCGCCCGTGTAACACGTTGTGCACCATGTGGTGCGCTTCTGCAAGACCGGCCTTCGTGCCCAATAATACACATGCACACACAGCAGCTCATTGCCATGCAGAACGACCCTCAGGAGTGCTCCCCACAGCCGAGTCCGCATGATGCATTTCCAGGGCCACTAGACCGACACAATATCATTACAGAAGTCAAAGACTAATTAGTAGGTTCTTTGTAATTCAGTGAGGACCCAGTAGTATTTGAATACCGTAAATGGCTTGACTTCACTCTAGTCCTAATTTAATTTTCTAGTTGCAGAAAATCAGCCATTTTGTATACAGTAGGAAATAGAATTTCTGGGTGTAAAAATCCACAAATCATAATTCTGTAAATCCATGTCTGCAGATTACACCCACAAATTCCACGTTTTGCACGCAGAATTTCCATTTAGGTCCAAAAGTTTTGTAAATGAACAACTTAAACCAGAACAGGGTAGAATTCTGCAACACTGATTCTCCCTGCTTGAATTCTGTCAACCAAGAATAAGCCAAATCATCCCAATTCTCTGAATAGCTATTATTTCAGATGAAATCTCAAATGAACAAGCATTGGCAGGCCAATGCAGTGTTTAACTTCTTTTGTATTTTTATTTTCAATGTAAGAATACGCCACAAAAGAAAACTAAAACCATGCCGCCACTTAAATGTGGCTGCCAATGCTTAAAAAAAGTTTAATTTAAAAAACTTGTGGCCATTTTAACAGTCTTTTTGCAAAAGCCTTTCAGTTGAAACATCCATTTTATTGTTATAATGTGTCAAGGAGACAAGCATAAATCAAAGCTAACCATGCCCTGATGCTCTGAAATCGCAGGCAATGCAGTTACAATGCTACAATGGCACGTAAACACTTTATAAGTTGAAAAAGTAGACAGTGAATACGTCACAACGTAGCTGGGCTTCCAAAGTGCAGTTGAAATAAAAAGTCACTTTTTAAAGTATCTTACCAGGCAATGGTGGGTCTGAGCTCCATGAGCGGCCTTTTCTTGCTCAGCCCTTAAACACACGCCAACCAATTTTGAATGGCACATGTTGACTTACCTACGACTACTAGAAAGATTTTGTGATGAGGCATGGGTGACAGATAATATATTTTATATATAAATGGGTAAACCCAAACATCTTGGCGACAGGTTTATTTCTTTTTTGAACGAATACATATTTAATACATATTTAAAATTCCTACTAACCTCCCGAAAAAATGTGCACGCCCATCCCCCCCCGCTGCCAAGCCCAGCCCCACCACTCACAAACCTCACCAGCCGCCACTGAATAGCGGTGTATAAGAGGTTCTCGTACAGACCCAGAAAGACAATGGTGCCTTTCCAGCAGTAGATGTTGGCATGAAATTAATTGGGAATACAGATACCATTGCTGAATCATTCTTGCCAATGTAAAAAGCAACATATTGCTTTTGGCCATCTGCCAGAAGTATGCCACTACTCTGCTCGAAGAGAAAGAAGCAGCGTTCCAAAAATGGTTTGCCAAATTTTCATACAATGGGTTGGCATATCGTGGCAACAATATCACCTAAACCTCAATTTAAGGGGATGGAAAACAATCAAATTTAAGGTAGCACTTCCAAAAGAGGAGCTTAGCCACTATTATGAGACAGGATGATATGCAAAAGAGGAGTTCTTCTGATGAGCAGGCAGTGGGCAGTTGCAGTTCTAGCCAGTGCTGCAAAGATCATAAGAGGCCTTCTGAAAGGTTCAGGTGATTAATATATATATATTCAGGTGTAAATACCAGATGGGCATTTAGGTAAATTTTACCTAATTTACAAGGCTGTTCTGACACCCTTGGGAAAGACATATTAATGCAGATGTGTCCCTCCAAAAGAGAAGGCTGTCAAGCATTGTGACTCTGGCCCTGTGCTTTGTGTGAAAAAAACAGATGTCATTTATACTCTTGTACAGTTTGCTTGTAAAATATTCAATTTGGCGTATACTGTGAGAATTTCGAACCACATATGTTGCGGTTGAGGTTTCTACGATACAAAACTAATCTCCAGAGAACATCAGGCTTATACACTGGAAATATCAGGGTGTTCAAGTTAGATGAAGCTGGTCATTATGCACTTGTACAGAAAAGGATCTAGAATATTTTTGGCCCCAGAATTTGTAGGCTATTGACTGTTGAATAAGCTGGTGTGTCAGATTTCGTGGAGATCACCCCCTCCACAGGAGAATCTGGACTCTCTGCAGTAGCGAGGATCGTGGAGCTGGCGTACATGTTGTGTGCAAGTTAAAACAAAAACAGGATAGGACCCCATATGGAGAAATGTGTGTGTGAGTTTTAATTTTGACCTGTCGCCTTCCGACCCTATGCCCCTCTTCCCAACTCCAAGACTTTTTCTTGTGCTGACCCTCTAGAAAATGCAAGCCAGCCTTTTAAGGGCCGAGCTTGCGTTGCATGCGTTTGCGCATGCTTTTCGCTTGCGAGACGCTTTAGGAGTCAGAAAAGGGCTTGGAGCACTGTTCACGTTACGTCAGTTGTCTTTCATTGGTTCATGGGCTTGCCTGTTAAAATCTGCTTTCTTTCAGTAGTGGGAGGCACGCATACGTCATGCCTTTTCCGGTGGTTAGCCTTCCTCGAGCGCAGTGACAAAGTACTAAAAACATGAGAGGCTCGCTGTTTCACGTCCAGTTTGTGGACTACTTTTTATCTTTTGTTCGCAATGCGATCTCGCTTGGCAGAAGTCGAGCGCTTTGCATAACATTGACGATGTTACATAGTTAATTGCACTTTTGCCGGTTACGTAGATAATTGCACTTTTGCCGATAGGTTTCATTACAAGTGAACTGTAGCAGCGCAATCATGCTGTTTTTTTCTTTCAATGTGGAAAAATAAATCCGGTTGGGAGTTTACAACTGCTAATAGCTGTAACTCTGAGAAATGCGAGACCCTAGTGCATTGCAAATGCTTGTTTATATTTAAGACATCTGCTTTTCCTACTCCCTTTACACAGTATATTATTGATTTTACATGCATTTTAAAGTACATCGTATTTTGGGAAGCAGGAACTTTTTCTAATTGCAGGAAGCCTTGCTCTAATTATGCCGCTAAACATGTCAAGATGTAAAACACTGTTTCTAGAGGCCCCAATCAGAACCATGGAGATTTGTATAAATAATGGATGTTTTTCAGTCTCAACATACGTTTGGTAGCTGACTAGGGAATCCCTCCTGCATTTGACACACTGCTTCTGCATGCCAAATAAATGTGTATTTTGGTTTACCTGAAGACCTGAAAAAATAATGTTTTTCTTTGATGGAACATGATGCCATTTACATGGAGGACCGGGCACGGGCATTTCCAAAGGCTGAAGAGCAAATGACTCTTCCCTGAACTTTCAAGTGTGCATGCCTTGAAAAGGTATGGAAGATTTTTTTAAATCCCTAGTCGGTCATTTCTAGGGGATTTAGGGCCAGATGTATCACGAAAGCTGTCTGCGAATCGCAAATAGCGATTTTTAAGAAATCGCTATTTCCGAGTCGCAATATGCTATGTAACATATTTGCGATTCCGAATTACCTCTGCACAGGGAAAGGAAAAGGGAGAGAGGAAAAGGAAACTCAAGTTTAGTGAGCAGGAACTGGAGGTGCTCACTGAGGAGGTGGTGAGGAGCCATGACCGTCTGTTTGGAAAAAGCTCACTCCAGGTCCCTGAGAGTGAAAAGCGCAGACTCTGGACATTCAGACAAAAATCTGTGCTGTGGGAGTTGTGCAGCGCTCTGTGGAAGAGATGAAGAAGAGGTGGTACGACCTGCGTTCCCGTGCTATGGAGAGGGTGGCAAGACGACTGCAGGAGGCAAGGAGAACAGGAGGCGGACCATCCACTGAGACACCCTCCACCCCGATGGAAGATCTGGTGGAGTCGACACTCCTCCCAGAAGCTGTCAGTGGGGTCAGTGACATCGACACATCCGGCACACCAAGCACCAGTAAAGGTAAGTGCAATATTGAAATGTAACCCCATATGTGTATGTACAAATGCCCCATAGGAATTAGCAAGTAGTGCAAAGCATTGTGATAAGTAGTCCATTCCACATCTTAGAAGCAGCACAACAATTCCTTATGGAAGTGGTAGTCCACAACCCAGAGCTGAAAGTAGCACATAGAATGTAATGAGGCTGAGCGACACCCAGAAGAACACAACACCCACAACATAGTGATATGATGTAACAGTACATTTATTACCATTGTGTAACCTTTGGTGAAACATACATAACTGACATGCTGCACATTGTCGTTGCAGGTGGCCCAGGCCCAGCAGCATCTGCAAGTGCCATTGTGGGGGATACTGAACCCACCCAGCATCTGACTCAAACACCAGTGAGTCACAGAATATAGCGCCTATCAGACGCAGGGCTAGGGCTGTACCGCTACCCAAATTGAGCCAGGACTCTGACGACATGCGGGATGACGGCCACACACCTTCCCCAGATGGCAGATGCACTGTTATGCAGGAGTCCCAGCCCCAGTGTAGCACAACACCCCGCAGGAGGCATTTGTATACAGGCGCACATCATATTGAAGCAAGAGAGGAGCCATCAGTCTTTGGTGGCCTGGAATCTGCTATGTTGAAACAGCAGCGCCTGCAAAACAGGAAAATATCAGCTTTACAAAGGCAGATGCAGGCACACAATGTCAACATGGGGGGATGCATCGGCAGTTGGAGTGCCTAAATTCCAACCTCACAAAACTGCATGAGGGACAGATACGAGCTTCTGAGAACACCAGGGAGCTGACAATTGCAGTGAGGGAACTGTGCACAGAGCTGCGTCACAACAGAGTCAGCCACGCAGGCAGGAGAGGCGTTTTATGGGCATGTTTGGTGGTTTCTGTCGCTCGGTCAATCGCCTCGCTACTTCAACAGCCCTCATATCGTGGCGTGCTGTAGCCGCACAGGTTGAGGCAGCGCACAGCAGTAGGGATGTGGCACAGGGACTGGTGCAGATCACTACTGTGATGGACAATAAGCTGGGTAACCGCTCCGCTACACCCAGTGAACTGGGACTAGGGGACACAGATGACACATCTAGCCTCAGCAGCTTAGCAGTTCCCACCACTGATGCTAGGCGTCGCAGTGCCAGGCACAGCACTGCCACTGAGGCCGACAACAGAGGTTCCAGTGAGGCCACTGCACACTCGAGTGGCTTGCGTGGCTGTAGAAAGTGACTGTAATGGCCACAGGGGACTGTTTTCTTATTGTGTGATACAGTAAACTATGATTCAATAGTGAGATACTGTTATCTGTTTTTTTAAGACACATTTTTTTTTTCTGCTAGTGAAACATATGTTACTTGATGTTAAGGTAATAAATATTCTAACTACCAGTACACATGTCAGTGACGTTGTGTTGTCATTACTTACATCTGAAATGGTTGTGCGTGATGTCAGCACGCCTTTGCCTGCCCTCTGCTGCACTGGTCCTGTCTGCTGGCTGTAGGGTGGGTATGGGATCATCATCCTCACCTGAGTCTGAATCAGATATTTCCACAGGTATGCCCCTGGTGGTAGCTATATTGTTCAAGATCGCACATGGTGCCACTATTCTACATGTCGTCTCCGGGCTGTACTGTAGTGCACCTCCACTTTTGTGGATGCACCTGAAGCGACTCTTCAGCAAGCCAAAGGTGCGCTCCACCACATTGCGGGTTGCCCTGTGTACTGTATTGTATCTCCGTTCTGCTGGTGTTGTAGGATTTAGGTAGGACGTCATCATGTAGGTGCGCACAGCATAGGCAATGTCTCCTGGAAGGAACAGAGGGTATAATGAGTAAGTGAGCCATCTGACGTCACAACGGCATCAATGCGCCAGTGTACAGAGGGACAATACCTAGTAGATATCCTTCACCAAACTCCCCAGCTAGCAGTCTTGTGTGAATGCCGCTGTGGCGAAAGATGTATGAATCATGTGTGCTCCCTGGGTACCTGGCCATGAGATCAGTTATGATGTAATGGCATTGCATATCACCTGTATATTCATTGAATGTTGGTATTTACGTTTGCGGTACACATACTCTGTGGCCAATGGTGGACATATTGCAACATGTGTCCCATCTATGGCACCTAGGACATGGGGGAACTGTGCTATCTAGTAGAAATCTATTTTTGTCTGCTGTATTTCCTGTGGGGTGTGGGGGAATCTGATGTACTGGTGTATCCTACTCAGCATGGCGTTGATAAATGCATTGAAAAATCTAGAGACGGCACTCTGTGATACACCTCCAGCTGCTGCTATGACCCCTTGATAGCTCCCTGAGGCTAGTAGGTGCAGGGAGCATAATACCTGCACATGGGTGGGGATTCTATGAGTCCCATGTGTAGTGCGCTACAGTATGGGTTGTTGCTCAGCTATCAGGTCAAGTATCATGGCTGAGTTCAACCTGTACTTCTCATATATTTCCTCCTCAGTCTGGTCAAAAAGTGTAATGCGCACTCTGAAAATGCGCTCCTGTCTCCTCCTCCCTCTCCTCAAACCTGCCATTCTCCTCGCCATGACGTAGAGTGCAGCCATTGTGGAAAAGTGTCTGAGGTATTCTGGGCCTCTTTATATAGGTTGCTTCTGGTTACCACCTGGTTTCACTTAGTGGTATTTTGCATGTGCAAAAGGCCATTCTGCGAAAAATCGCAATTTGCGATTTTTTGATGCATCGAATTGCGACTTGGTTTTGCTAGTCGCATTTTGAGTCTCGCAATTTCCGACTTGAAATACCGAATCGCTAATTGCGATTCGGTATTTCATATCGCAAATTGCGAGACGCAAAATGCGGCTTGCAAAACCAGGTCGCAACGCAAAAAATCATTATTTTTGCGATTCCTTATTTTTGGTCTGCGAATGCCTTTCATGCATCGCAGACCACGTTTTTGCATTCGCAAACGGCCAAATTTAGTGATTCGCACCGTTTGCGAATGCAATTTCGTTTGATACATCTGGCCCTTAGTTGTTTATGTGAGTCCACTCTCTGGGCTCACTTCTAAGGAATAAGGGGACTGGAATGCATATGCGAAATAGAGTAATAACATGTAAGGGGTAGGGTGTTTTTGCGAATTCAAAGAGGGCATATAGATTCTCAGTACTAGGCTTTAAGTTCTAGGTTGCAGGTTCTAGGGTCTACGTTCAAATTGCTAAGTTCAAAGTGCGGAGTTCGAAGAAACCAGTTTTGAGTCCTGAATCCTCAGTAGATGGTCAATCCCTATGACAGACCCTGAATTTGTGACCTGTTCTGCATGTATCAGAAGAGGGTCCATGTTGAAGGGCCATATGAAGAGGGAGAATCAAAGTCAACCTGCCCTATGGGTAGGTTTTCAATCTCTACTTTTTCTGCTGATTGATAGGTTAAATGCATTCTATGATGTGCATTGGTTTTCTGTGCTGTTCTAGCATGTATGAAACAGGATAGCATGCACATACATTTGGTGCATTACAGGCTGCTATTAAAGCATTTAAATCAGGGGGAACATGTAGATATTAGAAAGGGGGGATGGATGAAACCTGTGATATACCACAAAGTAGTTTGTGAGTGGATGGAGACCAAGAACCTGTCTGTATTGCTAGGTCCAGTTGTGGAGGAATGATTAGATCCAGCCAGGGGTCATCCCTGAAACCCATGTCCAAATCTTAAGTCTCCATAAAAGTATGTTGCTGTCAGTTAGATAATAGGCTGGTTTGATGCTTAAGAAAATGAAGGTAGTTTGTTTGTCTTCATCAAGGAAGATGTGAATTTTTTTTTCTGATTTCTGTCAGAATTTACTCTTTTCCTCTGACTAGTCTAAATCCCTACTGGTGAATGTCCACAATGAAGTTCTCTTTAACATACTCTTGAAGTTGTCTTCTCGTTCCAAGATTTTGCTTGAGTATAGAAGGTCAGAAATGAGAAAATACTTGGAAATGTTTGGTTTGTCCATGCTTGGGTAATAACTGTGAGTTTAGGTCGATATGGGACTTTGCCACTAAGAAAGGTGGCTTTAATTTAGTTGGAAATATCTCATGCTAGAAGTGCCTGGAGGGGTGGTGGAATTGAACATGGGTGTTCAAGTAGAAAGGGCCTGTTTGTGAAATGCTTTGTACATGTGGGTGAAGAGTTTGAAATGTGCACATTTGTGTATCAGGAGCCATTGGAATTCCCTTCAGTGGGGTGTTTTGTGGGCCCTACGTAGGAGATTGAGGACTTATCTGGCTGCTGCGTACTAGATTGTCTAGAGTCTTTTTGTGAGTTGGGTGGTTATTCCTGTATCTAGGGTGTTCCCGTAGTCCAGTCTGCTGGTGAATGAGGTCATGGGTGACTGTTTTCCTACTTCCCATGTGCTGTTCTGTAGCCAATTGAAGATCTTCTTGAGAATCTTCAGGGTGTGAAAATAGGACAATGCTACTGCGGTGAATTGAGAGGATATGTCCAGTTTGCTATTTATCATGATTCCAAGGTTACTATCTTGTTTGCTGGGTGTGGGAGTGGGTCCAAGATCTGTCGGCCACCAGGTGGAGTCCCACGGCAAAGTGTCCTTCCCAAAAATGATCACTTTGGTCTTGTCAACTTAAGGCAGTTAGACTACACCCTGGTGGCTACGTTGGTCATGCTTGCTGTGAACTTGTTCCGGTGCTGGGTTTTTTGTCCGAGGGGGGCAATATCAGTTGCATGTCATGTGCATATGTTAGGACGTTGAAGTTGCGAACCCAAATTACATCTTCCAGTGGGGTCAAGTATGTGTCAGACTGAGCAAGGAGCCCCGCAGGACTCCGCAAATGAGTTTCTGTGCTTCTGAACAGTATGGAGGCATGCTGATGGTTTGGGTTCTTCTGGTGAGAAATGTGCAGATCCACTAGAAGCGTGTCCTTGAATGCCTGTGTCATGGAGTCATTTGATTAGTATGGGATGAGAGACGGTGTTGAAGGCTTCAGAAAGGTCTAGAGGGTCGAGTGCTCCAGTTTCTCCTCTCTAGAGTATCATCTGGATGTCATGCTTTTCTGCAATGAGGACAGTCGCTTTGCTGTGGTTTGGTCTTAAGTTTGATTGTGTGACATTGACTAACTGGTTGTCAGCAAGGAGGTCGGAGATGCGTCTTTAAATGGCTTTCTCTAGGACCTTGACTGGGTATAGAAGGAGGGATATCGGTTGGTAGCTGGCAAGTTTGGTTGGGTAGGCTGGGAGATTTCTCAGGTGGGCATTGATGGATGAGTGCTTCCACGATTCCAGAAAGGTGACTATGTTTATGGAGATTCAGAGAATGGAGTGATTGCCTAGCTGATGAGGGTTTCGAATCCTTTGTCGAAGGTGTGATTGGGGCAAAGCTATGAAGGGGCTCCAGAGTGAATGGTGTATGCTGTGTTTTCCTCCATGCTGATAATGTACCATGAGGTTATTCTATTTTCTTCGTCCATCACCAGGAAGTTTCCGGAAATATTCTAGAAGTACAGTTGTGAGGCAAAGTCAATTATATGGGTGAGATCTTTTTGCAGACGTCCGAGAGGTCATTGCTCAGTTCTTGAGTTGGGTTGATGTTGCTGGCGGCTGGTGTGGGTGTAGGGAAATCCTTGACAATAGAGAAGATTTCTTTGCTGCTGTTGGAACTGGCACTGATACGTTCATCTAGAGCCTTTCTCTCTGTTTCCTGGATTTGTTGGTATTACCTCCTCAGGGCGGATTTAAATGCATCCTTTTCCACTATCCCCTTTGCTTGCTCTCCACCCTGTGCTAGTTGTTTGCAGTGTCATTTGATCATTCTGAGATATTCTTGATACCAGCTGGCTTGTACTCTTATTTTTGCTATATGTGTGGGGGGCTAGGGTGTCAACATAGGGGGTGATCCATTTTTTGAAGTTGTCTATGTTGCATGCTAGGTAGCCCGTGTGCTCTGGTTCATTCTTGTGGAGGGCAGATGCCCAATCCACCTCAGATAATTTGCTCTTGGCTGGGCACACTGGTCCTGTTATGGAGGTTCTTCTGCAGTAATAGATGCTGATTGTGAACCTGACTATGACGTGGCTGGTCCAGGTGATGGGCATGGGTGCGTTGACCATGATGTTATTGAAGGATGTGATAACATTGTCCAGGACGTGTCCTGTAGATCGGGTGGTATCCAAGATGCGTTGGGTTAGCCTGAGGTTTCCAGTCTGTTTAGTAGTATGTCTGAGTTGGGGTTGGTCCGGTCTTCTAGATGGAAATTGAGGTCTCATATTCAGGTACATATGTAGACAATGGGGAGAAGTCGGTGATCTTGTTTGTGAAGTTGGTTTGGGGTCCGGGGGTTAGTAGACTTGGGTTCTGCCCAGGCTGAAGGTGGCCGTGATTTGCAGTTTAAAGATTTTTATAAATAATATTATTTTGTTTTCTCTTACACACAACAAATGGAGCGCCAAACTCACAGGCACAACAATAGAAGAACCAGAATGGAAAAGCAGCAGTAGTGTTAGCAAATACTAATTTTGCAGGTAGTAATTGAAGATCAGCCAGGTAGGCAACAAGGAATAATACAGGTACATTTAGTTGCAAAGCACAGAACATTAGGGCTGGGCAAGTGGGGAAACAGCCTTAACATTGCGGCCCGAATCATACTGTGCCTTTACAACGCAGCCTGAACCACGAATGTGTCTTTACAACGCATTCCTTTACCATGCAAGTCATTACACCGACTTGCCTTAGGGAAAGCATTGCTGGACTGATGTAGCTCTGTAAGTCCAAAACTTTCCCTACTGTGGCGCAGGCTGGAGTTGGAATAGTAAATTATACTATTCCAAAGTCCAGCACTTCCCCCATGGCAAGCCTTTTTAATGACTTGCGTGGTAAAGGAATGCATTGTAGAGACGCATTGGTGGTTCAGGCTGCATTATTAAGGCAGGCGTGGTAAATGCCTGCGTTGTTCCAACACACAACCGGGCAAATGAGTTGCATTTCCATCATCCATCAAGTCAAGGGCATAATATTTTATCCAACAACCCCAGATCTTATAGAACTTACACAGACACCCTCTGCTCCTGTAAGTAAGCTTCTTGGCCGCCATATAGAAATCCATTCTCACCCTTTGTTCCTGAAGGGACTGTATCGCTGGGTCACCCCATTGATTTGCCACATACCTCTGTGCCACCATTGCCACATACCTCTGTGCCCCAATGGGGCATTACATGTAGTGAAGGTGATGCAGCTGAGAGTCTCCTCGAAGAAGATGGTGACTCCTCTTTGAGGTCTGTATTGGCAGTTGTACCTGATGATCTTGTATCCAGCTGGGGGAACCGTGGCAGTGGCTAGTTTTTAAAATGTTGCATTTTAACCAACATTTTCACCTAACTATATTGTCACTTTAACCATTTGTTCGTTCAATGAATTTCTGAGAATTTATTATTTTTAAATGAAAAGTAGAATATTATTACCATACCTATTTATAACATCACTTTGCCCATTATTTTTTTTCAGTGAATTTCTAAGGGTTTCTTTAGCGTAAGATAAGATCTTTTTATCAGACCCAACCCCCAGCTGGTGGTCAAAGTCCACCGTGCTCAGCTTTTGGCTGTATACTGCATGGATTCTGGTGCAGGGTCTGGTCAACCCCACAAGGTGACCCACACTTAGGAGTCCGGTGGGATTGCAGAGACTCTCCCGACCCCATTTTTTTATTGGATCCAGGGGGGTCCTCTGGGACTCACCAAAAGGGTAGTGGGTCATGGTATCCTGATTCCTTATCTCCTTTTTCAAAAAAACATTTCAGGACAGAGGACCAAATTCCCAAGTCCTGTAATGGGAGCTAGAACATTTCTTTTCATGTTGCAGCGAGCCAAGTGCTTGGTCTGAAACAACCCCCTTCAATTAAAAGAAGGCTTAAATTTTTTAGTTTCTGCCCATCGGTTCAGATATCTATAAATTACGAACCTTAATTTCTCCAAAAATACTGAGCACACTTTCTTGGTAAAGATCTAACCTTCTGCCAATGTTGCTGTAATTCCAATCAGCCATTTTGGTTGTAGCACTGTCCAAAATTCCCCACAGAATTTGCACAGGGAAATTATGGTTTAGGACTCACTTTTTTCTCAGACCCATTTTCACAGATCATCCCAAAACTTCTAGTAAGAAGCTGAGGTGAATTAACTTTTTTCTTAGAAAGTTTTGTGAAGATTCATTCAATGACGCTAAAATTACAAGCAAACAAAAAAATGTATTTCCTATGCTAACTAGGTCTTACCTACACTTGCCACTGGGTAGTTATAGTTAGGTTGTGTTTCCATAGGAGTTATAGTTAGGTCTGCTTTTCCATAGAAGTGCAGGATCCCACGCTACATAAGAAAAAAAACTCCCCCTGCCCCATGGGAGGGCCAATCGCCTGAGTCGCACACAAAATAAAGGGGAGGAAGTCACATGATCCCTCTCCTTGAGCCTTGAAAGGCCCAGGGAACCCCCTTTTCCAGGAGTCGATCTTATCATAAAGTGGAAGAAGTTTGCAGCACCCCTCTCTGAGTTTGAAAAGGCCTCAGGAAGCCTATTCTCTGGGGGCTGGCTCACTGTGTCTTGAGGGGCCTACCCCCAGGACACAGTAGTTTCACTGCCAGCAGGAGAAAGGGCTGGGAAGACATGTCTGCTCCTGTGGGAACAGGCGTGTTTCCATGCCCACGGTTTTGTGGACAGGGAAACTCAAGTTGCCCCTGGCCGGCGGGAGCATGCAAAAACACCTGCTCCCACTGTTGGCCCCAACATACTGTTTTGTAGGTGTCCTTGGTGGGCACCATGGCACCATTGTAAGGCCACAGGAGATAGGGTCCCCAGGGTTACCACTGGCTCGGGAGGAGAGCCATGCAACACCTCCTCAATTAAATATATAACCTTACATATATATTTTGACCCTCCTGAGGAATCACAGCCCATAGAGGCTTGGGGAGGTGGGTTTTCCACCCCCTCCCTTAACTAAATAAAATGGCCCCAGGGGATGGGGAACCAAGCCCTAAAGGCTCTGGGAGAGGGGGGCAGCATGACCCCTCACCAATATTATAAAAAATAATAATTGCCAGCTCCTGCCAGCACCTCTAATTGATGCTGGCAGGGGTGCCTGTGGATACTCTGCCCCGCCCCACCCACAACAGCTCCCAACAAAAAAAGGATATGGTTGTCCTGGGTGGGAACTGGGACACCCAAATTAAGTTAAGAAAAAAATGAATAATAATTGAACCCCAGGAGCTGCTAATTTAGTATTCACTGCTCTCAGGAAGGAGAGCCCCCTGATTTACAATAACATATTTCCATGCATATGATGCCCCTAGAAGAGGCAGGGGTACCACTAAGCATTTTGAATGTAGTGGGGGGCTGCAGGGAGTTTCACTGAAACAAACAACGTTTAAACTTACGTTGTAGTTAGGGATGGTAAAAATATCTTACTTTGCAATAAAAGACCTTTGAATTCACTGAAAAAAAAATTTTTTTAAAGGAACTCTATAGTTAGGTGAAAATCTCAGTAAAACATATTCACACCCTCACCAAGCACTGCTAATCACCCCAAATATTCTATGACACCATTGATAACATCACTGCGACATTTGAAATGACGTCATTGATGACAAAACTGTGCATAGCAGCAGTACAGTTGTAGCTACCTTAGAACTTATGACTACTTAAGATAGCTATAACTGTGAATTTCATTGATTTTGTTCATTTAATACTGTATGGTTTGACTGTCAATTTCACTTAACTATAACTTTCCTATGCTGCGCCGCTCTTCCCCCTTCTGTTCATGGGCCCCGTGGGTCTTACTATCTGCTGAAGGCCAGGTATGGCCTCACACTGATCTCTTCGCAACTCCAGTCCTCACAGATTTCATTTCTTTTCAGTGGCTCCCGGGGCCTTGCCGTGATCTGCCAGAAGGTGCGCTCAAACACAGGCACGGCCTGCTAATTAGCTTCATAGTCTTCTCAGCCCCAGGAGTAGTAGTAGCAAACGTTAATAAAATCTCACCTTCTGCTCTTCCCGCGTTGATATTTATCAGCGCCTTCCAATGCAATAAGGCAACCATGTTAGTTGGTTCTCCCTGGACTGCAAAGCATATGTTAGCCGCTCAGAATCACAAGCAAACTATTCGAATCAGAAATGGCACTTGCTGCTTTCCTGATGGCATCGGCTACTCTCTGCAGATAAAGAAATCATCTAGGATAGCAAGATAGGGCCGTGGCGCTGGCAAGATGGAGGTTGTTTGGTGGAGCTCTTTGTGCCTACTGCTTTTAGTGGAGGGTGAAGAGGGTGGTTTCTACAGACACATGGGATTATATATTTATATATAAAGATGCATTACAAATACATTTAAATGGATATAAACATGAAAACATGTATAAAAGGATATTTAAAAAATTTAAAATAAAACACACAGGGCATACTTATTTGACGCACATTCAGCTCAAACCTTGCCCCATTTTAAAACTTTGACTCCTGAGCCCGCGGAAGTCAAAATCCCGCCATGTGCACCATTTTTTGGATGCGGGAACCCGCCTTGCGTTAATCACATGCAAGGTAGGCGTTCCCGTCTAAAAAATGACATAAACGGCCGTGCGTCGTATTTATGCTTCCGGGCAAAAATGCCGCACGGTCGGGAGGCGGAGCTGGAAAATGACGCACAGCCCGATTTGCGTAAAAAATTAACGCCTGGGTCAGGGCAGGCGTTAAAATGCGGCAAACACACCTGCATTTAATCAGAACACACAGAAGCAACAGCAGAGCAGCAAAAGGAAGACATGGAGGTGCTTCTCATCCAGCGTGCACGCAGACGCAGAGCCCAGCAACAACAACAGCAGCTACCACAACACCAGCAGGGACCCCAAAGGCAGCGCAGAAAGCAGGAGAGACTATTCTGCACCAGAACAACCCTTCATGGCCTCAGGGAACATGACATCATCCAGAGGTACAGGTTGAACTGGCAGGCCATTCAGCAGCTGCTGCGCAACATAGAGCCACATTTGGCACCCACCTTGCTGACACCCCGCACCATCCCAACAGAAACCAAGCTGCTAGCTGTAATTCACATGCAAGCAAGTGGCTCCTTTCAAAGCACTTGTGCCCTGGTTGCCGGAATATCACAGTTATCATTTTTTGCCTTCTTGCCCAAAGTACTGGATGCCATCATTGGACCCACACCCGCCACATCTGCTTCCCAAACACACTGCAGAAACAGCAGGAGACAAAACAGGGGTTTTACCTCATTAGTGGCTTCCCACACGTCCTTGGTGCCGTCGACTGCACACATGTACACCTTGTGCCACCTTCTGCAACTGAACACCTCTACCGCAACAGGAAGCACACACATTCCATCAATGTGCAGGCCATTGCGATCACCAAGGATTGTTCACCAACATCGTGGCAAAGTATCCTCGGAGTGTCCATGACTTATTCATCTTCCGTCACTGTACCATCAATCAGCACTTCCAGGATGGACGATATGGCAATGGACTACTTGTTGGTAAGTACAGAAACCTACTCATATATGCACACTGCACAGCAACCCTCTAGGACACACAACACATACACCACAACAGCAACATTGCTCACAACATATTGATGGGCTGTGCGTGGTGAATAGCTGCAAGATTAATCAACACAGAGGCTATGATGTTCCAAGATGCAGTGGGAATTTTACAGGCCAACCTGTGTACAAATGTTGTAATGACACCTGCCGGAACATGACTCCTGACATTTGATCTCACTCAGCACACCAAGGTTGCCCTGTTGACAGTCTCAGAACACGTCTGCAGTGACAGGGTGGGACCATCCCCATGTAGGTTCTCATGTCCTCATCGACTTTGCTCACATTGATCTCCGAAGGTAACTCAGTAGATACAGGAATAGGCGCAACTGACTTGTGATGAGACCTGGACGTAACTGTGACAACATACACCCCTAAAAATATACTGGATCAACATTGGACCACACACATGAACCAGACACCTCTGTGCAATTGACCACAGGCAATAGTGGCCATGTGCTGCCTTATCTGCTGGTCCACCACTGCCACTGGAGAGTTGTGGCTCAGTCAGATGACCACAACTGTGGTGTGATATAATAGTTGGGGGTCACCTTTGGCTGTCTGTGCCAATAACATGGTACCCACTTAGTCTGTACATGTGCCAGATTCACAGTGGGTTCACCAACAAGTGCCTAGGAAGCAGTTACCAAATTTCTAGGACATGGGATGGGCAACTTGTGGACCATTGACATGAACAAGCGTCTGCCATCTATCCGGTGCATGCTTTGTCATTTGTGGTGTCTATGTTACCCAAAATCTTGGAAGTGCACACAACAGATGTTGCTACATGTATGACTAGCGCATGTCCTCTCTCATTTCCACACTGACTTGCATCTAAGGTTTGGACACATTGACTTCACATTCATATAAGCATATTTTCAATAATGCATCTTGTGATGCACATACACTGGGTCGACAACTACATTAGTAGCCAATGCACACACATTGAGCCATAGGCATTGAGGTATTGTACTTATGTGCGTCACGTTGCTATCCTCTCCTGACGTCAAACATGCCCAATTTGTGCAATACATATATGTAGGCCACACATATGGCCATCTAGTGCGTCAGCCAAGCGTGAGAATCCTGTTAAGGAAGTAGCGGATCATGGTCCGCAGCAGTATGATGTCTCACATGTGCCCATACACCGTCAAAACCAAAGTGGGTGCAATCAGCCTATCTCAGTTGTGTCACAAATGTAACATTACATTAAAATGGCAAAATTACCCAAACCCAGTTAATGCCCTGAAATTTTGACGCGTAATGACGCACACGTATCAAAAAATGATGCTCATGCCCAAAAAACAACGCATTATGCCCTTAAAATTGGTTAACTGTTAAGACTATTTCCAAATATACGAATGCGGCCTAATTTTTACTCCTGTGTGTCGAAACAAAATGACGCACATACTGTATGCGTCAAAAATTATGACGCTTAACGATAAAAACGGCGGCCATTTTATGCAGGAAGTGATGTAATAGGCTATCCTGTTTACAGAATATGTACAGTGGGGGTACTTTCACTTTCACTTTGCAGTCTGTGATTCTTCTAGACTGAGTGGCTGTGTTCTGAGTTTTGTCCAGTGAAATTGTGCTTTTGTCTCCTGTGTGCTCCATTACTTGTTAGCTTGTTATCTAAAATTGTTGTTGTATACTGTCTGAGTGTTTATTGTGTACTATTGTCCAGTATTGTATTGTCTTTGTTTTTTTGTGGGAGACTGTTGTGGGTAGTGCTAGTTTGGGGATAGTTGGGCTCTTTTAGTTGTTAAGTTTACTTTTTTGTCATTCTACTTTCCCCCTTTTCTCCTTTGTTCTTCTTTATCCCCTATTCCCCTTTTTCGGTGCTAAGATGTTGGGTAGGCCACGTCTTGGCAAGATGGGTGAGGAGGAGCTTGGGGGTTTATATGGCTGGTGTGCCATTTCCTCCCACTGATGATTGAGGCAGGGGGGCGGGTGATACAGGGGTATCACACCGAGGCACGTCGAATCCGGTGGGGAAAGGTCCTGCATCACTTGCAGTGCATGTATCGGAGCCAGAGGAATGACCACCAGCTGAAGCACCGCTGGGCTGACCTCATCTCCAGGGAGCAAGATCTGCTGGACCACCTGGGAATAGTGATTGGTGGCCCTGTTGGTGAGTACAAATCATGTAAATGTGCACGATTAAAAGCTCTGTAGTGACATCAGATGATTTGTACAATATCTGCCGGCTATGTTGTTGAGTGTGTGGAATGCTTCGGAAACATACAGGGTCATTGATGGACTATGTGAAGGACCACAATTGCTAGCTGTCAGGAAGCAAGTGCTCTGCAAACTTACTGAATACTTTTGCTTAATGTCATTTGGTGCTGCCTTTCTGTCAGACAGCAACACAAATTAGGAGCCAATCATGTCTATATAGGTCACATTTGCCAGTGAAGTATACATTTTCCAAAATATTACCAACCTTTGTTGACGCAACAGCTAGACTGACTTTAGAAATACTACATGATGCAGAAAATGAGTGCAGGCTTCACGTCAATTGATGATAGCAATGTGGCCCAGACATATGTCCCATGTGTGTCTGGTGAGTGTGTAAGGAAAGCGTTCACGGAAGTTCTATGAATGTTAGGGATTATTGTGGTCCTTCATCATTTTGGATACATGTCAGATCTGGATTTGGAAACATAGGGAAAAAGTGTAAGGTGCCCTCAACTAACATCTTACACTGGTGCTTGGTGTTCCATCTTTCATTTAGGGATGGCAGGCCAAAGATATGCACATGGGTTCATATCTCTATGGTTGGTGCAAATCACCATAGCTGGGCCTCATCAAATGAAGAAACTGTAACAACATGAGGGCTTACAAATGCCCCTGCCCCTCTGTACATTGTACCTATGTGTCATAAATGTGTCATGGCCACAATGGCTGTTTGTCTCGTAATGCACTCCTCAAGTAAACAGGCTTTGGATGTCTCTCTTGGATGCACACGACGAGACAAATACACGCCATTATTATGTATGCTCACTAATGAAGGAGCATGTTTGCCACCACATGATAGTTAGGGCCACTGCATGTGTGCAGATATGTGTGTAATTGTCACAGGAGACCCATGCTATGTACATGTTAGCCGTGCTATATCGGATGTAGTATCATCATGTCTGAGTGGCTTTACTTACTTATGTCATCTTACACATAGTTTTTGTCTTTGGAATTGTTGGTCAGTGCACAGATTTTGAGCACATTTCTTCTTTCCATGCCTTATAGGTGAACTGGCACCCTACACTGTGGGTGAGGTGGCTTCATTTGAGGACCCCGACAACTCCAGTAAGTGTTGATATGTCTGTCATGTGTTGTGTTTGCTGATGTTGTGTGATGGACTCCTGTGTGTTGAACACATAGCAAGGTGTGATGCGCTGGCCCATCATTTGTCTTGTTCCATGAGTGGGATTTCATTATCTCAGCATTTTGGAGTTTGCCAATGCTTATCCTATTGTCTTATCTAGGGATTCTAGGTCATTCCTGTAGGCCCCGCAATGTGAATTGGGGTGAGTCATGTGGATAACACTTGTATCAACAAGAGTCGCACTGGACCTAATCTCAGATTTAGTCTGCCTGTCAGACCCACATTCTCCCAGAATGGGGCTGCAAAATGCTTACCCACAGACTTCTGCTTCCCTACTCACTAATGTACTTATGAAACTGTAGGTTGAAATTCCTAGCAGCACGTAGCTCCACATGTAGTGCTACAAGTATGTGGCACTTGAGTGCAATGGCCTAGGTGTGCATGCAAATCATGGCCAGGGGTGTTCTTGCAACTCTGTGACTGTTATAAGTCACGCCTTACTGGAAATATATGATGTGGACAAAGGTCTGCATTTCCAGACATGTGTGGCACTGGGATTGGTCAAGGGTTTGCTGTCTCCTATTTGTAGACAAACCTTACCTGTGGTGTGTGTGTAGAGCCAAACATATGTCCAGCTTTCCTAAGCTTCCTGGGTGTCCATGTGGTTTGAAAAATTGTCAGTTGTTTCTCCACCCCCCACCCTCAAACACAGGCATGGGTTTGTGAATAGTGTACCTAGGACTGAGGATAAAAGTATGTTACACATTCATGTAAATCAGTGAATCTTTGGTCAGAACCTAGTATACACATTCAGATATAGAACATGAGTACTATACTAGCAAGTCCATTTACAACTTGCGGATCATGTGGCCCTAGATTTCCATCCCGTACACTGACATTTGTAGCCCTGGCATTGGCGGAGGATGTGCTGCATGATTGTTAGCTGACAACTGTCAGAACTCTGATGCCAAATTCATGCCAGTTGTTACCCATCTTGTAGGGTTTGGATGTGCTATGTGTGATACGACCTTTGTAGGCTGGCCTACCATGTACTTCCTCAGGGACATTCAATGATCTGTATGATGATATGAGCTGTTAGAAGTACAGTAGATGTACTGTCTGATTTACTTCTTGTGCCATTTCACACAGTGAAACATTTTCCTAATGTAATTTTTTGCCTTTGTCTTCACAGCTGCTAACATGACACCAATCCAGGTCCGTGAGTTCCAGAGGCAGGCAATGTGTTACCAGCATATCCTGCTGGTAGAGTCGGTGTACAGACGGATGGCCCGAAGATACAGGACCGAACGTGCCTCCAGAGCCTGGGTGGCTTTCCCACAGGGTGGCCCTACTTTGCCCACCACAGCCACCACCAGCACGACTACCACTTCCACCCAGGTGGCACCACCCACAGCTGGGACTGTTGTCCCAACAACGTCTGCAAGTGCTCCAGGTCCTAGCAGTGGACCACCTTCAGGGCAGCCCACAGGCATTGACAATACACGGCAACACACGTTCTCAGCTGGTACCCAGACCGCCCCAGCTGCAACAATTGACCCTGCTGCTTTTTAGCACATGCAGGGCAAAATGGACCGTGTCCTCCGGAAAATTAGTCACCTGAGCCGGGATGTTCGCCATATGAACAGGCGTGTGCACTCCATTAAGCGGACCCTCCGGAGGGCCAACCTCTAGACTTCGTTAATGGACATGATTCCCTCCCCTCCCTCCTCTTTCCTTGTTCTTATACTTCGTGGGCTTAGGGGGCTTAGTGTTAGGTTAGTATAGGCTGTTAGTTTAGTTAGTGTTAGTGGGTGGGGGGTCCTGGTTAATTAATTTTTTTCTTTTTGAGTGTGTGGGTGGGTGGGTGGGGGGTTATGTTGGGGTTCTTGTGTGTTTGGAAAAAAAATACAAAAAAAATAAAAAAATATACATATATATTTGTTTAGTATAGGATATTATGTGTTTAGGTTATTATCTGTTGTCCTCCATGTGTCCCGTCTCATAAGAGGGGTGGGGGGTTGATGTTTAGAATGTTTAGTTACATGTGATAAGTAAGTTTAGCTTAGGTTAGTTAGGGACAGTTGTGGGTAATGCGTAGTTAGGGTATATTAGGGTAGGTAAGACTTTTACCCGAGTTTCCTCTTCTGTTATTAACGTTTAATAAATATGTAGTGAACCCTTTACAGTCTGTGTAAAATCCTTGTTGATCAGGGCCTTGGCATAAGTGTACATGAATTTTGTTCTATTACATTTGTGTCCTATGCTACGAACAAATCCCAACTGAGCTGTAAGATTGGCAAATACCCCAGAGCTACCTGGCAAAGATTCAACCATTTATTGCAACCACCAATCACAGTTACTATGGATCCCAATGTTTTTTTTTCATTACGTATGTTTTCAAAGTCACAAGCAGTGCTTCCAGATTTGGTATTGGGGAAACTGTTTTCTGTCGGACTGCAGTGTGATGTTCAAGGAAACCCTTATTAGCTGAGTGGTCGTAAGCACTCTTGTAGTATCGTGTTCATGACTCACTTGTGACACTGTTCAGCATGATTACTTATTTGGATGTAAACTCAGACACCTTCATTCATGTAGTTTGTTGACTGTTTGCTTGGATTTGTGGGCACTGTTATATGTGTTAGTATTGCATGGTGGCAACATTTTGCTGACACTATTTGATGGCTTAGATACCCCTTGAGGAAGCATTATTCTGTCCAACACAGCATGATGGTGTATGGTTTCTCTTTTCATCAGATATTACCCTCAGGAAGGGCAGAGTATGGTGCAATCAATCCAGGCCTCTGTACATAGTTATCAGACTACATAATTTCAGGACAGTTGTATTGACAAGCTATGTAATTTGACAGGAGGCACATTTCAGTTACCTACTGCACAGTTGATGTGTCACATTACACAGCGAGAAAGTGGTTGTGTAAGTGCTATTATTTGAAAAGTGCTGTAGTGGTATATGTACATTGTCCATGATTGTGAGTCCATTATAGTGACATCTTCCATTGTGATCCTACACAAGTGGTAATGGAAAATGCATTTGAAATGCTGGGGTGATGTGTCAGACAGTGCAGAGGGACAGGATTTGCCAATGAGTAAGTGAGAGACAATCACTGGGCAGGATGACAAGATAAACAGTGGTTTGCAGAACAGTCATTGAGTACAGTTGTTGTAAGGCTGGCATTTTACAAAGCGCTGGACCTTGGTAATAGTTGGCCATGTGGCAGGGACTAGTGCTTCCGAGTACTTTTCCGTGTGAAGGTGATCTCTTCCATGTCTTCTTCTTCTGATGTGTGTGTTGCCTCCTCTGTCCTTGGTGGTGGTGGTTGTGAAGGGGCAACACACACCTCAGTGTTAGAAGACGTGGAGTCAGACATCCCGGTCGCTGCTACCTGTGAAGATCTTAAGGACAGTACTGCTGCAAGGAGGATCTGCTGATTCTTAAGAATAGCAGCCACATCACGATGGTAGGCAGCCAGGTCGGCCCTGAGGGGGTCATGATTGCATTCGTGGATGCAGTGGAAGGTTTGGGGTGCAAGGTGTTTTGGCAACTCCCTTACTGCAGTGGTGAATTCCTTGACAGTTTGTTGTAGTCCTTGCAGGATGGATGTTAGCGCGTGCATGGCTGCTGCCTGATCTGCAGATGACATCATGCACAAACTCACCCCCTCTAGGTTGGCTGTCATAGTTTGCATCCCCAATCGCACCTCCTTGGCCTGCTCCCGCTGTACACCGACTACCTTTCTCTCAAAGCTGGTCCCTGTGTTATCTGAGTCCTCAGCTGTATTGGAGCTGGCATGTCTTACAATTGGTGTTGTGGGTGGGTCCTCTGTGATGGCTGCTTGTTCTGAGCTCCTCCTTGTGACAGAAGGTGAAGGAGGAGAGGAAGGAGAGTTCCAAGGACATCTTGGAGGGTCTGGAGGCTGATGTTTGTCAGCTCGTCATCCATGTCATCAGGGTATTCCTGGACAGGCATATCCGCAGGAGATCCATCATCCTCTGCAATGAAATATGGTACAATTAGTGTGTCTGTGTTGTGGCATTAGTGATGTGACATGCCTGCCTTGTGATGTTTTCACATTGTGATCTTGTTTCCTTTTCATTGCTCCAGTCTTTCAGATGGGCATTCTCCCAGGCTCACTCACTTCACTCGCTCACTTCAGTCCCCTTGTCGTAGAGGCTAAATGGCCAGTGTATGACATAATACACGCACTTGTAGCTTGAGGATTTGGCACCTTGGAATCTTGTATGAGGCGTGTCTCTACAGTGAGTCAGTCAGAAAGGATTATAATGGTTTAGAGTCTCTTGAGTTCTGTGACTTTTATGATCCAGTGCTGTACACATGAACAATTCCTACGTATTCCAAACAAACCTATTGTATAATAAATGTCCATGAACAGCCTCTTTCAGGCTCTACAGTTCCTGGAGCTACGAGAGGAGAACAAGAACAGCTCAGCCTACATTAGCCTGGAATCATTTATTGCTATAGTTCTATTTTTCATTAATTATTTTAATTTGTTATTTTACTTTATTGTTTGTTCCAGACCCCTTCCACTTGTATTCATGGGATCTCGCCACGTAGCTCTCCGGTGATGATGATGTGGGTGCTTGGGAGAATCGGTCCATGGTGCTCCTGCAACAAGCTAATCACCAACCAGTTCTGAGGCCATCATTGAATGCTTGCTCTCTGACAGAATATAATGAAACTGAAGTAAATAATAATTTCCCTTCATACAATTGTTACAAGGTATATCCCATGTGGGCCATGAGAAACATCATGAACAGCACTAAAAGCAAACGCATGAAAAAGCAGCTGTACAAATGATGAACAATATTTTGAATGCAAGCAATCAATAATTATGTATGGTGACCCTGTGTTGAAAGACCGCCTATAATTGGATTTAGAGCACATTTATTGGGGTCCCAAATTTCTCTTATCGACAAAAGTATTGTTGACCCAAACTTGCAAAGGCACACTTGAGCTGCTGTTGTGGACAACATATCATGTAACCAGCTTTCTTGCATTTCTTCAAGCTTTGTGCAAATCTACCACTTAGGGTCTACTTGACTATACTAACAATTTCCACCCCTCTTTGTTTATAAATCTGATAGGTGTGCTCTTGTAGTTCTTATATGTATATATATGTATACAGATATACATATATATGACTTCCCAGCTCTGCAAATAGGAGATCAAGTCTTTGTAAGGAACTTTGTTCGGAAATGGAAGATCCCAAGTTCAATGGCCCTTTTACTGTAACAATGAACACCCCTTCTGCCATCATGGTTAATAGCAGGAAACCAAAGATCCATGCATCAGATGCTCAGATGAACCCTGCTTCATGCCATACACCACCAGTGGTATAAATGGGACAAGATGGAGGAAGAACACTGTTATTTCTGTTGCTTTTCTATGGTGATGCATGTTTAAGCTCTACTTATTACATTACATGCCTGAAAAGAGAACTGTCTACTTATACCAATGTGTCTCATAAAACTCATGCTAGCCTGCTAGATAACATGTGGTTTTCAACATATGTCAGATATAGGATTGGAAAGCACCAATGAATCATGTTTTGTTTGCTCATCGATATCTCACGCCACACGATCAGACAGATTACACTCAACTAAAGATGTACCCCCAAGAACAGTTTAGTTTCTCTTACACCTCTATCTCTGTAGGATTAAAGCCCGTATGCAGTGTCACATGTAAGGGTAACACAGTTTTTAGTTAATGCCACAAAACATGGTTTCTTAGTAGAAACATTTTATATCCTTACAGATAGGCAGGACATTAAGGATTGATAGCACAAATGCAGAAAACAGGTCATATAAATACTGCAGAATAAGACAAAAGCCTCTAGGTTTAGGCTTATTAGGCGTGACGCCCCCACCGAGTGTGACACTTACTTAGTAAACCGCTCACCCGTGGACTTACTTTGTAAGCCAGGACTCAGAATTATTGGATCAGTTTATGCCCATGATCTGTAGGAGGCTCGCCTGTTGTGTGGTGAGCACCTATGGTGTTATCACCTTATACCAGGTCCAGGTATCCCCTATTAGTGAAGTGTAGGCAGTGTCTAGAAAGCCAGGGCTCTTGGATGAACAGTCAAGACTTATCCAGGAGACATGCAAAGCTTATGCAATATCGCTACAGTAACACAGCACTTAAACACATGAAAGAACCACACAGTATTACAAAAATAACGGTACTTTCTTATGGTAACAGAAATACTAAAATACTGTATAGGCAATGCCCCAATTGGAGTTAAGTAAACACACTATTATATACACATTAGCAATCAGGAAATAGCATAGAAAGCAATAGAACTTGATTAAAGCAATAGCAAACAGTGAGGGCCCTAGGGAGGACCAAACCATATACTAAAAAAATGAAATGTGAAAAGCAGTCCTCCACCCAAAGAGGTGGAATCAGTAGAGGGGACCTGGAGGAACCCCAAAAGGTAAGTACCAGAGTGACACCCCCCCCCCAGTGAATAGGAGAGAAGAGGTAAGTATTTGTTTTTCCCCAAAACCAACAGGAGGACTTTGGAAAAGGACTGTGCAAGACCCAGATAAAACTGGAAGAAACCAAAGGTGGATCCTGACAGAAGAGGACCTGGAAAGGAAGGGGACGAAATCCAGTTAGAGTTGGAGTGTCCGGTTGTAGCAGGAGCCACTACCCACCCTTCTGTGGGTGCAGGACCAGGTCGACAGTGGATGAATAAAGTCAGCAATGCAGCACAGGAGCAGAAGAGAAGTTCCAGAAGTGATGCAAGTGATGTTCCATGTCGGTGGTCATGATGCAGTGGCTCAGTGGTGCTGGAAACCAACAACAAGCCTTGGCAAACGCAAGAGTCCAAGAAGAAGGTTTTGCAATGCTGAAGAGGGCCAGCAAGGTCCAGTGGACTCGACCCAAGGAGGGGAGTCTGAGGTGACCCTCAGCAGCTGGGAGAGTCACAGGAAGAGGAGGCAGCCCCCACAGGTTACCCACGGCATTTAGCACAGGAGTCACAGTGAGGCCCACTTAGCACACCTGAAGAGGAGTCCTACGTTGTTGGAGCAGCAGGCAGGAGACTGTGCTTTGCAGGAAGGAGTGCTAGGGGCCGTTGCTACACGGAGCTTGAATATCCTATGGGGGAGAAACAAAGAATCCTTGGTAGCTGCAAGAGTAGTGGTGCACAAGGGTACTGACCTGCAAGGAAAGGCAAGGGCTTACCGTCGCCCAAGTTGGACGACTAGTAGAGAGGACCAAGGAAACCACTCCAGACCACCACCTGTGATGCATGTTCCTCGCAGTTCCAGAGGTGAGAGGATCCATGCAGCCGGTTGTCGTTGCAGTTGGTGCCTGTGGATGCAGGTGAGTGACTCCTTCACTCCAAGGGAGATTCCTTGTTACTTCTTGTGCAGGCTGAAGACTCATCATCCTCAGAGGATGCACAGCCAGGGAAATGTTGCAGTTGCTAGAAGGAGCTGGAAAAACAATGTTGCAAAGCGGAGTTGTTGCTGGAGTTGCAGATTGTCGGTTCCTGAAGGGTCCATTTGCAGTCCAGGTGGCCAGAAGATGAAGTAAATGATGGAATCTTGCTCATCAAATCTGAGGACCCGCCTGACAGAGAGATCCTAAATAGCCCAGAAAGGAGGATTGGTCACCTAGCAGGGTGATACCTAGCAGGAGGGGGTTGTGATGTCACCTCCTGACCTGGCCACTCAGATGCTCCCAGGGATCTCTGCCCATCTTGGATTTAAGATGACAAAATCAAGTGGCCACCTGGGGAGCTCTGGTCACCACCCCTGGGGTGGTGATGGACAGGGGAGTGGTCACTACCCATTCCATTGTCCAGTTTCACACCAGAGCAGAGACCGGTACAAACCGGTTTATGCAAGGAGAGCACCTTCAAAGCATACCTGGGGCTTGGGGAGGCTACCCTTCCAAGCCATGTAAAACCTATTAACGAGGGAGAGGGTGTTGCCTCCCTCTCTCACAGTAAATCCTTTGTTCTGCCTTCCTTTGCCTGAGCTGGGAAAGCAACAGGAGGCCAGAAACCTGTCTGAGGGGTGACAGCAGCGCAGGCTGCCCGGAAAACCCCAGAAGACTAGTAGGAGCAATGCTGGGGATCCTCTAAGGAACCCCCAGAGTGCAAGGAATCATAGAACCAATACTGGCAACAGTTTTGGAGTATGATTCCGGCATATTTGATACCAAACATGCCCAGGTTCGGAGTTATCAATTCAATTCAAAGGAACTTTATTGCGGCTACAGGAGCCAAAAAAGCACAAGCAGTAATAAATACAAATAAATACACAAAAATGATAATTACAATAATAAATATAATGATAAAAGGGAGTAAAAGATAAGAAAAGATGGAATAAAAATGGAATAAGATGTGCTCGCACAGGACGATGGGACAGTCTTAGTTGGAGTCTTTATACAGAAGGGTTTTCCCTCTAACAAGCCAGCTATCTCTGAGGAATTTGGCGACGGCGATCACTAGCGTTGGCCTAGTGTCTGATCTGAGGATTCGCAGGGCTAGCTCAGAGCTGCGGACTCCCAGTAGTCTGCATGCCGGGGCCAGCCATTTCCTGCGAGGGGCGGTGTACGCGGGGCAGGCGAAAAGGACGTGAGGGATATTCTCGACGGGGGCTTTGCAAGCTGGGCAGACGGTTGATTCATTGTGTGACCAGCTGCTGGTGAGAAGTCTTAATGGGAGTGTTCCAATGCGGAGCTGGAAGTACAGTTTCCTTTCCCTTGGGGCCGTGATTAGGTCCCAAAAAGCTTCGTACTTGCATGACTCTTTTAGGTTGGCAAAGTCACAAGATAGTGTAGTGTGGAGTGCAGCCCTTGTGTCTTCGTAATTTGCCATTTGCCAATATAGTTTCTTTAGTTTGTTTTTCGAGGGAAAGACGGACGTGGTTGGTGAGTTCCAGAGATCATCGAGCCCGAGTGAGTACAGTGAACCCTTGATGTATCGTAGCCAGGGGATTCTGTGAAGATGGTCGGCTTTTAGAATGACCTGTAGAGCTTCAGTGAAGATATCGAGCTCAGGGGTGGTCCAGAGACGCCACCAGTACAGCAGAAGACGCAGGCAGGCTTTGTGTCCAATGTGTTTGATACCGAGATCCTTAAAAAGGGGGAACAGTGGGGTGCTTTGCGGAAGGGACACAAGGTTTCTCAGGAAGTTATTTTCAGCGGTGGTTAAGTCTTGGGTTTTGGTGTAGCCCCATAGTTCAGGCCCGTAAAGCGCTGAGGAGATGGCCTGGGCTTCGTATAACTGTAATGCTGGGCGAATTGGTTTTGTGTGTGAGAGGTGAAAGTTTTTTAGTAGTACCCCTGTTGTTTGTTTTAGTTTCAGGGCTTGTTTTCCAATGTGTGGTTTCCAAGACATGTTGTCAGTGAATGTTATGCCCAGGTAGCTGAAAATGCCCACCTTCTCAAGTGTGAAGCCCTCTAAAGCAAACTTCCCTTTAAAGGATCTATGGGGATTGAGGGTCATTAGTTTTGTTTTTGAGGCATTGATTTCGAGTCCCTGTGATGAGCAGAATTTCTCGAAACACGTAAGGAGTTTCCTTAGATCGCTAGGGGTCTTGGATATCAGAAGAGTGTCATCAGCAAAGAGTAAGACTGGGATTTTTTGTGTGCCAAGTGAAGGTGCGTCAGCCTGCAATCTGAGGAGGGAGGGGACGATTTCATTGATATACAGGGAAAAGAGGGTCGGGGCAAGGACGCACCCTTGCCGCACACCCCTGGAAACGTGGATTCAATCAGTTAGTTGGCCCTTGTTGCCCCACCTGACTCGTGCGTAGTTGTCCTCGTGGAGTCGTATCAATGTGGCAAGAATGTGCTCCGGGATTCCCATCCGAGAGAGAGTGTCCCATAGTTTGTTGCGAGGTACTAGGTCAAAAGCAGATTTGAGGTCCACAAAAGCTACATAAAGGCTGCCTTTACCAATGAGCACTGTTTTCCAATATAATAATAGGAATCTGAGGGCTTGATCAGTGGTGGATATTTTCTTCCGGAAACCGGCTTGGAGGCGGCTAAGGATATCATGTTCAGTCATCCATTCTTCGATCTTTCCTAGGAGGCAGTGGCAGAAGACTTTTTGGACACAGTCAATTAAGCTAATAGGTCTATAGTTGCAAGGAAGTGATCTGTCGCCCTTTTTAAAGATTGGAATAACAATAGCCGCTTTCCAGGACTCGGGGATTGGCGCCCCAGATGCTATTGCGTTTGCTATAATGGTGAGGTATCTTAACCAGGATGCTAGGTCTGTTGAGAACAGGTCTGCTGGGACGCAGTCTGATCCAGGGGCACTGCCGCGTTTTAAGGTGCTTAGGGAATAGGTTATGTCACTTTGGGAGAACAACAGGGGTGCTGCGGTGGTGGGTGCTAATGAGGGATTTAGGTGGGGGCCCATGCAAACGGGAATGGAGCTATCAAGGTCAGGGGAGTACAGGCTACTAAAGTGAACTACCCAATCTTTCGGGGCAATGTTGGTTGTGATGTCCAAACCACTGGTTTCTGGGCCTCGCGCTGCCAGGGACCAGAACAGACTATGGTTCCTCTTGCGCACAGCGTCACTGAGTGCTGTCCACCATTTATTATCTTGGTCACGCTTGGCTTTGCGTTTTGCAGATTTATAGGACTTCCTAGCTACGCGGATGGCGGTGGGGTCCTTGGATTTCATGGCTTGAACTAAGCGCTTGTTTAGGGACCGACACGTTTTGTTGAACCAGCGGTGCCTACCTATGGGTCGTTTGCCGTCATGGGCTGAGGGTACTGAGAAGTGGGCTGCGATATCCCTGAAACAGGAGGTGTGGATAGAGCTTATTTCCTGGTAGGGAATTGCAGGACCTGCCTCTAGGTTCATTAGTGTGGATTTTAGGGTGTTATTAGCAGCGTTGATGAGTGCGGGCCGAGCCACGACCTTCTTCCATTTTAAGTGTCGTTTATTGTTGGCCAGGCTAATACCCTCGGGTGCTACTGCTGGGGAGTTAAACGTGGATGGGAGATTACCTAGAGCTAATGTGTGCAGAGAGAGGGTTATGATCGCTTTCAGTCCTTTCAACGATCGTCATGTCGATGACTAGAGGCCATAGTCTTATGTCGAATAGACAGTAGTCGATTCTGCTGGTGTGATTGGTTTTGTTGAACGTGTGACTGCCATTGGTGTCTGATTTGGTTCTGCCATTTAACGCCCTGAGCCCGAACTCCATGGTCAGTGATTTGACCTGGACAGCAACCTGCGTCCATCTCTTGATGGGTGGGATTGACAGGGCGGGGATAGACCAGGCTTGATCCTCCTCGTTAGTGGACCTGAGATCGTCCCAGTCAAGGGGTTCGAATGTGACGTTGAAGTCCCCTGCCACAATGTTTTTATGGTGGCGGGGATAGTTTTGTAAGAGAGCTACGAGGGCGCAGAGGGTTTTGTAGACTTGAACCCCCCTGACCCCTCAAGTGTAGATATTAAAGATGTTCACCACAGAGTCAGGCCCAAAGGATAGACGAAGGCCTAACAGGTCGGGAGAGTCGGTAGGTAGCTGTGATATATGGCAGCTAAGTGATGTTTTGATCCAGATGGTCAGGCCCCCTGAGGGCCTGCCTCTCGTACTGGCCACAGCGGGGATGTGGAAGTTTGAATAGCCTGTTTGAAAAAGTGGGTCGAGTGACCATGTCTCTTGGAGAAGACATATGTCATGTTTGTCAATAAAGGAGGAGAAGGATGGAAGAGGGAGAATAGATTTCAAACCTGCCACGTTCCACGAGACAAGTCGTACCCCAGTCAGTGGCTGAACTATCCTGTCTAAATGCCTGGGGTTTGTATGGTTGGCTGTCGGAGGTTGATCTGGGAGATGTGGTTGAGTGGGAAGAAGTGGGTCAATACCAATGTTTGCCCGTGGAGCCTGAGGTGATTGGTGATGTTCCTCTATTGGAACTGACCTGGTCCTGGTCCGGGAGGTGTTTGCAGGCCTAGCCAGCAGCACTTGGTTTTTGTGGGCAATGCGCCTGCAAGGTAAAAGATGCATCGTTGTCATGTTTGCTCAATGGACTGGCAGTGGTCTTAGTATCATGGGTAGGGGAGAGAGTGCGTGGACAGACAGTGGGGGGGTTTAAGGCAGACCTGGGGGTGATAGATGTTAGAAGGTTGCAAGGTATGCCAGCATAGATTTTAGGTGAGGCTGTAAGTCAATCATTTTTACCAAGAGTAGATAAATATTCTGCTGGGTGGTAACTCGGGCACTCCTCGTAGTGTGTAGGTGGCCTGGGGTATTTAAAGTGGATGCGTGAGTGTGCTGGTGGGCTTGTTCTTGCATCTAGGGCCACCAGATTGTTCACCATGGTCCCGTCCTTGAGTGTCAGTTTTAAAATGTCAAAATGTGTTCCCGGGTCTGGCCGTCGTACTACATTAATTAAGTCCTTGCGTATTATGGAGCGGCAGCCTCTAACATGGCGAATCCAATGGATTGCCTTGTTTTTGATAGAGTCTGCCCCTTCCTTGTGTGTCGATGTGGTTAATTTGGGAACGTTAACCATTAGAACTATATTACCTGAATGGGACCGATCAGTGGCAGGGTGTGCAGAGTATTTTGAGTCAGTGTTGCTCATGGGTTTGGGGGTTTTGTGATGGACGTCTAGTGAATTTCCTATGCCTGAATTGTGGAAAAAGGGTGTCTGGTATGAGTTCGTGGTCTTATCTCCGATAGGGAGGGGGCCGACATGGCTGGGTGCTGAGAAGTTGGGCAGGTTTGTTGTGATGCCTGATAGGGTTGGGTTTTGGGCAAGGTTCGTGGTGGCCGTGTTATTTGCATGAGTTAGCTGTTTTACTATTGCAATTAACGAGCGAACCATAAGCTTGAGTTCTATAACTTCCTTTTTTAGATCTTGTATGCATTCAATATGCTGTGGGGTTACGTGAGGAAAATGCATGTTTGTGGCTGCTGGCCCATCTGCCAGGGTGCCTGGATTGATGTCATCGTGTGATTCAGGGGTGTTGATTAAGGGATTAAAGCGGTTACTGAGCTGGATGAAATCGTTGGTGCCCAGTGGTAGGTCTTCTACTAAAGAAGGGGCGGTATGGGTGATAACATTCCTGCTCGCGCCCTGCCCTGAAGTTTCAGTGACTTGTTGTCCACGTTTCACGACAATCTCAGCGATTTTTATAGGACCATCCTTCCTTTTGATTGGTGAGGGCTCCCCCCCAGTTTTAATAGAATTATTTCCCTGGGGGCTAGTTAATATTCCATTACATTCACCCAGGAGAGAGTTGATTCTGTCCATGACTCAGTTGCTAGCTGCATGCTTATGTCTTTTTCGCTTGGCTTTTAGCACAACCCCGGCCCCAGCCTCTATTGCTTTCCTTTTGCCCATCTGGAAAGGGTGTTAGTGCAAGTTTGATCTATAAAAGTGTCAGATTTAGTAGAGCAGCTTACTGGGGGCACAGGGTTGGCAATAGCAAGTAGGGCTAAGTACAATGAGGCCTACTTGGGTGGTAAATGTCAGGGGGGTGGCCCAGCCCAGCCTCTGCCAGCCGCTGACGGGCACAGGACGGGCACCGCCCGCGTAGCGGGAGCGCTACACAGTGTTTAAAGGGCTCCTGCCCAATGGAAGAGAGTCTAGCGCGTCCCGAGTGGCGGGAGCGCTACGCGGTGTTTAAAGGGCTCCTACCCAATGGAAGAGAGTCTAGCGCGTCCCGACTGGCGGAGCGCTATGCAGTGTTTAAGGGCTCCTGCCCAAAGGAAGAGAGTCTAGCGCGTCCCGAGTGGCGGGAGCGCTACGCGGTGTTTAAAGGGCTCCTGCCCAATGGAAGAGAGTCTGGCGCGTCACAGAGTGGCGGGAGCGCTACGCGGTGTTTAAAGGGCTCCTGCCCAATGGAAGAGAGTCTGGCACGTCCCGAGTGGCGGGAGCGCTACGTGGTGTTTAAAGGGCTCCTGCCCAATGGAAGAGAGTCTGGCGCGTCCCGAGTGGCGGGAGCGCTACGCAGTGTTTAAAGGGTTCCTGCCCAATGGAAGAGAGTCTAGCGCGTCCCCATGAGTTATCATTATGTAGCTGGACACAGGTTAGTGTTCTGTGTCCAGTACACAGTAAAATGGCTTCCTCACACTTACGAAGTCCAGTGTAATGCAGCTGTAGTTCATAGGGGTACCTCTGCTCATACAGAGGTGCCCTCACACACAGGCACCTGCACCCTGCCCTCTGGGCTAGGAGGGCCTGCCATAGAGGTGACTTACAGTGACCTGGTGCAGTGACCTGTAGTGAAACGGTGCATGCCTCTTTTCACGCAGGCTGCAATGGCAGGCTTGCAGACACATTTTGCATGGGTTCCCATGGATTGCACAATACATGCTGCAGCCCATGGGGAACCCCTGGTACCTCAATGCCCTGGGTACCTAAGTACCATATACTAGGAACTTATATGGGGGCACCAGTATGCCAATTGTGGGGTGTGTTTAGTGCTAAGAAACCACATTTAGAGGGAGAGCACAGTCACTGGGGTCCTGGTTAGCAGGACCCCAGTGACCACAGTCAAAGCACTGACAGCAGGCAAAACGTGGGGGTAACCATGCCAAAGAGAAGGTACTTTCCTACATGATTAAAGGGATATTGAGTTTTCCTGTAGGGCTATCTGCAAATGGAATGGTACTGATTTTAGTCAGGATGCAGTAGGAAAGGATGCATGTGTGTGGGATGATAATATTGCGCAATACACTTAGTTAGATGGTACAATGAGTCCTCAGACCATTGTGAGATTATGTCTGTTTCTTTATGTTTCAGCAGAAACGGCACCGTCAATGTAGGGAAAACATATCAACTGCAATACTACAATAGATAACTCCAAAATGCAGTGGGGTACCTCCAGCCTCATGGACTATTATTGGCAGTGTGGAGAAGCTGCTATACACCCAGTTGGCACCTAATTGGAATGGCCTCTGCTCTTTGGTTACTTCGTACACACCAGTTTTGGTCATCCAGGAATCAAGATCTCTAAACTACATGATCACCCCATGAGCCATCCAACAGCTTTGCTACATAAACACCAGAGGAAAAGAGCTATGGAATATGATGGCACTACCACCTGAAAAGATGTTCCACAAGAACACAGGTTGATCAATATTTCCCAGCTGTTCTTTGAAAGTGTTCTACCGTTTGTTCAGGCAAAAGTAACTGCTCAATTGTTACAAATAACTAGATGGGAACTAACCAAGGCGATTAATGCCACAAAAGATGGATTCAATGCAAAAAAAGAAAAAGCTGCGTGCCACTAGAATGGTAATCATGCAGCACAGTTATGTACTTGATCTTCTGACAGCCATGGAAGGAGAAATATGCAGTAAGATAGATACTGCTTGTTTTACTTACATCCTAGCAAATGATGCTGACAATGGAACATTGTCAGAAGCCATACAAACTTTGCACAATCTACAAAAGAAAATGGTGGATGAAGGCGGTGCCCAAGATGAATGGTTTAGAGGGTGGTTTGATTGGCTTCCATCCTGGATGTCAGGACTGTTTGATGGCTTATTGCCATTTCTCGTACTTTTGATTTTGATATGTTGTTGTATTCAACCACAAACTCTTGTTGTATAAGGATGAATACAAAGAAAGGTGGGAGGGATGTTCACAGTCAGGCCACCCACACAAGTAGTAGATCCTCAGAGCTATACATATCATTTGATAGCAAGCACATATCCAGGATCAGAGAAAGCAGTTGAAATAGCAACTAGAGGGGGAAATGTTAAAGAGAAAATAAATTATGAGGAAATCTTGCTACCACAGACATCAGTAGAGAGCATTGCAGAAACGTAAATGGTTGAAGAACAGTTCAGGCCTAAGCTTCAATGTGATACAAAATTGGTGAGCATTCACTAGAAACTAGAATGCACGATCAGCAAGTTTCAGTTAATTGGAAATACATGTTTAAATAAGCCTTGAAGAGTTTATGATCACAGCACACAAGCATGTATCTCATTTTCCTAGTTAATGGAAACGTGATGTGGAGAATATGGGTGAAAAGTAACTTCAGTCAAGAGTTCACAGTTTCAGATAAGAAGTCTTGGGACCAGAACAATAAACACGCACATGCTCGAACAGAAGTTAATTTTTCATCAAAGCTTTGTTAGATAAGAGAATGTAGAGGAACGGTTATGAGTTTAAAGGACACAGGTAATGTGATGTTTATGTAAAAGTATCTTATTATCTTTATAACCTGTCTTGACTTGTTATTGGCATTTGAGCTAGTTGTAATGTTGGGAGTTTTTTAGCTAAATAAACAGCTGTCTGTGAACAGCAAATAGAGATCAGCTGCTTATCTCTGTGGAGGTAACTGGGGTCTCGGCTCTGACAAGTAAACCTACTTTTGCCTTGCCAAGAGAAGTCTTGTCTCTTTTTTATTCCAGTTTTCTCATAACATGGATATGTATGGTAGAGTGTGAGGAGGAAGTGGCCTCTCCTTTCAAAACTCTCACTCAGATGACAGGTCTGTGTGGTAGAGTGTGGGGAGGGACTGACCTCTCCTTTCAGACCTCTTGCTCAGATGACCAGTATGTGTGGTGGGGTGTGGGGAGGGACTGGCCTCTCCTTTAGGATAGCTCTCTCAGATGATGGGTGTGCATGGTGTGGTGTTGGGATGGACTGCCCTCTCCAGCCAGATTTCTCTATCAGTTGACGGTTGTGCATAGCAGGTTCTGTGGATGGACTGGCCTCTTCTTTCACACCTCTCTCAGATGGCAGGTGCGTGTGCATAGTTGGCTGATTGGATGGATTGCCCTCTCCTTTCAGACCCCTCTCTCAGATAACAGGGGTACTTAGTAGGGTGTGTAGATGGACAGGTCAGGTTTTTCAGACCTCTCTTTCAGATGATGGGTGTGTGTAGTAGGGTGTGAGGATGGACTATTCTTTCCTTTTACACTTCTCTCTTACATGACAGTATGCATAGTATGGTGTGTGATTGAACTGGCCTCTCCTTTCAGACCTCTCTCTCAGATGACTAATGTGAATAGTAGGGTCTGCGAATGGACTGGCCTCTCCTTTCAGACCTCTCTGGAAGATGTTGGGTGTGTATAGTAGGGTGTGAGGATGGACTGTTCTTTCATTCAAACCTCTCCCCTAGATGACTGTGTGCATAATATGGTGTGTGATTGGATTGCCTCTCCATTAAGCTCTCTCTCAGATGACAAGTGTGCATAGTAGGGTGTGTGAATGGACTGGCCTCTCCTTTGAGACCTCTCTCTCAGATGATGGGTGTGCATAGTAGGGTGTGTGGAGAGAAACTGGCCTATCCCCGGTGTCCTCTCTTTTGGATGACGGGCATGCACAGTATGGTCTGTCCAGGGACTTTACTCCCTGCTAACACCCCTCACTTTGATGATGGCTGTGCATAGTTGTGTGTGGAAAGAGAATAAACTCTACCAATGCCCATAAATAGTAGACTCTGACATGCACCATCTCCAGTAAGACTTCTTCCTACAGGAGAAAGTGTGCATATTACAGTGTATTCAAAGTTCACTGACTCCTTCCTACTTTTCACAATCCCATGAGAGTCTTGTGAGATTGTAACATTTTTTTAAACTAAGAATTACCATTCTGCTTAGAGCGCTGCCTCCACCTCCTTCTAGTAGGCTTGTACTGGGGCACATACCCAATCAAGGTGGACAAATTTGGCTCCAACCATCCCCATCTCACGCAATGATCATCAGCATGTCAACGGAACCGATGCAGCCTAGCAGGCATGTAATAGAGTCTGTGTATAAATTTATAGTGTATTATTCTGAATCTGCTTTTAGGGGTGAGCATACCCGTCTGCATTCAGCAATACTGCCACTGCTTTTCCGCAATGGAGCATCCCAATTTCAACTCCCATTGGGCATGTGATGAGGCAGTGGGAGCAGGATATTCTCTTTGGGCGGTATGATATAGGATCGAAACTAGGTGTTTAGGAATTGTGGATGCGAGCAACGTGTGTAAAGTGTACAAAGTAGGAGGTTCATGTGGGAAATCAATGGTACCTGCCTTCACGTTATTGCGTATACGTATGTAGGGAAAGATGTCCTTTCCCTGAAACAGTGCCTTCTGTGTAATAAAAACACTAACACAGTACAAATCCCCCCATGTAACAAGACCATATTTCTGCATCATCTGCCGACAGGTCGCTTCATGTGTGACTGGAAAAGCTGGGTGATAAGATAGTGGCCTTAGCAGAGAGTAAAGCAGAGGTTTGCCCAGTTTATTGGCTAGTTTGCCATACGCTGAGGATGTATGCGTGACAGTGGCCTCTGCATATATAGGGAAGTGCATTTTCGATTCCAAATCAGAAGAGGGAAGTAGGGGGGCATGTATCCCTGCTCAATTGCCAAATGCAGCAGATATGGGGTGGGCCTATACCAATGTATGGCAAAGTGTATCTGGGCACATATGAAATAGAGGTCCATAACTGGGGCCTCAAAGCCTCCTTTAAAAAATGGTTGCATGCAAGACGAGGTTGTTTCCCCCCATACTAGGTGGGTCATTTGTGTTTGAGAGGATTGAAAGAAGTACCATCCCAGATAGTAGGGGATGTTGAGAAATAAGTATAAACATTTGGGCAGGATAACCATTTTTAGGAGGGCATTACACCCCGTCAGGGACATGGGCAGTGAAATCCACATGTGATGTCATCTGTGATTTTAGAGAGGGCCATCCCATAATTTGCACTTATGCTATCTTTTGTATCGTTGGATACAGTGATTCAGAGATAGCGTAACTCAGAGTCGCACCACTCTAAAGAAAAGCCTGAATTGTGTGGTAGCAGGCATTAGAGGACATAATTGTGATTTGCCCCAATTAATAAGGAGCCCTGAAAGCCTCCCAAAGCGGACAAATTCGCACAATACCACATTAAAAATGAACATCTGGGTTTTTCAGATATATCGTTATATCGTCTGCATATAACAAGATTAAGATGTGGGATGGGTAGCAGATGGCAAATTCTCGGTGATGCTGACGGAGCTTCACTGCCAGAGATTTTATCACCAATGTGAAAAGTAGTGGCGATAGGGGTCGGGATACCCCTAGCAGGTGCCCCTTTATATCGCAATTAGGTTTGTGTCTGCAGCATTGATCCTGAGTTTTGCCATAGGTTGGGAATAGAAGAGGGCTATCCACTGCAGGAAAGATAAAGGAAATCCCATTCGTCTGAGGACTGCATGAGGTAGCTCCACTCTAATTAACCAAATGCCTTAGTGGCATCTAACAAAGCGGCCCCTGTGGCAATGTCTGGATCTATATCCTTTAAATAGCGCGAAGAGGGTTCTCAAGTTATGTGAGGTGGACCAACCTTAGATAAACCCTGACTGGCTGTAGAACTCAGTAGGTATCCGGTCTGGGCCTAGGGTCTTGCTGGATTGTAGATGCATAATGGCCTTGCTTACTTCGGCATTCTCAAAGTCTGCCACCAGGAATTGTCTTTGTCCATCACTGAGCCAACCCAAAGTCACATCTTTAAGATAATCATCAATGCCCGCAGTCTGCTGATTACAAACCGTGTGTAGAGTACTATACTATGAAGCAAATGTGCACAGAATTTTCGACGTGTCTCTGCACAATGTACCTCGTATCTTTAGGATGTCATTGATGAAGTGTGGTTTGCACATCATGGTTGCCAATTCGTGTCCCGGTGCTCACCCTCCCCGTAAGGACCCGTGCCCGCGTGTATTTACCCCGATGAAGGACCTCCCTCTCTGCTGTCTCTTGGTATTCTGATATAGCAAGACGGATCAGCCGTGTCAGTTGGGGATTTGGAGAAGAGCTCAGGTCTGACTCCAGTGTCTTTGATTTGGTTTACAATTTACTAAGTTGGTTTCGTATTGATTTCAGTATTCCTCTGCCTTTAGCTACACAAAGGCCATGCATAGTAACCTTGGGGGCCTCCCATATTGTGCTCATGTGCTGTACAGAGTCCTTATTTTGACTGAAAAAGTCAGCAATTTCCTGTCTCATTTCTTCTCCAAAGGGAGTGTTTACTAGCAGAGAAGGGGAGAGTCTTCAGTTAGTCCCTGGGGGCACGAGTGAAAGGGGGCATAACTCCAACAGAACTGGGGCATAGTCAGTGTGTGTGTGCCAGGTGTGTGACCTTCTGTGTCCAACTATTTAACTCTTTGGACATGAACCAGTAATCTAGCCATGTCCAGCTATTATGTACTCCAGAGAAGAAGGTACCTTCACTGTCTGAGGGATGTAGGGCCTTCCAGGCATCTACCAGGTTATGTTCAGCCATTATTTCCCAAACGTGCAGTGCTGCTTCTACATGATATGTGGGTGGGGTATGCGATCTATCTAGTGCTATATTCAAAGTTATGTTAAAATCTCCACACCATAGGACATGTGGGGAGCCAGTGATCATGATCTGTCCCCAGAGTATATCAAAGAATGTGGGGGTCATCTGTGTTGGGGCCATAGCAATTAACAAAAGTAATCGATGTCGAAGCAAGCCTCCCCAACATTAATGTGTATCATCCCTGGTCATTGTTTATAGCACCTATTAGCATGTATGGAACTCCTCCACAAATCAAGATAATGGTGCCTCGTGCATAAGTGGAAAAGTTGGAGAATTGCCAATGAGATGCCCAGCGGGCTGCAAATGCCATGGTCGCTGAGTCTTTTAAATGAGATTCCTGTGTTAGGGCGATGTGGATATTGGGTCTCTCAAAGGTAGCCAAGTATGTGCCTACGTTTATGTGGGTCTCCAGGCCTCTGACATTCCAGATGAGGCACCTGTCTGTCACCGATATGGTGCTGGTCCGGGGAGTGTCATCTCTAGCCATCTCAAGGTAAAGGTGTGTGTGGTGTACAACATAAGTGGGTCAAGAAATCCATGTATGATCTGTATTGTAGTGTTACCAGAAGCAATGCATTTGTACATTGTAACAATTTAAACGGTCCCTTAACCACCCACCTCCCACACTGGTGGGCCAATCCCACCAGGAAATCAGAACCCACCCTCAAATCCCTCAACACTTCAAAAATCGTGAGAGCAACACAGTAACATAGCTTTTGTGCTAGTGTTAACGCGTCCCTTTATGATAATTTATTACACATCAGGACTCGTTTTAGGCCAATGAATCTTTTGACCCAGTTGAGAGACACCTTAGGACGAGATAGCTAATCAATATGTCAATCAGTACGTCAATAATGTCATCAATATTTATCACGACAATACATTTCACTTTAGTCAAAGTCATTAATCAATTCAAAGATATTATCATGACCTTTCAGCCATGAATAACCACACCTTGTTTAGTGGAATTTTATACGTTTTATTTCCTATTAATTACAGTCTAATAGCAATTACGTTAATCTCAACACCAAGAAACATAATAGCATAGTCACAATATGGCAACTTTGATAAGATTTCATTAAAGCAAGAATCACAAACATCAGAACATAACACGGCGTGAACATAGATCAAGAGTGTCAATATCGCGTCAGTTCAACAAAGCATAGTCTCGGTCGTTTGTCTATTTGCGTCAGTTTTGGTGAACACCTGTCCTAACCACTGATTGGCATTAGCATGTTGGGCTTCATGCAAAACAATTTAGAACACCAATTTGGAAAACATCTAGCTAAGGTCTCTTTACAAATGCATTGTCATAATTACCCTCCAAGGATTAGGTCAGCGCACAGGTTCAGTCTTCGTCTTCAGGACATCAGTCAAATCGCCAACAGTCAGAACTCAGCTCTGGGAAAAAAGGGCACTTCCCTCATAAGGAGGTAAAGTGTAAATGGGCAATCTAAGGGCGAGGATGGTTTTAAGTAAACCAAAAGTCACCTAACAGAGTGACAGAGTTTCTGGATAAAATCAATAGCATTCCCTACCTAATTCCCCATGACTTCCCGTGACATGGGTTTTTATCCCTTTTTCGTAGTACATTTCCCCCAAAATTCTATTGGTCGTTCGTTATACCCCACTATCTTTAACCTATCAAATTGAACATTAGGTAATCCTAATCTTCACACCATATTATTTTACAAGTCTTTGATTGGTCTTCGTAATTGACGTCTTCAGAAGTGGCACGTCCGGTGTGACTTCATCCTCCTGTAATTCTTTGCACACCTTTTGGTCAGCAGTTCCATTGTCTTCACCGATTTGAATGACCTTGTACATTACATTAATCTACATTGTTTCAATTCATTTATAACATTTATTTTGCAAGACGATGAGAAGCGGTGTGGAACGGATTTACATGGTTACATTCATCTTCCAAATCAAAGAAAAAGAATAAACAGGGTCATGGCCCTTTGTGAGTCAGCACACTGAAGAATAGAAAATGCATTTAATATGAGAGCCAAGTAGCTAAGCTGCAGCTCATGCTAACTTAAGGCCTATGAGGTTTTCAATACAGATTTAATAACGCAAATGTTAGTATAAGCTCATTTGAACATAACATAAACATTTTGATCATCATTATTAGTTTGCGTATACATTGGTGGCCACTCTTCATGGTCACAATTCAAGTACACGTCTAAGCAAAATTGCTATTATTATAGTTTCTATGCTGCATCATCACACCTTAATTCATAAACATTTCATGCTAATATAGATTATATAAACTCCGCTCTCTCACTTGTAATAGAGAGATATGATAATAACGAGAGATCTCTAGGAAGAGACAGAAAACTTAGAAGGCAGAAAAATAGGGGCAGAACAAGAGAGAGTGAGATATAGTAGTGCACAACAGCAAGCTATGCAGATAAGCTATGGTAGAAAAAGAGAAAAAGAACAAGTCAGTACTGTACTTTTACATCACATTTGGGGCTCTCCCACAGGGGGTCGTCTAGAGAGCCAGTCAGATCTGCCCCTAGCGAACGGGGGTATCCAGGGAGTAAAATATAGTCCCTTATGTGGTCCATGAGGCCCAAGTGTGTTCATTTCTCCAAGGGGGGGGGGCAGGATGAGGCAGCAAGTATAGTGCAAGCAAGGGGACAAATCAAGTACATGCATTCCACCCCGGTTAGTTTAGTGTTGGATCTTTAATGTAGGCAAATAGGAGGTTCAGTCATGGAAGTAAACCCAAAACAAAAAGGGAAAGGAAAGAGACGGTCATCTATTTTTAGCGAAGATTGTTCTCTCTAGGGCCCCGGTGGAGAGCAAAACTCCAAGGTTCGATGGGCCTGCTCAACAAAGAGTCATTTTGAGAATGATTCTGCTCCAAATAGTGTGATCAACAGTCTCTTCACATATTCCTCCATTTTCCCAGTATTCGTGGATTCTAGAATTCTCAAGATCTGCAAGTTGTTTTTGTGAGATCGTGCATCTAGGTCCTCATTTTTGGCAGCAATGAACTTCAAGACCTTCTCCATGTTTGACAGTTTTTTTGCCTCAGGTTTTGAGTGTCCTCTACTCTTGAAATTCGCTGTTCAGCCTTCATTACGCAGCTGTAATTTTTTTGTAGGTTGTGCGTGATGGTGTCCATCCTGACACATCTGTTATCCATCTTGGTCTCAATAAAGGTTAGGCTCTGCTGTATGGTCAGGAGTAGTGCAGCCACGTCCAGGGCTTTCTGGAAAGGCCTCTACCATTGCAGTTTGGTTAGAAGAAGCAGTCAGACCATGTGAAGATTTTTTTTTGTCAAATTGGAGTTTGGACTGTCTCCCTTAGTGCTTGCCCTTGTTGATTTTTTGGTGGAGAGCTCAATAGGGGTCAGAGATAGCACATTTTCTCGAGTATTGAGCCACAGTTTATCGGTTTATTGTTGCCGTTGTTTTGTTGGTGTTTTGTTGGACTTGCAAAGATGAGAAGCGGAGGCAATTCACAAGGTCATTTGGCCTCGTTGCGAGATATCATTACGGTAGAATGAGCCATGTGTCAGTGATGTGGTGTCCGTCAGGTGCCCAGTCCCACCTCACCCCCACTAATGGTGTTTCCCAGTGGAGGGGTACAATCACACTATGGCTCCTCACTGTGGTTTGCTGCCCAGTCTGATCACGATTCAATAGGGTGCTATTATTAATTAAGTATTGAGCTAGGTGCCCACTGTCATAGGTACTTTCAGTTTACAGCGCATTAATGGTGGGCCGTCTGGAAGAGCAGGCAGTAAGATAGCAGCATGGTCACATGCGCTTTCTCCGTGATGTATTGCAACCTTGTTTTCAGTGCGTTCAATCCTGAGGGTGCGCCAGGCCTCAATATAGAGCCTCTAGTCACCCACAATCAAACAGCAAAATGTCGAAGGCTCGGTGCGGGCATCGCACCGCCAGGGGAGCCTGGGGGGTTTCACCAAACTAGCAGCCACCAATTGCATTCCCAAGCCCTGTCACAGGCAGCGCCAAGCACAACCCGGCAATCACAGGCACGGATCAGCACAGCCCGCTGATCCGTTTTTTGCTTCCCTAGTGGTAAGGAGCTTGCCAGATGGCTCACTCACCCTCAGCAGCACAGGTACTCCAATGCGGCTGGTAACTGGGCCGCCCTCAGAGTTTCAATCCCAAGGCCGATTCTCAACACTCGTATTATGCACTCCAAAAGAGCCGCCACGCAGCATAATCCACTAGGCGTCGATTGTATACACTGGCCCACTTGGCAGTCAGGGTCTCTTTCGTCATTCTTACAACGGTGGGACAGCTTTCACCCGCCATCAGTCTCAGGCAGTGTGCTGAAGCTTGCGCGGCGGCCGCCATTATCTTGGTGCAAGCTGGAGTGTAGGGATACGAGTACACTGGCTTCTAAGCTCCAACACCAGTTATTGGCACACCTCCAATGTTCCACAAACATCTACACCAGGAAGGGAGGTTCGATAGTGGCAAAAAAGGGAGGATTTTGATGGATTTTCCCCAGATGGCAGGAGCCTCACAGAAGTGCAGCCATCTTGCAACTGGCTCTCTGGCACCTCCCATACATTTCTTTTTTTCACAGTAGTTATTTCTTAGACACTTTCTCTTTACATTTTGGTGAGCAGCATGCCTTTCTGCTGCTCCATATATAGCTTTTTGTCAGAAATGGGGTCACTAGTTGACAGTGGTGTGCACCCTGTCCAAGTCGAGACCCTCACTCTAGTCAGGGTAAGGGATTCACACAGCTAAGATAACCCCTGTTCACCTCCTTGGTAGCTTGGCTCAAGCAGTTAGGCTTATCTCAGAGGCAAAGTGTAACGTATTTGTACACACACACCCACACACACACAGAGTAACACAGTGAAAACACCACAAAAGCACTCAACACCAGTTTAGAAAAATAGCAAATATTTATCTGATTAAAAGACCAAAATGACAAACATATAACATACACAAGTAAAGATACACATTTTCAAAGATTAAATCTTAGTATAGCGCTTAGAAACACAATAGGTCCAACTGGGGCTATAACAGCGTCTTAACACAGTTGTTCCCAACAGTCCAACGCCAGTTGCGAGGGAGTGCGGGCCGGTCATGGAGTGGCACAGACCCTGCTTAGAGTACCTTGAAAAAGAATGAGGAAAGAACGACACTGTACCAAGTGGGGAAGGTAAGGCATCACAGGAGCCAGTGTGGCACTGGTTCCTTACTGGTACTGGAGAGGTGAGGCATCGGTTCCTTACTGCTAGGAAAGGGAGGTGGGGTGTCGGTTCCTTATGGTTGCAGAGGAGGTGATGCGGCATTCGTGGTGAGGCATCAGTTCCTTACCACAAGGCGGGGTTTATGAATCCCGCAGGTCAAGATGAGAGGCGTCAACTTTGTGGTGTCACACCACGGGGCCACAGCTGCTGTGGTGGAGTCAGAGTTGGGTGTCACAAACATTAGTGATACAGCACTCAGGACTCATGCTGTGGTGGGACTTCAGAGGCAGTGCAGTGACATCGGGCCTGTGTCACAGGTCTTGCACTCAGCGGGGACCATGGCTCCGGTGCAGGTTGTGGCACGGAGTTGGTGAGCGCCGCCGGGTCTGAAATCGCTCTAGAGTCGATGAGTTTAGTTTCTTCTTGGTTGCACCAGAGCTCACTTCCAGGGGCCCAGGAAGTGGATTTGGCACCACTTGGCAAGTCAGGACTCTCAGCAAGAGCCCAGACGTCCTACAAGGGCCAAGCCCCTGGACAACCTTTGGAAGCAGAATGTAAAAAGAGCAGTCCAGTCCTTCACTTTCAGGACAGAAGCAGCAAGCAGCAGGCAGCAGGCGAGCAAACAAAGCAACAGACAGAGCGGCAATCCCTCCTACAGCATCCATCTCTTATTCCTGGTAGAATGTCCTCAGGCAAATTTAAAAGAGAAGTCTTTGTAGTGCACAAGACCCTGCCTTTCCCTGCACCCACCCCAGACACACTCCAGGAGGGTTGGAGACTGCTTTCTATAAGGACAGGCACAACCCTATTCAGGTGCATATGTGTTAGAAATGGGGTCTTTGGTTGACAGTCAGGTTACCCCCTGTTCAAGCAAGGACCCTCACTCTAGTCAGGGTAAAAGAGAATCACCCTCAGCTAACCCCTGCTTATCCCCTCGGTAGCTTGGCAGAGCAGTAGGCTTAACTTCAGAGTGCTAGGTGTAAAGTATTTGTACCAACACACACAGTAACTTAATGAAAACACTACAAAATGACACAACACCAGTTTAGAACAATAGGAAATATTTATCTAAACAAAACAAGACCAAAACGACAAAAATCCAACATACACAAGTCAAGTTATGAATTTTTAAAGATTAAACTCAAAAATAGCGCTTAGAAAACAAAAAAAAATGCTTTGATGAGGTGTTAACACGGCGTCGTGACGGAGTCGTTCCCAACAAGCCGACACCAGCGGCGCCGGACACGGAGTCGCGTAGACCCCCCAAGTACAGTACCTTTGGTGAAGAGTGAAATCAAGCCGATGCGCGAAGTCGGGGATCGCGGCGTCTGTGCGAAACGTTGAATCCGCGCACTTCGAGCAGCGTCGGTCACGACGTGGGGCGGCGACTTCCACGGAGTCGCGGACTTCAGCGAGGCTGCAGCGGCGTCGGGCCTGCGAAGAGCGTCGCGTTCCAGCGAAGGTCACGGCGTCGGGTGCAGGCGGTGTCACCGGATTCAGCAGCGGCGTCGGTCCGAAGTCGTCCGAAGTCGATTTCCTTGGATTTCCACCAGCTTTCCTTTCAAGGGCCCAGGGACTGGATAGGGCACCACTTGTCAGAGCAGGAGTCTCTCCAGAGACTCCAGGTGCTGGCAGAGAGAAGTCTTTGCTGTCCCTGAGACTTCAAACAACAGGAGGCAAGCTCTAAATCAAGCCCTTGGAGATTTCTTCACAAGATGGAAGGCACACAAAGTCCAGTCTTTGCCCTCTTACTCTGCCAGAAGCAGCACTGCAGGAAAGCTCCACAAAGCACAGTCACAGGCAGGGCAGCACTTCTTCGTCAGCTATTCAGCTCTTCTCCAGGCAGAGGTTCCTCTTGGTTCCAGAAGTGTTTCTAAAGTCTGTAGATTTGGGTGCCCTTCTTATACCTATTTTAGTCTTTGAAGTCACCTTTCTTCAAAGGGGACTCACACCTACTTGTGAAATCCTGCCTTGCCCAGGCAAGGCCTCAGACACACACCAGGGGGCTGGAGTCTTGCATTGTCAGAGGCAGGCACAGTCCTTTCAGATGAGAGTGACCACTCCACCCCTCCCTCCTAGCAGAGATGGCTAATTAGGAAATGCAGGTTACACCCCAGCTCCCTTTGTGTCACTGTCTAGTGTGAGGTGAAAAACGACCCAACTGTCAAACTGACCCAGACAGGGAATGCACAAACAAGGCAGAGTCACAGAATGGTTTAAGCAAGAAAATGCTCACTTTCTAAAAGTGTCATTTTCAAACACACAATCTCAAAACCATCTTTACTAAAAGATGTATTTTTAAATTGTGAGTTCAGGGACCCCAAACTCCACATGTCCATCTACTCTCTAGGGGAATCTACACTTTAATCATATTTAAAGGTAGCCCCCATATTATCCTATGAGAGAGACAGGCCCTGCAACAGTGAAAAACGAAGTTGGCAGTATTTCACTGTCAGGACATATAAACCACATTACTATGGGGGTCAACAACCACGGAAGCACCGCCAACAGGCTGGCGGTGCTTCCTGGGCCATTCTGACCGCCACGGTCAGAAAAGGGGAACTGGCGGTTTCCCGCCGGTTTACCCCTGGCCCAGGGAATCCTCCATGGCGGCGCTGCTTGCAGCGCCGCCATGGGAATTCCAACCCCCTTCCCGCCATCCTGTTCCTGGCGGTTTTTACAGTCAGGAACAGGATGGTGGGAACGGGTGTCGTGGGGCCCCTTGGGGCCCCTGCACTGCCCATGCCACTGGCATGGGCAGTGCAGGGGCCCCCTAACAGGGCCCCATAATGATTTTCAGTGTCTGCTTTGCAGACACTGAAAATCGTGACGGGTGCCACTGCACCCGTCGCACCCCTGAAAATCCGCCGGCTCCATTCGGAGCCGGCTTCCTCTTTGCAGGGGCTTTCCCGCTGGGCCGGCGGGCGATCTTCTTGAGATCGCCCGCCGGCCCAGCGGGAAAGTTGGAATCACCGCCGCGGTCATTTGACATTTGCCCGCCGCCCGCCGGGGTCGGAATGACCCCCTGTATGTCCTACCTTATCCATACACTGCACCCTGCCCTTGGGGCTACCTAGGGCCTACCTTAGGGGTGCCTTACATGTAAAAAAAAAAAAAAGGGAAGGTTTAGGCCTGGCAAGTGGGTACACTTGCCAAGTCGAATTGACAGTGTAAAAATACACACACAGACACTGCAGTGGCAGGTCTGAGACATGATTACAGGGTTACTTGTGTGGGTGGCACAACCAGTGCTGCAGGCCCACTAGTAACATTTGATTTACAGGCCCTGGGCACCTCTAGTGCACTTTACTAGGGACTTAAGAGTAAAACAAATATGCCAATCATGGAGAACCAATGACATACGCATTTTAAACAGGAGCACTTGCACTTTAGCACTGGTTAGCAGTGGTAAAGTGCCCAGAGTAATAAAACAGCAAAATCAGAGTCCAGCACACATCAGTAACCTGGGGAACAGAGGCAAAAAGTTAAGGGAGACCACGCCAAGGATGAAAAGTCTAACACGTGTCCCCCCCAGCTAAAAGTGGGGAGCAACTACCCAACCTCATGGGAGTTCTCATCACTAAGGAGGAAGAATCTGGACAGACCATCAGCATTGGCGTGTTCTGTACCAGGACGATGTTCCACCGTAAAGTCCATCCCCTGTAGGGAAATGGACCACCTCAACAGTTTTGGATTCTCACCCCTCATCTGCATTAACCATCTGAGGGGCCTGTGGTCGGTCTGAACTCGGAAGTGAGTCCCAAACAAGTAGGGTCTTAGCTTCTTCAGTGCCCAGACCACAGCAAACGCTTCGCGTTCTATGGCACTCCACCTACGTTCCCTTGGTAGTAACCTCCTGCTAATGAAGGCTACGGGTTGATCTAGGCCCTCTTCATTAAGCTGTGAGAGTACTGCTCCAATACCATGCTCTAAGGCGTCTGTTTGCACAACAAACTCCTTGGAGTAGTCAGGTGCCTTCAGCAGAGGTGCTGTGCACATGGCCGCCTTCAGGGCATCAAAAGCGTTCTGGCAAGCCTCTGTCCAGATCACTTTCTTGGGTTGCTTCTTAGAAGTCAACTCAGTTAAGGGGGTAACAATGGTACTGTGGAAAAATAGTTTCTCACCCTTCGTGCAACCACTGTTCATTTGACATCAGGACAACCATATTGAATATGGCATCCATTTTGTGAGTGTTTTAAACACCCCGTCGCAGAGGAAATAGGCAGAAAAAGATGCAGCTTGAAAGCAGCTACATCGTGTAATATGCCTAAGGCCGAATACCAGACCGGCCACATACCTGCGGTTAAGCCAATTTCGAGAAAAACTAATTTCCACGGAATAACCTACAATTGGAACAAGGTCATACCTGCCATTTACTACACACTATTATACGCTTCAGCTGTTTGCACATTTTTTTTGTAAGCAATCTCCCACTCCTCTCCCCTGAGGCATACAAATGTTTTTATACCTAACTAGTGGAAAATGATTGAACCTCTGCCATTTGTTTGCATGTAGTAGAAAAATGTATAAAAGCTCTATGCTGCGCGAAGTAAGACAGACTACTCCCTAACCCGCTTGGTGAAGGAGCTCTCCCTTAACTCGAGTTATTGAATAAATCCCGATTATTCTCTACATCTCGGACCCCGTCTCTTTCCTTTTTTTATTATTATTTAACTTACAAGGCAAATTCAGAGGTATTTTAAATTATTTACCACATTTTGGCGCCCGAACAGGGACTTTCCCTTCTCTACACGCGCCGGTTTTGCCGGTCGCGGGTTTTTCCCCTACTCTCTCTCGCAACGGACTTTAGGTGCACCCGGTGGGGATTTCCCGCCGAACTCCCTCGGAGACCCGGGGGCGGACCAGCGCCCGGCATACACATGAGGCGGTGAGAGACGCGGAAAGTCCATACCCGAGTGCGAGAACGAGGAGAAGAGGAGTCCGAGACGTCCGAGACCCCTCAAAACGCGCAGCGTCTGGATTCGATCGAAGAATAACGAGTTTGCTTTTCGGTGAGTACTGCTGAAAAGTATCAAGACGTTTTCTGTTTAAACAGAAACGGTACAGATATATATTAAGAATGTCATTATTTACTAAATTCAAGTATCGGGCAAAAGAGAAAAAATTGTTAGAGAGGGCGATTGCACTCCCACCCAAGGACACTCCAGCCAGGTTCATGTATAACAAACATGGTATGCCCGCCATTGTATTCTTGGACCTATGGGTAGAATATACTAGTCAATTAGCGGAACGATTCAAATGGCCAAGTACGGGGACTTTTGATATAGAAAATGTCCTCAAAGTAGAGGAACTGTTGTTCAGGAGAAAAGCAAGACAGGGCCAGTTAGAGGCCATAGAATGGTGGAGGAAAGAAGCCCAACGGAGGCAAGAGAAAGAGCAAGGAAAAGTTGAGAAAGCCCAGAGAATGTCAGGAAAAAATAGACAGGAGGAACTACAAGAGAAAGGAAAGGAGGTAGTTCTCGAGCAGATGATAAGAGAAAGTCAAGGAAATGTTACAGGTTTATACCCCGTACTGCCAAGTTGTGAAAATTCCTGCCCCGATAAATCAAAGAAAGATTCCTCTCCTTCCCAGTGCACCTATGCCCCCTGATGATTCGGCGCTTATAGACTTATTAGATGTGCCACCCCCATATTCTACCAATACACGACCACTCTTACCCGTACATAATCTACCACCAGTGGTTTCTCCTGAAACTGTCAAGGATCTCTCCGAAGCCGCGAGATTCCTCTCTATAGCAGAAAAGGATAAGAAGGACGAAGCGGGAGGGGGAGAACCAGAAGGACAGTGTCCACACGATCCCTTATCCACGATACACCCCGCTTTAGGGGACGAGGGAAAAAGACTAGTTGCCATTTGGAAAAAAATAGAAAAGATCCCCGCTGTACAAAATAATATCAATGGTATGCTAGAATTCATGTTAAGAGGGGGCGACTCTACTCCCTACCAAGATGTTCTGAAAGGAAGAAACAGAAAACAACAAATGTATATATATACCTTCATGTTATATCTATTTGCTCGATACTTCCAATTTAAGAGATTAAGAAATCCGGCGAAATTAGAAGATTTAATAGAGGTGGCGGAGGAAGAGGAAAGGGGGGATAAGGGAGAAGGAGTGGATTCCAAATTGAACAAATTATTAGATCTCATGAGGGAACATAGACATAAACTTAAAGAAGGAACAGTAACTCCCGAGAGGAAAATCAGTAAACAGCACCCTGTACGATGCGTACCACCCCTAGGGGATAGGTTTGCTCCCCTACTCGCGTTCCCAGAACCTCCCAGTAGTGAAGAATTATATGAGGAAACTGAGGAAGCTCTAGACTGGTTCTTTGAACAAGAACCGCCATTGACAGCCGAGGAACAAGAACTGGTCTGTACTGCTACCCTATGGACTTCACAACCGAAGATTTATAATTCGGACATTATAGCCCAGTTATACTCTAGTTTACCCCTCACCCAGCGTAGGTTAGCAAGTCTGTACATGACACAACACTTGATGACACTGAATAGAGTTTTCAGACCCCATCAATCAGCCCTTGAAAACTTGTTATCCAAATGTACCTCCTTGGCCTTTTTGCAAGATCCTGCACACTTCTTAACATATTTTTAGATGCACGACAGGAATATCATGATGAAGTGGCTAGGACACTCCTTCGGGCCCGCAATACTGATTATAGGGAGAAAGAAATGTATCGACAATACCCTCTCAGAGAGGTCCATCCTAGAGTAAACGCCGCAAATGAATTGCAGAAAGTTTTTGTGTATACACCTCTTACTAAATTAGAAATAATGAAAATGAAAGAAATGGTACCACCACATTCTAAGGATCCTGTTGGGTTTTTTAAGGAACTCACAGACGTCCTTACTATGGGAATATATACCTTAACAGATCTAACAATTATACTAAAAAATGTGCTGCCCCCAGGTATATATGAGAAATTAAGGGGACAAGACTGGTTAGTAGATAACGCTAATTTGAATTGGGCCGCCTTAGAGACAAATGACAACGCCAGGGCAGCTGGAGCCGACATACCAGATGATGTGAAATTAGCACCGACCCTCATTCTTAAAGTGTTGCCCCAACTTCTTACCACAAGGAAAGAGGATTGGGATGCTATCTCCGCCTGTAAACAAAAGCCAGGTGAAGATATAGGGGATTATTATACGAGATTAGAGAAATGTTTCACTGCCAATAGTGGTCTTAAATTAGAAAGTGATTCATATGCACATCTTTTTGTATCCAAATTGGTGGAAAACAGCCTCCCGAAGTTAAGGGAAAGAGTTCAGAAGGTAGAGAGCTCCTGGCAAGCACAAAGTCCCTCCCAAGTCCTACAAATATTACAATACCACCAAAACAGGATAAGGGGGGAAGAAGAAAGCGAAAAGGTTAGGGTAAAGGAGACTAAGTTAAGAGCACTGGTGGCACAAACAGTGATGCCCAAATCAGGGCCACAACCTCAGGTACAAAGAAAGGGTAATAATTCTAAAGATGTTTGTAACTATTGTAAAAAAACAGGACATTATGTTAAAGATTTACAAGGGAACGTTACGTGTCCAGTTCTAAAACATAATGTGGCCACTGGGAAAACTACACCCAGAATACATGTTCCTCGAGATCAGTACAGACCTCAAGAAGGAACGCCCCAAGAACAGAATCAGGGAATACCAAATACAACGCAAATGTACATATCTGATGAAAATACTGGATATGCCGATTTCCCCAGTTTTTTATGAGGCTGCCCAGGGGGGGTTGAGGATAAATTGCCCCTTATCCCTATACCTGTGGACCAAACTGGTCCATATGTAGATGTTCACCTCCTGGGACAAGACAAGAAATTCCTATTGGATACAGGGGCAAGTAAGACAACGATAGATCATAACGAGCTCCCGCAAGCTCCACTCTCTGGGAATAAAAATAGTTCACTGGGTTTCTCTGGTCAACCCATTACAAGTAATACATCAGAACCACTACCCTTACAAATTGGCCCCCTTACCACTACGACAGATCTTCTCTTGACTGATGCTTGCCCCGAGAATCTATTAGGAATAAAACAATTGAAAGAATTAGGAGGATAATAGTGTGCTCCCCCCAGGATGTGCGTCTGTTCCTTCGAGACTTCAAGGGCCATTATACAGTCAGAGATTTAGATCCTCGATTGGCTCACCTCCCAGCCGAGTTGTGGGCCACCAGTCCCACATCGGTCGGGCGGATGGTCATTACGCCCCACAAGATCATTTTAAAGGAGGGAGCCATACTACCACGACTCCGTCAATATAAAATGCCTCCACAAGCTGAGAAAGATCTTACTTCCATTATAGAGGACCTCATCACTAGTGAGGTGGTGATCGAAGTACCATCAAATACCGTGAATTCACCCGTATTACCTGTGGCAAAGAAAGTACAACAAGGAAAAAATACCAACTATAGACTTGTGGTAGACTTACGGGAATTAAATAAATGTGCTGTGGCACAACATCCTGTCGTACCAGACATATCTACCCTTTTAACAACAATTGATTGTGAAGCCACACATTTTACCGTTATCGATCTCAAAAACGCGTTTTTCAGTGTACCAATACATGAAGACAGTCAATATATGTTTGGGTTCTCATTATCCGGAAGGAGTTTCCGGTTTACCCGAGCTCCTCAAGGATTTACTGACAGCCCGAGCATCTATAGCCAAGCACTAAAAAGACAGCTAGACACCATACAAATGCCTGATCAAACAGCCCTTCTGCAGTATGTCGATGATATACTCATTACGGCCAGATCTGAACAGTCATGTGTCAAAGCTTCATTATTGGTATTAACATTCTTGGCTGAAAATGGCCACAAAGTGTCACCAAAGAAATTGCAATTCTGTCAACAGCAAGTGACCTACTTAGGGCACTTGCTGTCAAAAGAGGGAAGGCAGCTAACAAAGCAGAGAATACAATTGATACAAAATATACCACAGCCAAAAACACAGAGACAGGTACGCGAATTCATATGACTAACTTCCTACTGCAGACAATGGATACCCCAATTTGCACTAATATCAAAACCACTTGTAAAATTGACGACATCAGAAGCCAGCACGTCTCCCCAGCTTCCCTGGACAGAGGAACACACGCTCGTTTTCAAAACATTGAAAGAGGCGATGTGTCAGGCCCCGGTGTTGGCCACCCCTGATTATCATAAAGATTTTACACTATTCGTCACTGAAAAGAATGGGACCGCTCTATCGGTCCTGACACAAGAGCAAGCTGGAAAACAAAGACCATGTGGATATTTTTCATCCACCTTAGATCCTGTAGCACAAGCTCTTCCCGCATGCCTGAAGGCTGTAGCAGCAACAGCTCAAGCTATTAGACAAAGCGATGCTATAGTATTGGGACACCCTTTGATAGTACGAGTTCCCCATGCAGTAGAACTATTATTTAACAGAACACAGACGCAACATCTAACAATAGCAAGACTGTCAGGGTATGAACTGACACTTTTTCAACCTCACATACAGATCTTAAGATGCAATACCCTGAACCCTGCCACACTTTTACCCATTCACGAGAACATAGATGAGGTACATGATTGTATGGAAGTGATTGAACAAGTGACAAAACCACGAACAGATTTAAAAGACACTCCATTACCAGATGCAGAAGAAAATATTTACGAGGATGGTTCTTGTAAAAGAACAGAAAAGGGGGAGATAAGGGCCGCCTACGCTGTTACCACAAATACTCAAATTTTAGAAAGCAAACAGATACCCATTCTCTCAGCACAAGCGGCCGAGTTGATAGCATTGAGCAGGGCCTGTCGATTGGGTAAAGGAAAATAAATAAATATTTATACTGATTCACAGTACGCCTTTGGAGTAGTACACAATTTTGGAACATTATGGAGAGAAAGAGGATTCATGACATCGCATGGATCAAAAATACAACATGCAGACTTGATAACACAATTGTTAGATGATATACATCTACCAGAACAAATAGCTATAATAAAATGCAAAGCACACACAAAGGGGACAGATCATGTTATATTAGGAAATGCATTAGCAGATCAAACAGCTCAAGACATGACACAGAAAGACGTAGAGAGTACGCTGCATCACGGTCCCGAATTTATGCATATGCAGGTCACACGAGATATAACTATGGACATCCAAGACATACAGAGTCACGCCACAAATGAGGAAAAAGAAAAATGGAAAGAGGAAGGAGGGATACTAACTGATCAAGGATGGATGACACCACATAAAGCAGTCTGGTATCTTCCCGATGCCATGGTGCAGATTATTATAGATACAATACATGGACCAGCCCACCTTGGGGAAAAAGCTATGCTAGACGCAATACAACATATATGGGACAATAAACATCTTAGGGCAGCAGCCAAACAAAGAGTCCAAACATGTATGATATGTTGTCAGTATAATATTGGAAAAGGCACAACAGTAGGGGCAGGAGGATTTCATCCTCCTGAACACCCTTTTGAAGTTATACAGATGGACTATATACAAATGGAAAGGTGCAGAGGACAGAAGTATGTACTCGTAGTAGTATGTGCATTAACACGATGGACCGAAGCTTATCCTGTACCTGACTATACTGCCAGCACTACAGCTAAACAATTGATTAAGGAGTATTTCCCTAGGTTCGGTCTGCCCCGAGTTATATATTCTGATAATGGTCAACCATTCTCGTCTGAATTAATGAAAAAGATATCGCTCCTGTTGGGATACCAGTGGAAATTTCACTGTGTGCGTCATCCACAGGCAGCAGGCCTGGTTGAGCGACATAACCAGATTTTAAAAAACAAATTGTCAAAAATATGTGCAGATGAGAAAATTGATTGGATAACTGCTTTACCTGTAGCACTGTTCTATATGAGAATGGTCCCCCATTCCAGGATAGGATTAGCTCCATACGAGATAGTTTTTGGAAGACCACCTAACATATGGGGGATACCTCGAGCTAAGTCTATAACAGATATTGAAATACCTGTACTGACTGATTACCTGGCTTCCTTGATGTCTGCACTTCAATCTTGTCGTTCACAGGTTGCAGCCGCATTTCCTGATAATACTGAGCCCAAAGAGCACCAGATCAAACCAGGCGATTGGGTTTATATTCGCAATTTTGATCGAACAACACCTCTTGAGCCTCGATGGAAGGAACCGAAGCTCGTTCTACTGGTTACCAGGACAGCTGTAAAAGTCGAAGGTCGTAAGGGATGGCTCCATGCCAGTCATTGTAAGAAACATTTTCCCAAGGAAAAAAGTGGACAGACATCGCCACTTCAGACACAATAGAACGCAGAACAATTGACATTACCCACAGAAGAAAGTCTCCAGCAGACTTATAGATCTAAACTCAGGTCATCTACTCGAGCCCAGGTCAATTAAGTCCAAACAAGCTCTATTTGTTGGTGAAACGGCAGGGGCTCTGAGAAGTATACCTGACAAAAATGATGACGGAGACAGTGAAGCAGAAGATGTTGAGAGACAAATACAGAAAGAAAATGTGTGCGGAAATAAATTTTTGTATAATGGTGTTAATGTTGTTTCTGGCAGCAGCAATGTGTTTAGGTTGGGTTATACATTTAATTTTTCCATCTAGTCAACTCCCTATATTCTCACCCAACAGTACACAAGAACATACCTATTATGATCTTACGCCTCATGAACGGGCCCACAGATTAGCTACGCAAAATAACTCCTTTGTACGGATGTTGCACTATACTCACCAGGTTGCCAATACTACCGATTGCTGGATATGCGGACAGATTCCCCCTCATCAGAATGACGGAGGGATGCCACTGGTACCTTTTCCATTTTCATATAATGATACCTGTGAGGCTTGGTTTGCCTTAATAACACCGTACAATACCTCCAATTCCGCATGTCCTGAAGGAGATGCTCGGATATGTAAGAATGGGTGGCCATGGGGAGATCTGAATACCGTCCTTAATCAAGTCTGTTATCCCGACGATAATGGAATACCACAGGCTAAGGGGACTATATTCGAAAGTGAAGAGTATAAACAGGAGTATTGGTCTTCCAAATTAGTAAATACCAAGCCTAAAAAGAAAGGCGGACCAACCTCCATATCTGTTTCCAAAATGAAAGGACAGCTGTGTGTCCAGAAGACTGGTATAATCCAGGTAGAACACAGTGAATGTAATATTACTGTGAGTTTCGAGGATAAAGGCCAATCAACGTTTCCAGGGTCTAGACATACATATTTTGTCTGTGGAGAGATAGCCTATATACGTCTTCCCCTCGGATGGGGAGGAAGATGCTATATATCTTTCCTATTGCCTCCCGTTTCCTTGCCCCGCCGATGTATCATAAGGATCGCCTACTCCCTAATGAAAGGCATAAGAGATCTATAGATACTTCGGGGATAGACCAAACAGATACTACCCTAGAACAGTATACAGACTTCAATAGAGGTTTCTTCTTCTTTATTGGACCGATTCAGAATAGTAAGCTTATCCGTAGGCTTACTCGAACGGTAGAAGCAGTTGTAAATCAGACTATAGCCGCTCTGGGAAATTTGACACAGGAACAATCCGCTATCAGAATGGTAACCCTTCAAAATCGTCTTGTTCTTGATGTCATACTAGCAGAGAAGGGCGGAGCGTGTAAAATTATCGGGTCGAGCTGCTGTGTTTTCATACCTGATAATGCCCCCTCTGTCTATGAGGCTATTTCTAGATTGCACAAAATTGCGTCCAGCTTACACCAGGATCCTGGTAACTGGACCTGGTCAGGATGGTTTTGGGGACTAGTCTCCACATGGGGCTGGAAATTGATTTCTGCTATTGGCATAGCATTGTTTACATTGATGGGATGCTGCCTGTGCATCCAGTGTGGCCCGCCACTCTGTGGATTGTATGCTACCATGTGCATTCCTAAATCACACATCCAGAAAAAAGAAAATGTTAAGATTATGCTCCAAGATCATATTGATGATCTTATGGCCATCGAGATAGAGGACAATGGTTGCACTCTGGTGCAAGGAGGGAATGTGGAAAAATAGTTTCTCACCCTTCATGCAACCACTGTTCATTTGACATCAGGACAACCATATTGAATATGGCATCCATTTTGTGAGTCCCGTCGCAGAGGAAATAGGCAGAAAAAGATGCAGCTTGAAAGCAGCTACATCGTGTAATATGCCTAAGGCCGAATACCAGACCGGCCACATACCTGCGGTTAAGCCAATTTTGAGAAAAACTAATTTCCACGGAATAACCTGCAATTGGAACAAGGTCATACCTGCCATTTACTACACACTATTATCCGCTTCAGCTGTTTGCACATTTTTGTTTGTAAGCAATCTCCCACTCCTCTCCCCTGAGGCATACAAATGTTTTTATACCTAACTAGTGGAAAATGATTGAACCTCTGCCATTTGTTTGCATGTAGTAGAAAAATGTATAAAAGCTCTATGCTGCGCGAAGTAAGACAGACTACTCCCTAACCCGCTTGGTGAAGGAGCTCTCCCTTAACTCGAGTTATTGAATAAATCCTGATTATTCTCTACATCTCGGACCCCGTCTCTTTCCTTTTTTTATTAATATTTAACTTACAAGGCAAATTCAGAGGTATTTTAAATTATTTACCACAGTACCATATCCCTTAACAAACCTCCTGTAATATTCTGTGAGACCTAAAAAGGCTCTCACTTCAGTCTGGGTCTTGGGAGGCTCCCAAGCCAGAATCGTGTCAATCTTAGGCTGTAGGGGTGCCACCTGGCCACCCCCCACCTGGTGTCCTAAGTACACCACAGAACCCTGCCCTATTTGGCACTTGCTCGCTTTAATAGTGAGGCCTGACTTCTTCAGGGCCTCTAACACTCTCCAGAGGTGTTGCAGGTGTTTCTCCCATGTGGAACTAAACACAGCAATGTCATCCAGGTAGGCGGCACTGAACTCATCCAGTCCTGCCAACACCTGGTTGACCAACCTCTGAAAGGTGGCAGGGGCATTCTTCATCCCAAAGGGCATCACGTTGAAGTGGAAGTGCTCATCTGGGGTAGAGAATGCTGACCTCTCCTTTGCCCCCTCAGTTAAGGCGATCTGCCAGTACCCAGATGTTAAATCAAACGTACTGAGGTACTTGGCAGCTCCTAACCGATCAATGAGCTCATCAGCTCGGGGGATGGGGTGTGCATCAGTCTTGCTGACCGCATTGAGACCCCGGTAGTCCACACAGAACCTAAGTTCCGGAGTGGCACCAGGAGCAGCAGCCTTTGGGACCAATATCACTGGGCTGGCCCAAGGACTGCTGGAGTGGACAAGTAGACTTGGGGGGTCTACTTGTAGACCCCCCAAGTACAATACCTTTGGTGAAGAGTGAAATCAAGCCGATGTGCGAAGTCGGGGATCGCGGCGTCTGTGCGAAACGCTGAATCCGCGCACTTCGAGCGGCGTCGGTCACGACGTGGTGCGACGACTTCCACGGAGTCGCGGACTTCAGTGAGGCTGCAGCGGCGTCGGGCCTGCAAAGAGTGTTGCGTTCCAGTGAAGGTCACGGCGTCGGGTGCAGGCGGTGTCACCGGATTCAGCAGCGGCGTAGGTTCGAAGTCATCCGAAGTCGATTTCCTTGGATTTCCACCAGCTTTCCTTTCAAGGGCCCAGGGACTGGATAGGGCACCACTTGTCAGAGCAGGAGTCTCTCCAGAGACTCCAGGTGCTGGCAGAGAGAAGTCTTTGCTGTCCCTGAGACTTCAAACAACAGGAGGCAAGCTCTAAATCAAGCCCTTGGAGATTTCTTCACAAGATGGAAGGCACACAAAGTCCAGTCTTTGCCCTCTTACTCTGGCAGAAGCAGCACTGTAGGAAAGCTCCACAAAGCACAGTCACAGGCAGGGCAGCACTTCTTCCTCAGCTATTCAGCTCTTCTCCAGGCAGAGGTTCCTCTTGGTTCCAGAAGTGTTTCTAAAGTCTGTAGATTTGGGTGCCCTTCTTATACCCATTTTAGTCTTTGAGGTCACCTTTCTTCAAAGGGGACTCACACCTACTTGTGAAATCCTGCCTTGCCCAGGCAAGGCCTCAGACACACACCAGGGGGTTGGAGTCTGCATTGTCAGAGGCAGGCACAGTCCTTTCAGATGAGAGTGACCACTCCACCCCTCCCTCCTAGCAGAGATGGCTAATTAGGAAATGCAGGTTACACCCCAGCTCCCTTTGTGTCACTGTCTAGTGTGAGGTGAAAAACAACCCAACTGTCAAACTGACCCAGACAGGGAATCCACAAACAAGGCAGAGTCACAGAATGGTTTAAGCAACAAAAATGCTCACATTCTAAAAGTGTCATTTTCAAACACACAATCTCAAAACCAACTTTACTAAAAGATGTATTTTTAAATTGTGAGTTCAGGGACCCCAAACTCCACATGTCCATCTACTCTCTGGGGGAATCTACACTTTAATCATATTTAAAGGTAGCCCCCATATTATCCTATGAGAGAGACAGGCCTTGCAACAGTGAAAAACGAAGTTGTCAGTATTTCACTGTCAGGACATATAAACCACATTACTATATGTCCTACCTTATCCATACACTGCACCCTGCCCTTGGGGCTACCTAGGGCCTACCTTAGGGGTGCCTTACATGTAAAAAAAAGGGAAGGTGTAGGCCTGGCAAGTGGGTACACTTGCCAAGTCGAATTTACAGTGTAAAAATACACACACAGACACTGCAGTGGCAGGTCTGAGACATGATTACAGGGTTACTTGTGTGGGTGGCACAACCAGTGCTGCAGGCCCACTAGTAACATTTGATTTACAGGCCCTGGGCACCTCTAGTGCACTTTACTAGGGACTTAACAGTAAAACAAATATGCCAATCATGGAGAACCAATGACATACACATTTTAAACAGGAGCACTTGCACTTTAGCACTGGTTAGCAGTGGTAAAGTGCCCAGAGTAATTAAAACAGCAAAATCAGAGTCCAGCACACATCAATAACCTGGGGAACAGAGGCAAAAAGTTAAGGGAGACCACGCCAAGGATGAAAAGTCTAACAATATGCATATAAATATATATATATCTAGAGAGAGAGAGGGAGAGAGTGCTACTTAAAAAAACAAAGGTTACAGGGACGTTTTAGCTAGGCTCACATTTTAAACATACAAAGCCATAGAATTTCACCTGTTAAAGTTAGTCATTCCAAATAACTATAACTCATGCCCTAAGGTAACTATAACTTGCCTCCCATGGCCCTTCTCCCTAGGCTGATTTTAGCCCCGGGGACCCTATCGCCAAGGCCAGCCACATCACCCAGGGTACCCAGTTAAGACTTATGGGGATCGCGGGGGAAGCTTAAGGCCCTGCTGTTCCACCGGCTCATGTTTTCTAATGGAGCCGGCACGGCTCCTGCATGCAGGGAGCTGCTGCAAATAGCAACTCCCTGCGTGTGAGAGCAATCATTTCATTTTTTTCCCTGCCTGCATATTAGCGGCCAGGCAAAATGATGAAAACTTGCTTTCAGCAAGCGGGAACATTTTTAAAGCTGCTGCTTGCTGAAATCGGAGTTATGTTTGCTTTTGTTTTGCAGAAGCTGTCAGCAACAGCTACCTCCCAAGGGTGGACACCTTGGGAGGTAACAGGAACCTGCCCTGGGGGTGGTGGTTCCCAGGGCCATATATGGCTCCATGAGGAGGGTCCCCATTCTTTCTTCTAGTCAATTTGGCCTTGGGGAGGTGGTTGCCCCCGGGGCTGGGGGACCATGATGGAAATGAAAGGAAATCAAAATGTGTATATTTAGGATTGTAATGACTTTGCGAATACTCATGATCTTATGCAAAGATCTGACTGACTACTAATATTTCAACCAGGAAGAAAAGCCCATAGCCTTGGTGCAGGAGTACCCCTGGTACACCGCCAGGGGAAAATAGCACTTTTTTAATTAACAGCAAAATCTACAAATTTCATCATGAATTAATAAAAAAACAGACTCTTGTGTTTAAAAATGCTTTAGCCCCCTGGTGGCCAGGTCCAACGGGCATTATGGGATTATGGGGTTAAAAAAGGAGGGGGTACATGGGCTCCCTCCAAGAGCTTTTACAAGCCCCGAGGTGATGCTTAATAAATATTGAGGGAAGGGGGGCATGGCCCCCTGCTCCCTCAGGTCCACCACCTCCACAGGGATAAATATAAAATAATATTTAGGCCTGCAACCGACGCCTTCTTAAATGTATTTGTAGACCCTGGGAGGTGGTGGTCCCCGGGGCCCTGGGTTATCCGCAGGACCCCTCAATTTATTTTCTGGTGTTGCCTCAGGGGGGTGGTGATCCCCGGGAACTGGATGGGGGCAGCATGCCCCCCACATTTTTGTAACACATTGCATATAAATGTAGCCCTGGGACAATGTGTTACTGTATTATATTGTTTTATATGTATCCCCGGGGAGGTGTGGTGGTCCCTGGGGCACAGTGGGGCAGTGCGGCCCTGCATATTTAAGTGGTGGTCCCTGGGGCTTGTAAAACCCTATTAGGGGGCTCCGTTCATCCCCTTCCTTTTTTAAACCCATAGTGCCCAGGAACATGGCCCACCAGGGGGCCAAAGCATTTTTAAATGTGGGCGACTGCATTTTTTTTTAAATTGACAACAAAATTTGTGAATATATGCGAATGTTGCCATGACTTTTAAAAAAAAGAAAGCTTTTTTGCCTTGACCGGGTGCCATGGGTATCCCTGCACCCAGGCTAGAGGGTTAGGGTAAACATACCCTGCCCCCTTTTATTCCTGGTTGAAGTGTCGGCAGCGAATCAGATCTCTGCACGAGATCGGGAGTAATCACAAAGTCTTGGCGACCCTATATATACAAATTTGGATATCCTTTTATTTCTTTTAAACTACTAAACCGATTAACACCAACTTAAAAAAGGGTCATGTGTGGACCAAAACTTACCTTTCTGCCAAATTTGGTGTAATTTCATAAAGCAGTTCGGGTTGCAGCTGTGCCTAAAGAGTCTATGGGATTTACCACCCCTCCTTTTTGTCGGCCCCTGCTTGATGTAGCTCTCCGTATACAACAAAACCCTATAAGGCACTTTTTTGTGAAATTTTTTGAAGATTAGTCAAGCAGTGCCACAGATATAGCCAAGTCAAAATACATTTTTTCTATGGAAACTAGGTCCTAACTACAGGTACCTACTGGTGACCAGTATGTGACACATATATATATATATATATATATATATATATATATATATATATATATATATATATATAAATTAAAAAAAAGAATGAGTGGTAATGGCACTGTGCATCATGTGAGCAAGGCCATTTGTGTGGCCAATACTCCTAATGGGAGACTATCAGCACTAATAAACTTGGTGAAATAGAGTGGTCTCCGCCTGGATTTTTGGAGGTGAAGGAGCGACAGGACGCAGATTTATATTTACGGAGCCAGCCAACTCTGTTTAAACAGACCCCCACTCCAAAGTGTGCCCACTCGACGTTTGGCTAGTTGGTCCGGTAATTGGATGGAAGGAGGAAACTTACTTTGGAGAGGTTGTAGAGCACCCCCCCCTTAATCCCAAGAGGAACGTCAGCAGAAAGTGAGCCTCAGGGTGAGTTGGAAGGCCAGTACCGTATGATCAATGTGTGCAGTGAGTTGTTACCTCATTGTATACATGCATAAAGCATGAAGATGGTTTAAGAGCTGTGGAACACTTTTGTAGTAGCCGGCCTCAGACTTTGTATAAGCATACATTAATGCTACTTGAGATGTTAAAATGGTGTCTCAATATTAACTATTTTTCTGTTTGCTAAACAACTGTATAGGCAGGAGTGTGGGGTGGCAATGGGCATCTGCTTTGCCCCCAGCTATGCATGTTTAGCACATGGGCTGGTGGGAGGAGCAGGTGCTCAGCAGCGACCACAGCTCTGTTTGGAAAAAGTGTTGTCTGATGGCTAAGATTTGTAGAGCATGTGTTTGTTGTGTTGTGTGGAGTGGCATCGTTCAGTCAACCAAGGATTTTGTTGATGTCATAAATCAGAATGATCTAAGTCTGCATCTTACAGAACACATTAGTACAAAACATGTAGAGTTCTTGGACCTGAAAGTTTTTATAAATAATGGGAAACTGAAGAGTAGATTATTTAGGAAGCCAACATCTGGAAATGCCATTTTACAGGCATCCATTTTCCATCCTATACACATCATTTACAACATCCCTTATAGGGAACTGTTATAGGGTTAAAAGAAACAGTAGTACAGAAAGGACTGAGAAAGTAAAAAACAGGAGACAAGAGCACGCTTCCAACAGAGGAGCTTTCCAAAAAAAGTCATTCATGCAGCAGTAACATAAGTTGAGGCAGCCAGCAGGGAGTTTATAATGTTTTCAAAGAAAAAACGGAAGAGAGAAAGTTTCCACAACTTACAGCACGGAACATAAACAGTTAAGATCAATAATGAGGATACACTGGCATAGATCAATTGGTAGGTCACATGTTGCCTGAATCCCCACAAACTACATTTAGGAAGACTCATGCCATGAGGGATTCCTTAGTGTCAAGCAGCCCTGAGATAAGAAGTAGAACAACCTGGTTGCAGCAAAGAGGCTTCTATAAATGCCATAGATGTAAAGTGTGTAAATATGGTCTTGATATGGAAAAGCTGAGTCACTCCTTTTAATGAAACCCATCCCTATTCAAGGACCATTCAATTACAAGACATAATTCACAGTCTATGTATTGTTATGCACTTGTGGATTACGTTATGTAGGCAGTACAAAATTACAGGTCTATAAGAGAGTATTGCAGCACTTAAGAGCAATAACCAACAAGGACTGGTCATATGCGGTGGCTCAACACTTTTCAGAAAAACATGGCTGTGATACAAATAACTTTATATACTTTGGTATTGACGCAGTGACCGTGCACACCAGGGAAGGTGACAGGAAACATATCCAAAGACAAAAGGAGAGCAAATACATCATCAGGCTTGATAGCAAAACACCAAATGGACTTAACATGGAGGAGTAACTGTATACATTGTTGTGATATTGTACCATGGGTATCAAAAAAGAAAATAACACGAGTGAGCTGGGCATGTTGTAAACCTTTAAGCATGCTTTTTTCAGACAGATTATTATAATTCTAGAACCTTGATATAGCTGCTATCATGCCACCTTAACAAGGGAGTATTGTGTCAACATGATTACAGGGCATTATCATTTTACATCAGAGGATAAATGTGAGTGAAAAAAGGGACATGCGCTGGAAGAATTTTGGGGAAGATTGAGGGAAGCCAATAACAACTAAGTGATAGAACTTCATGAACTTGATCATATACTTTCATTTTGTAGGGGGGATTAGAAGGAAACACACTTGAAAGGTCTGGTTGAGTCCAAGAAATATAATTTTATAAGATTAACAGCATTTTCTCTGGTAGCGGTGGTTTCAATGTATCTTGTGTACCCACTAGGGTTAGATATGTGTCAACATATTCAAACAATGTTTTGGATATATTTTTGGATTATATGGTACAATTATGATTTGAAATGCGATAATGCGTGTAACTGTACATTTCAAATAAGACAACCAGCACAGCAAATAGCATTTTGGTTGTTTATATTGTTAACAACATGACAGATATGATATTGGTTGATTAATGATGAAAATTGCATAACATCACTGGGTTGTTCCTTTGGTCATCCAGCCTTCCTCATGCTTTCTTTTCTATTTCTAGAAATCAAGCAATCACAATGAACATCAGTCTATGAAGTGTATACCACTTGCTCTCTAAGATATACAATAAAAAACATTATAGGATGCCTTATGCTCTCTCCTCAGTAAATAGAGTGTTTCAGCAGGAGTGGCTTGCGGTGGTAACAGGGAGTGGGAAGGTATGCACAGGGGAGGGGGAGGAGGGTGAAATTAATAAAAAATAAAAATAAACTTACCTTAATTGTCGCGGTCGCTGCTGTCACGACCGGGTTGCTCCTCTCCTCTTCTTTGCTGACAGCCTGCAGGCACAGGCTCCCAGCCTGTCCTGCGGCCATTCCTGACACTGTTCAAAGCAGCATCAGGATTGGCTGGTAGCCTGTGCAGGTTCACTCCAGCCCCGCAACTGTGTTGCTGGGCTGGACAGAGCCTATTGGACATGTATGTTTGGCCATCCTAAGACGGCTGGCCAAACATACATGCACAGTGCCCCTCAGTGCTCATGACAACCTGTGGCCCACCCCTTTTTTAGTAAAAGGTTTTGCAGCAGCTGCTGCTGGCAGGGGGCGACACTCCTCTGCCCTAGTGGAGGAGCTGCGCCTGTTTATCAAAGATTAACAACGCCCTCTCCTCCCTGTACCTAGAGTGTATCAGAAGTTCACATTGCTCATAGGTTAAATATAAACAAAAAACAGAGACTGTGAGACTCTAGTATCCTATTAATCTAATGCATTAATTCTTAGTAGTAATAAATAGCCCACCTTCTATCCTTCTGGTGAGTGAGAAGAAAATAAAATAATTATAAAATTTAACTTGCAGATATCTTCTCAAAAGTATTCACTTCTAATGCACATCTACATTTTATATATATGTGTGAGCCATTCTCTTGAAGACATTCAGTATAGTTACTTCATTTCCAAATTTAACAACCTGTGTAAAATAGCAAAAATAGTTCAGTTATTTCTCATGAATATTGAATTGTTGCTTTGCTTTAAACTAGAAGATTCACATTTAACTCAAAGTCTGCTTGAACGTTCAGGTTCCCAGTAATAAGCTTTTAGAAAAAAGAGAACCGAGGACAAATCAAATAAGTAAATTAAACAGATAATCAGCACAGTAGCGTGTTACCATCCACTTCACAGTTATTGTTGTAAAACATGTTTATTCCTTTTGTGTTATACTTGCAGGTATTTTGATGAGTAATCATTTCGGAAAATGTGAGAGGAAGCAGGAGCGGATGGGACCCAAGCCTAAACACTGAACAAACGTGACGGCAGGAATTCAGGAAGCCGAATATGCTGCAACAAGTGTTCAGGAACTGAGAACGCCAGCAGGAATAAAACATTTGTTAGCATTTCCGGCAAGAATTTTAAATTCTGTTAAGGAGGCGAGGTTTATGCTTCTGTGGCTTTACAACGCAAAGTACAGCAGCCATTCAAAAAACAGAAAACTTCGACTACATATCCCAACATGCTTAGTCCAATATGTCAACCAATCACACCCCATTAGGTCCTAATAATGCATCTAACACCATCTAGACTTCCTCTTCATTTGCTCTTCCAAGGATCTCTTCGAATGATGACTCGGAAAAAACAAGGCTCCTGAACTTTCAACACAACTGTTACATACATGCTTAATGACATGACCAACTGGATGTATACATCTTTTTTCGTTCCATGTTCTAATCTGTTCCTAACAAGAAATAAAAGAAAAACATATGATAATGACATGTATATCGATTTTGAATTCATTGGGTGGGAAATCATACAATAGAACTTTTTATTTGTAAAGGCATATCATATTTATAAAACATTCGCCTCCGTGTTCTTAATAGAATTGAAAATTATTGGCGCGAATGCTAGCACATTTTTCATTCTATTTCTGGACCGGTGTCTCAGATTATGCAACATCTACTACAGGTTTGGAATAAAACTGCTTAAACGTTGACTGATGACCAATCTGCAGATTTCATAATATCCTGAAGAGTGACCCCCAAACAAAAGGACTTGGATACCATTGCACTCAGAACTGAATGAGCCCCGAATTGATTCACATTAATCCCTCTTAACCATCTGGCAATGGTCGCCGCAGAGACCGGCCAGAAAGGTTCTTGCAAAGAAATTAGTAATTGTCCCAACCTGTTGGTTCTCAACGCTTTAGCACACTCTTCATATGCTTTTAAACAATTAATCACACATAATTTGATATTAAATGGAAAAGCATAATAAACGATATATCTAGGAAAGTATTTCTTCTTCTTTTTATATTAAAAGAGACATCTTCCAGTGTAAATACTCTACCTGCAAGGTCCAGAGCTTTTACATCCGACGTGCATCTACATGAAGTGAGGCACAATAACAAAGCCAATGTGGCTGGCATTTGTTTCCTACTCAAATGATCATTATCCACTATTCCTCAACTGAATTGAGCACCCTTTTAACATCCCAAAGAAAAGTATATTTCAGTGTGAGTGGGGGGGGGAGGGGTTAGACACCTGGATACCTTTAAAAAGTTTGCATATGACCAGATGTATACCTATCAGGATTGTTATTGATCCTTACATGGCCTGCTGAAATGGACGATTAAACATTTTATACTGACCATGTAAGAAAAACTGTCTGAAGCCTTTAGTGATAAAGCGTTTACTATCTCACACAGTTCTGCCTCCACTGGATCCACATGCATTTCCAGACACCAACTCTGCCAAGATCTAATGTTGAAGAGTATCTCTTCGAGTACAGGAGGGCCCATGCTTTACTGATGAACTCTGAAGCTGTCTTTGAAATGCCTGGAAAGCTCCACTGTTGCCTGAAAGATGCAAGGCCATCAGAGACGACTGTCTCGATACTACTAGTGGATGCAGCGCTCCTTGTGGTCCCAAGAGCATGTCATGCGACCATGGAAAAAGTAGGGGAGGATTGCATGCAAGCTCCAGAAGAAGGGGGAACCAAGGTTGTGCTTTCCAGACCGGGGTAATCAGCACCACTCTGCTGCTTGTCTCTTTATCTGGGTCGCCACCCTGGGAATCATGAAATAGGAGGGAAATGCATAACTCAGATCTTGAGACCAATCCTGGGAGAAGGCATCCGTCGCTATCGCGAGCAGATCTGGCCTCCAACTGAAGAACTTGTCCCACTGATGGTTCAGTCTGGAAGCAAACAGGTCTATCTTGCACGATCCCCATGCCTGCTGGGTCAATTGGTATATCTTCGGAAAAAGTATCCAGTCGCTGTGGTCCACCAGATACCTCGCCAGTCTGCCACCACATTAGATTGCCCCAGAATATATTCTGCTATGACTGAAATTTTGTGGCTGAGACAATAATGCCAGAAATCCTTGGCTATCTCCGCCAGGAGTGGAGATCTGGTGTCCCCCAGCTTGTTGATGTATCGAACCTCTGATATGCTGTTCATTCTGAGCAGAACAGAATAAGATACTCTTTTGGGAGATAGGGTCCTGATAGGAAACGATCCTGCTAACAGTTCCACGCAACTGATGTGTAGTTGTAGCTCTTGCTGGGACCACCTATCTCCCGTTGAGATATCCCCACAGGCGTTTCCCCAGCCCTATTGATTGGCGTCGGACTCTATTACCGTCTCTGGCTGATAGCTGAAAATGGCCCTGCCATTCCAAGCATACATGTGAGTCTACCACCATTTGATCTCTGTTCTCACCTCCTCTGTCAGAGGGACCTGATCAGAGTAAGCCAGACCCTTCCGTAGATGTTGAATCTTTAGCCTTTGTAAGGCTGTGTAATGTAGGCGCCCTGGAAAAATTGTCTGTATTGAGGAGGCAAAAGGACACACAGAGTCACACACAGAGTCACTCTCAATTCCTTCTTCATGTCCTGGAGTTTGTTCTTGGGAAGGGTTAACTGGGACGTATCCGAATTGATTACAAACCCCAGGATTTCCAAAGTTTGAGAGTGGCAAAGGCTGGACTTGCTCTTGTTTACAATAAATCCCAGGTTCTGCAGAAGAGAGAAAGTCACGTGAAGGTGACGCAACACCAATTCCTGGGATTGTTCCATACTCAATATATCCTCTAGATATATAATCATGTGAATCCCCTTCTCTCACAGGTGGGCTACTATGGGTTTGAGCATCTGGTGAAACAACAAGGTGCTGAAGAAAGTCCGAAAGGCAGGACCAAATATCCAGCCATCTGTTCCTCCAACTGAATTGGAGGACTCTTCTGTGTGGAGGGAAGATGGGTATAGTGAGGTATGCATTCTTCAGGTCCAGGCAGACCGTCCAGTTTCCTGCCTGCAGTAAGTCTGGCAACAGGTGTAGACCTTCCATCTTGAAATGTCAATACACAATGTAGTAATTGATTCTCAGATTCAGAACAATCCGGTGTCGCCCCCCTGTTTCTGGACTAGAAAGATGTTGCTGCAAAAACCGGCAGGATGAAGTTTCTACAGCAGGTCTTTGATTTCTGTGTCTATAAAGTTGGTTTCTTGTAGGGAAAAATGTAGAGGATGAGGAGGGGGCCTGCTGTTGAGGGGTTTGATAGAATTCTAGATAGAAGCCCTGAACTGTTTGCGGCACCCATGCATCTTGAGTTACCTGGCACCAATTGTGAAGAAAGTACTGAATTCAATACCCCAAGTAAACTTGTGAAGAGTTGATGATCCTTACCTGCAGAATAGGTTGGTTGGTAGTTGCTCCTGACACCCCCATGCTGACTTTAACGTCTGGGGAAATGGGAACAAGAGGGGAAGAAGGTTCCTCCTTTGGTGGAGTCCTGCCAGTCTCCTCATCCGTGGACCGAAGGGACTTCTATGCGGGCCTTGAAAGTAGAGACGGCTTTTCAAGCACCCCCTGCCTCATCCGGCCCATCCAAAAAGGTCTGAGTAGAATACTTTCTTTAAGTTGTCTTGAGCTTTATCAAGGGTAGTGAAAGTGGAGACATACTTTGCTATGTCTTTTACAAATTTGTCCCTGAAGAGACTTCTCTCTGCCAAGGGACCCGCGTCTGCTGCAAACAATTCTTTTAAAGTGGAGTCAATCCTCATTAAGAGAGACTTGCGCCACTCAGATGACATGCGGCAATTGCCATTCCCTAATAGGCAAATAGCCCTTTGGGTCCATTCTGCTAGTACACCTGGGTCAATAGAGTTGCCATTTTCCTTGGCCGCAAGAGCCATCTCTTAACTTTTTGCCAACTGACTTGTTGGATCTAAGAGTTTATCTTGACAGGACCGCCATACCCGGTCGATCCCTTTTTTGGGTCTTTGGCAAATCTTTTTAGAAGAGTCAACATACTTGCGTCAATTTCTGGATTCTCTCCCAATCTATTGGGGATATCTGGCCTAGGACACTCTGCCCGGAGTCTGTTGCGCACCTCCTTATGGAAACCCTTGTGCAGCTTATCATGTAAGTAGTTTGCCACAAACAGTGCAAGTGCCCAATCGGCTGACTTAGGGTGTATGATGTCCTCCGGGTTGACCTGAAACGGGTTGGTGGACGACCAGGAGGACTCCAGACGTTTAGGGGAAGATTTTTTTGTTTTTTTGTGCTTGGGCATGGCTTGGTCTGAATGGGAGGAGTCTGATTCTGAAGATTCATTTTTGCTTCGAAAGGCCTGCTTACAGGTGGAGGGGGCCGAACAGTACTGGGGCCATGGGTTAAGGCAGTTATGGCGTCCGCGTGAGGACATGAGGATGATTTGGCTTTTGACTTGCGCTTTTGGGAGGAATATCCCTCTCCCGTTTCAAGATTTGCTACTGGGACACATACTTGACATTGTGCAAACATTTCTAATTGTTGCGTAATTGGTTTAAGCGCTGCCATTGAGGCTTGATTTATCTTCTGAGGAATAGAAGCTTCCAGTGCCCTGCAAACAGATTGCTGAACTGAAGTGTTAATAGCTTCAGACACTCCATCCTCCATAAGATGACCCTGTGAATCTTCATCACACTGCCCATATTCCTTCTCCTCAAAGGGCATCCAATCAGTCATCTTGATAAGAAATTTTGAGGTGTCTGAAAACGCAATCAAATGCAGCCAAAATAGCTGGACTATGGAGGGGGGAGCCACCCCTAGTGCAACAAAAAACATTAACCGTGGCTCCTCAGCGGAAGCTGTACAACTAATTATTGCAGCCCTAAAGTTGTTATAAGGGTGTCAATAGAGCCAAAATAGAGCCAAACAAATTTGCAAGCATTAATACCACAAGCATGCATGTTGTGATAACAGGGCCTGCTCAACTGTTGCTGCCTGAGCGTGGGCGCCCTTACGGCGCGACTGGAAAGCTTGAAATTCCAAAAATGCATGCAATGCCAAGCGTTAACCAACACTTTGGAGGAGGAGAAACTAAGGAAGGACTGCATGTAGCCCAATTACCTACCAAAAGGTAGCCCAATTGGTCTAGGCCCGTGTCCTAGGCTCTCAGCCCGGGCCTGATTATGGGAGGCTCTGGTCAGTCCCTGGCAGCGAAGGCAACAGTAGAGAGGCGCGCAGCTTACCTGCAATCAGCGACCCGCTGTGGAGGCGTCATGGTTCAGCTTCGTCTCGGCGAGCGGCCAAAGGGCCAGACCGAGTCTGTCAGTCACCAATGCACTGAGGCTGCAAATCACGCCGCCAAGTACAATCGCAATCGAGCCGGCATGCCCGATCGTGATAAAACCATTGGAAGACGAGAGCGCTGCAAACCATTAGACAGCACAGCAAAGTAATCTAACCAGGCACAAATCGACAATACAATTATATCGAAGTATGAAGTAACACTTATCTTGGTCTGTTCGAGCAGCAAAGAAAGAGGAAGTCAAGACGTTGTTGGGCACATTAATAGGACCTAATAGGTTCTGATTGGTGGACATATTGGACTAAGCATGTTGAGGTATATAGTGGAAGTTTTCTGTTTTTTGATTGGCTGCTGTAATTTGAGTAGTAAAGAAAGAGAAGCATAATCTGAGACTCCGGCCCTGACACAGAATTTAGAAGTCAGAAGACGCTGATCTGAGGAATCAGGTAGGTGACGAATGGAAGCCTTACGACAAGCAACTTCCTGCAAAGAAGCGTGTAGTCTTAAAGGCTAGGCGTTCCACTAATTTAAAGTGACCCCACTGTGTCTGTAAGCGTCCGGGCAGTCCTGACAGTTTGTACGATAAACTGTAAAAAAACTTCGCACTTGTATAGCGCACTACTCACCCGTTAGGGTCTCAAGGTGCTATACGCATACCGCTATGGAACCCCTCCTGGCTTTTCCCTGTGAGGCGCACACTCCTGGACAGCCCCAGGGTGAAGCCAGGCATCCAAGCGCTGTGAGGGCTGTTGTGGAGAATAAGCAAGCTATTGCCAAGAGTTACAGAGTGGGACCCATTCATTAGATTAGGCACTGAGGCGAGAATTATCTGGTCCAAGGGAATTGAGCCCAAGACCCGCCGGGGTGGGAATTGAACCCTGGTCCTGGGCCAGATCTCTGCATCAGGGTCTGCCGCTCCAACGATTGTGCCACACTTCCCAATTCAATCCTCTTGATGGTTGTTTGTATTTGAAAGCAGAAACTAGAGAGTCTTTTTTTTCATTTCAATGGATGAAACAATCACATGGCGGGATAGGAACGAGTGGTAGTGGCGCTGTGCGGCATGTGACCAGGCCATTGGTGTGGCCGCAACGTGTTATGGGAGGCTACCAGCACTAATAAACTTGGTGAAATAGAGTGGTCTGTGCCTGGATCTTTGGAGATGAAGGAGCAGCAGGACGAAGATTCATTATATATATATATATCAAACAACAAGCTTTCTATAAACAGAAAGATGCCTCTGCCACATGGTGTTTTCTTGTTTCGCAATTTCTTTATTATGGCCACAAACACAAAATACTCTACGCGTTTCGGGAGTCACAGCTCCCTTGATCCCGAGTAATCGCAGTCCGTACTTCTCTTTCCATATATTCTTACAAAAATATTGACAACATAAAAAACGGACTCATGCCATTCCTTATACTACGGCGGCCATCTTGAAGCTCTTGAGGGCACTGAAAAAATAAGCAAGATAAACCTACATTTTGAGTTTTTGGGGAGAAATATGAAAAGAAGTGCTCAGGATAAATGTGTTTGTTTTTTCCCTAAGAATGGCATCAATGAATGGGTTGCTCAGAGGTAGGCCATTTTTCCTATTATTTGTGCTTTCAGCCTACTTCCAGTGTGTGTTGGAAATCACTGTGAAACCCATGGGTGAGCCAGGAAAGCTATAGATTTCTGAAAAGCAGGCACATTTCTTAATTCAAAAAGGGGTCATGTGTGTAGATCTCTCAAGGTTTTCCCAAATAAACTACTTCTTGGAAGAAATATTGAAAATGAGTAGCAAAAAACAGCTATTTATGACTGCAACCTTTTGTCACAATGTCTGAGTTACAAAGGGAATATACTAGACACTTTTATACAGACATTTCTGAAAACTCTACAAAAAAGGGATTTCAAGGTGGTGTGGCTTGCATGGAACCCATGAGGTTTTCTTACCCACAATGGCCTCCAACCTCACACTTTGACTGAAATCAAACATTTTCCTTACATTTCTGTGAATGAAACTGCTACAATCTGCAGGAATCCACAGAATTCCTACCACCCAGTGTTACCCTACTTGTGCAGATAAAAATTATACGCCCCTTGTGTGGCTAGGGCTAGTGTTAGCAACAGGAATGGAACAAACCAAGGTCAACGGGAGCCCTTTGACTTTTCAAAAGTGTCTGTGGTTGGTATGTTTCCCTGGGTGGCAGCCCAGCTCACCCCAAATCCCGGGGCTGCCCCTATCGCTGGTCTCTCCATGTAGTGCTTTAGGACCTTTTGGTCTAGGTCTCTTGGACCACCCACACAAGTGAAGAACCATTATTATGGGGAGACTGGGGTAATGCTGGGTGGAAGGACATTTTGTGGCTCGCAGCAGATTCCAGAAGTTTTCCTCACAGACTTGTAAGGAAAGTGTGTGCTTTTAGGTAACATTTGCGGTTTGCAGGGCATTGTGAGTAAGTATATTTTGTGGGGTCTACACAAAGCACACCACTGTAGACTCCCATGGGTCTAGTTTTCAGAACTGTCTGGGTCTGGTAGGTTTTCCCAGGTGGAAGCCTACCCAAACCCAAAATGTGCAGCTGCTCACTATTGCAAGTGGGATGATGTTGGAAGTTAGCTTCACTCTCCTGGCCATATGTAAATCAACACCTGTCTGGCCTGGGAAGAGTAGCTGATAAACTGGTATTGGCCACACCCTCATGCCAAATGGGACAAACAAGTTTTTCTGCTTCCCCTCCTCCAATGGCCATAAAGGGCTCTGCCTTCAATTTGCCCCAGAGGGGTAAAGAAAGTGCACTACACACCAGAGAATTCAAAATGGCGGCAAAACAAAAAAAGGACATTGTGGCCTACCCTGGGATCGAACCATACCCCTTTCCCAGAAGGGAGCAATAGGGTCTTTCTGACCCACTGGGGGCAGACAGGAGGTTTGTCCCAATTGGGGCAGGTGCCCCAAACTTGACCCCAGGGGGTAGAAAGTTAATTTGATAACAGGAATTTTGCCTTTGGGGCAAATGAAAGTGGTACAAGAGTTGTATTCTGGCATTGGCCACACCCCACCCGAAATGGGATAAGCCAGATTAATTTACATAATTATTAACATTATTATTCAAGTAAAATAAAAAACAATTAACAATTTTAAAACAAATAATGTATCAACTAAATAATTTACATAAAGAATAATCAAAATAATCAATTAAAAAAGTAAATAATTAAAAAATAATTAAATAATGTAACAATTAAATAATTTACACAACAATCCAATTAATTGATTGAATTTAATAGTGTTTAAAATATATGAAAAACAAAAATGTATATTAAAAATGATCTCCTGCAAACCGCAAAACCCACCAATATTTAAAAGAAGAACTCAAAAACAACACCTATCAAACAAAGAAAACAACTATTAAAAATATTGAGAACTAACATTAATATATTAATAATACAAAACACACAAAAATCATAAAACATCACAAAATGATTTTAAGAATCGAAACCTTACCTGCAATATTATATCCTACAATATTTGTGTCATCCTATTACATTTTTCACAATGCACCTATGTTCAAAAAATGATATAAAACACTTAAATCATATTCTTACCTGCAATATTATGTCTTACAATATTTTTGTGCGCATTATTTTTTCACAATATTTATGTCAGGCGATATTTTTGGCACAATATTAATGTTGTGCACCGATGGGCGTTGTGAGAAACTGTATACCTTGCAAATTGAGATCCACTGTTGGGAGAGAGAGATGAAATTAGCTCTCTATAATTACTTCATCATTCTGATTTCGCTGAGCTGAAGCTTTAGGTACGCGTCCCTGAACACCCAAAATGGTAATTAACTATGTATGGTTTGATCAGCATACTTATATAACATCTAAGATCACTGTAATGATACGCTGCAATTTCCAGCTTAGGACGGAAACATTCCAATGTGTTATATATATGCCTCCCTACTGCCCATCCCCATGGGCACAAAACAGAGTAGATTGTTTGGGACTTTTCTTGGTTCACCTATGGCAACTTTTCTACACAATAGATCACATCTCCCAGTGAGCCTTTTTGCCTTGTAAATTATCTTGAACCATATCCTTGCTCTTGTTCAGCATGCACTCTGGTGCTCTTTGTCTAGGTTTGTGCTCTGCAAATATTCATACACGGGTACTCAGAACAACTTTCAATAAAGGACCACACTGCATGAATAAAATCTTCAAGAAGCATTTTTCAAGGAGGTTGCTGAAGTACACCACTCGTTGCGCTTTCCCTACGCCAAGAAAATGTGGTTTGGAGGGCAGATAATAGAATTGGAATGAGCTATATTTTGCAATGTATTGCCTAAAGCAATTCAAGATATTAAGGAAGATCAACAATTTTGGAAATCTATTGACAGATTAATAGTTTGGAGGGCGAATGGTTATACAACGATCAGATAAATGCTCTCCGTGATCATGAAGTTAGTGCCAGGTTGCATAATATGCAGTGCATAAATCCTTAGTAACATTCACATAACATTTGCTGCAAGATGTCCACCTAACTTGCTTTAAGTTGGAATACCATCCACGCATCACAGAGCCTCATTACGAGTTTGGCCGTTGCACCGCCAGACCGCCATGTTCGCGGTCTCCCAGACTGCCCTATTACGAGTTACACAGGCAGGACCGCTGACCGCCAAACAAAAAAGGCAGACTGGCAGCGACACGGAGGCTGGAAATATGCAGTTCAAAATCCAGCACCGACCAACAACTGATCATATTACAAGTGCAAAGTCACAGTGGTGGGCACCCATAGCGGTAAGTTAATGCCGGTCCACGGTCAGCAAAGTAAAACACATTAGCACATTGAATGAATTTGAAAACAACTACGCTGACACACATTGCCGCACTCAACACACCTGCAAATCACACTATAAAACACACTCTTTTGCACACCACAGTCCTCTGTATTTTCACAGCAAGACAGAGCGACTTTTTCCCACACTGCAGTTACTAGGCACCATTTCCTTCTTTTCACCGTCCCATACAACGCCCTGCACACACTTTTGTCCAGTCACACCCTTTGGCACAACCCATCTTTAGTAAGTCACTGTCACCGTAATATATATATTGATTTTCCACCATGGCATGTATTAAAAATCCATGTTTTACTGATTAAGAGTTAAGAGTCATGGTGGATGAAATCATAAGAGCAGAGCCACAATTGTTCAGAGCCCAAGTCCAGCACACTCCACTGGAAATGTGGGACAGGATCGTCAGCAGAGTGAATGCTGTAGGCACCACCCTGTGCACAAAGGAGGACATCAGGAAGAGGTGGAATTAGTTTAGGGGCAAGGTCTGTTCCCTGGTCTCAGGTCCCCTGTTCCCTGGCTGCAGGCCAAGACGACTGGTGTTGGCCCTCGTACTGCCCCATTACAACTCTATCCCTGGGAGGAGAAGGTCTTGGCCATCTTGCATCCTGAGAGCTTGACAGGAATTCCTGGGAGAGTGGAGTCTGCTAAGTCACCACAAGAAAAATGTCACCAAAATGTTATGTCATGCATGTTCATTGCTCACCTTGTGCCACCTCTACTGTCACTCCACTCACCAGCCCAGTGTCCTCTGCTTCAAAGACCCTTGTTAGTCAACTCCCAATTGAAGTGTACTCAACTAGGAGGATAACATTTGTATACTGTGTGTAGTACAGGGACTGACATGACTGCTAAGACCAGGAGGCTCTGTTACTGTTACTCCACTCAGCCAGCCCAGTATCCCCTGCTCCAGAGACCCTTGTTTGCCAACTCCCAATTGAAGTGTACTCACCTGGGAGGATAACATTTGTATGTATGTGTAGTACAGGGTCTGACATGACTCCAACTCCCAGCAAGCACTGTTACTGTAACTCCAAATACCAGAATAGTGCTCACTTGCTGAAATACACCTGTTACTGAACTCTCAAGTAGTGTGTGCTCACTAGGGGGACAATATTGGTCAGGAGTGTGTACTAGAGTGAGTGACATGACTGCAACTCACAACAGGCCCTGTATCTGTAACTACATATACCAGCACAGTGTTCTCTTCTACAAAGACCGCTCTTTGTCAATTCCCAAATTAAGCTTACTCACCTGGGGGGATAACATTTGTCTAGTATTGGAGATTGGGGAGTAGTGAGAGTGAGAGGACTGCAACTCATAGCAGGCACTGTTCCTCCAACTCCAAACACCAGACCAGTGTTCTCACCTCAAAAGACCCCGTGTCTCAACTCTCTATTGCGGTGTACTCACCCGGGAGGAAACCATTTATACAGTGTGTGTAGTACAGGGAGTTACATGACTGCCAATGCCAGGAGACCCTGTTTCTAGAAAACCAAACACAAACACAGTGTTCTCTTGTCCAAGGACCCCTGTGCCTTAACTCTCAATGTCACGGTTTACTCATTGTGTACAAAGAGGACCAGATGGAACTGCAGGATGGTTTTGCTTCTTGTATGTCCTGCCTTGACCGAGGTATGGGCGACTCTTTCTGGTAGCCACGGTGCTGCTGAAAAGGGGACGTCAAGGCAGTTCATGATAAGTCTTCAAAGAACAAAATATAACTGGAAGGACCAAAAAAAAGGCAAGGAAAAGGCTGGAATAGCCGGAGCGTGATCACCACCAAAGGAAGTGTTGCAGCGCAATGAGACTAAGAGTCTCATTCCTTTTAAACCCAAGAACAGGAAGTGACATTCAGGAAGGAAAGAAGACGCATTGTTAGATTGGCAAAACTACTATAGGGAATATGGATGAAGATACCATGTTGGAAAGGGATCCTGATGCATGCAGGGAAGAGGAAAACATGCTGGGAGAAGAAGAACATGGCTCTACCCAAAAAGATGCAGGTAAAAAAGAAAAGAACAAAACAGAAAAGAAAAGAAGAGAACAGAAAATACCAGGTAAGTGAGATGGTGGGGGAATGGGGCCCACTGTTAATCTCCAGGCCGCGCCATGCCCCGAGCTCGCCGAGGCCCGATGCCCAATCTAGGGCCTCGTGCACTGTAAGGCCTGAAAAAAGGGGTACGGCATGCCCCGCGGCCGAGGAGATGCACCGCGGCCCCTGCCGCGTCCCGATCCAGTGTCCCCGTAAGCGCTGCGGCAGGCCGCGGCGAACAGTAGGTCCTCCTCCCGGAGCCCCGGGTTTGTGCGGATGCAGATGGAAGAACTGATGAACCAAAAGAGGAGCGTGAACAGAAGAGGCATCTTCCCAGGAACACTCGCTCAGAGGGTAGCCTTTCCAATGGATAAGATATTGGAAGCGATTTCGGAACATACGTGAATCACAAATTTCATGAACCTCGTACTCGGGTTCATCATTCACCAAAACAGGAGGACAGGTGAATTGTCTACCAAAAGGATCAGACTTATAAGGTTTCAGTTGTGAGACATGAAAGACAGGATGAATTTTCCATGTCCGAGGCAAACGCAGCCGAAAGGAAACTGGATTGATCTTCTGAAGGATAGAAAAGGGTCCATAATAACGGGGCTTGAACCTGTTTTGTGATAAACGGAGAGGTAAAAACCGGGAGGAAAGCCAGACTTTGGGGGTCATTCCAACCCTGGCGGTCGGTGTTAAAGCGGCGGCCAAACCGCCAACAGGCAGGCGGTTAAAAAAATTGAATTCTGACCCTGGCGGGAACCGCCAACAGAGACCGCCACTTTAACACTCCGACCGCCACGGCGGGACAAACAAACAGCGCGGCTGTCACCGCCAACAGACAGGCGGGAGACAATGTACCGCCCACCCTATCACAACTCACCAATCCGCCACCTTTTCCGGGGCGGGAGCCCCGCCGATAAAAACACGGCGGAAACAGACATTACGAACGGAAAACGCTCACCTCTACACCTTCCACGAGGAATCTGGACAGCATGGAACCAGAACTACACATCCCACCAGCTATTGTCTTCCTGCTCCTCTACCAGGAGCACGAACGCCGGCGCAGAAGACAACGGTGAGTACTGCACCTACGACACAGGGGAGGGGTGAGGCAAAAAATTACGGGGACACACATACGCAACACACCCACCCTCACCCTCACCCACAACTACATACACATCAATGCAGAGCAACAACTCAGAGTGACACCCCAAAACCCCCCGGAAGAATGCAAAGACAAAATAAAATGATTATGAAATTCAAATATATTGTACGGCTAAGTAAAAAATTATTTCGAACATCTATAACTATATATACATATGTAAATTGTCCTGTCCAAATTGGGTTTCAGCCATTGTACGTGGGCCAATGGGCCTAAACACATGGGCAAAGCCCACACAGGAGACCCGAATCCATTGGAGAGAACACTGCAGGGGCATCAGATAGCAAAACTACAGGCACCTCAGGGGGAAGGAAAGGGGGGGCACCTCAGCCACATGAGTCCACGACGCCAGATCCACGAGGGGCCTCCATGGCCACTGTCCCATCCTGGGGAGTGCAAAGCCACAGTCTCTCAAGTCTTTACAGTGGGTGGCTTGCCCACTGCCATATCCTGGGGAGTGCAAAGCCACAGTCTCTCAAGTCTCTACAGTGGGTGTGTTGCCCACTGTGCCATCCTGGGGAGTGCAAAGCCACAGTCTCTCAAGTCTTTACAGTGGGTGGGTTGCCCACTGTGCCATCCTGGGGAGTGCAAAGCCACAGTCTCTCAAGTCATTACAGTGGGTGGCTTGCCAACTGCCATATCCTGGGGAGTGCAAAGCCACAGTCTCTCAAGTCTCTACAGTGGGTGGCTTGCCCACTGCCATATCCTGGGGAGTGCAAAGCCACAGTCTCTCAAGTCTCTACAGTGGGTGGGTTGCCCACTGCCATATCCTGGGGAGTGCAAAGCCACAGTCTCTCAAGTCTCTACAGTGGGTGGGTTGCCCACTGTGCCATCCTGGGGAGTGCAAAGCCACAGTCTCTCAAGTGGATTACAGACTCCACTGGTACTGGAGGAGGCATGGTGCCCAGAGTGCATCATGCAGCCCTGGCCGACGCAGATCCGGGCCTGCCCCTTCTGCCAATGGGCCAGCGGTGCTTGAGATGAAGGGCCCAGCGGAGCGGTGCTTGAGATGAAGGGCCCAGCGGAGCGGTGCAGAGACGGCGGTGCCCAGCGGAGCGGTGCTTGAGATGAAGGGCCCAGCAGAGCGGTGCTTGAGATGAAGGGCCCAGCGGAGCGGTGCTTGAGATGAAGGGCCCAGCGAAGCGGTGCTTGAGATGAAGGGCCCTGTTCAGCGGTTCTTGAGACGGCGGTGCCCTGTTCAGCGGTGCTTGACTTGAAGGGCCTTGTTCAGCGGTGCTTGACTTGAAGGGCCCTGTTCAGCGGTTCTTGAGACGGCGGTGCCCTGTTCAGCTGTGCTTGACTTGAAGGGCCCTGTTCAGCGGTGCTTGACTTGAAGGGCCCTGTTCAGCGGTTCTTGAGACGGCGGTGCCCTGTTCAGCGGTGCTTGAGATGAAGGGCCCTGTTCAGCGGTGCTTGAGATGAAGGGCCCTGTTCAGCGGTTCTTGACATGTGTCTCCAGGGCACCAGATCCGGCCATTATATGGAGTTCACTTGCCACCCGACATGTGGCTGCCGGGCCCTTCGTGCACATCTGTCTTCTCGCTTGCGGGGCCCTCCTGTGCTGGTGTCCCGGCCCGTGGGTGTCCTCCTTCACCCCTGGAATGGGGCTGGTGGGGCCCTCCTGGGCAGCTCGCCTGCTGCCGGACTTGTCGGGTGTGCTGCCCTTGCCATCCTTCCCTGCTCCTCTGTGGCCCTTGCCTCCCTTTGTCGATGTGCCAGGTGGCACCCCACTTCCTGACGGTGCCAGGGTGGTGCCTTTGGAGGTTGACGTCTCTGGCCTCTCGCGCCGGGCCTTGCCTTTCTTTGATTTTTTCCCAGGGGGTGGGCTGGCTGTCCCTTTACTGCTTGCCGAAGTAGCTGCCCTTGAAGGTGGTGGACTCCAATATCCTTGGACTACGGTCCTTGTAGGTCCAGGGGTTGTGGTGGCTGAGGTGCTGATTGGACTCTTACGAGATGGAGGGGGTGGGTCAGGTGATGGAAAGAGGTTAATTTTGGACAGGAAAAACTTTTTAGGAGCAGTGGGAAGGGTAGGTGTAGTGGGTATGGGAGTGGAGGAAGAGGATGTGGTTGTAGGAGAGTCAAGTCTGGTGTCTTTGGGTGCAGGTGCTTGTGCTGGAGGCTGTCGTGAGGTGGATGGCTGTTGGGTGGGTGGCTGCCTGCGTTTGTGTGGTTTGGAAGAGGGGTGACAGACACACTGGGAAAGGACACAGGGGACGTGTAAATGGCAGTGGGGGTGGTGACTGCACGTGCGCGGAGTGTTCTGGTGGGTGTGCTGGTGATGGACGTAGTGGCTGAAGATGTTGTGCATGCAAGTGTGAGTGGAGACGTCACAGGGAGGGAGGAGGGAGACGAGGAGGAGGGGGACACAGAGGAGGCAGTGGCTGTTGGCATGTCTGCATGTGGATGTTGCTTGTGTGAATGCTTGTGTGGTGTGTGGTGCTTATGTCTGGATGAGCTTCCCTTGGGTGTTGAGGTGTGTGCAGGCTGGTCTGTAGGTGTGTCTGGGATAGGCAGAGAAACAGGGGAGTGGGACTGGGTTGAGGAAGTTGGAGGAGGGAGGCAGGAGACAGGGACAATGGCTGCCGTCAGTGCTGAGGCCAGAGCGTTGAACGATCGTTGATGGGCAGCCTGACCCGAATGAATGCCCTCCAGGTATGCATTGCTCCGGTGCACCTCCCTTTCTACACCCTGGATGGCATTCAAAAGGGTAGACTGCCCAACAATGAGTGTCCTGAGGAGGTCAATGACCTCCTCACTGAGGGCAGCAGGGGTAACTGGGGCAGGGCCTGAGGTGCCTGGGGCGAAGGAGACGCCCACCTGCCTGTGTGAGCGGGCACGGGGCGAACGCTGAGGGGCTGCTGGGAGGGCGGTGCTGGTGCGCTGGGTGGCGGCTGTACCTGTTGTTGCGGTGGGCACGGATGTTGCCGCCACCACAAGGGAGCTCCTTTCCGAGGACGTGTCTGTGTCGCTGGTGTCTCCACGTGTCCCCGTTGTGGATCTCCCCTCGCCCTCCGTCTCACTGGTGAACTCCGACTCGGTTGAATGGCCCTCCAGGGCCACGTGAGATGCAGCTCCCTCGTGCTCCGATGCCACTTCTCCTCCGCCTGATGATGCTAATGCACACATGAACAGAAAGACCAACAAAAAGGGGGGGGTGGAAAATAAAGACATGTTGAGTGCATGCATTGGCGACACAGTTGGCAGAGAGGACAGACACAGAAGCCCCCTGCACTACGCCGCGCACTTGGGGTACACTACTCAATCAGTGGGACTTGGCCTACAAGCCTATGGACGACAACTGCACACATAGGTGACACAGGCCCATGAATGGCTGTACTTGGCACCCTACAGAGGTGGGGGGCGGGGGCACAGGGCCATGCCTTACGGTGGGGACCAGCCTACAGAAATCGCCCTGGCCTAGGGATACCCACAACCCTCCTCCCCAACCAGACACCTCCACTGCGCGCTAAGATAGCTGAATGTGCTTGTACTCACCCCTTGTGTCTGCTGTGTTGTCGTCACGCGCCCATCCAAATCGGGGTAGGCCACCGCCAGGATCCGGGACATCATGGGGGTCAATTGATGAGTGGCACCCCTCCTACGTTGGGAGGCCATCCCCAGCAGAGCCTCCGCGGTCTTCCTGCTCCCGCGGCGGATGTCCTCCCACCTCTTGCGGCAGTGGGTGCCCCGTCTGTTGTGGACCCCCAGGGTCCGGACGTCCTTGGCGATGGCACGCCAAATGTCGATCTTCTGATGGGCGCTGACCTATGTGACATGTATAGGGGGAGAAAATAGAATAACATCATTTTCTGCATGCTCGATGTGAGTGGCCCCCCATCCCCACCTTTGCCTTGTGGCACATGCTCTCATCTGTCGTTTGATGCATGCCTCATTCGCTCCCCTCCCCACCATCGTTCATTCACCCCACTCAACCCAGGCATTGGCCACAAAGCATGGTCCCAGTGTACTTACCTGTTGGTCTGGAGGACCGTAGAGTAGCGCATACTGGGGAGGACCCCATCCATGAGTTTCTCCAATTCTTCAGAAGTGAAGGCAGGGGCCCTTACCCCAATCGCAGCAGCCATTGTCTCTTCCAGACCGAGGTCACAGCAGCACAGGTCCTCTCCTGTGGAAGATCAGGTCTCGAGTGATTAAGCAGATAGAAAATGGCGGTCACGCCCACGGCGGTGCGTACTGCGGCGGTGCGTACCGCGACCGCCGGCGCACATCCTCATTGGCTCCTGAAACCCATAGGGTTCAATGTTAACCAATGCAGCTTTGCACCGCGGTCTTCGACCGCCACGGTGTGCCACGCCAGCACATTGACCTCACATCCCATTGTCGCACTTCACAGGTCAGGCAGCCGCCATTTCAAGAGCCCACATGGCTTAATTTCTACTGCGTCACACATGCCTAGGCCTTGCATCGACACTCATACAAGCCATTCACTGCATAGAGAATCGTGTACTGTGCAAGCTGTGGGAACGTACCTGTGGGTTGATTGACTCTGTGCTCGCTGTTGTCCTTCCTAGGCACCATCCGCTGGGACTTGCGAGGAGATGGAGGAATCTTCCCGTGTACAGACCGCTGGTGGACCTGTCGACAATGGAAGAAAGACATGTCATATTGACATACAGGCTTGACTGAGCCACTATACAGGAACTGTGTGCCCAGCTGGAGGCAGACCTGATGTCACCCATCCGCCAACCCACAGGGATTCCCCCTCTAGTGTAGGTTCTGTCAGTACTCCATTTTTTGGCAAGTGGGTCATTTCAATCAATAGTGGCCATGTCATCAGGGATGTCTCAGCCTATGTTTTCTAAGGTGTTGTCCAGAGTGTTGTCTGCCCTGATGAAATACATGCAGAGCTACATTGTTTTCCCTGAGGTGGGCGATTTGGCTACAGTGAAGGCTGATTTCTATGCCCTTGGACATATTCCCAACATCATTGGTGCCATTGATGGGACACATGTGGCTTTGGTACCCCCCAGCAGGAGTGAACAGGTGTACAGGAACAGAAAAAGTTATCATTCGATGAATGTCCAGGTGGTCTGTTTGGCTGACCAGTACATCTCCCATGTAAATGCCAAGTTCCCTGGGTCAGTGCATGACCCCTACATCATGCGAAATAGCAGCATCCCTTACGTGATGGGACTACTTCAGAGACACCGTGTGTGGCTAATTGGTGACTCTGGTTACCCCAACCTGTCCTGGCTGCTGACCCCAGTGAGGAATCCCAGGACCAGGGCAGAGGAACTGTACAATGAGGCCCATGGGTGGACTAGGAGGGTGATAGAGCGGACGTTCGGCCTCCTGAAGGCCAGGTTTAGGTGCCTGCATATGACAGGTGGGTCCCTAATGTACTCACCAAAGAAGGTGTGCCAGATCATCGTGGCCTGCTGTATGCTTCACAACCTGGCTTTGCGACGCCAGGTGCCTTTCCTGCAGGAGGATGGTCCAGATGGTGGTGTTGTGGCAGCTGTGGAGCCTGTGGAGAGTGAAGAGGAGGAAGACGATGAGGATGACACAGACAACAGGGACACAGTGATACAGCAGTATTTTCAATGACACACAGGTAAGAATCAACACCGGCATTTTACATTTACTTACAGTCTCCTGCCTCTCTACTGTCTGAGTTTCCCCCCAGTGTATGTTAACTGAGTTGTGACTTTCCCTTCCAATTTCAGAGATGTGGGCCCCACTCCGGGACCTCTGCTTTGTTTGCCCATGGACTACAGATGTGTGACAGTGGTATGTTGTCGTCACAATATAACTAGACATTTTGGCACGTTTATGTCTAATACATTTGTTCAAAATACAGGCAGACTCCAGATTATTTTTGTGCAATAAGTGTTTTTATTAAAGTGCTCAATTTAGGGACATGGTTGAAAATCGGGGATGGGTGATGGTGGAGGAATGTCCATGGCAGAGTCCAGATTTTCAGTCTCACAGGTGCATTGTCCATATGCCTGTGGAAGGATGGAGCAGGGGCAATTTAAGGTTGGACAGGGTGACAATGTGGGACACTGGGATGACATCAGGGGGTATCCTTTCCTGGCGGGGGTCTTGGCATCCTACTCTGTCTTCTTCCTAGATCTCAGGCCCTGCTTGCGGGGTGGTTCTCCTTCTGCAGGGGGTGGGGTTCTGGTGGCCTGTTGTTCTTGTGTGGGGGCCTCCTGTCCACTAGCGCCGGCGGAGGTGGTAGCCTGTTCTTGGTCCATGCTAGTGACAGGGGCCTTTTGTGGTGCCACATGGTCCCGCAATGTGGTGACAATCTGGTTGAGAGCCACGACGATGGTCCCCATTGCGGAACTAATGTTTCTGAGTTCTTCCCTGAACCCCAAATACTGTTCCTCCTGCAGTACCTGGATCTCCTGGAACCTGGCCAGTACCGTAGCCATCGTCTCCTGGGAGTGGTGGTATGCTCCCATGATGGAGGAGAGGGCCTCATGGAGAGTGGGTTCCCTGGGCCTGTCCCCCCCGTCGCACAGCAGCCCTCCCAGTTCCCCTGTGTTCCTGGGCCTCCGTCCCCTGGACCGTGTGCCCACTACCACTGCCCCCAGGTCCCTGTTGTTGTTGGGGTGGTGGGTTTGCCTGGGTTCCCTGTAGTGGTGGACACACTGCTGATTGACGTGTCCTGGGGACAGAGGGATGGGCCCGCTGGGTGGGTGCTGTGCTGGTGTTTCCTGAGGGGGGAGGCTCTGTGTTGGCTTGTGACAGGGTCAGGGGAACCGACTGTCCCAAGGTCCCAGATGGGCCGGGCTAGTCATCTTCATCCAGTTGTGCAGAGATGCTGTCATCACTGTGGGCCACTTCTGTGGGGGGGACTGGATATGTCTGGCACCTCCTGTCCGGTGACGTTGGATAGGGGTCCTGTTGGGGTGTAAATTCATAATTATTGTATCTGTGTGTGCCATCGTGTGCAATGGGTGGTTGACCCTCTACTCCAGTGCTTGCATTATTGGCTTGGTCCTTGTGTGATTGGTGATTTTGGGGCATGAGTGAGTCTCTGTAGTGGACATGCTTGGGTGATGGGTGTCCATGCATTGGTGTTACATGCAGGGCTTGGTTATGGGATGTATGGGTTGTGTTAGAGGGGTATCTGTGGGTTGTTGGGGTGATGGGTGTGAGGGTAAGGGTGGGAGTATGTGATGGCATGCAGGTGGGGTGGGGAGGATAAGGTAGTAAAGATTTGCCTTACCAGAGTCCAGTCCTCCTGCTACTCCTGCGAGGCCCTCAGGACACAGTATTCCCAAGACTTCCTCCTCCCATGTTGTTAGTTGTGGGGGAGGAGGTGGTGGTCCACCGCCAGTCCTCCGAACAGCAATCGGGTGTCTTGAGACCACGGAACGCACCTCCCCCCATAGGTCGTTACACCTCTTCCTGATGTCATCCCTAGTTCTTGTTTGCTGTCCCACTGCGTTGACCCAATCGACAATTCTGCGCCATAGCTCCATCTTCCTTGTAATGGAGGTCTGCTGCACCTGTGATCCGAATAGCTGTGGCTCTACCCAGACGATTTCCTCCACCATGACCCTGAGCTCCTCCTCAGAAAACCTGGGGTGTCGTTGAGGTGCCATAATGTGGTGTGGGTGATGTGTGAGGTGGTGTCTGTTGTGATGTGTGAGGGGGTGTGTTGCTGTGTGTTGTTTGAGGTGCATGGATGTTGTGTGAGTGATGGTGTTGTGTGTCTGTGGATGGTGGTGTTGTTTTAGGTGGTGGCTCTCTCTGGCGTACTTTCAATTTTCTGATAGTAAGGGTTTGTGGGTGATGTGGGCGTGTGCTTTATATTGCATTGGCTGCGTTGATTCGTGGGTTGTGATAGTGTGGGTGTATTCCTGTTGGCGTCATGGTGTGGGTTATGTTATCACCAGTTTATCACTGACCTTTGGTGTGGCAGACTTGTGTGGGTGTCTGTATTGTGGCGGATTCCGTGCTGTGGGTTGTAATACCTGTAGCGGAATTCCGCAGGCGCAGTGGTATGTTGGCGGTCTTCTGCACGGCGGTAAGCGGGATTTACCGCCTTGGGTTGTAATGAGGGCATATGTCTCTATTGTGACAATGAACAGCCCTCCTCCTCCGCCGGCGCTAGTGGACAGGAGGCACTGCCACAGGAACAACAGGACACCAGCACCCCACCCCCTGCATATGGAGAACCACCCCGCAAACAGATCCCTGAGATCCAGGAACAAGACAGAGAACATTGCCAAGACCCCCCCAGGAAATGAGACTCCCCTGAATGTCACCCTTCTGTCCCACTATGTCACCCTGTCCATCCTTAAACTGCCATTGCTCCACTTCTTATGCCCTTTTGGGCAATGCACCTGTGAAACAAATAGACTGGACTCTGCCCTGGACATTCCTCCACCATCCCCCCAGCCCATTTTACAACCCCCTCCACTTATTAGTACAGGAATAAACACACTTCAATCACAAAACAATCTGGAGTCAGTCTGTGCTTTCACAAATGTGTAATTGCAATAACTATGGAATATAGCAATGTCAATTTACTTGTTCACATACCAATGTGACACAGCTGTAGGCCAGCAGTAAACATAGCAGATGGCACAAAGTAGGACCCACATCTGTGAAATGGAAAGTTAAAGTGACAAGTCAGGGTCCATACACTAAATGAAAATTACACACTTACGCTAGTTCCAACAATAGAATGAGATGTGGGAAGCAGTGGCATCTTCTTACCTGTGTCTCACTGGAAGTATTGCATGATGATGTTGTTTCGGTTGTCGATATCCTCTTCTTCTGCCTCCTCTTCTTCACTGTCCACGGGCTCCACAGCTGCCACAAGACCACCATCTGGCCCATCCTTCTGCAGAAAAGGCACCTGGTGTCGCAAAGCCAGGTTGTGCAGCATACAGCAGGCCACGATTATCTGGCACACCTTCTTCGGTGAGTAGTATAGGGAACCACCTGTCAGATGGAGGCACCGAAATCTGGCCTTCAGGAGGCCGAAGGTGCGTTCGATCACCCTCCTAGTTTGCCCATGTGCCTCATTATAGCGTTCCTCTGCCCTTGTCCTGGGATTCCTCACTGGGGTCAGTAGCCATGACAGGTTGGGGTAACCAGAGTCACCTGCAAATGTCGAGGGACAACTGTTAGACACACACTAACCCTTAGGGACAGCTCCATACCCAGACACCTATGTCAACTGTATTGGGACCTAGGCCTCACCTATTAGCCACACACGGTGCCTCTGGAGTTGGCCCATCACATAAGGGATGCTGCTATTCCTCAAAATGTAAGTGTCATGCACAGAGCCAGGATACTTGGCATTCACATGGGAGATGTACTGGTCTGCCAAACACACCATCTGCACATTCATAGAATGGTAGCTCTTCCGGGTTTCTGTACACCTGTTCATTTCTGCGGGGGGGCGTACAAATACCACATGTGTACCATCAATGGCACCAATGATGTTGGGGATATGTCCCAGGCCATAGAAGTCACCTTTCACTGTAGGCAAATCCTCCATCTGAGGGAAAACGATGTAGCTGCCCGTGTGTTTCAGCAGGGCAGACAACACTCTGGACAACACGTTGGAGAACATTGGCTGGGACATCCCTGATGCCATGGCCTCTGTTGTTTGAAAAGACCCACTGGCCACTGGCCAGGAAATGGAATACAGACAGGACCTGCACTAGAGGGGGGATTCCTGTGGGATGGCGGATAGCTGACATCAGGTCCGGCTCCAACTGGGCACACAGTTCCTGGATTGTTGCACGATCAAGTCTGTATGTGACTAGGATGTGTTTCTCTTCCATTGTCGACAGGTCCACCAGGGGTCTGTACACCGGAGGATGCTGCCATCTCATCACCTGCTGCAGCGGATGTGCCCTATGGAGGAGAACAGCGAGCAGAGAGTCATCCAACACTGAGGTATCACAATGTCTTCTTTTCAGAAGCGTTATTAATCTGCAATGTGCCGGTATCTGTCTATATTCCCGGCCTAGATAGGTGTGACGCAGTTAACATCCATCCCATGTGGCTTCCTGAAATGGCGGCTGCCTGACCTGTAAGGTGGGAGAAGGGGATATGAGGTAACTGCGCTGGCGTTGTACACCGTCGCGGAGGGCGGTCGAAGACCGCAGCGCAATTCTGCATTGGTTAACATTGGGCCCTATGGGTGCCAGGAGCCAATGACGATGTATGCCGGCGGTGACGGTACGCACCGCTGTGGACGTGACCGCCATTTTCTGTCTGTTCACTCACTTGATACCTGACCTCCAACATGAGAGGACCTACACTGCAAGTGCTGCTGTGACCTCAGTCTGGAAGCGACAATGGCTCATGTGTCTGGGGAAAGGGCCCCTGCCTTCACTTCGGAGAAGTTGGAGAAACTAGTAGATGGGGTCCTCCCCCAGTACACACAACTGTACGGTCCTCCAGACAAACAGGTGAGTACACTGTGAGCGTGCTGCATGGGCAATGCCTGTCTTGAGTGGTGTGGATGGAAGATACATGGGGGGGGCTGAGGCTTGCATGTGTGGATGGGGAGTGTATGTGCATCAGGGCAAGGGTGGGAACTTGGGGGCAATAAGTCGGTCCGGACGGGTAAGTAATTTCCTTTCCCCCGTACCATTCGTCTAGGTCAGCACCCACCAGAAGAAGGGTATTTGGCGTGCCATCGCCAAGGACGTCCAGACTCTGGGGGTCTACCACAGACGGAGCACCCGTAAAAGATGGGAGGACCTGCGCCTCTGGAGCAAGAAGACGGAGGAGGCCCCGCAGGGGATGGTCTCCCAACGTGGGAGGGGTGCCTATCGCATCATGACCCCCCTGATGTACTGGATCCTGGTGGTGGCCTATCCGGAGTTGGATGGGCGCCTGAGGGCATCACAGCAGCCACAAGGGGGTGAGTACACTCTCATTCAGCTGACTCTGCGCGCATAACGAGGTGTCTGGTTGGGGGAGGTGGGCAGTGGGTTCCCCTAGGCCAGGGTGTAAAAGATGGGAGGATCTGCGCCGCTGGAGCAAGAAGACGGCGGAGGCCCACCTGGGGATGGTCTCTCACTGTGGGAGGGGTGCCCATCGCATCATGACCCCCCTGATGTTCCGGATCCTGGCGGTGGCCTATCCGGAGTTGGATGGGTGCTTTAGGGCATCACAGCAGCCATAAGGGGGTGAGTACACTCTCATTCAGCTGACTCTGAGCGCATAACGAGGTGTCTGGTTGGGGGAGGTGGGCAGTGGGTTCCCCTAGGTCAGGGCGAAGTTGGTAGGCAAGGTCCCTTGTGAGGCAGGCTATGTGGCACCCCAACCCCACCAGTGGTAAGAGCCATCTACACCTAGTCAGGCTCCTGTGACTTCCAGGTGTCCAGCAATTGGTCTGAGGCCTCGTACCCCATGGTCAGCTGAAATTTCTAGGAACTGTTAGTGCATGGCGTAGTGGCGAGGGCTGCTCCCTGTGTGTTGTGTCCACCAACGGTAGTGGTGTTGCATGCACTGAACATGTCTTTCTTCTGTCTTTCCCCCACCTTTTTGTGGTCTCCCTGTTCTTGTGTGCAATAGCATCATCAGGCGGAGGAGCATTGGCACCAGAGCAGGAGGGAGCTGCAACTCACTTGGCCCTGGAGGGCGAAACAACGGAGTCTGAAGCCACCAGTGGGACGGAGGGTGAGGGGAGCTCCACGGCGGGGACAGGAGCAGACAGCAGTGACAGTGACTCCTTCTCTGATGGGAGCTCCCTTGCGGTGGCCGGCACCTCTGTGCCCACCGCATCAACAGGTACAGCTGCCACCCCCCCTACCAGCACCGCCCTCCCAGCAGCCCCTCAGCGTGTGTCCCGTGCCCACTCACCCAGGAGGGTGGGCATCTCCTTCACCCCAGGCACCTCAGGCCCTGCCCCAGTCAGCCCTCCTGCCCTCAGTGAGGAGGCTATTGACCTCCTGAGATCCCTCATTGTTGGGCAATCTACCATTGTGAATGCCATCCAGGGTGTTGAGAGGCACTTGCAACAAACAAATGCATACCTGGAGGGCATTCATTCTGGGCAGGCGGCCCAACAGAGATCATTTCAGGCTCTGGCCTCAGCACTGATGGCAGCCATTGTCCCTGTGGCCAGCCTCCCCCCTCCAACTTCCTCCACCCAGACCCAATCCCCTGTACCTCAGCCTATCCCAAGCACACCATAAGACCAGCATACACACTCATCAACACACAAGAGTGGACATGGCAAACATAAGCACCACACATCCCACAGGCACTCACACAAGCACCATTCCCATGCAGACACAGCAACATCCACTGTCTCCACTGTGCCCCCCTCCTCCACGTCCTCCTCCTCCCTCCCTGTCTCATCTCCACTCACACCTGCATGCAATACATCCTCAGCCACTACCTCCAACACTAGCACGCCCATCACCATACACCGCTCACGTGCACTCACCACCCCCACTACCATTCACACATCCCCAGTGTCCTCTCCCAGTGTGTCAGTGAGCCCTCCTCCCAAAGTACACAAACGCAGGCACACACCCACCCAACAGCCATCCACCTCACAACAGCCTCCGGCCCATGCACCTGCACCCAAATTAAGCAGACGTACACCTCATACAACCACTACCTCTACCTCCACTCCCAAACCCCCTCCAACTTCCCGTTCTAGTGTGTCTAAAAAACTCTTCCTGGCTAACATTGACCTCTTCCCTACACCTCCCCCGTCCTCCCCCCAGGGCCAGGCTTTCCAGGTCCCAGCCCAGTACCTCAGCCACTAAATACCCAGCCACAGTGGTGCCAGCAACTGCAGGGTCATCGAGTGTGCCACACATCAGGGCTGCCAATGTGCCACGTAGTGAGGGCAAGGACATTCCGCCACCTGCCAAAGTGAAAAAGGTGCCCACATCCCGGAGGGAGAAGCCGAAAGTACCTGCCACCAAGGGCTCAGCAAAAACCAAAGGGGATAGTGGCAAGACAACTGTGGCACCATCAAAGCTGGGGAAGGGCCAAAAGCTGAAGAGCAGGTCAGGAGAGGGCATGGTGACACCGACAGAGGGACCAGTGTCACACTTTCTGTCCACGACCATGCCAACATGTACGGCGGCAAACACCACTAGTTGCCCCGCCACCACAACCGCCACCTGCACCGCCACCTGCACCGCCCCTGGCACGTCTATAGCCTCAGCGACAGTCCCCAGCCTCTTCCCCAGTGGGCAGCCGTCTGAGGCTGCAGGAAACGTCCTGCTGTGTCCCTCTGCAGGTGCTGACCCATGCACTGTCACCAGCACCGCCGCAACAGACACCGCCCACAAGCACCGCCGCGACAGACACCGCTTCAAGCACCGCCACCTGCACTGCCCCCGGCACTTCTACAACCTCAGCGACAGTCCCCAGCCTCTTCCCCAGTGGGCAGCCGTCCGAGGCTGCAGGAAACATCCTGCTGTGTTCCTCTGGAGGTACTGACCCATGCACCGCCGCCAGCACCGGCGCCAGCACCACCGCAAGCACCACCGCAAGCACCGCCACAACAGACACCGCCGCAAGCACCGCCACCAGCCCCACGGCATCCTCGGACACTGACACCACCGCTGACATGGCTACCATCCCCAGTGGTCAGTCGTCTGAGTCTGGAGGAGAGTTCCTGGACCCTGGACAGCTTCCATGAGGCATTTCTTCCATCACTGTTTACACCTGCAGGTGGAAGGCGCAGCCGCAGCAGTGTGAAGTATGTCGCTGCCTCCATGGCATATGTTGCTACCTAAACCTCGCAAATCTCGTGGCACGCACACACAGGTGGGGGAATTGTACCGGCCACACTGCACGTGGAGCACTCTGGCCACCATGCCCCCTCCAGAACCAGTGGAGAGATACATCCACTACCTCAGTCCTTGGCAGGATGAATCACTCTGGCCACCATGCCCCCTCCAGAACCAGTGTAGAAAAGCATCCACTACCTCAGTCCTTGGCAGGATGAAGCACTCTGGGCACCATGCCCCCTCCAGAACCAGTGGAGAGATACATCCACTACCTCAGTCCTTGGCAGGATGAAGCACTCTGGGCACCATGCCCCGTCCAGAACCAGTGGAGAGATACATCCACTATCTCAGTCCTTGGCAGGATGAAGCACTCTGGGCACCATGCCCTCTCCAGAACCAGTGGAGAAAAGCATCCACTACCTCAGTCCTTGGCAGGATGAAGCACTCTGGGCACCATGCCCCCTCCAGAACCAGTGGAGAGATACGTCTACTACCTCTGTCCTTGGCAGGATGAAGCATTCTGGGCACCAGGCCCCCTCCAGAACCAGTGGAGACTGTTATCCACTTGAGAGTCTGTGGCCTTGCACTCCCCAGGATAAAGCAGTGGGCAAACCACCCACTGGAGAGACTTGAGAGACTGTGGCTTTGCACTCCCCAGGATAAAACAGTGGGCAAACCACCCACTGGAGAGACTTGAGAGACTGTGGCTTTGCACTCCCCAGGATACATCAATGGGCATGGAGCCCCCTCGTGCAGCAGTGGGGTCGTGCGTTCATCAGGCTGAGGTGCCCCCTTCCCTATCCCCCTGAGGTGCCTGTATATTTTCGATCTGATGCCCCTGCAGTGTTCTCTCCGTTTCCAGTCAGGTATCATGTGTGGGCCTCGCCCATGCATTTTGGGCCCAGTGGTCCACGGACAATGATTGGAACACTATCCGGAGTAGTTGGTGTACATATTTGTATATACTGAATTTTGACTTTTGACTAATGGATTTTTCATGATTACAATGCTTACAATCATTTCCTTTTGTCCTTGCGTTCTTCCAGGGGATGGGGGGTGTATATGTAATGTTGCTGCATGTATTTGTGTGTATGTTGCTGTGTGTGAGGGTGAGGGTGGGGGCGTTGCGTGTGTGTGTCACTCTCTTTCCTCCCCCCCTCCCCTGTGTTGTAGGTGAAGTACTCACCGTGGTCGCCACCGCCGCCGTTCGTACTCCTGGTAGAAGAGGAGGTAAACCAACATGGGCAGTACGTGTAGTTCGGGTTCCATGGCGTCCTGGTTCCTCGTTCGGTGTCGAGAGGTGAGTGTTTTCCCTTCTGTGTACTGTTTCTGCCGTGCTTTGGATAGCGTTGGTTACGCCCCGGAAAAGGTGGCAGATAGGCCTCTTCTAATAGGGTGGGCGGTACTTTTGTCTCCCGTCTGTCTTTTGGCAGTGACCACCGCGCTATTTGTTTCTACCACCGTGGCGGTCGGAGTGTTAAAGTGGCTGTCTATGTTGGCGGTTTCCACCACGGTCGTAATCCCATTTTTTTCCGCCAGCATGTTTGCGGCATTACCGCCGCTTTAACACCGACCGCCAGGGTTGTAATGAGGGCCATAATCCTTTTCTACGTCTAGTCTTGCGCTCACTTGCGGTGAGAGGGCCACGAGCGGTGTCTATTTGCATGGGTTCCTCATCTGTTGCTTTTTTTGAGTCTGGTCGAGATTCTTCGGAACGATGGACGATTGTATGTGGGTGTCCTGCATAAGAAGGTCCACGAGCCCTTCATCTTTCTAGACGGCGTTCTTTAAGACGATACTCTATGGAGAGCGCTTGATCCATCAACTCACGTAGATCTTCCACTCCGGTTGAATGTACCAATTCGTCTTTGATTTCATCTCGTAGATCTCTTCGGTACAGTTACCAAAGTACGTTCTACCCATGTTGTCTCTGCTGCAAGTTGTCTAAAGCGCGTAATATATTGGAGAACATCTTGGTTCCCTTGCTGAATATCGCATAACGCTTCTTCTGCAGACGCCTCCAATCCTGGGCGTATGAACATTTGTTTGAATGCAGTGAGAAAAGCTGAATAGTTAGACAGCATGACTGCATAACAGCAGACAGCATAGGGTCGTTAGAAGCTACTAACGGAGTGGCCCAGGCCAAGGCAGGACCAGACAAGGCACTGATGAGGTATCACACCTTTGTTTTATCTTGCACGAATTGTGTGGGTCGAAAGGCAAAATAGACGGTCAGAGCATCAAGGAATTCTCCTAGTGTATTTGGATCTCCTGAGAAACGTGGCGTGGTAGCAGAGACAGTGGGAACATCTGTGGTTCAGAATGCCAAGGCTTTTCGTAAAGCCGCCTTTTCATTTCATACTTGTTGCAGTTCCTAGGCTTGCTGTTGAATAGTGAATAGCAGCGACTTGTTGGATTTTGTAGCTGCCATTGAGCTATCCTCCATGCTGCTCAAAGAAGGCTTGTTTTTTTGGCGCTGCAATCTGTCACGGTTTACTCGTTGTGTACGAAGAGGACCAGATGGAACTGCAGGATGGTCTTGCTTCTTGTAGGTCCTGCCTTGACCGAGGTATGGGTGACCCTTTCTGGTAGCCACGGTGCTGCTGACAAGGAAACGTCAAGGCAGTCCGTACTCTCCAAAAGGAGTCCCTGAGGAAAAACCCAAGGGGAAAAAACCTCAATGGCTGGAACTCCCGGGAACAAAAATGGGCACAGCAAAGATAAGTCTTCAAAGAACAAAATATAACTGGAAGGACCAAAAACAAAGGCAAGGAAAAGGCTGGAATAGCCGGAGTGTGATCACCACCAAAGGAAGTGTTGCAGCGCAATGAGACCAAGAGTCTCATTCCTTTTATACCAAAGACATTTAGGACATTTAGGAAGGAAAGAAGACGCCATGTTAGATTGGGAAAACTACCATAGGGAATATGGATGAAGATACAATGTTGGAAAGGGATCCTGATGCATGCAGGGAAGAGGAAGACATGCTGGGAGAAGAGGAAGAACATGGCTCCACCCAAAAAGATGCAGGTAAAAAAGAAAAGAACAAAACAGAAAAGAAAAGAACAGAACAGAACAGAAAATACCAGGTAAGTGAGATGGTGGGGGGAATGGGGACCACTGTTAATCTCCAGGCCGCGCCGCACCCCGAGCTCTCCGAGGCCCGATTCCCAATCTAGGGCCTCGTGCGTTGTAAGGCCAGACAAAAGGGGTGCAGCATGCCCCGCGGCAGAGGAGATGCACTGTGGACCCGGTCGCGTCCCAATCCAGTCTCCCTGTACGCGCCGCTGCACGCCGCGGCGCAACACTCAATTGAAGTGTACTCACCTAGTAGAATACCTTTTGTAGGGTGTGTGTAGTACAGGGAGTTACATGACTGTAACTCGCAGGAGGCTCTCTTACTGTTGCTCCAAACACCAGTCCAGTGTTCTCTTCTCGAAAGACTCCTGTATGGGTAATCACAAAAGACGTGTACTCAACGGGGGGATGATATTTTTCTAGTGTATGAAGTAAAGTAGAGGGAGTGACATGACTGCTAGGCCAGGAGGCTCTGTCTCTCCAACTACAAACACAAGCCCAGTGTCCACCTGTCCAAATACCCCTGGTCCTTAACTGACAATGGAAGTGTACTCTCCTGGGAGGATCACATTTGTCTAGTGTTGGGAACTAGTTGAAGTGACCTGGACGTAAAGCCCAATGGGTCCTGTTTTGATAACTCCAATCACCAGCCCAGTGTACACTTGCCCCAGTGCATCTGTTAGTGAACTCTCAAAGGAATTTTACTCACCTGGAGGACCACATTTGTCTAGTGTTGGGAGCTAGGGGAATGACCTGAATGCAACTTCCAGGAGGCACTGTTCAAGTGACTCCAAATAGCAGAACACTTGTAAAACAAATCCTAGCCTGATCACTCTCAAATCACGTTTATTCACCTGGGAGGGACCAAGTTACAGCTCATGCTTAACTCAGACATATGGCTGGCCACCTAGATCTATCTTGAGCTGCTAAGAAAAGATGAAACTATTGAGGACAGCTCACACTGTGTGCAACATAAATGATCATGAAGGCCTCAAGATGCATCACCAGAATGGTATTGGCTGCAGACACATTCACAATGCACTGACTACATGGGTACCAGTCACAATAGGATCACCCGCAAACCACCTATTTACACCGGCCTTGCAAAATGTCACTGTAAACTTTTGGAGGTAGATGTCACAAAACCACCAGTAACATTGTATCTTTCACATCAGGAGGTTGAGCTGCCACTGGCCACACAGAGACCACATATGAGACTGACACTTTTCCCCTCAATGAGGCCCTCAGTGATGATGACACTTCTGGACATGGAGGACGGTTCTGGCCCATCTAAACAATCTGGTACGTCCCCTACAGTGAGCCTCAATGTGCCCACATCAAGACCTCCCAGCTTGGCTGCCTCGACTTCACAGGCAGCCATTCGCCCCCCAACCTCTGTACTTAGGACAGTGGCAACCATCTTGTTCTCCCAGTCCAGGATCCTGAGTTGTAGCACAACACCTCGGACAACGATGGTCCTGGAACCAGTGGTAGGGGGCACCCTATTGCAAGGCCACAGGCCTGTGGGGGTAGGTTGTGTGGGAGGGATGTTATGGGCCACCAGGTAGAGGCCACTGGGGAGGCTCCTGGTCAGGACTCCATCAGCCAAGTCTTGGGAGTCTATCAGAAGTCCCAAGGTGTGATGGGCCAGGTAGTAACCAAACTCAGAGAGATCAAGCAGCTGCAAAGGGACAGCCATAGGGATATGCTTTAACAGCGGGAGGACACTAATACCATCCTGGCCTCCCTAACGGGGGTGTTGAATTAGCTGTATCCTGATCAGGAATCGTGAGCAACTCTACCCCTCCCTTTGGGGCGGCAACACCATGCCCTGCTTCATTGGTACCAGCCACTGTCAGGGGAAAAGCCCGCCACAGACACCCCTGCCTCTGTAGCAGCACCTCCCCCCAATACGCAAGCGGGTTCGTCCAGCTAAGAACACAGAAGGTGCAGATGGGCAGACACTGACCACTGCCTGCAACTGACCAATTCCTGATGGAAATCCTTTGTGTGCCACATATTCACTCTGTTGACTGTCCTTCAACTATCTTCCATTTCCTATGGGAGGAGTACATTGGACTTTGGACTTAAAATGCTGTGGTATTTCATCTACCATGACTGAACCCTTCACTATTCTGTTTCGTCATGTCCCTTATTTTTATTCTATGCACACGTTCACAATACATGTACCACCTATCACAAAGTTTGTATCTGCTTGCTTCTGTTTCAATTGTTGCTCTAAAGCGATGTGAGACCATGTGAAGAAAATGATGAAGACACAAGATACTAGTGCAAGGAGCGATGTGTTACAGGTACAGTGTCAAGTTAAGGATTACAATTAAAAACACACAAACACATTGGTACAAGTGTCTGGTCACACCAAACATTTTATTTCACTATACAGCATGTAGGCTGTCGATATGTCTGAATTGCCATGGCCAAGAATGGCTGACTCATATTGTCTCAAGGTAGATACAGGGAGGTACAGTACCCCAGACCAATGGTGTCACCAGCTTGAGCCTTATAACATGCCAAAACCAAGTAATCCAACATCATATACACCAACATACAGACAGAGGGCAGTACAACAGTCCCTGATCACAGGTCCATCATAATCCAATGACCATGCATCTGGTGATATGATACAAACAGATGTTAGTGTTGTGGCACAGGCACTGTGGCCTGTGATGATGAAACATACCTACAGCTACATACAGGTCATACAAGAAGAATGTTTAGGCTCTGTGAAGGGTGAACGGCTATCTTGCACTTGCTGACAACATATTTCATGGCCACATGATCACACATGAAGCAATGGACCCACCACAGCACACTAAACAAGTACAATGTGCATTTCAGTCCTTCCATCCACACAATGTGCATGCTGGCTTGACACAGGTCTTATACACTCCAAATCTGTGACCCACATTACCTGGAACAATCCATGTCCACTTCCTGTGTCGGAACAGCATCAGATACCTGTGAATGTCACAACTCTGACATGCCCACATGAGGATGTCAGGGTGAAGGTACCTGTACAAAGAAAAAACAAGGAGCATATACCTATACACAAAACATACCTATTACACAAATCAAATAGCAAGGATCTGAAAATGAAATTACAGTGCAATGAGACTGACACAAACAAGAACCGTTTGGCTGAATATTTGTGAGCATCAGCTCCCCAGGGTTATGCCAAAACACACTACTCCACACATTCCAACACTATAGTCCTTCATATAGTCACCGTCAGTACATCACATGACATACTTACAATTAAGAAAAGTAGTTATTGATGAGATCTTCCCGAAAGTCAGCTCCTTCCTCTCCATCACTTTCATCCTCACTTGGCATTCCAGGAGGCTCACCCAGTGGCATTGCAGGCTGCCCCTCCTCTGGGATGTATGGCATGTTCCTCCTGAGGGCAATGTTGTGGAGCATGCAGCAGGCCACAAAGATCATACACGCTTTCCCGGGTGAGTAGAGAAGGGCTCCACTAGTCTGGTCCAGACACCCAAACCTGGCCTTCGGGAACCCAAAACCCCACTCCACTACCTGCATTGTTCTTACATGGGCCTCATTGAAGCGAACTTCCCCTGGCATAGTTGGATTCCTTAGCGGCGTCAACAACTAAGGAAGGTTTGCATATGCCGAGTCTCCGGTTAATGAATGGGACATATCTGCAGCAATGAGTCCCTCTTACCAGAAAATCCTCAGCAAACATTGCACACACACAAACAGAACAGATGTGACTTACCAACTAGCCATGCCCTCTCTGGGTACAGTTGTGACATCAGCTGGTGGATCGTGCTGTTCCGCATAATGAAGGCATCATAGACTGAACCCGGAAAATGGGCACATACATGTGAAATGTATAGGTTCGCCAAACATACAACTTGGACGTTGATGGAATGAAAGTTCTTTCGGGTGTGGTATACTTGTTCATTGGCATGCGGTGCGATCAAGCCAACATGTGTGCTATCAATAGCCCCCACCGCATGTGGGATACATGCAAAAGCATAAAAGTCAGTCTTCACATGGCCTAAATCCCACCGTAGGGGAAACTGGATGAACATAGGTTGGGACATACCACCAGCTTAGGCTACTGTATGTTGGAAGTCCCTGTGGCTAGGTACTGCAACACTGACATAACTTTGCAATGGATGGTATGATGTTTGGATTACTAATGGCTGGAATCAGATCTGGCTCCAACTGACAACATAGATCCACTATTGTTTTCCAATTCAGAGGATCCAGGAGGATGATATGTCTTAATTTCATGGCCTGAAGGTCTCGCAGTGGACAGTAGACTGGTGGTTGTCGAATCCTCCCTCTCCCTTGGTACCTATATATGACATTAATCATTGTGTCCACAGCAACATACATGATGCATGTCAAGGTTAACCTGTGACAAGAAATTTTGAAGGGATGAACATGGCAAACAGAACACATCACAGCTGCTAATTACACAAGGGTCACATGTTACCCCCTTGGTTTGCCACACATTTGTGCACATCATTTATATGGACCTAAATCCAACATGTGCATCACAAATGTCACTTGGAATGTGACTGGATGTCCCGAGCATAAAAATGACCTTTGATGGGGGGTAGACTGTGCCCTACTGTAAATTGCCATCTGTGCTCTGCAACGTACAACAATGGTGCTTGAGTAATAGGACCTACATGACAAGATAAGAAGAGCAGGTTTTTGTGCAAAAAACTACATTTTCTGACGTGTGACTCACTGTTAATAACCCAATCCCGCATTTCATACCACTAAAATGGTGCCTGCCTGACCTACTCCACTGGACATTCGGAACCGTCTGTGACCGCCGGCGGAAGTTGTCATAGCAGTAGGCAGCTGCAACTGCGGGAGACCCAACAATAGACTAATGTTGTTGCCAGTGGTGGTCGCGGGCCAATGGCTGTGTCCACCGGTAGTGACGACTGTGTATGTGACTGCCATGTTCTGCAAAATCCCGCATTTGACTCCTGACACTGCTGCCAGCAACACCTACAGAACCGAGCTGCTGTGTACCACCTCTGGGAGCAATTATGCCCCGTCCAGCAGGCGATAGGGCCCCTGCCTTCTCACCAGAGGCTGTATACCCCTGTCTGGACAGCTCTATGGTACACCAAAGGAGCGGGCAAGTGCCTCATGTGCACAGTTTTCTTTGTACTTCATCATCCTTTTCCTCTTCGCAGGTTAGAATGTGCCCATGTGCAGCAGATCGAATACTCATGTGCCTGTAGGTGTGGCCTGTGTGGCATCAATGGGAGAGTCAGTGTGCATGTATTGGTGGCCACTGCCACGTGTTCATTTCATTCACATTGTGGTGTGTATGTTTATTGTGTTCCCTGATCCACCTTGTGTTGGATGCACATAACTAAGCGAGGTGACATTACAGTCATCCACTGACATCTCTTTCCTCATGAATGTTGTATATGTGAAACAACATGTATGTGCATGACAACATGAGCTGAGTATGCATCTTGTATGTGTCAGTTGTGAGTAATGTGAGCTATGTGTATGTTGCCACAGAGATTTCTTCGCACATCTGCCCTATCTAGACTTGTGTTTGCAAGCATCTCATCACTCTCTCTGCCCACTCAGTTACCACGCACACCACATGCCAATTTGCTGTTGGCTACATGATGTACTGTTTTGCATGGAGGTGATGGGAGTGGAGTGTCATATAGGTTCAGTCTGCTCAGCCTACAGAGACCAGGGCTTGTCGCATGTATCTCCGAGTTTGGGTCATAGCCTAGACTGGGGTGGAGTCACTGTGGCTATGCAACGGTGACACTGCACACTCCCTGTACATCAGCAGATCCCGTCATGTGGCCAATATGAGGATCTGTACAGTGGAGGCTTACTGATCTGTGACAGATGTGCACTTAGCATCATTATCAATGTGTGTCTCTGACTCCTGACAGGTGCCTTACTCCCACAGCCCTGTTGTCACCTTCTTACGGGTCATATTGATCTTGTGCAGGATCATTGCATGACTGACATTTCCACAGTGCAAACAATGTGTTGATTCCTGGGAGACCATGATATGGGACGGAGTAGCTTGGTCACATAGCAGAAACTGGTCAATGCATGCCTTTGTATGTTGAATGCCATCTCTGTAGGATTGACACATGTCCAAAAGTGTGTTCTGTGGTATAGATACATAATAAAGACCTCCACCACCCTTAAGTGGTATGAGTCTGCATTGTTATTGTAAATTTCCACACATGGACAGAGTACAGACTCTCTGTACCCACCATGCCACTGTTACCCATATGTGATGTTTGAGTTTGTACTCTGCCAGTAGCCTGTAGGGACTGTATGCAGTGAGTTATTCTCACAGAGTGTGAATATGTTGGTCCATTCATGCCTAAGGAGTCTACCTTGCAGAAGCCACAGAGGTGTGATGTGTCTCATAGTGGCTCACATCGCAGTCAGGTTACTAGGTAACATCCCTGAAGATGTCAGCAAGCCTGCCTAGTTATTGTGGGGCCTGAGCAGGGTGGTGGGTTGGTCTGCAGTTTGATAAATGTATGTGTGTAGTTTGGTCCCTCTACCTATTGGCTTGTATGTGTCACACTTGAGGAGTAAAAATGGGAACGTTCTAGCTTGATGTGACTGAACCATTTGTGATGAAACTTGTGACAATTATCTCTGGATTTGTTTTTTGCATCCATGCAGGCCAAAGCCCATCAAAAGAAATGGATATGGAGAGCCATTGCCAAGAAGGTGCGGACTCTGGGCTTCCACTGCTTCATAGCTCTCACTGCAGAAAGAGGTGGGAGGACCTGCGACGCTAGTCCCAGAAGATCGCAGAGGCCCAGCTGGGGCTGTTCTCCCTATGTGGGCAGGGTGCCCATCGGGCCATGACCCCTCTAATGACCCACATTCTGGTGGTCATATGATGGACATTTGAGGGCAGCACAGAAGCCACAAGGGGGTGAGTACAGGACATGTTCCTGCCTGTTCCATTGACAAGTGATTGAGTGAGGTTCTGTCTGCTCCCCCTATTAGGGATGAGCTATTTGTCACACAGTAGAGGAGAGATTGTTTGTGTCAACATGACATGTCATGTGTTTTCTTCTGATATGCCTTAACAATTGGACCAGGGACCTAGGAGAAAACTGAGTTAAATCCTCACACCACTTGCTCTGAAAGGACCACATATGGCTGTGTACAATTATCAATCATATACTGTTTGTTGTAGTGTGTATTTTCTATGCAATAGGCCACTACTCCTCAGTGTTCCAGGCCACAAGTAAGTAGGTAATAGATCACTGTCTTCAGCCATGTGTCTGTGTAAATGTGTATGTTGGCATCTGCCACCCAGAAGCTTGTTTTCTCAGTGTATTGTCATGAATAGAACCATGCGCGATCCAGGTCCCGTCTGAAACTCTGCTGCGCGGCTCTGTGACACTTTCTGCGCACCACTTGTCATCCCCTCTTGCTCTAAAGGTGGCCATCAATGTCGTCTGCCCTGTGGCAAAGCTCATAAAGCTGCAGGTTCAGGTCATTGGTGGACAAGATGCACTTATCAGTGCTATTCGATGAAGGAACTAAAATTCCCATGTTTTTAGAGGCAGCAGCCATCTTGGGGTGTGGCAGGCCTATAAAGCCCAGCCACACCAAAGCACGTTGCTCACTATTTTGAAGACTTCGATGCAGCCAGACCTCCTGGGGATTTCTCTGGAGAAGAGCAGAGTTCCTGAATGGCAGGTTGTCATCCAACTGAAGTATCCTTGTTTCCATGGTGCATTCAAAAACGAGTAGGTCGTACTCGTAGCGGTAAGGCCTTGCTGAATCCAAGTTTGAAGGAAGTTGTTAATTCCAAAAGGTAAAGCGCCCCTTAGCATAACAAGCAAAGCGTTTCAGGCCAGACGGGTAAAGCGCCCCGGACACGGTATTTGAAGCGCTTCAGTTCACAAGAGTAAAGCGCACTTGGCATGGTATTCAAAGTGCTTCAGTTCACAGGAGTAAAGCGCACTTGGCATGGTATTCAAAGCGCTTCAGTTCACAGGAGTAAAGCGCACTTGGCATGGTATTCAAAGCGCTTCAGTTCACAGGAGTAAAGCGCATTTGGCATGGTATTCAAAACGCTTCAGTTCACAGGAGTAAAGCGCATTTGGCATGGTATTCATAACGCTTCAGTTCACAGGAGTAAAGCGCACTTGGCCCAGCATTCAAAGTGCTTCCGTTCACAGGAGTAAAGCACCCTTGGCACGACATTTAAAGCACTTCAGTTCACAGGAGTAAAGCACACTTGGCATGGTATTCAAAGCGCTTCGGTTCACAGGAGTAAGAAGCACTTGGCACGACATTCAAAGCGCTTCAATTCATTGGAAGTAAAGCGCCCTTAGCACAGCAATCAAAACGCTTCAGTTCATATGAGTAAAGCACCATTGGTCCAATAATCAAGTTGCTTCAGTTTACATGAGTAAAACTTGCAAGCCTAGGTGGCAAATGTGAAAACATCTCAAAGATAAGCAAATCATAGTTTCATTGTTTTTGGGAGCATAATATGTGAGAGACAAATTTAAGCCTTTGATGATATGTGAGATACATATTTAAGTCTTTGCGAATTTCTAGACTGAGACCAAATGTTTTATGTTTATGAATGAATAGTAGTTGCATGATTGATGTTCAGAGTATGTCCAAGGTCCAAGCTCTTGCCTTCTCAAGGTTCAGAGGTCTCAGTTCATTTTTGTTCTATGATTCAGAGAAGGGCCATGCCCAGTTGTGTTTAATGCTCACAACATCCTGAAGTATCATGATTTTACTAATTGTTCTTGTTCCATGATTCAGAGAAGGGCCACGCCCAGCGGCCAGTTTTGGTTAATGCTCATGACATCCTGAAGTATTATGACTTTACTAATTGTTCTTGTTCCATGATTCAGAGAAGGGCCACGCCTAGTTTTGTTTAATGCTCATGACATCCTGAAGTATCATGATTTTACCAATTATACTTGTTCCATGATTCAGAGAAGGGCCACGCCCGGTTTTGGCTAATGCTCATGACATCCTGAAGTATCATGATTCTGCCAGCTCTTGCATTCACGGAGACGCCTTTGTTTATTCCATAAGGGTCTCAACTCTTGCACACATGGAGACTCCTTTGTCTATTCCATAAGGGTCTCAACATTTGCATTCACGGAGACGCCTTTGTCTATTCCATAAGGGTCTCAACTCTTGCATTCACGGAGACGCCTTTGTTTATTCCATAACGGTCTCAACTCTTGCACACACGGAGAGGCCTTTGTCTATTCCATAAGGGTCTCAACACTTGCATCCACGGAGATGCCTTTGTCTATTCCATAAGGGTCTAAACTCTTGCATTCACAGAGATGCCTTTGTTTATTCCATAAGGGTCTCAACACTTGCATCCACGGAGACGCCTTTGTCTATTCCATAAGGGTCTCAACCTTGCACACACGGAGACACCTTTGTCTATTCCAAAAGGGTCTCAACACTTGCATTCACGGAGACGCCTTTGTCTATTCCATAAGGGTCTCAACTCTTGCATTCATGGAGACGCCTTTGTCTATTCCATAAGAGTCTCAACTCTTGCATTCACAGAGATGCCTTTGTTTATTATATAAGGGTCTCAACTCTTGCACACACAGAGACGCCTTTGTCTATTCCACAAGGTTCTCAACACTTGCATTCACGGAGACGCGTTTGTTTATTCCATAAGGGTCTCAACTCTTGCATTCACGGAGACGCCTTTGTTTATTCTATAAGGGTTTCAACACTTGCATCCACGGAGGCGCCTTTGTCTATTCCATAAGGGTCTCAACTCTTGCACACACGGAGACGCCTTTGTTTATTCCATAAGGGTCTCAACTCTTGCATCCACTAAGACACCTTTGTTTATTCCATAAGGGTCTCAACACTTGCATTCATGGAGATACCTTTGTCTAAATGTATAATTGAATGTTAATACTGTTATGAACAAGTATATAAAAACATGCTTAACCATTTTTTCCTTTTCAGATCTCTCTCCCTGCTGTTCCCTACCCTAATTCCCTTCCCCCCGACTAGCTTCACCATAACTCTGTGCTATAATAGCTTTCTGAGTTGGTGACGCCGGAAGGTGGGCCTGTTGTTCGGCGGCGAGCAGATCCCCAGGAAAGGACACTGTGAAATGTATGATGTTTGCTGGTGCCTCACTGTAGTCTGTGATGGGAAGATGTCCAACAGACATGTGTTAGGGCTTACGTTGTTCTTTGTGTGCAGCTATAGATCATTACTTTCCCTTGGTAAGTGGGGAATGTCAATTGACATGACGGATGTGCCATCACTGTTGCCAACATTCCTTGTGCTTACATGTCAGCATGTGTCCCTTTCTCTTTAGAAAACATTTGTAAGCTGCAGCTTCATGCATGGTCTACCTCTGTTGATGGGATGACGTCTGTATTCCCTCACATATATGTGCATGGCAAACTATGTGTGGAGTATCACATTTAAAATGGGGGTACATTTAATGTTGTGCCACACACAGGAGTGTGTCACAGTGTCACCATTGTTTATTGGCTGACACATTCCCTAATGTGTCATAGCATGTAATTTGGCATTTACAACTTCAGTCTCAATGAGGGACATGACAGGTAGTCCTAGAGTTTTGAGCCACAATGTGAATATCAATGATCATGATGTGGCGTCAGGTGGAAAAATGCACTGTACATGTGTAAAGGTTAAGGTATGTGCCCTGACTGTTGACATGCATCATGGAGTGACTTGCAGTTATGTTTAAGCCGCATGTGTTTGGGTACAGGCATTCATTCGCAGACAGACATCTGGGTTTGCATGACCATGAAGGGGACGGTGATGTAGCACCCCATTGGCCATAATGTTATGGGCCTTCTACAAGTCCTTGCAACTTCTGTGTCTCTCCAACATACAAAAGACTAATGATTTCTGCTGATGCACTGAGAGTCTGTAATTGTAAAGGATGCCAGATATTAGTGGTGATTAGCCTTGGGCTTGTCCATTCATTTTGTGGTGTATTTTGGAGACATCTCTCTCTGACATATTGGACAGTGTTCATTTCCATGCCACATGTACGACATTGATGCTACCCCTTGACTCTATTGGGACAAATATCACTTGGTGAAGTATAAATTGTTGATATGTTTCCTGTATGACATGGGTATTTCCATGTCACCTACTCCAGGCTATTGTATTTTTGTCATCATTATGGCTGAATTTTGGAGCATAATTTTTTAATGTAGGGTCATTATGTATGTGACAAATCGATGTGTGCATGCACTTGTGTTGGATCAGTGGGAATAGACTTTGCATTGGCCTACAATTGTTTGTGAACAGGTCACTGAGGTCTGCTCCATGGGGCAAAGCTTTGTGGACGATGAAGTCTCCTACTTGTTAACTGATTATTGAGGTTGCACAATCTCAACCATGCAATTGTAGTGTTCTTAGATCCTGATTTTCCTGTGGGTAACTGTTGACAGTTCATATGGCATGCATGCATATGGTATGGCACATGTATGGGCCACTTAAGTGGAGTTTGTTGCTAGGACCTACTTGACATCAGGATAATATTTGCTATCAGAGCTGTTGTTCAAGTGTGTTATTGAACATTGATGACCCTCTTCCTTTTTGTCTTTGAAGCATCAGCACTGGCAAGAGAAGGAGACAGGGCACAGCAGACAGGGGAAGAATCTAGCCACGGGACCTCGGGTCAAGACACAACTGACACAGAGGCACCCAGTGGCCCAGGGGGTGAGGGGAGTGCCACAGGGGAGACTGGAACATCCTCATCATCATCATCGGATTCCTCCTTCAGTGGACACTCCCTAGTGGTGGCGGACCCAATGGGGAATCTCCCAGTACCATCCTTGTCTGCCACCCCTCAGTGTATCATCACAATCACTGTTGCTCCCCACCTAGTTGGCCGTGCCCGCTCACCCAAGTAGGGTGGGTGTCTCCTTTGCTGCGGGCACCCTGCTGCCCTCAGTGAGGAGGCTATTGAACTCCTGAGAAATATCTCTGTGGGTCAGTCAACCATTGTGAATTGCATCCAGGGATTGACAACCCAACTCCAGCAAACCAACGCATTGCTGGAAGGCATTCATGGTACAATGACTGGCCTACAGAGATTCAGGCTCTGGCCTCCTCACTGATATCCGCCAGTCTCCCCCCACCTTCCGTACCACCTCCACCTCCCTCTTCCCACTCCAAATCCCCTCTTTCCCTACCTACCCAAAGCACACAGACCGATCCGCAGACATCCACCTCAACAGCCAAAAGGTGCACACACAAACAGCGCAAAACACACTGGCATACACACAAACAACATCCACCCACAGACACAGAAAAAAGCAGCAACTTCCCTGGACACTCCCACCACCCCCAGCATCACACACACCACATCCAGCATACCCAGAGGCACCACACCAAGTCACTGACACGCCCACCATACCCATCAAACCTGCAGACACCACCCCAGCAGACCCCTAGACATCTACCAAAAGCACCACACCCACAGACACCACAACTACAGACAAAGACATCCTCCACATCCACCATACCTGCAGTCACCACCCCAACAGCCACACCCACCACCACTGCTTCCGCCGGCACCTCCAACCCCCCCACTCCCAAGACACAGAAATGCCCACACTCACCCACCAAACAGACAGCCACCACACGCAAGCAAACCTCCCATAAGCATGCATCCACGATATCCACACCTACACAGCAGACAACCACTCCCTCAACCTCCAAATCCAAACCCCCTTCTGATGACCGTCCCCGTATCTCTAAAAAGCTTTTTTTGTTAGACCTTAACCTTACCCTGTTCCCCCACCGCCCGTCCCAAACCCAAAAGGCCCCCACCCAGCTCCCAACCCATCCCTTCCACCTCCAAGGCCTCCCCTGCCTCGCCTGCCCCCCCCTGCACACACTCATATCTCTCCCCCAAGAAGATGCCCACCCCTCCCAAGAAGGCCATCCTTCCCAAGCCCCCCACTCCCAAACCAACCGGGATAATCCCTGGGGTGCCTGTCTACCCCCATGACGCCCCTTCTTGTGGAGGTTCCATTACAGCTAAGAGTCAAGTTTGGCACAACACTGTGCTACTTTGGGGCAAATCTATATGGACTGGCCAATGGCCTTTGGACTTTCATATTTTATAATGAATAAACCCAAATGTTTTTTTTTTTTTTTTGCTTATGCGTTCGTCCTGCAATTCCTTTTCTACTTTAATGTTGCTCCTGATTAACTTGTGTTTTAGGCCTACAGTTGTGTGTGTTTGAGCCTGCTTGTTGCGCCATTTGCTGTTATTTGCAGTATGTGACTTTGTAGGCAGTGCTGGTGTCCCCCAAGAGGAGGATATATGTTGAGTGTATGTATGTGTGTGTAAATGCAATAGAGGTGTCATGGCATTGGTGGTGTTTGTTATGGTATTTCATCTTGTTTTGGCGAGTGTGAGCATGTATGGTGTTCGACTTGTCCCCTGATATGGCTTATGTATTAAACTGATGTGTGTCAGCTTGAGTTTTGTTAGTGCAGACATGGAGTGAGTTCAGTTGTGCTAGCTTTGTTTCCATTTGACTGTGCATGTGTCCATTTAGGTGGGTGTCCCTTGCAGCTAGTTCCTGAAGAGATATGTCATGTGCAGTTGGAGTTGTATGTCAATCAATCAATCAGTGTTTGTTAAGCGCAACTACTCACTCGTGAGGGTCTCAAGGCGCTGGGTGGGGGCTTGGAGCGTCCATCAGTGCGGTGGTTCTTCAAATAGCCATCTCTTCGAATAGCCATTTCTTCAGATCTTTCGTGAAGTTGAGGAGGGGTGTAGTCTGTCTGAGGTGGGGCAGTAGGGCGTTCCAGGCTGTGGTGGCAAGGTAGGAGAATGAGCGTCCCCCTGTTCTTGTTTTTCTGATGCGGGGTACTTCGGCGAGAGAGAGCTGGGCTGAGCATAGGGTCCTGTGGGGTACGTGGAAATTGAGTCGCCTGTTCGGGTAGGCTGGTCCAGTGTAGTGGAGGGCTTTGTGTGGGTGGGTGAGGATCTTGAAGGTGATTCTTTTCTCTATGGGGAGCCAGTGTAGTGTGCGCAGGTGCTGGGAGATGTGACAGTGTTGAGGTAGGTTGAGGACCAGTCTGGCTGCGGCGTTCTGGATGTTCTGTAGTTTGCGGGTGAGTTTCGTGTTGATTCCGGCATAGAGCGCATTGCTGTAGTCCAGTTTGCTGGTAACGGTCTTTCTGTGTTCGAGGTGGGATCCATTTGAATGTCTTGCGTAGGAGGCGGAGGGTGCGGAAGCAGGTGGATGTGACTGAGTTGATTTTGCAGTCCATGTTGAGTTTGGAGTCCAGGATGATTCCGAGGTTGCGGGCTTGGTTTGTGGGGGTGGGTGGCTTCCGAGGGTGGGGGGCCACCAGGAGTTATTCCACGCATCGAGTTGAGGGCCCATGATGAGTACTTCAGTTTTGTCTGCGTTGAGTTGTAGGCAGCTGCTTTTCATCCAGTTGGCGACTGCTCCCATGCCTTCACGGAAGTTGTGTCTGGCTGTGTTGGGTTCATTCGATAGGAAGAGGATGAGTTGGGTGTCATCAGCATAGGAGACAATGTTGAGTCTGTAGTTTCTGATGATGGCAGCTAGCGGGGTCATGCAGATGTTAAACAGCGCAGGGCTGAGGGAGGATCCCTGGGGAACTCTGCAGGTGGTAGGTGTGGGGTCCAAGAGGAAGGGGGGAAGTCTTACTCGTTGAGTTCTGCCGGAGAGGAAAGATCGGATCCAGTTGAGGGCCTTGTCTCTGATGCCGGCCTTGTGAAGTCTGCGTATCAGGGTGTGGTGGGAGACTGTGTCGAAGGCCGCCAAGAGATCGAGCAGAATGAGGGCCGTTGTCCGTTGAAGCAAGGAGGGCTGTTTCGGTGCTGTGTTTTTTTCTGAAGCCAGAGGCGTAGAGGATGTTGTGGTCTTCGATGAAAGTGGCAAGTTGACTGTTGATGGCTTTCTCAATGACTTTTGCTGGAAAATGGAGCAGGGAGATGGGCCTGTAGTTCGGTGGGGTCCGCCGAGGGTTTCTTGAGGAGAGGGTTGATCTCGGCGTGTTTCCAGTCATCAGAGAAGGAAGCGTCTGCTAGGAAGTGGGTGATGGTGAGGCGGAGCTTGGGGGCAATGGTTTCAGCGTCTCTGTTGAAGATGTGGTGGAGGCATGGGTCCTTGGGGACACTGGAGTGTATGGTCCTCATTGTCTTAAGTGTATCTTCGGTGGTGAGGTGGGTCCAGTTGGTGATCGTTGTTTTTTTGGTGGATGGGGTTCTGCACGTAGGTTGTCCTCGCTGCAGTTGTCGTAGATAGTCTTGATTTTGTGGTGGAAGTATGTGTTGAGTTTGTTGCAAAGATCGTGTGAGGATGGGATGTCCATTGCTTAGCTGTTGGGTAGGGCGAACTCCTTGATGATGCTGAAGAATTCCTTGCTGTTGTGTGTGCATGAGGAGATTCTTTCTTGTATTGCTTTCTTTCTGGTGCTTTTAATGAGATGGTGCTGTACGGTGGTGGCGGCTCTGAAGTTGATTTGGGTTTTTGTAGATTTGGTGTTTCTCCAGACTTTCTTGAGGCATCGACATGTGCGTCTAGATTCTCGGAGTTCTGCGGTGAACCAGCTGGCTTTCTTGGCATGGGTGCTGCTGTTCTTTTTGAGGGGGCTATGGTGTTGGCGCAGTCGGCGATCCATTTGTGAAAGGTGCGGGCTGCGATGTTCGGGTCGTCGTTGTGTGTGATGGGGGGGGTAGTTGGCGAGGGTGGCAGTGAGCTGGTCAGTGGTGATTCTTGCCCAGCTTCTATGAGATGATTGGTGTTGGGGTCTGAGGATGGTGGGTGTGTTGAAGGTGAAATGGATTCAGCGATGGTCTGTCCATGGAAGCTCGGAGGTATGGCTGAAGGTGACAGAGGTTCATGTTGTGAAGATGGGGTTGAGGGTGTGTCCTGCTGAATGCATTGGCTCTGTCACGATTTGTCGGAGCCCTATGTTGTGGAGGTTGTCTAGGAGGGATATGGTGTTGGTGTCTTGTAGGTTGTCAATGTGGAAGTTGAACTCTCCCAGCAGGGTGTAGTTGGAGGCTGCGATGGCGTGCGCGGTGATACTGTCTGTGATGGAGTCAGAGAAAGGTGCACGGGGCCTGGGTGGGCGGTAGATGACCATTCCTCTGAGGGTGGACTTTGGACTTGTCTGAAGTTTGAAGTGAAGGTGTTCTATCCGGCTTGTGCGGTCTTCGGAGTCTGTACTCAGTTGGATGTTAGACATGTAGATGATGGCGATTCCTCCCCCCCGGGGTGGCTGGGGCAGTCTTTCCAGGTGATCTTATATCATTGGGGAATGGCGATGGCAATGTCTGGGGCGGAGGTGGTTTTGGTACAGGTTTCATTGAGGAATGCAAAGTCCCTGGTGGTGCTGTCAAGGAGGTCCCAGATTTCGGTAGGGTGTTTGTGGAGGGAGCGGACGTTGAGGAGGATGCTTTTCAGGATCTTTGGTGTGGGTGTGTTGTTGCGGTAGGATTGTGCCGGGCCGAAGGTCTTGGTGGTGGTATAGGATTGGCGGCAGCAGAGGCAGCTGAAGGGTCCGTGGGTGTCAGCCGGTGATGAGGGCTTGCAGTTGTTGTTGCGTCCTGTGTTTAGTGCGTGGAGTGCTGCTGGCATGTAGAGTTGGTGGGTGGGAGGTCCAGTGGTCGGGTGGCAGATGGGCTTGCCTTTGGTGCGCCAGTGGCTACAATTAAGTAGGGAGAGGGGGGAGGAGAGGACAGCGTGGAGGCTGAAGAGGGAAAAACAGGGCGAAAATGGGGATGGGCCACGTGGGCAGCAGCGGCAGGGAGAGAGAAGAGTGAAAGTTGGGAAAAAGCGTGAAAGAGAGAAATGAGAGAGAATGCAAGAACAATAGGAAAATGAGAGTAAAAAGCACAGAAAAAGAAGAATAAGATTTAAAAAAGCACAGAAAACACAAGGGCACAATACAGCAAGCAGAAAAGTATGAAAGGGAGAAAACAGAGAAAAAGAGGCCGAGTGTCGGTGGGCAGCCTAGCAGAAGAGCAAAGCTCTCCCACTAGACACTAGGGATGAGGCACAGGCAGCAGCCTGCGAGTGGAGGAGGGCCTCGAACTTCAACAGATACAGGCTTCACTCACTGGAGGAGCTACATGGAGGCAGAGCAGTTCACTGACCAGTTCAGTGTGGTTGATATGTGCTTTGTTGACATGCGCTTCCACATTGTGCAGATGGACATGACATTTGTGTCTAGTACTGTTTGTCCCTGAAACACATGTAGAGCCATTTCCTGTGCAAATGTTGTTTTAAGGGTAGTTGTAAGGTGACATGTGCCTCATGTAGCCTCTTTCCCTGAGGGTTCCTGGTGCCCCCATCACAATTGTGCATGTATTGTGTGCATAGTGCCCTTTGTCTACTTGTCTCTCTGTGTATTGTGCATGCCATTGCCCTTCCATTGTGCTGTGATATGTGTGTTGTGTGTGTCCATTGCATGGGGTTTTCGGCATTTAGAGCAGCCACAAGAGGGTGTTGCATTGTTTCTCCAGCCTCAATGCAGATGATGAGTTGAAAACAGCTGCAAGGCTGGTGGCGTATCTTTTTTCAGCCACGTTGCAGGTGGTGTGTCAACATTTGCCCTGCACGGCTTGCTGTGGCTGGATTTCCGTCCTTGTACTACCAGCTTTACCTTTCGAAGGCCCAGGGACTGGATAGGGCACCATGTGGCAGGGCAGGAGTCTCAACAGAGAGTACAAGTGCTGGTAGAGGAAGTCTTTGATGGCCCTGAGACTTTAAAATAGGAGGCAAGCTCAGTCCAAGCCCTTGGAGATTCTTCACAAGTAGGAATATACCACAAAGTCCAGTCCTTGCCCCTTTCCTCAGGCAGAAGCTCTTCTCCTTGGCAGAGGGTCCTCTTGGTTCCAGAAGCAAATCTTAAAGTAATCTGAAAATCTGGGAGTATGGGACCACTTCTTATACCTCTTTCTGCCTTTGAAGTAGACAAACTTCAAAGGAAAGTTTCTGTTCTTCACAAGATCCTGCGTTGCCCGGGCCTGGCATCAGACACATACTTGGGGGTTGGAGACTGCATTGAATGAGGGCCGGCACAGCCCATTCGGCTGTAAGTGACCATTCCTCCCTCCACTCTAGCCCAGATGGTCTATCAGGATATGCATGCTACACCCCAGCTCCCTTTGTGTCATTTTCTAGAGGGGATTCACAATCAGCCCAAATGTCAGTCTGACACAGACAGGGCAGTGTCACAGAATGGAGTAAGCATGCCCATTTTCTAAAAGTGGCATTTTCAAACAAACAGTTTAAAAAACATCTTTACCAAAAGATGTATTTTTCTAAATTGTCAGTTCAGAGACCCCAAACTCCTAATCTCTATCTGCTCTCAAAGGGAAACTGCACTTTAAGGATATTTAGCGGCAGCCCCCATGTTAACCTATGAGAGAGATAGGCCTTGCTACAGTGAAAACCAAATTTGGCAGTATTTCACTATTAGGACATGTATAACACATCACTGCATGCCCCACCTTTAACATACACTGCACCCTGCCCATGGGGCTACCTAGGGCCTACCTTAGGGATGCCTTACATGTATAAAAAGGGAAGGTTTAGGCCTGGCAAGTGGTTACACTTGCCTGGTCAAATTTGCAGGTTAAAACTGTACACACATGTCTGAGCCATGTTTACACGGCTACTCATGTGGGTGGCACAACCAGTGCTGCATGCCCACTAGTAGCATTTCATTTACAATCCCTGGGCACCTCTAGTGCACTTTACTAGGGACTTACTACTAAACCAGATTTGTTAATCATGGGAAAGCCGATTACATATACAATTTACACAGGGACCACTTACACTTTAGCGCTGGTCAGCAGTGGTAAAGTACCCAGAGTATCAAAAACAGCAAAAAAAGAGTCCAGCACACAGTCAAAACATGAGAAGCAAACGCATAAGAGACAGGGGAGACTACGCCAAGGATGCTAGGTCTAACATGTGTCCCCCAAGCTGAAAGTGGGGAGATCTACCCAACCTCGTGGGAGTTCTCATCACTAAGGCAAAAGAATCTGGACAGACCATCAGCATTGGCGTGTTCTGTTCCAGAGCAGTGTTCCACCGTAAAGTCTTTTCCCTGTAGGGAGATAGACCACCTCAACAGTTGTGGGTTCTCACCCCTCATCTGCATTAACCATCTGAGGGGCCTGTGGTTTGTCTGAACCCAGGAGTGAGTCCCAAACAAGTAGGGTTACAGCTTCTTCAGTGCTCAGACCACAGCAAATGCTTCACGCTCAATTGCACTCCACCTACATTCCCGGGGAAGTAACCTCCTACTAATGAAGGCTACAGGCTGGCCTAGGCCTCTTCATTTAGCTGTGACAACACTGCTCCTACACCAGGCTCTGAAGCATGAATCTGCATGACAAATTCTTTAGAGAAGTTGGGTGCCTTCAGCACGGATTCTATGCACATGGCTGCCATCACAGCATCAAAAGCTGTCTGGCAAGACTCAGTCCAGATCACTTTCTTTGGTTGTTTCTTGGAGGTTAACTCTGTTAAGGGAGCAACAATGGTGCCATACCCCTTACCAGATCTCCTATAGTAGCCTTTGAGACCTAAAAAGCCTCCCACCTCAGTCTAGGTCTTGGGAGGCTCCCAACCCAGAATAGTGTTAATCTTTGGCTGTAGTGGTGCCACCTGGCCACTCCCCACCTGGTGCCTCAAGTACACCACAGAACCCTGCCCTATTTGGCATTTACTTTTTTTTTTAACTTTATTTATCCTTTTATGCAAACATTTGAAGCATTACAATATAATCATGCAATTGCAGACATATACTTTCCAAACTGTCACAGAGTGTCCACTGAAACATCAATAACTCCAACCAGGACAGCCCAATTCAGCAACTGCTGTCCAAATAGTCTAGTAACAGACGCACCCTCCTTACACTTAATCCATAGACCATACCCAGCATATCAGACAGGATCACTGGCCTCTGGCTCTCCCGTTTCTTTACCAATAAGATAATGCTTGTATATATCCCATAATTTCGCCGGTCTATTTGTAGGGGGGAGCAGGTTGCTATAATTATCTGTTTGCGTATTACAACACACCATGTCCCTGTTCCATTCCTCCAATGTCGGCACTGGTCCACGGTCCCAACTCATGGCAACTCGTCATTTGGCCAGCAATAGCCCAATCGCTACCAGTTTCCTAATTGTTACGGTAGATGGCTGTCCCATCCAACCAGTGCCATTAACGGTCCTGCATCTATCTGTTCCCCAACTATAGATTCCAATTCGCCAATCACTGCCTTCCAAAGGTTCTGCACTCTCTCGCAGGCCCAGGACATATGCAAGAACCCCGCTTGGTCTTCATCGCATCTAAGGCAATTCGCATTGTCTCGCAACCCATATCTATGGAGTCGAAGTGGGGTGTAATATATTCTGTTCAGGTATTTGAAATGAATAAGTCAGTGTTTACCATTCAGGGAAATGGAGCGTATCTTAGTGCAGCAGTAGTGCCACTGTATATCTGAAATCTGCACCCCTAGCTCTCTCTGCCCCTCCAAGCGTGCTTTCGATAACTTGCAGGCCCGCAATTTCTGCATCTGTGCATAAAGACAGGAGACTAGACGTCGAGGCTGACTATTCAGCACCACCATCGAGAGAGAATGGACTTCTGGGGTTTCCTCCATGTCCCCACCTAAGAGCTCTACCATCGCGTGGCGTACCCTATAATATTGAAATCGGTGTAGCGAGGTCGGCATTATCTCATCACTCTGCAGCGATTCCCAATGCCTCATTTTCCCTTTTTCAAATAAGTCTCCCATGGTGTTAATGCCCAGTTCGCCCATAGTGTGTACCAACTTACTATCCCGCCAGAGCAGAAACCAGGTGCAACAATTTAACGGCACATGTGGGGAATATAGTAGAGCCAATCCCTGTCTGTACACAATCTCATGCCAAGCTCTTGCCACCGAATTCAAGGAAGCGAATTCCTTATAACGCCTACTCGGAGCCTGAAACAGCTTACTCTGCAAAGGGACTGGTGAAGCCATCTCTCTATCAATCCTAAAATAGGGGACATCGTCAGTCCCATGAAGCCAAGCCTGTGCCACCGCAGCATGCGCCGCCACACAATAGACCTCCAGGTCTGGGGCCCCCAGTCCACCCAACTCATACGGCAGGGACAGTGTATGCCATTTCACTCGTGGTTGTTTACCTGCCCAAGCTAATCTTATAAGTAATGTTCTCAATGCAGTGAAATAACTTTTGGGCAGTACTATCGGAATGTTCTGGAAGAGGAACAAGAAGCGCGGCAACACCACCATTTTCATCAGTGCTATGCGACCTAGCAAGGACAAAGGAAGCTTAATCGACCTCTCCAAATCTGGCGCCAATCTCGTTAGCGCTGTGTCATAGTTGTCGGCTATTACTGTTTTAGGGTCCGTGTGTACCTTAATCCCTAAATACCTAACTGACTCTGGGGGTCATTCTGACTTTGGCGGGCGGCGGAGGCTGCCCGCCAAAGTTCCCCCACCAGAATACGGCTGCGCGGTCAAAAGACCGCCGCGGTAATTCTGAGTTTCCCGCTGGGCGGGCGGGCGGCCGCCAGAAGGCCGCCCGCCCAGCGGGAAACCCCCTTCCACGAGGATGCCGCTCCGAATGGAGCCGGTGGAGTGGAAAGGGTGCGACGGGTGCAGTTGAACCCGTCGCGATTTTCAGTGTCTGCTATGCAGACACTGAAAATCTTTGTGGGGCCCTGTTAGGGGGCCCCTGCAGTGCCCATGCCATTGGCATGGGCACTTGCAGGGGCCCCCAGGGGCCCCACGACACCCGTTCCCGCCAGCCAGGTTCTGGTGGTCAAAACCGCCAGAACCAGGCTAGCGGGAAGGGGGTTGGAATCCCCATGGCGGCGCTGCTTGCAGCGCCGCCATGGAGGATTCTTCAGGCCAGGGGAAAACCGGCGGGAAACCGTTGGTTTCCCTTTTCTGACCGCGGCTTTACCGCCGCGGTCAGAATTGGCCTGGATGCACCGCCAGCCTGTTGGCGGTGCATCCGCGGACAGGGTCGGAATGACCCTCTCTGTCTCTTATCTTAGCAGAAAGCCCACATCCACCTGCTTTGTAACTGGGGTCAGGGGGAACATCATAGATTTCCCCCAGTTAACCTTAAGACCGGACAAGGCGCCATATCTAACTATTTCCTGGAGAACCGGGGCAGCATTTTGCCTTGGGTCTTTTATATACAATAAAGTGTCATCCGCATATGTGGATACCACAAGTGTATAATTCTGAAACCGGAGGCCACGGTGTCCATGATATTCCCTCAAGGCACAAGCCAAAGGTTCCGCCACCAGGGCTTCTAATAGGGGGGATAGCGGGCATCCCTGTCTGGTACCCCTAGTGATATCAAATGCCTCTGATACTATACCATTGATGTGAACCCTGGCCCGGGCGTCTTCGTATAGTGTGGAAATCGGGCGTAACAATATGTCCCTAGTCCGAACCAGCTGAAGGCTGCCTTCAGGAAACCCCGCTCCACTGAGTCGAACACCTTTTCCACATCTAAAAAGACTGCCACCGCCTGTATATCTGGGTTGATGTTTTGTATAGTGCCAAACAGGGTGTGAAGATTCATAGTTAGATTACGGCCAGGGACGAACCCCGCTTGTTCAGGCTTAATCAGGAGAGGTAACACTCTGGCTAGGCGATCTGCTAAAATTCTAGCGTATATTTTGATATCCACGTTTAATAGCAATAGCGGTCTATAGGAGGAGCATTGCTCCGGGGGTTTCCCTGGTTTAAGCAGAGTTATTATCATAGCCTCCCGCATTGACGGAGGCATAAGCCCATCCACCACCATTTCCTCAAATACCTCTTTAAGGTGCGGAAGTAACAAGTGTTGATATGCTTTATAGAAATATACAGTCAGTCCATCAGGGCCAGGTGCCTTACCCTCAGCCATCCCCCCCAGCGCCTTCGCAATTTCGCTCAGAGAGAGCGGTGCCCCCAAGGCTACTCTATTGGCATCTGACAACCTCAGTACCATGATATGGGTGAGATAGTCCAACAGAGCCCCGGGATCTGGGTCCCCCCTGGTAGTGTATAAGGATTGATAATATTCGCGAAATCTGGCAGCTATAGATTCGGAGTCCCCTATCACACTCCCATCTTCAGCTTCTGCTGTTTTAATTGTATTTGCATTATGACTGGGACGGAACAGGTTTGCCAGGACCCCGCCTGGTCTGTCTCCCTCCCCATATACTCGAGCAGTAGCATATTTCCCTAAATGTTGAATCTCTGACAGGGCCGTTTCCTGAAACTCCTGCAGCTTAGCGTGGATATGACCTAATGTGTGTACATTTGAAGTGTCTTGGTGTTCCTGTTCTAATTGTGATAACTCTCTTTCCAGTAGTTGAAGCCGCCTCCTTATCGATCTAAGTACCCCCCCATGCTTAGCCATGGTGATCCCCCTAATATACACCTTAAACGTCTCACATACTGTGCTCACCTGGGCCACTGAACCTTAATTATTCAAAAAAAACTCGCTGATCGCATTGGCCAATTCATCTCTGAATACAGAGTCTACAAGTGAGAAAGGAGGAAACCTCCACGAAAATGGCAGAGTCGGTATAGCACCTAAGGTCAGTAGGATTGGAACTGTGATCTGAATAAGTTCTAGGCCAAGGGGTTTCAGTTGTCACTCTATGAATCAACTTATGGGAGACCAACCATAAATCTATGCGTGTGTACATGTTGTGCGCAGCTGAATAGTGGGTATAGCCACCCCTCTCGGGATGTCTGTCTCTCCAAACATCCACCAACCTCAATTTAGCGGCTAGATCCAAAATCGCTCGTGCAGCGGCCGCTGGTCTGCGAGCTCTACCCCCGGATCTATCCAATGTAGGATTCAGTGTGCAATTAAGGTCCCCGCACGATTCCGCTCTAACTGTCAAATCTCGATAGAACTGAGGGTCATCATAGTTTGGACCATATACACCTATCAATAAGAAGGACAGTGCTCTCCTCTGCAATGTGCAACTACATATCGTCCCCCAGGATCTGCTGCCACCTTCCTGAAAGCAATATCTGATGCACGTGAGGCCCACAACAGAACGCCCCTGGCGTGAGAGGTAGAACCAGCCGCCAGAAACTGTCCCTGCATCCTACGAGGAGTAAGCATAGGGCTATCTGGGGCCAAGTGCTTCTCCAAAAAACGGCTATGTCTACTTTATGCCTATGCAGATATACAACCACCTTACGGGTCTTACGGGCATCGTTGAGACCCCGCACAATCCAGGTAACCAGCCTAATAGTCTTGGGACACTTTTTCGCATCAGTATCAGAATGAATTAGAGTAATCTTTTATCGCTGAGCTGCAATTCTGGGACCATATGTACTACAACACTTGTCTGCAATCTAACTACTTTGCATGTAGCCAGAAAAGGAGGTTTGGCTACCTAGGAAGGAGGATAGGCTAGTAAGAAAGGTAAGAGCCTATCAGAAGGAGTCTCTGACGTCACCTGATTGCACTGGCCACTCAGAGCAGTCCAGTGTGTCAGCAACACCTCTGTTTCCAAGATGGCAGAGGTCTGGGGCACACTGGAGGAGCTCTGGGCACCTCCCCTAGGAGGTGCAGGTCAGGGGAGTGGTCACTCCCCTTTCCTTTGTCCAGTTTCGCGCCAGAGCAGGGCTGGGGGAATCCCTGAACCGGTGTAGACTGGCTTATGCAGAGATGGGCAGCATCTGTGCCCATCAAAGCATTTACAGAGGCTGGGGGAGGCTACTCCTCCCCAGCCCTGACACCTTTTTCCAAAGGGAGAGGGTGTAAGACCCTCTCTCTTAGGAAGACCTTTGTTCTGCCTTCCTGGGCCAGGCCTGGCTGGACCCTAGGAGGGCAGAAACCTGTCTGAGGGGTTGGCAGCAGTAGCAGCTGCAGTGAAACCCCGGGAAAGGCAGTTTGGCAGTATCCGGGTCTGTGCTAGAGACTCGGGGGATCATGGAATTGTCTCCCCAATGCCAGAATGGCATTGAAGTGACATTTCCATGATCTTAGACATGTTACATGGCCATGTTCGGAGTTACCATTGTGACGATATACATAGGTAGTGACCAATGTATAGTGCACGCGTGTAATGGTGTCCCTGCACTCACAAAGTCCGGGGAATTTGCCCTGAACGATGTGGGGGCACCTTGGCTAGTGCGAGGGTGCCCACACACTATGGTGGTCATTCTGACCCTGGCGGTCTTTGACCGCCAGGGCGGAGGACCGCGGGAGCACCGCCGACAGGCCGGCGGTGCTCCAATGGGGATTCCGACCGCGGCAGTAAAGCCGCGGTCGGACCGGCACCACTGGCGGGGTCCCGCCAGTGTACCGCGGCCCCATTGAATCCTCCGCGGCGGCGCAGCTTGCTGCACCGCCGCGGGGATTCCGACCCCCCCTACCGCCATCCAGATCCCGGCGGTCGGACCGCCGAGATCCGGATGGCGGTAGGGGGGGTCGCGGGGCCCCTGGGGGCCCCTGCAGTGCCCATGCCACTGGCATGGGCATTGCAGGGGCCCCCGTAAGAGGGCCCCTACATGTATTTCACTGTCTGCTGCGCAGACAGTGAAATACGCGACGGGTGCAACTGCACCCGTCGCACAGCTTCCGCTCCGCCGGCTCGATTCCGAGCCGGCTTCATCGTGGAAGCCTCTTTCCCGCTGGGCTGGCTGGCGGTCTGAAGGCGACCGCCCGCCAGCCCAGCGGGAAAGTCAGAATTACCGCCGCGGTCTTTCGACCGCGGAACGGTAACCTGACGGCGGGACTTTGGCGGGCGGCCTCCGCCGCCCGCCAAGGTCAGAATGAGGGCCTAAGTAACTTAGCACCCAACCTTCACCAGGTGAAGGTTAGACATATAGGTGACTTATAAGTTACTTAAGTGCAGTGGTAATTGGCTGTGAAATAACGTGGACGTTATTTCACTCAGGCTGCAGTGGCAGGCCTGTGTAAGAATTGTCAGAGCTCCGTGTGGGTGGCAAAAGAAATGCTGCAGCCCATAGGGATCTCCTGGAACCCCAATACCCTGGGTACCTCACTACCATATACTAGGGAATTACAAGGGTGTTCCAGTATACCAATGTGAATTGGTAAAATTGGTCACTAGCCTGTTAGTGACAATTTGTAAAGTAAAGAGAGAGCATAACCACTGAGGTTCTGGTTAGCAGAGCCTCAGTGAGACAGTTAGGCATCACACAGGGAACACATACATATAGGCCACAAACTTATGAGCACTGGGGTCCTGGCTAGCAGGGTCCCAGTGACACATAACAAACATACTGAAAACATAGGGTTTTCACAATGAGCACTGGGCACTGGCTAGCAGGATCCCAGTGAGACAGTGAAAACACCCTCACATATACTCACAAACAGGCCAAAAGTGGGGGTAACAAGGCTAGAAAGAGGCTACTTTCTCACAGACCCCCCCTGGGATCAAGGAAAACACTGAGGCAAACTGTTCAAACACCTGGCGACAGTCCCTTTGTTGCTCTGGGGTCAGTGAGGGGAAGAGGTTCACATGTTGCACAGACCCATCTTTCTCCTTAGCAGACAGGAGGTCAGGAAGAAGCTCAATCTCTTCCTCCACCCCATCATCTGTTGCTAGGAGCATTGTCACCTCTGTTCTCTGAAAGTGAGGCTTGAGGCCGTTCACATGTAGGACCCTCTAAGGGTTATTAGGAGTCTGCAAGTTCACCAGATGGGTGACATCACTCTTGCACTCCACCACCTCAAAAGGCCCAGTCCACTTGTCTTGGAGAGCGCAAGACTCCACTGGGGCCATCACCCACACTTTTTGTCCAGGATGAAACTCAACCAGAGTGGCATTCTGGTCATACCACCGTTTTATACCTTCCTGGCTTGCTTCCAGGTTCTCGTGAGCGAGCTTCCTGAAGCGGGAAGTATGGTTCGTAAAACTCAGCATGAAACTGAATTCATCCTGTGGGGGCTTACTGGAGGCCTTCCCTAACCAGACTCAAAGGTCCCCTGACAGGGTGGCAATACAACAACTCAAAAGGGTTAAACCCAAGACCCTTTTGTGGCACCTCCCTGTAGGCGAACAGAGGCATGGCAAGAAGACATCCCACTTATGCCTCAAGGGCTCTGACAGGCCCATTGCCATGCCTTTAAATGTGCAGTTGAACCTCTCAACCATACTGTTTCCTTGGGGATGGTAAGGAGTGGAAAACTTGTAGGTTACCCCACACTGCTTTCACAGAGACTTCATGTATGTAGATATGAAGTTGGTACCCCTATCAGATACCACCTTCTTGGGGAACCCCAGGCAGGTAAAAACCTTTATCAACGCATGTCCCACCACAGGGACAGTGATTGATCTTAATGGAATGGCTGCTGGGTACCTGGTAGCATGGTCCACCAAGACCAGGATAAACCTGATGCCCACAGCTGTTTTAGGATCCAGAGGTCCCACAATTTCAATACCAACCCTTTCAAAGGGGGTGGTGACAACAGGAAAAGATTGGAGGGGAGCCTTACATTTCCCCCACTCTTGCCACTTGCCTGATAGGTTTGGCAAGAACTACAGTGCACATCGGAGTGCCTGCACATTTGGGGCCAGTAAAAGTGGGTAACAAGCCACTCAAAGGTCTTGTCCTGCCCAAAATGTCCAGCTAAAGGCACATCATGAGCCAAACCCAGTAGGAAGGCTCTGAATCACGGGGTACCACCAGCACATGGGCTGCCCTAGGCTCAGCAACCTTCAGCTCGCTGTATAGGAGGCCATACACCCAATAAATCAGATGTGAACCAGACTCCTTGCAAGATGCCTGGTCTGAAGCCTGCTTCAGAGTAGGGCATGTTTTCTGTGCCTCACAGAATGCTTCCCTGGTGGGTCCCCCTTCCTACTGCCACTGAGTCAGCTCAGGGACCTCCCCCAGTTCAGCTACCTGTTCCCCTGTAGGGTCCGGGGCATCCACCTCAGGTTCAGCATCCTCCTGGACCGTGGGAACTTCTGGGTGGGTTTCCCATTCCTCTTGTCCTTCCTCCTTCTTGGCAGAGTCTCCCCATTCCTTTTGTGGACCCTGGTGCTTTCCCACCTGTCCGCTTTATGAGCAAGCTTTCTGGGGTCAGTCAGCTTGCTGTCAATTAGGTCCCGGTGCAGCTCTGGAAAACCTAGACTATCCAAATGCTCACAAGCAATCAAATTTTACAGCCGTTCATAAGTTGTCACCTTACTGGCCTTCACCCAACCATCCAGTGACCTGCAGAAAGAGTCAACACATTCTAGCCAGGTTTGGGATTCTTTCCTTTTGTTGGACCTAAACTTGTCCTTGTACTGCTCAGGTGTGAGACCATACCTTGTGAGTAGGGCATCCTTCATGATAGAGTAGATGAGTCCCTGAGGATCCCCTAAGGATGTTAGAGTGTCCCTCCCCTCTACCTCAAAGTGCTTCCACAGACCTGCTCCCAGACTCTTACCCCTTGAACCATAAATATATGTCATCCTCCCTCTTGTAATCCTTCACCAGATCTTTAGGAATGTGTATCCTCCTCTTAGGTTGCACTGTGGTACTGCTGCCACCATCTCTACTAGGGCTCCTCTGATCTAGTTCCCTCAAACTAAGCTCATGAGCTGGAGCATCTTCTTCTCTTCAATGACCAGCCTCCTCTCCTCTATCACCATTTTGAGCTTCTCCAACTCAAATTGATGCACCCTCTCTGCCTGTCTGTCCTGCAACTCTTTAGGAGTCAGACCCTTGAATGACACACTGCTACCTGCCCTGGAGACCCTCCCCCAGGCAGGACAGGCACATCCACTACACCACCTGGATTACTCTGCATCTCCTTACCCTCATCCTCTTCTTCTGTGTGCCCCCAGCCCCCATGGCTGCTGCTCAGGCCCTCAATGACTTTGCAGCTCCTCCTGATTGGGTAGGCAAGGTTCTTAAAAAACTGCTTCAGTTGAGCCACTGTGTACTCCTCTAGTTTCGCCAACTCAAAAACAGCCCTTGTAGCCACAGCTGGTGCATCCCCAGATTGAGACATGTTGTAAGGTTCACTCAAAATGCAGAGTTTCAGAAAGAACAGAGAGTTCCCAAGAGAAATACAACAATCACAAAAAATGGAAGTACAGAAGTCCAAAAAGAGAAAAAGCAAAAACAAGTAGTATGAGGTTTTGTAATGGTCTGCACTGAAAACAGTAGTGTACACTTAATCACTGTATGTCAAGTACAAATACAAGTTCTATCCTCACTGCTGATCACCAGTGTTAGAAATGGGGTCTCTGGCTGGCTATCAGTGTGCACTCTGTCCAAGCAGGGACCCTCACTCTGGTCAGGTTAAGGGAGTTACACTCCTAAAATAACCTCTGCTTACCCCCTTAGTAGCTTGGCACAATCAGTCAGGCTTATCTCAAAGGAAATGTGTAAAGTAGTTGTACCAACTCACAAAGTAATACAATGAAAACACTACAAAATGGACACCTCACCAGTTTAGAAAAATAGGCAATTATTTGTCTAAATCAAACAAGACCAAAATGACAAAAATCCAACATACACAAGTCAAGTTATGAATTTTCAAAAGAATAGATCCTTGCTTCATAGAAAACAATGGAAATGTTGATTTTACACAAAGTATCTGGTTTGTGCCAAAAATAAAGCCGCACGGCGAGAATGCGTTGGAAAAGTCAGCAACGTGTCGATTCCTTACTCGCAAGTGAGGCAGTGCGTCATTTCTTCTCTGGCAGGGTAGGCTATGCGTTCTTTTTCTCCCCGGCATGAGAGCGATGCGTTGTATTCCAGACAGGGAATCCTGGTCGCACAGTGATGGGAAAAAGCACTGCATGGGGTTTTCCTTGTTTTCAGCAGCCAAAAGAGGGTGTTGTGTTGTTTCTCCAGCCGCAATGCAGATGGTGCGTTGAAATCAGCCACGAGGCTGGTGGTGCATAGTTTTTCAGTCCCGTTGCAGGTGGTGTGTCAAACTTTTCGCCACATGGTTTCCTGTGCATGGATTCCCGTCCTTGTTCTATCAGCTTCACCTTTCAATGGCCCAGGGACTGGATAGGGCACCAGGTGGCAGGGCAGGAGTCTCAGCAGAGAGTCCAAGTGCTGGTAGAGGAAGTTTTTGATGGCCCTGAGACTTCAAACCAGGAGGCAAGCTCAGTCCAAGCCCTTGGAGATTCTTCACAAGCAGGAATATACCACAAAGTCCAGTCTTTGTCCCCTTTCTCAGGCAGAAGCAGCAAATGCAGGATAGCCCAACAAAGCAGTCACTGGCAGAGGCAACACCCCTCCTCAGCTCTTCAGCTCTTCTCCTTGGCAGAGGTTCCTCTTGATACCAGGAGCAATTCTTAAAATATTCTGAAAATCTGGGGTTTTGGGTCCACTACTTATACCTCTTTCTGCCTTTGAAGTAGGCAAACTTCAAAGGAAAGTCTCTGTTGTTCACAAGATCCTGCCTTGCCCAGGCCTGGCCCCAGACACATACCAGGGGGTTGGAGGCTGCATTGTGTGAGGACAGGCAAGGCCCATTCAGGTGTAAGTGACCACTTCTCTCTCCACTCTAGCCCAGATGTCTCATCAAGATATGCAGGCTACACCCGAGCTCTCTCTGTGTCATTGTCTAGAGGGGATTCACAAACAGCCTGTCAGTCTGACACAGAATGGGAATATACAAGCAGGCAGTGTCACAGAATGGTTTAAGCAAGAAACTGCCCACGGTCTAAAAGTGACATTTTCAAACAAACAATTTAAAAAACAACTTTACAAAAAGGTGTAGTTTTAAATTGTGAGTTCAGAGACACCAAACTCCAAATTTCTATCTGCTCTCAAAGGAAAACTTCACATTAAGGATATTTAAAGGCAGCCCCCATGTTAACCTATAAGAGAGATAGGCCTTGCAACAGTGAAAACCGAATTTGGCAGTATTTCACTGTTAGGACATGTACAACACATCAGTACATGTCCCACCTTTAACATACTATGGACCCTGTCCATGGGGATACCTAGAGCCTACCTTAGGGGTGCCTTACATGTATAAAAAGGGAAGGTTTGGTCCTGGCAAGTAATTACACTTGCCAGGTTGAATCGGCAGGTTAACACTGCACACACAGACACTGCAGTGGCAGGTCTGAGCCATGTTTATAGGGCTACTCATGTGGGTGGCACAACCAGGCTGCAGGCCCACCAGAAACATTTGATTTACAGACCCTGGGAACCTCTAGTGCACTTTACTAGGGACTTACTAGTAAATCGAATATACCAATCATGTAAAAGCCAATTACACATACAATTTACACGGGGAGCACTTGAACTTTAGCAGCGGTCAGCAGTAGTTGCCCAGAGTATCAAAAACAGCAAAAACTGTCCCGCACACAGTCAAAAACATAGGAAGCAGAGGCAAAAAAGACAGGGGTGACTACGCCAAGGATGCCAGGTCTAACATATTCCATGACACATTGATACATATGTGTGTTGTATGTGACAACAGTCCCTGGCCTGTGTGGAATGTCAGTGTGTGAGTTGTATTTGTATGTGTGATGTTTGCGTGTTGTTAGTGATATGCAGGTGAATGTTGCCTAGCCGTCACTGTCCCTGTACTAGAGATGTGTGGCTGTGTGTTTTTGTGTAGTGTTGCGGTGCAGTGCGAGTGAGCTGCCCAAGGGAGGCGTATTGTGACTGTGAATGTATCCGTCTTGATAGATGTTTCAGACTGTGTACTGGATGTGACATGTACTTGGTGCCCATGGTGTGCCCCCCATATTATGTGGACAATGGCGCTACAATCTGTTTTAGACATTCTGATACAGGTAGGTGTGTGCTTACGGTCGGTGGCGTCCACAGTGGAGTTGGTTTTGTGCACCTTCAAGGATCATCAGAAGCAGCATGACATGTGCAATGGGCTCCATGGTGGCAACAGATGAGTGAGGCCGTCTGCAGGTGAGTATCTCCCTTTACACTGTCCGTTTCCGCCTTCTGAGACGTGATGGTTGGATGGCCACGGCCACATTGGCGGTGTGCAACCTCATTATATGCCCGGCGGAAACACAGGCTCCGATTGTCTGCTGGTACAGCCTTGTGACAGTGGCAGTCTGTGCTGCTTGGCATGCCGGTGGAACTGTGGAGGTCTTTGCTTCATAGGTCCACTTGACTTGTTATGCAGCGATCCAACCACAAACCCGATGGTGGTCGGACTGTCACCGCCACCATGACGGTCGAGGATCCGCCAAACTCGTAATGAGGCCCACAGACTTTCCTGTTCATCGTACTTCTATTCCTAGTGTTCAACTGCAAAATAGTCAAATAGTATTCATGTCAGGTTCTCACCATGGCAACACTCCTTGCAGGAAAGGTTTTCTGTACATTTTTGGTGCAACAGTGAAGAAAAAAAACCTTTTCTACTTTGCCTACAGTCTGGGACATTGAACTAGGCTGAGCTGAGGTAGGCTCTACACAGAGTCTGCATGCTAAGCACTGACTGCATAGTGGGGGCTTGCCCATCTATCAGGGCTTGTGTGTCTGGAGGGAGTGGGCTCTATGCACAGTTTATATACTGAGCGCAGACTGTGCATAGCTTGAGCTTCTCCACCTACTAGGGCATATGACTCTGGAGAGATTAGGCTTTAAACACAGTCTGCATAGGAGCTCTGACTATGTGAAGGAGCTTGCCCACCTAATGAGGCTTGTATCTCTGGAGGAAGTGGGCTCTATGCACAGTTTGTTCACTGAGCGCTGACTGTGCATAAGAGGGACTTGCCACTTAATAGTGCTTGAGTATGGCTTGGCACTGCAGCCAACTCCGCGCCACCAGCCAACCTCAAGGTACCACATGGGCAGGGGACATGCTAGCTCCCGAGAGACTCCTGCACACCTGTCCATTTTTTTGTACATGTTTTTCCCTGGACAAATTTGGACCCCCACACAAGCAACCCTGCTCCCTATTATATTCTTTTAATTTTTTTCAGGGCATGGGTAAAGAGTTCCTGAGTTCTGTAATAGCTGCTGCAACATTTTTCTTCATGTTGTGGCTGCTATTCACACTGCACAGTCATGCAGGACTCCAGCAGGACCGACCAATCAGAATTCAGTTTTTGGCAGCAGTCCTGCTGCAAAATATATAATAAAGTCTAATTTCTCTAAAATGGCTGAACAGAATTACACCAAATCTATAAAAGCACTTTCTATGATGTGATTGGTAAACGCACACTTTCTAAGTAAAGATTTAGCTTTGTGACAAATCTGTTGTGAATCTGTTTAGTTATTTTTCTGTATTGTTGTCTATTTTCCCTAGGGAAATTACATGGGGAAAAAGTATTTTGCCCCTCCCCCACCCCTTTTACTTGCCCCTCCTTGTTGACAGATCATCCCAAAACTTTAAAGCATGGGTACTCACAAACATTATTCCAGGGGCCAAAAGGTGTTGTCTGTGATGTGACCGAGGGCCGCATTGTCAGTCAGTCAGAAAACTTTATTCAGCATATTGCCATAAAAGTGCACATTCATATATATGTATCACCATAAAATACAATACTTATTACATAACTATTAAAACGAATATCTTCGATCTACTGATTTGTATCACCATAAAAAATACAATACTTATTACATAATTATTAAAACACATATCTTCGATCTGCTGATTTACAAGAACTATAAAATCACAACATGTCCCTTAGCCCTTCTAAATCAAAATATAATGGTTAATACTTATAAAATAATATGCAACTATAAAAAAATATTTGAAATTGCATTAACAAATAGTCACATCAACTAGTTCATATCTTTTTCTAATAACGATAGCTGATTTGATAAAGCTTAAAATAGAACTACACATTTGTTTGGATGAGAGGCTTTGAATACCAATCAGTCCTTCCTTGTGGGAGAGAGTATGTAAATTGCGCAAAATTAGTAATATAAAAGTTTTCCTAGGAATTGAATAAAGTGAACAAAATAAAACAAAATGACAAGTGCTTTGTTTCGAGATGTTATCACAAGGGCATGGTGGTAATATTTTTTCCCACACACATTTTGTTGGAAACGCCACTCTAAAATGAATCATATTAAATCTAAACAGTACAAGTAAGGAATATAGGGAGGGAAACGGAAACCAAATGAAATAGGGTACTATCGATTTTGAAAATGAAATTTGTACATATAACTCAAACTATCTCAATTTACCTGCTGCTTGATATCTGAGATTCAGGACATACTCCTTATAGCGGGATTTAACAATTTCCTTTGCGTTAGCAGGCATGAGCTCTGGATTAAGGTACATGAACTCAAAGTCCAAATTTCGAAAACAAGTTAGAATAAAATTTAACCATGGAATTTTGTTGTGGTTTGCTATCGAAGAACAGTCTTTTACACAGTACTGTGTTAAAGTGGCCACCGGATTTGACCATACTTTTATCGATAACAAAAGTGGGGCAATGTCTATCAGATCAGTAATGTAACCAATTCCCAGCTCCTCATGGCATATGATATTCGCTGCATTCTTGGGTACCATAAGTAGTTGGTGGAGGAATTTATTCTCCGCCCGTTGTAGTATAATTGAGCTGGTGTATCCCCAAAGGCCCCCCCCATAAATCGCCGCCGAGACACATTTAGATTTATAGATGGTAATGATCTGATGAACTGGTCTATGCCCTAGTCTACGAGCAAAACAGAAAATTGCTTCAACATTTCTTTCCATTTGTAAAAGCTTAAAATTCAGATGGGGTTTCCATGACAAAGAAGAACTTAGGTACAAACCTAAGTAACAAAAATCTTTTACCTTTGTTAGAGTGTTCCCCCCCATTTGAAAACAGTTAGTTCGTGTATTTCTAGGACCACAAATCATGGCATGTGACTTTTTAAAATTGACTTTCAGATCAAGCTCTTGTGTATATGTTAAAAAAAGGTCCAAAAGGGTCTGTAGGCCATTAGCCGTACGGGCTATTAAGACAGTGTCATCAGCATACAGTAAAATTGGCAATTGTCTAAAACTCATCCTTGGGAAATCCTTACCATTTTGGGCTAGATAACTATACAAACCGTTGATATATAACAAAAATAAAAAAGGTGCCAGAGTACAGCCCTGTCTTACGCCCCGATTGGATGCAATGGGATGGGACCTTTCACCATGTTGACCAAACTGAATTGAGATGGTGAGATCAGAGTATAAGTGTTTGATCAAATCCAACAAATCTTGCTCAACCCCCATTGTATCCATTAGTGCCCACAATTTCACTCTATTCACCATGTCAAATGCACTGGATAAATCTATAAAGGCTAAGTGGATAGATTCCCTTTTAGCAATAACATATTTGCTAAGAATGAGATGCAGGTTTAGGGCCTGATCCACTGTGCCTAATCCAGGCCCTAACCCATATTGAATTGGCGATAAGATATTTGTACTTGCCACCCACTCCTCAAGCCGATTCAAGATTACACTCCCCAGGATCTTTGCCGTGGAATCAATGAGAGAAATGGGTCTATAACAAAAAGGGTCAAGCCTATTACCTTTTTTAAATATCGGGACAATTATTGCCGTAAGCCATGATGAAGGAATAGAGCTTTGAGTGGCACTATTCAAAACATTTGTAATTATCTGGACCCACAAGTCAGGTAGAGATTTAAATAAGTCCACCGGTACCCCATCAGGGCCGGGGGCTTTCCCTAGTTTCATTTTATTTATTGCCATAGCAATCTCATGTATCTCAAGTAGAATTCCACTCTTATTTGGAATGGAAATAGCCAGTCCCGGAGAACCACATAACTCCGTGCCATGATTAGGGTCATTTGTGGACTGAAATACAGATGAAAAATGTTCTATCCAGACCCCCTCTGGTATCAGACAGTCATCCTCCCTATTATCTTGTCCTTAAAAATATGGATGTTAACCACCTTCCAAAATTGAGAAGAATCCCTCAATTCCGTGGCTGCCATGAGATCTTCCCATGCTCTAGTACGTACTTCATTCTTCCTATCCTCAAGGACTGACTTGTATCTACCCCTAGCCTGTATAACTAAGTCACGGCTAAATGGAATAGTTTTAATAGCTGTTTTTAAATCTCTATGGGCAGCCGCACAGGCCGAATTAAATCAGCGTTGAGGTTTTACACCTTTACAGTGTTCAGCATACGTCAGTGCCTCAGAGATAGCATAGCTTAAAGACTCATAAGCAGCTACAAGATGGACACAAAAAGGTTGCAAAGACAGACAAATATTAATGTGAGCCTTATTTTGTGTTATAAACTCCTCGTGAAAGGTGTTTGAATTTACTCTCTCCCACTTCATACGGGGGCCGAAATTTCTTTTATAAACCACTTTCCCCTTACATTCTATCCTAGGTAAAATTGCCTTAGTTTTAAGCGCTAGTTTTATACTCAAGGGATTAGGGTCACTGGCACAATGGGATATAATCTTAAAATCCACAATTTCCTGGTGGAGTGAAGGGCAGATAAGAATGAAGTCAATAATGCTGCCATTTGTGCTCCCAGTATAGGTGGGTATTTTCCTTATCTGAATATTTGTCATGTCCCTTGCGAAAATAAGATCGTATTTATAAATAAGGGAATTCAGAGCGTTACCTAAATTAGAGTGAATAAAGTGTGTAAGTGACTCTCTACCTTCTATAAGGGGGGCACATATATGGGGTAGTTCATAGTTACACAACTGAGCATTAAAATCTCCGACCCAAATCATATCAAATTCCCTGTCCTGAAGTTTTCCTGCAGAATCTAAAAAGTCTGTTAGCTCTTCGAAGCTTCCTGACAAGGCATTACACGGAATGTTGTCATAAAAATTCAAAAGTAAGATATCCTTACACCCAGCCATTGATAATAGGACCAGCATAAAAAAGGCAGAAGACCAAATCAGAGAGACCTCGATTTTTGGGAGTAATACAGACACAAGTACCAAAAGCCCACCACTTGCTCTGCCCGCTGTAGATGGAAGAGCAGGCTGAAACACAGAATAATAACCATCCAGATAAAAAGGGGCCAAAGACCAAGTTTCTTGGAAACAAATAATATCATAAGTGGATACAAACTCCAACCATTCTTGGTTTCCGACTTTAGATCGGAGCCCTGCGATGTTCCAACTAATTAAGGAGAGAGACTCATTACTTTCCTGGGACGTGTTCCCTGGCTCTTTATTTATAGCAATGTCTGTTACATTCTTTGATAAAATAACTAATTCATCAGACCCTGTTGTTGATGCCAGAGATGATGCCCTCCCACCATCTCATTTTCCTGCGGAATATCAATTGGAAACACCTTCCCCTCCACTTGTCAATCATTACCGTCAAGGGGTGACAGATTTTGATTACCTTCAAAATCGAGGGTGGAGTTCCGTGGTGGTGCCTTTAACGGATCTACATTTAGTCCGTAAGGAACCTTCATGGAGGGAATTGTTACAGTCGGCTCATAGAAAAAACGTAAAGGGTGAATTTTGATCCCACCATCCCCCTTCGCACACAATGGCAGGGTCACCAGCAAGTAGTTAACCAAATGAGGGTTAGCAAAATTAATCACTATGCAATCACCTTCATATGTCTTGTTGGACAAACCTACCCACTTCACCCTTCTTGCCATAATGATTCTATTATTTAAATCGTCTTGACATCTTAGTTCCCTCCTCATCCAATGTGCACATTTCCTTATAAGAGCCCGAGTGTCTTCTTTCTGAGTACAGTCAAGTGGGGGCACATTAGCTAAAACTAAAACATATGGCATACTGTCCGGCAGAAGCTGTAAAACCTCCATTGGAGTGACAGATGATCTAGGCCTAAAGGCTGTATCAGATTTCAAAAGAGTGGTCGTACTGCCAGTCAGAATAGGCAAAGGATCTCTAGGTAAGTCACCATGGAAGCCAGGAATGGATTTACGATGAGCCAAAGTTTGATCGTAATTCGTTAAGCAAGTAACTTGCTGTGAATCTTTAGGATCGGACGTAGTTCCCTGGATGGAAGAAGCCACAGAATTTATATCAGTTTTTGTAGCGGACTGTTGCAACAGAAAATTAAAAACAGTTTCTTGTAGCTGCTTGAATTCAGAGTTAATTAAAAATGTCAATTTCTCCTCTAAAGCCACAAAAAGCGGTTTAAGAATTTGGTCCAAGTTGAGCAGAGAGTTGCCCTTTAAATTCCTACTATCTGAGCCCAGTTCTCCTGATGGTAATCTTGTCGTGGAAAAATAATCGACTGGGGTGTCCAGAGGTGAAGAAATAAGTTCCTCAGCCTTCGGCACTTGTTTTAGCAGCTTAGTGCTTTTACGTTGACCTCCAGCTTTCCTTTTTTTAGAAGGAGGAGAGATAGCAACTAAGGTGGTCATTACAACCCTGGCGGACGGTGTTAAAGCTGCGGTAATACCGCAAACAGGCCGGCGGACAAAAAAAGGGAATTATGACCGTGGCGGAAACCGACAACATAGACAGCCACTTTAACACTCCGACCGCCACAGCGGTACAGACAAGCAGCGCGGCGGTCACAGCCAACAGACAGGCGGGAGACAAAGTACCAGCCACAGTATCACAACCCGCCAATCTGCCACCTTTTCCGGGGCGGATTCACCGTGGATAAAAACACGGCAGAAACAGCTTTTGCAATGGGAAAACGCTCAACTTAACACACTCCACGAGGAAGGAGGCTACCATGGAGCCCGAACTACAAATCCTCCCTGAGCTTGTCTTCCTGCTCATCTACGATCACCAGCAACGTAGGCGCCGAAGACAACGGTGAGTACTGCACCTACGACATAGGGGAGGGGGGAGGTAAAAGTCAGGGACACACACACGCAACACCCCCACCCCCAACCCGACCCTCGCATACTACAACACACACACCAATGCAGTTCCAAACAGCACAGTAACAACCCCCAACCCACCCGGAAGAATGCTAAGACAAAAGGAAATCAGTGCAAACATTGTAATGTATCAAAATACAGTAACCAAATATATACAGATAGATATACACTTTCCAAATATATACATCACGATTAGTAGTGCAGGTATGCACATTTCAATGTCGGTTGACCACTGGGCCCAAAATGCATGGGCGAGGCCCACACTAGATACCTGTCCACAAACGGAGAGAACACTGCAGGGGCATCAGACAGAAATACAACAGGCACCTCAGGGGGAAGGGAAGGGGGGGCACCTCAGCCGGATGAGTGTAAAACCAGATATACGACGGGGCTCCATGCTCATTGATGTATCCTGGGGAGTGCAAAGCCACAGTCTCTCAAGTCCCTACAGTGGGTGGTTTGCCCACAGTACCATCCTGGGGAGTGCAAAGCCACAGTCTCTCAAGTCTCTACAGTGGGTGGTTTGCCCACTGTACCATCCTGGGGAGTGCAAAGCCACAGTCTCTCAAGTCCCTACAGTGGGTGGTTTCCCCACTGTACCATCCTGGGGAGTGCAAAGCCACAGTCTCTCAAGTGGATAACAGTCTCCACTGGTTCTGGAGGGGGACTGGTGCCCGGAGTGCATCACGCTCCCCCGTGACGGTCTCTGTTCCGTCACTGTCCTAGTTGCACATGGGCTAACGATGCTTGATGTGGCGGTGCTTTGCCCTGTTCAGCGGTCTTCACCATGTCGCTCTTTGGCCTGTTCAGCGGTCTTCACCATGGCGGTGCTTTGCCCTGTTCAGCGGTCTCCACCATGTCGCTCTTTGGCCTGTTCAGCGGTGCTTTGCCATGGCGGTGCTTTGCCCTGTTCAGAGGTCTTCACCATGTCGCTCTTTGGCCTGTTCAGCGGTGCTTTGCCATTGCGGTGCTTTGCCCTGTTCAGCGGTCTTCACCATGGCGGTCTTTGCCCTGTTCAGCGGTCTTCACCATGGCGGTCTTTGCCCTGTTCAGCGGTGCTTGCCTTTGCTGTCTCTGACCTGTGCAGCGGTGTGTGGCATTACGGTCCGTCAGTGCCCAGCGGGGCTGTGGCTGCCGGGGCCCTCCAGGTCACTGATGCTGGCGGTGGTCTCCTGACCTGTGACGATACTGGTGCCCTCCAGGGCACTGACTCCGGCGGTGGTCTCCTGACCTGTGACGATACTGGTGCCCTCCAGGGCACTGACTCCGGCGGTGGTCTCCTGACCTGTGACGGTATTGCTGGCGCTGGCGTCCCGGCCGGCGGGGAGGATGGCGGCCTTCTCCGCCGTGCTGCTCTGCCCAGACTTTGGAGACTTCTTCTGCCCCTTCAACACCTTGGGAGGAGTCACAGCAGACTCAGCACTGCCCCCGGGACCCTTGTGAGCTGTTTTTCCGCCAGGAGTCTTCACCCTCTCCCGTCGGCCACTTTCCAACTTAAGGTGCTTTACAGGGGGTGGACTGGCAGTGCTTTGGCTCCGTGTCACACTGGCTGCCCTGGTGGCCGGTGCACTCCACACACCTTTAACACGCACCACTGGTACCGGACTTTTTTTGGCTGAGGTGCTACTACGGGACCTATGAATTGGAGGGGTGGGGGTGGTGGGAAAGAGCTCAACGTCGCTGAGGAAGAGTTTCTGACGAACACTGGGATGGGTAGGTGGAGGGGGTCTGGGAGTGGAGGAAGAGGAGGTGGTTGTAGAAGGTGTCACTTTAGGTGATTTGGGTGCAGGTAGTGGAGGCTGTCGTGAGGTGGATGGATGTTGGGTGTGTGGGTGCCCGCGTTTGTGTACTTTGGGAGGGGGCGTCACAGACACACTGGGAGTGGACACAGGGGACGTGTAAATGGTAGTGGGGGTGGTGAGTGCAGGTGAGTGGGGTGTGGTGCTGGGTGTTCTGGTGCGAGTCCTAGTGCCTGTAGATGTAGTGCATGCAGGTGAGAGTGTAGACGACACTGGGAGGGAGGAGGGAGACGACGAGGAGGGGGACACAGTGGAGGCAGTGGATGTTGCTGTGTCTGTATGTGGGTGATGCTTGCTTGAGTGCCTGTGGGATGTGTGGTGCTTATGTTTGCCTGAGCTACTTTTGTGTGTTGGGGTGTGTGCATGCTTGTCTGATGGTGTGCTTGGGATAGGCTGGGGTACAGGGGATTGGGCCTGGGTGGAGGAAGTTGGAGGGGGGAGGCTAGACACAGGGACAATGGCTGCAATCAGTGCTGAGGCCAGAGATTGCAGGGTTCGATGAAGGGCAGCCTGACCAGAATGAATGCCCTCCAGGAATGCATTACCATGTTGCAACTCCCTTTCTACACCCTGGATGGCATTCACAATGGTAGACTGTCCAGCAGTGAGTGACCTGAGGAGGTCAATGGCCTCCTCACTGAGGGCAGCAGGGGTGACTGAGGCAGGGCCTGAGGTGCCTGGGGCGAAGGAGATGCCCACCCTCCTGGGTGAGCGGGCACGGAGCAAAGGCTGAGGGGCTGCTGGGAGGGCGGTGCTGGTAGGGGGGTGGCGGCTGTACCTGTAGAAGTGGGGGGCACAGATGGTGCCGCCACCACAAGGGAGCTTCCATCGGCGGACAAGTCCGTGTCGCTGTTTGGTGATCCGGGGACCTCCGTTCCACTGGTGTATTCAGAGTCTGTGGTGTGGCCCTCCATGGCCATGTGGGATGCAGCTCCCTCGTGCTCTGGTGCCACTGTACCTCCGCCTGATGATGCTGATGCACAAAAGAACAGGGAGAGCACAAAAAGGGGGGACGACGACAGAAGAAAGACAGGTTGAGTGCATGGCTTACCGCTACCGTTGACGGACAATACAGACACAGCAGCCCCCTGCACTACGCCGTGCTCTTGGCCTCTACAGATGCAATTCCTGGGATATGGCCTACATGGCTATGGTGGACATCTGCACACATAGATGACATAGGGGCATGTATACCTGTACTTGGCACTCTACAGATGTGGGGTGGAGTGCCCCATGGCATGCATTACGGAGGGGCCTAGCCTACCTAACTCGCCCTGGCCTAGGGAAACCCACAGCCCTCCTCCCCCACCCAGACCCCTCCACTGCGCGCAAAGTCATCAGAATGTGAGTGTACTCACCCCCTTGTGTCTGCTGTGATGCCCTCAAGCGCCCATCCAACTCAGGGTAGGCCACCGCCAGGATCCTGAACATCAGGGGGGTCATGGTTCGATGGGCACCCTCCCACGTTGGGAGGCCATCCCCAGCTGAGCCTCCGCCGTCTTCTTGCTCCAGCGGCGAATGTCCTCCCATCTTTTACGGCAGTGGGTGCCCCGTCTCTGGTGGACTCCCAGGGTCCGGACATCCTTGGCGATGGCATGCCAAATGTCCTTCTTCTGGTGGGCGCTGACCTACATGACATGTACAGGGGAAGAAGAGAAGTCATTAACAAGTGCACCGTCTAAGTGAGTGGCCCCCATCCCTACCCTTGCCATGTGGCACATGCATTCTCAGTCCTTCATGGTCGCTTAACTCTGCCCCCTTGCTACTGACATCCAGCCCTCTCCACCCAGCATAGCCCATACAACGTGCTCCCTGTGTACTTACCTGTTGGTCTGGAGGACCGTAGAGTAGCGTGTACTGCGGGAGGACCCCGTCGACTAGCTTCTCCCACTCCTGAGCAGTGAAGGCAGGGGCCCTTTCCCCAGACGCAGCAGCCATTGTCTCTTCCAGACACAGGTCACAGCAGCACTTGCAGTATAGGTCCTCTCCTGTTGAAGATCAGGTATCGAGTGATTGAAGATAGAAAATGGCGGTCACGTCCACGGCGGTCACGTCCGCGGCGGTGCGTATCATCACCGCTGGCCCACTTCCTCATTGGCTCCTGGGACCCATAGGGTCCAATGTTAACCAATGCAGCATTGCGCCGCGGTCTACGACCGCCTACTGCGACGGTGCACAACGCCAGCACAGATACCTCACACCCCATTGTCCCACTTTAGAGGTCAGGCAGCCGCCATTTCAGGGGCCCACATGGCTTCATTTACTACTGCGTCACACATACCTAGGCCTACACTCAACACACATACAGGATGAGTTTTGTATTTGGTGTCGTGTTATGTGTGGCTGTGGGTACATACCTGGGATTTTGTTGACTCTGTTGTCGCTGTTGTCCTTCTTAGGCACCGTCAGCTGGGACTTTTGAGGAGATGGCGGAATCCTCCGGTGTACCGACCGCTGGTGGACCTGTTAACAATGGATGAGCGACATTTGATCATCACCTACTGGTTTGACCGTGCCACAATCCAGGAACTGTGTACCCAGTTGGAGCCAGTTGGAGCCAGACCTGATCTCACCAATCCGCCCTCCCACAGGAATCCCCCCTCACGTGCAGGTGCTATCAGTGCTCCATTTCCTTGCAAGTGGATCATTTCAAACAACAGTGGCCATGGCATCAGGGATGTCCCAGCCTATGTTTTCCAACATGCTGTCCAGAGTGTTGTCTGCCCTGCTGAAACACGTAAGGAGCTACATCGTTTTCCCTCAGGTGGAGGATTTGGCTACAGTGAAGGGTGACTTCTATGCCCTGGGACATATCCCCAACATCATAGGTGCTATTGATGGCACCCATGTGGCGCTGGTCCCCCCACGCAGGAGTGAACAGGTGTACAGGAACCGGAAGAGTTATCATTCGATGAATGTACAGATGGTATGTTTGGCAGACCAGTACATCTCCCAGGTAAATGCTATGTTCCCTGGCTCAGTGCATGACGCCTACATCCTGCGGAATAGCAGCATCCCGTATGTGATGGGTCAACTCCAGAAGCACTGTGTGTGGCTGTTAGGGGACTCTGGTTACCCCAACCTGTCCTGGCTATTGACCCCAGTGAGGAATCCCAGGACCAGGGCAGAGGAACGCTACAATGAGGCCCATGGGCGGACTAGGAGGGTGATCGAACGCACCTTCGGCCTCCTGAAGGCCAGGTTCAGGTGCCTCCATATGACAGGTGGTTCCCTATTCTACTCACCAAGGAAGGTGTGCAAGATCATCATCGCCTGCTCGATGCTTCACAATCTTGCTTTACGACGCCAGGTGCCTTTTCTGCAGGAGGATGGTCCAGATGACAGTGTTGTGGCAGCTGTGGAGCCTGTGGAGCCTGTGGACAGTGATGAGGATGAAGCTGAGGAAGAAGACAGACAACAGGGAGTCAGTCATACAGCAATATTTCCAGTGACACACAGGTGAGAACAATTTTTTTACTATCACATTCACTTTAACACTTCTACCTCTATCCTGTCTGTCAATTGGTAGCAGTATATGGTAACTGAGTTGTACATTTCCATTACGGTTTCACAGGTGTGGTTACCAACGTGTGTCATCTGCTTGCATCCTTCATGGGCTTGTGATGTGTGACATAGGTATGTTGACATTACATTTTCGAACAGATTTGGCCATTGTCATAGTTAATACACATTTTCAAAATCACAGACTGACTCCAGATTGTTTTGTGGTTTAAGGGTGTTTATTGAAGTGCTAATTATTGGAGGGGGCGGGAAAATAATGATGGGTGATGGCGGAGGAATGTCCATGGCAGAGTCCAGTCTATTAGTCGCACAGGTGCATTGCCCATATGGGCATAGGAAGTGGAGCTGGGGCAGTTCCAATGTGGACAGGGTAACAAAGTGGGACAGTGGGAGGACACTCAGGGTGGTCTCATTTCCTGGCAGGGGTCTTGCCATCTTGCTCTGTCCTGTTCCTGGATCTCAGGGACCGCTTGCGGGGTGGTTGTCCGTCTGCAGGGGGTGGGGTGCTGGTCCTGTGGCGGTGCCTCCTGTCCACTAGCGCCGGCGGAGGTGGTGGGCAGTTCATCGTCCATGCTAGTGTCAGGGGCCCCTTGGAGTGCGACGGTGTCCCTCATGGTGTTTTGTATGTCCTTCAGCACCCCTACGATGGTGCCCAGGGCGGAGATGATGGTTCTAAGCTCCTCCCTGAACCCCAAATACTGTTCCTCCTGCAGTCACTGGGTCTCCTGAAACTTGGCCAGGACCGTCGCCATCGTCTCCTGGGAGTGGTGGTATGCTCCCATGATGGAGGAGAGGGCCTCGTGGAGAGTGGGTTCCCTTGGCCTGTCCGCCCCCTGTCGCACAGCAGCCCACCCAGTTCTCCTGTGTTCCTGTGCCTCTGTCCCCTGGACCGTGTGCCCACTACCACTGCCCCCAGTTCCCTGTTGTTGTTGGGGTGGTGGGTTATCCTGGGTTCCCTGTAGTGGTGGACACACCGCTGATTGACGTGTCCTGGGTACGGAGGTATGGGCTCGCTGGGTGGGTGCTGTGCTGGTGTTACCAGAGAGTGGAAGGTCAGTGTTGGGCTGTGCCTGTGCGAGGGGAACCGACTGTCCCGAGGCCCACGATGGTCCGGGCTGGTCATCTGGATCCAGTTGGCCAGAGCTGCTGTCATCACTGTGGGCCTCTTCTGAGGGTGGGGTGGAGATGTCTGGACCCTCCTGTCTGGTGACATTGGGTAGTGGTCCTGCAGGGGTATAAAAGCATGATTATTGCATGTGTGTGTGTCATGGTGTGCAATGGGTGGGTGAGCGTGTACCCCAGTGCTAGCATTTCAGTGTGAGGGCTTGTGTGATGATGGTTGGGGGGGTGTTAAGGGTATGTGCTTTGGGCATGCTTTAGTGAGGGGTGACCATGCTTTGGTGTTGCATGCAGGGCTTGGTGTTGGGATGTGTGGTTTGTGTTATGAGTACATTAGTGAGGATTTGACGTGATAGGGGAGGGGGTGAGGGTGGGGGTATGTGATAGCATGCAGGTAGGGTGGGGGATATGATAGTTAAAATTTGACTTACCAGTGTCCATTCCTCAACCGACTCCTCCGAGGCCCTCAGGATGCATGATGGTCAAGACTTGCTCCTCCCATGTTGTTAGTTGTGGGGGAGGAGGTGGGGGTCCGCCGCCAGTCTGCTGAATCGCGATGTTGTGCCTGGATATCACGGAACGCACCTTCCCCCGTAGGTCGTTCCACCTCTTCCGGATGTCCTCACGATTTCTTGGATGCTGTCCCACAGCGTTGACCCTGTCGACGATTCTTCGCCATAGCTCCATCTTCCTGGCTATGGAGGTGTGCTGCACCTGAGCTCCAAATAGCTGTGGCTCTATCCGTAGGATTTCCTCCACCATAACCCTGAGCTCCTCCTCGGAAAACCTGGGGTTTCTTTGGCGTGACATGGGGTGGTGTAGGTGATGTGTGGGGTGGTGTATGTGTTGATGAGTGTGGTGATGTGTGGTGGTGTGAGGTGTTTTCAGCGTGGATGTTGTTTGGGTGATGGTGTTGTGTGCCTCTGTGTGGTGGGGTTGTCTATTGATGTAGTCTCTCTCTGGCCTTCTTTCAAATTTTTGGTAGTAGGGGTTTGTGGGTGATGTGGGTGTGTGTTTTATATTGTATTGGGTATGTGGGAGTGTTGTTTGTATGTGTATCAGGTGTGTGTATTTGGAATTGTCCAATGTGGCGGTGTTTTGGAAATGTGTGTGTATTTAGAGCGGGGCGGTGTGTACCACCAATGGAATACCGCAGTTGAAAGACCGCTGCGTGGATTCGTGGGTCGTGATAGCATGGGCGCGTTTCTGTTGGCGTGACGGTGGAGGTTTTGTTTTCGCCAGTTTATCACTGACCTTTGGTGTGGCGGAGTTGTGTGGGTGTCTGAATTTCGGCGGATTCCGAGTTGTGGGTCATAATAGCTGTGGCGGAAATCCGCTGCGGCGGCGGTGTGTTGGCGGTCTTCTGCACGGCGGTAAGCGCCTTTTACCGCCAATGTTGTAATGACCCCCTAAGTGTTCTATAGTGGCTTCATTGCATACATTAGGGGACTGTAGGGAGTGTAGCACGTTAGTTTTATCTTTAGGTTGAGGCAGAGCAAAATTAGAAGGGGTAATTAAAGAATCTATAGATTGTATATGAACCGTAGGCTCTAAAGGGATTCTTTGAGTTAAATTGTTAACCACCCCAATCCTTTCTTCTACTTGTCCAATTTCAGTTTCAATGGCCCCAATAACTGTAGATAAATAACTAGTTATTGATGATTGAATAGCCACAGCATGTACTCCTTCAGCCCCAGATGTAGTATTCTTCCTTTTACCCATCGTGTTCAGATAGTAATAGGGCAAATGCCCAAAATTAGCCGAAACAAATAGTAATAAGGCACAGAGGTGCTATATAACAGTTTGAAGTACGTAGATATGTAAACTACTCAATTGGCAGGTCAAAATATGGCTTACTTCTCCTCTCCTCCTTGGATACTGGACACTCGCGACCTCCTGATCTGCAGGCCTCAGAGGGGGGGCCCGGCCTCAACCGGTCACAGGACGGGCACAGGACGGGCCCGTCCTTGGCCCGGGCTTCGGCCGGGCGCGCTTTACAGATTTAAAGGGGCCTTGTCTCCGCCCCCCACAATCAGCTGGTGCTCTGGTCGGCTGTTGGCGAAGCCACGAAGCGGGCACGCTTTACAGATTTAAAGGGGCCTTGTCTCTGCCCCCCCACAATCAGCTGGTGCTCCGGTCGGCTGTTGCCGCGTCCCGCGAAGCGGGCGCGCTTTACAGATTTAAAGGGGCCTTGTCTCCGCCCCCACAATCAGCTGGTGCTCCAGTCGGCTGTTGGCCGCATTGATTCCAGCAGGGTGGCTGTACATAGGATGAACTGATATAATATAATGTGATGTACTAAGGTGACACAGTTCTGCATGTTAATGAAATACTCTTTGGAATTTTAAATACCTTATTACATTTCTGCTGCAGGATGCCTTTAGAAACACATTTATTTTTAAAATTAGCTTGTGCGGGATAACTCAGTTGCTTCCCTTTTTTAACTTCAATTAACCTTTAAATAAAGGCTTGTCTTTTTAGTTAACTTCCTTCTCAGTGTTAGTGCTGAGATAAGAAAGCAGCAGCCCACTGCTCCTGACCAGGGGGTAGCATGTAAAGGTCACGAGGGCCGCATGCGGCCCCCGGGCCGTACTTTGAGTATCACTGCTTTAAAGGAAGGAGCTGGTGTGGATTACCTTTTTTTGGAAACTTTCATCAAACAGCAGCAAAGTTATTAGCAAAACAAAACAATGATCATCCTATGGAAAGTCTGACCTCACTATAACTAGTTAGGTGTATATTCACTGAAAAAAGCCCAGATTAAAGGGACATTATAGTTAGGGGAAAACATTAGTTAAAACCTACCACTTTATTCACCAGTTATAGTTATGCCAAGTAACTATAACTAAGCACTAAGGTAACTATAACTTGCACTCCTGCCATGCACACTTTCGTCATCAATTATGTCATTGCAATTGTTGCCGTGATATTATCAATAAAGTCATCGAATGTCATGAGTGATGTAATATGTGGGGTAATTAGCAGTGCATGGGAACGGTGTGAATTAGTTACCTTAGGGAATGACTTATAGTTACTTGATATAATTGGTGAATTTCAGTGGTTTTGTTTGTTTACAACAGTATGGCGGTCATTATGAACATGCCGTGGCGACAGTGAACAGAAGACCGCCATTGGAAGTGAATAGAAACCCGCCATATAATTAACCAAAATCCCAAACCTGCTAAAAATGACCAGTCACCGCCAGGACCCTGTTAGTGGAAATGCTGGACCTCCTACCCCGCCACCGCCGAGCACACCCACCTCCCGTCCTCCAAATAATGATGCACAAATCACCTTGGCAGTCAGTGGAAGCCAAACGACCATTGGCGGTGCAGACCGCCACGGGTGGCAAGTGGACCCAACAGCAAGAAGTGCACACATTGGATAAGTGAGAAACCCACACACCTGACACACATCCACAACACCATAAAACACTCACATACAAACCCCACAATCCTTTGCAACGAAAGTAGGCCAACAAAGACAGAGATCACCAGAAGCAGACACCGAACGCCACTACACACGAGACTCAAACCGACCGACAGAAGAGCACCATCACCGCGATTCCACACCCGACACCATTCACCACACTCACCATGTCACCCCCCAAACATCCACGCTTCACAGAAAGGGAGCTAAGGACCATGGTGGACGAGATCCTGAAGGTGGAGCCACAACTATTCAGGGATCAGGTGCAGCACACACCCATCGCCAGGAAGATGGAGCTATGGCAGAACATTGTCAACAGGGTCAATGCAGTGGGACACCATCCACGCAGGGACAACGTCCGCAAGAGATGGAACGACCTGCAGGGAAAGGTCAGGGCCATGGCATCCAGGCACCACACTGCAGTCCAGAAGACTGGGGGATGACCTCCACCAGCACCACCCGACTACACTGACTGGGAGGAAAAGGTACTGGCCATCCTGCACCCTGAGGGACTCACTGGACTCACTGGAGGAATGGACTTGGGTAAGTCGTCTAAATTTACCCCATATACATCACACCTGGAATGCATGCACCACCCCACCCCACCAACACCCACCAGGACCACTACCCCACCCAGCCCACAGGCACTGAATCCACTCCCCCTGCATGCCCAATAACCCACTAAAAGACCCACAGCCCTCCCCCTGTGCACAGCCACTTGCCCCTGCAAGGATTCACAATGGCACTACACCACCCACAATGCAACTCCACATCCTAAGCAAAATGCAGTGCAAACCTCACAAAGGCACCCTGAATGGCCCCAGAAAGTAACACCTGCCCAAAACAGCTCAGTCCTGTGCACCCCATGCGGTTATGTATTTGTAACAGACATGTCCATTTCCCCCAACAGGCACCACCACCCATGCCACCCTGACAGACAGGACAAGGAGTGCTCCCCAGGGAGACAGAGGCACCTCACAGGACACTGGGGATGGATCCCTGGACACTGATGAGCAGGCTGGCCCCTCACACAGTCCTGGACTGTCACCATCCAGTAGCCCCACCTAGGATACCACTGACACCCCTACCACCCTGGCAAGAATATTAGCCTAGGGCAACCGTCCCCACACCAGTGTATGAAGGCCACAGACTGGTGGAACACAGGTACAGAGGCCACAGTCACCCCCTACCAACAGACAGGAAGACGATGGCCCCAGTACAAGTGGTACTGCCAGACCTGTGCAGGGGACACAGGCACAGGGGGCTAGGCCCAGTGGTAGGGCCTCAGTGGCCATGGGGGGAGGCCACAGGATGGATGCTGCAGCCTAGGACGTGATCCCTGAGGTCCTGTGGGCCTACCAGCATACCCATGACAGATTGGCCCAGATAGTATCCACCCTGGAGCATAGTCAGAGGATGCAGCAGGAACACCACCACCAATGGCCAGCATAGCAGGAGCACTGCTGCAGCAGGTACAAATCCAGTCTGAGACCCACACAGGACAGGAGGCCCCCACTACAGCACAGGAGACAGACCGGACAATGACAGCATCAGCAGCAACATTCCACAGACTACCCTCAGAGGAAACACAAGGAACAACCATGCCATCCCTTCTAGGTCAACAGCAGGCACCCAAACGGACCCTCAGGCCAAGATATGGGACTGGAACCCCTGCCAAAAACAAGACCCCCTCCAAGGCGTGACTCTGCAATAATCTGCCCACCAACCATCCCACACAATCAACCACCAAACAGTGCTAACAATCAATAAGAACTCATGTAAGCATTGATGGACCCATCAATACTTACAACAAGGCTGTCACCATGTTGGCATTGAGTACAACCACCCATCACCAACTGCCATCACTGTAAATTGCACTATTCAATCCCTGCCACAAATAAAACACATATCACACCTGTAACACTGTCCCCTGTCATAATGTGTGAACAAAGTGAAGTATGGAAGCAACTGGCTGATAATTACTTTATTTGTAATATGTAGCATAAAAGTACACCTGTGTGCCTAAATGTTAGCAAAGAAAGAACCACTAAATTGTATTTGGTACCATGCAGACCTGGACCCAGTTGCAAATAGTAGATTCAAACCCCCCCTAGATGACAAAGCACACTGACAGTATGTGTCACAAACACCAATGTCAGCTCTTAGTCCCACATAGTTACTGGAAGTAGAGTTTTATCGGTTGGGTCCTGGAATTGACATCTTCCCCTTCCTCATCATCACCATCACTCTCCTCCCCTCTCTGAGGAAGCTGGTCAGGATTTACAGCACCATCCACATCCAAGAGGGGGATAGAATTTCTCACTGACACGTTGTGCAGCATGCAGGATGCAGCAGACCACCACTATTCTACACACCTTTTCAGGCCCATAGGCCAGGGAACCCCGAGAGATATGTAGACAACAAAATCTAGCCTTCAGGAGACCTATTGTGCGCTCTATCACTCTCCTAGTACATCCATGGGACTAATTGTAATTCCACTCTGCATCTGTCCCAGGATTCCTCACTGGTGTCAGGAGCCAACGCAAGTTGGGATAGCCAGAATCACCTAGAAATATGTGCAAAGCAGAGCAGTCCTTGTCAAGCCTCTGAGTCAGACAGCCTGGCTGTCTGCTAGGTGACAGTTAGTGACAGAAGCACCTACCTATGATCCACCCTCTGTCCTCTTGTAGTTCTTCCATCTTGTGTGGCACACTATTGTTCCTCAGCACAAAGGAATCATGGACTGAACCGGGGAACATGACATTCACATGAGATGTAGTGGTCTGCAGTACATACCAATTGGATGTTCATGGAGTGAAAGTTATTTCTATTTCTGTACACCTGTTCACTGACTCTTGGGGTTATTATAGGTATGTGGGAGCCATCGATGGCACCTATCACATGGGGTATGTTTGCAAACGCATAGAAGTCAGATTTGATGGCAGGGAGGTCAATACTTTGGGGAAACCTCACATAGGACTGCAGGTGTCGTACAAATGCATTTAGAAATCTTGTCAGTATCATGCTGAACATTGGCTGTGAAAATCCTGCACCCATGCCCACTGTCACTTGAAAGGAGCCCGTGGCCAGGAAATGGAGTGCAGAGAGCACCTGCACTTCAGTAGGGATGGCATGCTGATTACGATTTGCCGGAGTTAGTGCAGGATCCAGTAATGCACAAAGTTCGAGAATAGTTGCACGGTGAGTCTGTAATTGATTATGATGTGACGCTCCACCATGGTCCGCAAATCAACAAGTGGTCTATACACCGATGGGGCCCTTCCTCGCCACAAGGGTCAGTACCTAGGAAGGATTTGAAACATATGTGAGGAACACACATACATAGGCACACATTGTCATTCATTGTGCACTGCTGACTTGATTGTAGGGACTCAAAAGTAAAATGTTCTTGACAGAATTTCATCTAGACCTTAATGAGTGAACAGGGTTTGTTATGTGTGATATTGTTAATGGTCACATGCATAGGTGTGTTAGTTGAACAATAGGGCCTGCATTGTGCAGATATCATTTTTATTAATGCGCAGTTAAGGCCAAAATGTCTGCCCCCTGTAATCCAGAACTGTCGTTGTGGAAGTGACCTCATGCCACTAGCGGTTGACGTAACAGCATAAGGCGGTGGTTAACATGGATGCCAATGGGGAATCCTGGCATATCATGATTGCCGCCAGCGGTGACAGTGCATACCGCCATGGTACGTACGCAAATTCGTCACCCCAAATTCACTTGACTCCCTGATCTCGTGCGAGCAGGTACTCCACTGAGTGTACTGCTATGTCCTGCCTCTGGTCATGGAAGTGGCTCGTGTTGCAGGGGAAAGGGCCCCGGCCTTCACCCAGGAGGAATTGGATAGGTTAGTGGACGGGGTCCTGCCCCTGTACGCCAAGCTCCATAGACGGCCAGAGGTACAGGTGAGTCGGGCCTTGGAGGCAATGTTTGGGTGCAATGGATGGTGTTGTAAGTACTTATGTGTGCACCTCTGACCCTGCATGGGCCATGGTTCATGCCATGCTGCGTGCGTATGTCCTGTAAGTCCGTCAGTACTGTCCATCCCATAATGGACGTATAGCCAGCTGTACATATTTTCCAAGTGCCTGACCTCTGTGTTACATTTCCGTGTCTCCCTTTTAGGTCAGCGCCCACCAGAAGAGGGCACTTTGGTATGCCATCGCCAAAGAGTTGCGGACCCTGAGGGTCTACAACTGGCAGAGCACCCACTGCAGGAAGAGGTGGGAGGACCTGCAGCGCTGGGCGCGAAAAATCTGTGAGGCCCAGCTGGGTAAGTCCTCCCAACGTAGAAGGGGTGCCCGTCGGGCACTGACCCCAGTCATGCTACGCATCCTGGCGGTGACGTACCCAGACCTGGATGGGCGCTTGAAGGCTGCAGAGCAGTCACAAGGGGGTGAGGACTCATGTCACAATCTTAACCCTTGATGGATGTCTGTGTGTGCATTAGGGTTTATGCTGCTTTGGACTCTGACTGAAATCCATCTACATGATGGCCCCTGTAGGGTGTTAGGGTGTTTTGGTCAGGTATCCTACACGTCGGGTCCTTAGGTAGTTCAGGGGATGGGTGTAGAGCAGGGTTCTGGTCACTAGTCAGGGGCATGGTCATGGGCATAGTGGAAGGGGCTGCCTGTTGGGGGGTCTTCTGGTTGGGTGTATGTCTGCCCACTATGTTCACTCCTTTTAGCTAATCACAAGTGTCTCTCCTGTTTTGTCTCCCCATCCCTGTTCTCTTGTGTTGTTTGTGTACATCAGCATCATCTGGCGAGGGAGCTGAGGCACCGGCAAGTGGGGATGCAGTGGCCCACAGATCCTCAGAGGCAGAGTCATCCAAAGCCAAGGGGACCAGTGGGTTGGAGGGCGAGGAGAGTACCACGGGGAGGCAACTACCACTGGAGGTAGTGACTCCGATACCTCCTCCGATGGGGGCTCCCTGGTGGTGGCAGACCCTAGTGGGCACACCCCTACAGTGTCATCTTCCACCACCCCCCATGCCATCACCTCCCTCCCATTTGCTCCCCACTGAGTTGCCCATGCCCGCTCACCCACAAAGGTGGGCGTCTCCTTCGCCTCAGGCACCTCCTCCCCTGCCCCAGTCAGCCCTGCTGCCCTTACAGAGGAGGCTATTGACCTCCTGAGAACCTTCTCTGTAGGGCAGACAACCATTGTCAATGCCATCCAGGGGCTAGCATCAGAGATGCAGCAGACCAATGCCTATCTGGATGGCATTCAATGTGCCGTGTCTGGCCTACAGAGATCTTTTCAGGCTCTGGCCTCCTCTTTGGCAGCAGCCAGTTTCCCTGGTCATTCTGTCCCCCCTCCAACCTCCTCTACCCCTTCCAGCACCCCACTCCCTTCACCCGTCCAAAGTACACAATCTGACACGCAGTCAAGCACCTCAACACACAAAACGCACACTTCTAAACACAAGCACCACACCTACCACCACAAGCATTCACACAGCCAACATACACATGCACACACAGCAACATCCACTTCCCCTAGTGTGCCCACCTCTTCCGCCACCCTGTCTGTCCCCTCTACATGCACACCCCCAAGCACTGCACCTTCAGTCACTATTTCTGAGCCTATTCCTGCACTCACCACAATAGCAGACATCCATACATGCACCCCAGACACCACACCAGCACTCACCACAACTACTGTAGTTGACACATGCAGCACACTCACCAGACTTGCAGACACCCACACAACATACATCCACACTGGCAGCCTGTCTTCTCCCACTGTGTCTACCCCCTCCTCCAAAAACACACAAAAGCACCAAGACTCCCACCCATCACACATCCACCACACCTCAGCATACTGTCCATTCACCTGCACCCACAACAGGCACCCCTACACCATTTACGTCTACACCCTCCGCCTCCACTCCCACACCCTCCTCCAAGTACCAACCCAATTGCTCCCAAAAACTTTTCCTTTCCCGTGCTGACCTCGCCCACCCGTCTTCTCCCTAAGCGTGTGCACCTCCTTGCCCTTTCCACTCCTTCCACTCCACAGCCCGCCCCTGTCCGCCCTTCACATTCCCGTGCCCCTTTCCCAGAGAGGAAGAAGCCCCATGCAGAGCCAATTCCATCTGGCTCCACCCGGTCGAAGCACACACCCCCACATTCCAAAGCCAAAGCCAAAGCCAAAGCCAAAGCCAAAGCCAAACCCCCTCCACCTTCCGAACACAAGTCCAAGCCCCACTACCGTCGCAAATCCCCACCACCCACTGCCCCTGTTCCCTGAGGTGCCTGGATGCCCCATTGTTGCCCCATTAGGTGGAGTACCGTGCACTTTTGGGAGTCAGGTTGGGGCCATTGTAGCCCAAACATGTCTGGGACTATGGACTGGCCATTTGCCTTGTTGTGAATAGTTAGTTCTGTGAGCTGCAATAAATATTTATGTGTGGTCTGTGTTTTGGCAGCACACTCTTGAACCCTGGTCTCTCGTTTCATTGTTTGTGGGTGTGTGGCATTTGTATGTACAATGGTCAGGTTGGATTTGCCTTGTGTCGGGTAAGTACCTCTTGCTGTGGGGTGTATGGGGTGTGCTGCTGTGAAGGGTTGTGGGAGCATTTCAGGGTGGGTGGAGTGGGTGGGTATGTAACTGTGCCCTTTCTTCCCTTGTTTCGTAGGGTGCGGTACTTACCGTCATCGTCTTCATCAGCGGTCTCGGTCGTGGAGGTATATGGCAAGGAGCAGGGCTGGCATGATATGCAGCTCTCTATCCATGTCTGCTTCAGCGTGTTGTGAGTGCCTCCGGTCAGTCTTTCCTTACATTGTGTTAGTTTCCGCCTGGCTTCGCGTGGCAGTGGTTCCTGCCCCGGAACTGACGGCGGTTTAGTGGTTCATTATTTGATGGACAGGTTAGGCCTTTCCGTCGGCCTCTGGGTGGACTCTGCCGTCGTTATCGGCACTCCTCTCCTGGCGATGGATGGTTTTCAGGATGCCTGTGTTTCAGTTGGTTCATTATTTGTCAGTCTGGACCGCTCCTCTGTTGTCGGTTTTTACCGCCGGCGGCACGGTTTTGACTGCTGTGTTCATAATGAAGGCCTATGTTTTTACTTACATTTTCACCTAAATATGAAGTCCCTTTAAATTTTGTTTTTTTATTAATTTCTTTTGTTTTTAAATGCAAAGTAAGACATTAAGACCATACGTACCTAGAACATCACTTTAACTTTTGTTTTTTTCTGTGAATTTCTAGGTTTTTTATGTAAAACTCCAGCTCCATTCAGTGCATGGCCGAATGGTGTTGACTGCAGGGCCTGGGCTTCAGCCCTGTGTCTAACTTGCAGACAGCCAACCCACCACACACCGTGCATGCGTGGGGTTGACACATGGCTTGGCCTGTGGCCAGTACCTGCTTCCACATGGGTATCCAACCCCAAGCTGCGCACTGCATTCATCCATACAAGGCGTGGGGTTGGACGCAGGGCCTGGCCACAACCAACCACAAGAGGGCTCTGCACTCCAGTTGAAGAGCATAAAGTTCCAGCTAGGCATGCTTCAAAAAAATATGGTAAGCTCTCCTGGGGTCATGGATTTAATGACGCAGGAGATTTACTTTTTTTAATGTTGCTCGGGGGCTCCTGGGCTCCCTACAATCCTCAATAACATTAAAAAAGGTTTGATGGTGCCCATCACTAGTTTGGGGGCACCACCTAGCTCAAACAAATATAAAACACAAAGGGGGTTATTCTAACTTTGGAGGAGTGTTAATCCGTCCCAAAAGTGACGGTAAAGTGACGGATATACCACCAGCCGTATTACGAGTTCCATAGGATATAATGGACTCGTAATACGGCTGGTGGTAAATCCGTCACTTTTCCGTCACTTTTGGGACGGATTAACACCTCCTCCAAAGTTAGAATAACCCCCAAAGTCCTCACATGGCATTATGGGTGCTCGGTCAAAGAAGCTGTGAATAATAAACAAGCAGGTCCTGAAATTCATTTATTATTCACTTTTGTGTTTCAGTGGCCACCAGGGGCACATTTTCTTATCAATATTGGGGAGTGGAGCTGCCACCCCCTCCCTGAGCCTTTTCAGCCCTGGGGACTGCATCCTCCGGGTCCTTTTTTTAAATTTAAGTGTAGAGGGCACATAGCCCTCCCATCCCCAAGCCTTCATGGACCTGTGGACCCCATCCTCTTGGGCCTTAGGTGAGTGTCTTGGTGCTCACTGGTGCACCGAGAGCATTGTTAGGGTCTGCAGGGGGAAGCCCATAGTCCCCATGTCCCACTAGAACCCCACATTCACCCATCCTGGGTGCATCGGAAGCTAGAATTGATCCCGCCAGTTGGGAGCAGGTTTTTTTTCACTGCTCCTGCTGGGCAGAAACAATCTGAGTTTCCTTGCCCGCACGAGCACTGCATTTTTAACGCTCTCACCTGGTGGGGAACACATGTCTTCCCAGCCTGCGGTCCTCTGGGCAGGTAAACTATTGTGTCCCCGGAGTGGACTCCCCAGGACACCATAGTTGAACCGGTACTGTGGGATGGGGTCCCTGGGGATTTGTTGGCACAAAGAGGAGGATGCCCTCTTCCCTATAATTATATGTTGGCCCCACGAATAGGGTCGCTGGGGGCCGTTCCAGGCTCAAGGATTGGCGGGCCCCATTTGCCCCCCATGCCTTCAATTTATGCTCGGCCCTGGGGATAGGGTCCCAGGGCCCTCAATAAGGCTCAGGGAGGTGGGCCGGTCCAAGCCCCTTCCCAAATATTTACATTTTTCTGTGCACTGGTGGGCCCTGACCACAGATTTGTGGACCCACAGCAAATTTGCTGTAAAACTTTCACCCTGTATTTTTATGTTTTTCTTAGTCTCGTTACTGTGTCCCGAGTTCTTAGAAGGCTGCCACCATATTGTTTTTTATGTGGTGACATCCAGTCAAATCTCAGCTTGAGATCTGTTGAGTTGAGGATTCTCCGCATTGTGATTTATACGTTTTGAGCCTTAATATCTGAAAAAATACTGAAAGGATTTACACCACCAGAACACTTTCTCAGCTAGGATCTAGCTTTCTGCCAAATTTGATGTAATTCCATCCAGCAGTTTTTGCGGTATTGCTGTTCACATGGGAAAATGCATTTTGGGACCCCCTGTTTTTTTGCTGCACCCAATGAAATAACAGTCCACAGTGTTAGGCAGAGGCAACAAATAGTAACTGATTAACTTAATGGTGTTTTTTCACATTTGTGGTAAATATAGAGCCTATAAAAATAGTTCCAGTATGAAAGGATACCAAACTCCAACAGAAGAAAGTTATTGACAGATTCAATACATACAATTCAGACTTTTTCATGCATATGCAAACTTGCCCATGCAGTCTAATGTACATTGGGAGCGACATTTTTCCTTCACAAAAGAGTGTGTTGGGACATATAAGAGCTATGAGTGTAAGGAGGTGTTCCTGTTCCTCTGGTTATGTGATCAGTGCTGACAAATGTAATTAACTGCAAAAGAGCCTCCCCTGACACAGGCAGAAGTCAGAAGACACCCACACAGGCACATTCTTTATTTGCCCAGTCAGCCAGGGTCCAATCACAGCCCCCAGAACTGGTTAGAGGTGACCACAAAGGAGGGTTGCTCATTGTTCTGGCAGGACCTCTGGGGTGTTTCATCTTCTTGTGTTTAGGCAAAGAGGGACACTGTGGGATTGTTTGCAGTAGGGCACAAAGGAAATGCTGCGAACATGGGCACATTTACCCCTGGAAACTATTGTCCTCTTGGTTAGGGAACGGCCAGCAACCACCCCCATCCACAGGCTAGTCCCAGGCATCATAGTAGCACCCACAGTACCTTCCTTTGTACACTCCTGGATCTGAGGAAGAACAGAAGAGGAATAGACCTGCTGTCTATGACCTGAGGAACTGTGGAGAAGTTGACTCCACAGGACCTATGGCTGACCTCCTGATCAAACTACAGGGATGTTTTTCCTGTAACTGCTCGGCTGAGCAGTGGCAATTGGATCTGGACCAGACCTTGCTGTTGGACTATGTCTGACACACTGTAAGTTTCAATGGGCCTCCCCTGGGGCACTAGGGGGTATTAGAAATGTACTCCTGTGACTGATTGGGACTTAAAAGACTAAGGGCCTGATTTAGAACTCAGCAGACTGGTTACTCCGTTAGGACAGCGACAGATATCCCGTCCACCAAAATCTAAATCCCATTATCGCCAATGGGGTTTAGATTTCAGTGCACGGGACATCCGTTACCGTTATGATAGACTAATCCATCCACTGAGTTCTAAATCAGGCCCTAAGTCTGACAGGAAAATCCTTCATCAGGATGAACCTGATTGGTGTATCTGACGTGTGCTTCATCACAGTCAGCCTCAAATTGCACCTGTGTCCCGGTCTGCTGCGACTTTTATTGGCACATGATGTTCTTGGTGCCTTCTTACTTGAAACTTTAAAAATAAATATCTCTGGTTACCTTCCTTGGATTTTTATATTTTTGGTGTACTTTTGTTTATTACATTGTACTCTATTTTTCTACTGGCTTGGGATTTTTATTATTTTATAACCAAACTTTTTTACTGTTCTGGTACTGCATCAATACTTCACAAATTTCCCTAAGTAAAGGCTGTCTGCTGTGGACAATTGCCTCCAGGGTGGTGAGCTCAGGTTAATTTAGTCACTTTGAAGCTTTACCCTAACAAGGGCTGTGATTATTCCTTAAACTGGGTAGTCACCCATCCCAAAACATAATCCAATTTCTTACCACATTTATGGGACAGAGAAAGGTAATCATTTAAAGACTAGATTATTTTGTAAAACCACAACAGGCAAACCTGTATTAGGTGCACTTAGCCAACACAGTGTATATATGAAATAGATCATTCCCTATAGGAGGAACTGCACTTCCCGACTGCTTATCAGATGGAAGAGCAGAACATCACTGCATGTTTTGAACAAAGAGCAAGAAGATCAATAATAAAACTAGAGACATGCTACTCTTTGAGTCTGCTAGCCAATAAATAGGTGTTGAGAATCAATTCAGATACATTACTACATACAACTTTCGATCCTGAGAAATAAGTAGAGTTCTGCTCAAACACTGGATTGCTTTATGTGATGACCCTGTCATTGCAGTACAGTACTCAACAGGCATCTACCACATATTGTAAACCAAACCACTGAAAAATGTATTTGTACATAGTGACATGCAACCCCTGACTCCAGCAAATTGGAAGCAACCTTCAGAAATCTTCTACATGTGATAAATGAAAAATGCATGTCAATTCAGCAATAAAAACACAGTATGACGGACCTAACAGGATGATTCATAAGATCGTTAAACCCCTCACATGTGTCTCTGAATTCAACATCTACATGCTGACTTGCCCATGTAGACTCAAAAACATTGGTAGCCTTATCATTCCAGTGCGAAAGAGAATCTTAGAACACCAAAGAGCAATACAAAATAAAGAAATACAGATCACACACATCCTGTAGCCAGACATTTTTCAGATGAAAAATATATTTCTTTCTTTGCTGTTGAAAGGATCTCAATAAACAAAAAGAGGTAGGAACATAGAAAATCACTCTTTAAATGTGAATAACAGTGTATCATTGAACTGGAAACCAAATTCCATGGAGGGCTTAATTTAGATGAAGAACTGGCTGTACATATTGAGACATGAATTCTAGCCATGAACTGTTTGTTTTTTCTTAATTGATGGTATTGTGTTGTTGGATTTGAAATATACAATGCTGGGGTTATTATTGGATGCATAATTATCTCCTTTGTAAGCCAGAATATCTGTGTACTATTAGGTATGTTGTGGATCACACAATGCCTAAGTCGCTATATGTATGTAACAATTGCTAATGATCAACACACCCACTTGGCCCATGTAAGATTGCTACCCACCAAAACCCCTGTAATCCAAACCCAAATATTCGAAATCATGTCCTACGAGACTCAAATACACTAACGATGAATGGCTGGCATATTTTTGTGAATGATTTACTGTTATTTGTGCACCAACAATACAAGAGTCTGTTTATTATAGACACTGGTTGAACACACATCATCTACAAAATGTGCAAGACACTTCTACCTATGGCTACCTAATGATACTTCTTGATGGAATCCATATCAAGGAGAGTAGCTTAACCACTGCCATATCATAAGATTATACACCCTTTGGAAGATTAAGTTGCCAATTTGGTGATTTAATGGCAGTCTAGTGCTGTTATGGCACACTCCATATATACTGAGGGAAAGCTCCAACTACTGTACCTTATGAGACATAACATATACATTTTTATATTAACATGGACATGTGAGTTTTTAATTGAATAGTTTTATTTTATAATAGATTGTATGATTTTGCACTGCCATATGTAATTTTGCGAATGTTCGTAAAATACGTTATGTGTCACATGGGGTATAAATAATAATTGTTTCCTTTTCTAAATACAGTCTGTGTTTGTAAGTCTATGCAGACTGAATTTGTTTTATTTCTATGCCATTGAATTAAGTATTCACCTTCCCTGGTTTGACAAAGGCACTGTGTTCACCTTGGTTTGACAAGGGGACTGTGCTCTGAAATGCATCATGTGGAATAAATGAACAAATTGCTTCTGCTAATGAGTTCTGGCGACTTGCTTTCTGTGAGGATAACGTATATTTAACATAGACTCTGTAAACACTTGATGGCATGAGCGCTGTTGGTGGTCTAGCCAACCTGTGGGAACAACGCATTGGGAAATAGATATATATTTGTATAGGTTATTAGTTTGCTTAAAATTATTATAATCTGAAGTACTTTTGAATACATATACTTACCTATATGATCTTGATATTTAGGAATAGGATATTTTTGCAGCAATAGTTTAGTATTGCAATATTTTTTATGTTGATATTATGTCATAGATGGCACCAACCACCTTGTTCCAGTTGAACCATGAGCTTAGAGGTTTTGGCATACATCCAGAAATCTAGACTGTACATGTGATCATGCCTGCCATTGGCACCCTCTATCCATTAATGAGGAGGTGGAAATTGCTGGCCCTTGTGACAACATGCATGTCATTTGCTAGGTTGGGAACAGAAGTCCACACATTGAATTGGTGAGAATGGATCTCCAAAAAGGATTTCTTTTATGCCTTGGCCAACCTTCTAATAACAGACTAAGACAGTCTACAGAACAGACAATGACCACCATGTCCAATAATATCAGGATTTCCTGCTGTCTTCGGAGAAGTGCTAATAAAAGCTTTTTTCCTAGATGTACAAGGGCTCATTCGAAATTAATATTAATAGAGTACATAACAGAAAATATTTCTGTGTTTTACTAATTAGCCACATTTAGAGCAGTTGCTTTCAGAACCAGTAACACATATACACCACTGATATGAAATTATACAAATATAAAACAGTTGACTCTCATTCAAGTATGTTGGTAAATGTGCCTTTTATAAAAATAGGTCACATGTTATCCTACAACATGTTAGAGAAAATTTCACTGATAATTTATATTCCTTACTATAATCGTCTTCGGAATTGCATCCTTCCACGTACAGTTCCAACACAATGGGCAATTACAGGTAGAGTTAGCTGCATCATTTTAGTGAAAATGTTCTGAAATCAGTGGCAGCACAAAATAAAAATCAATCACAAACCATAATAGCTTTTTATTTCTACCCTGCATCCTGTGATACCTATCAAACGCCGGCATTAGAGCCGAGTGCACTCATCTCTATTGTGGCTCTCATGAACCATATGACAAGAGGAAGCAAACCGAGGCAGTGAAGAGCAAAAAATAAACAGTAAATGGCTCCTTGGGATGGCGGTCCTTGCTGAGTTCCACTGTATGCACTGACCTTCTGTACCAGAGGGAGCAACTTGTGCAGAAGCTTCGGTGTTGTCTGGTTGGAGTGACTGGAAATATGGTGATTCTAGTATAACTTCAACCAGGGCTGGCTTTAGGGCGGTGTGATGCAGCTGCACCCAGCGCAGACTTTCGTGGGGGCAATGTGTGTAAAAATATCTTATGGTTTTGAAAGCATGTGAACTTGCTTGTACGTCCAACAGAGTCAGTCAACAATAAAAATGTCAAGATAACGGTTGTGATTAATGTTACTGCTGGTGAGCAGGGGCGGCTCCTCCATTAGGGCGGAGGAGCATCGCCGCACCCCCCGCCAGCAGCAGAAGCTGCAAACCTTTCACCACGAAGGGATATTATCCCTTTGTGGTGAAAAGGGCGGGCCATGGGGGATGACGAGTTGAGGGGAGTGAACTGTGCACTCCCCTCAGAGCGCATGTGTGTTTGGCCGGCCGTCTCGGCCCAGCCAAGCACAAATACGCTGTAGGCTCTCCCCAGCCCAGCAACAGAGTTGCCGGGCTGGAGAGAGCCTGCACAGGCTCCCAGTTTGCCTGGGAGCACCCTGGCTGGGCGCTCCCAGCCAATCAATCAATCAATCAATCAGAAGATTTATAAAGTGCGCTATGTACCCGTTAGGGTTTTGAGGCGCTGGGGGGGGGGGTGCTGCTATCGTTCGAAGAGCCATGTCTTGAGGAGTCTCCTGAAGGTGAGGAGGTCCTGGGTCTGGCGTAGTGAGGTGGGGAGAGAGTTCCAGGTCTTGGCGGCGAGGTAGGAGAAGGATCTGCCACCAGAGGTCTTGCGTTGGATTCGGGGGACGATGGCGAGGGCAAGGTTGGCAGAGCGTAGTTGTCGTGAGGGAATGTAGAAGTTGAGTCTGGAGTTCAGGTAGGTGGGTCCGGTGTTGTGCAGTGCCTTGTGTGCGTGGGTAAGGAGTTTAAAGGTGATCCTCTTGTCCACGGGGAGCCAGTGGAGGTTCTTCAGGTGGGGGGAGATGTGGCACCGGCGGGGTACATCGAGGATCAGGCGGGCGGATGCGTTCTGGATGCGTTGGAGTCTTTTGATGTCTTTCGTTGGGATGCCTGTGTAGAGTGCGTTGCCGTAGTCGAGTTTGCTACTGACGAGGGCTTGGGTCACCGTCTTTCTTGTTCCTGTTGGAATCCACTTGAAGATCCTGCGGAGCATGCGGAGGGTGTTGAAACAGGACGAGGAGACAGCGTTGACCTGTTTGGACATGGTGAGGTCGGAGTCGAGGATGAAGCCTAGGTTTCGTGCGTGGCTGGCTGGGGTGGGTGGAGGGCCGAGGGCGGTGGGCCACCAAGAGTCATTCCAGGCCGAGGGGGTGCACCCGAGGATGAGGACTTCCGTCTTGTCGGAGTTTAGTTTCAGGCGGCTGTTGCTCATCCACTCGGCGATGGATTTCAGTCCCTCGTGGAGGTTGGTTTTGGCGGTGAGAGGATCTTTGGTCAGGGAGAGGACGAGCTGGGTGTCGTCGGCGTAGGAGATGATGCTGAGGTTGTGTTGGTGGGCCAGTTGTGCGAGGGGGGCCATGTAGACGTTGAACAACGTTGGGCTGAGTGAGGAGCCCTGGGGGATGCCGCAGATGAGGTTGGTGGCATTGGAGCGGAAGGGTGAGAGTCGGACTCTCTGAGTTCTGCCGGAGAGAAAGGATGAGATCCAATTGAGGGCTTTGTCTGGATGCCGGCTTCGTGGAGGCGGTTTAGTAGGGTGTGGTGGCAGACTGTATCGAAAGCGGCTGATAGGTCTAAGAGGATCAGGGCTGAGGTTTCTCCGTTGTCCATTTGTTGTCTGATGTCATCTGTGGCGGCGAGGAGTGCAGTCTCAGTGCTGTGGTTTCGTCTGAAACCAGATTGCGAGGGGTCTAGGATGGAGTTGTCTTCTAGGAAGTGGGCGAGTTGTGCGTTGACGATCTTCTCGATGACTTTCGCTGGGAAAGGGAGGAGGGAGATCGGTCGGAAGTTTTTGAGATCATTGAGGTCAGCCTTAGGTTTCTTGAGGAGGGGTTGGATTTCTGCGTGCTTCCAGCTGTCCGGGAAGGTAGCGGTGTGGAAGGAGAGATTGATGATCTTGCGGAGTTCGGGGGCGATGGTGGCGTCGGCCTTGTTGAATACGTGGTGAGGGCAGGGGTCAGCTGGAGATCCTGAGTGAATGGAGTTCATGGTCTTTCGGGTTTCGGCGTCGTCTACTTGAGTCCAGGTGGTGATGCGGTAGGCGTAGGAGGAGTTATTCGGGGTGGGGTCCGGTAGAGGTGAGGTGTTGAAGCTGTCGTGGATGGCTGCGATTTTCTGGTAGAAGAAGGTGGAGAGATCGTCGCAGAGTTCCTGGGAGGGAGGGACGTCGTTGACGTTGGCGTTGGGGTTGGAAAGTTCCTTCACGATGCAGAAGAGTTCTTTGCAGTCGTGAGCATTGTTGTTTAGGCGTTCTGTGAAGTGGGAGCGTTTGGCGAGTCGGATCAGTTGGTGGTGTTTACGGTTGGCTTCCTTGAGGGTGGTAAGGTTGTCGGGTGTGCGCTCGAGGATCCATTTTTTCTTGAGTTTCTGGCAGGTGCCTTTGGAGGTGGTCAGTTCGTCTGTGAACCAAGCTGTTTTTTTCTTGTCTTGGTTGGCGGTGGGTCTCTTGAGAGGAGCTAGGATGTTGGAGCAGTTGAGGATCCATTGATGAATGTTGATGGCGGCGGAGTCCGGGTCGGTTGGGTCGGGTGGTGGGTTTTTGGCAAGGGTGCTGGCTAGTTGCTCTTCGGTGACTTTTCCCCAGCGGCGGTGTGGCGGTAGAGGGGTGCGGTGGTGTTCGGTGTTTTTCTTGAAGGTGAAATGTACGCAGTGATGGTCGGTCCAGTGGAGTTCGGAGGTGTGGCTGAATGAGATGTGGTTGCTTGAAGTGAAGAGTGGATCAAGGGTGTGTCCGGCGATGTGGGTGGGAACGTTGACCAGTTGACGGAGTCCGAGGTTGGAGAGGTTGGAGGTCAGTGATGCGGTGTTGGCGTCATTGTTGTTCTCCAGGTGGAAGTTTAGATCTCCCAGGAGGATGTAGTCTGGCGAGGCGAGGGCGTGGGTGCTTGCGAGGTCAGAGACGGTGTCGCTGAAGGGGGCTCTTGGTCCTGGAGGCCGGTATATGAGGGTTCCTCTGAGGGTAGTGTTGGGGTCCGTGTGAATCTGGAAGTGGAGGTGTTCGGCTGATTTGAGGGTGTCGTCCGTGTGGGTGTGGATCTTGAGGGTAGATTTGTGGGCGATGGCTATTCCTCCGCCGATTCCATTGGTGCGATCTCTTCTGGTTATCTTGTATCCGTCAGGGATGGGGATGGCGATGTCAGGGGCCGAGGAGTCATTCCACCAGGTTTCGGTTAGGAAGGCTACGTCTGGGGCGGTGGTGTCGAGCAGGTCCCAGAGCTCTATGGCGTGTTTTCGTGCGGAGCGTGTGTTAAGGAGGATGCAGTGCAGGTGGTTGGTGTTGGTTGTTGCTGGCTTCGTTGTTCTGTTGCAGGAGAAGTTGCAGGTACGGCAGGAAAAAGGTCCTTTGGTGTGCTTCGGGCTGGCCTGGAAGCACTCTGTGGAGGGGCCAGGTTTGAGGGCGAGGAGTTCGCTGGCCGAGTAGCGAAGGTCTGGGGCGCAGGGGGCGCGAGGACCAGGGGGGGTGGCGCTGGGCGCGGTCCAGGCACGGACGGGCGCAGACGGGCTTGCCTCTGGCGCGCCCGCTGCGCGGACGCGCGGATGCGCAGCGCCAGCCATTAAGAAGGGAGGGGGGAGGGGGGAGAGGGGATGGAGGAGCAGCTGGGAGGCGGGAGGCGGGGGCGGGAGGGAGCGGCGAATGGTGGCGCGAGGGGGGCGGGGCCGCAGGGAGGTAGCCGCAGGGAGAGAACTGCAAGGGGGAGCGCCCGAGGGGCGATAAAGCAAGAAAACAAGGCACAAAAAAGTCGGGCACAATATGAAAACAGTCACAGAAATACACTAATGGCACAAAATACAATCGGGGTACAGCAATCAGAGGGGCACAACGGGGGCAGAAGCGCAAGGAGGCAAGGCGCTGAAAATTAGGAAAAAAGCACTTACAGACGGCGAAAAAGCGGCACACGGGTCAAGAGAGGCTTACCGGGCCTCGAACACGCTAGCAGCAGCGTGGGCGGGGGTCAGGGGCACGAGACAGCTGGGTGGTGCTGCGGACGTGGGGGGCGAGCTCTAGACCTAAAGCAGGTCAGAGGTCGCTCACTTGCGACGCGCAACGGCAGCCATTAAGAAGGGAGGGGGGAGGGAGGAGCAGCTGGGAGGCGGGAGGGAGCGGCAAATGGGGGCACGAGGGGGGCGGGGCCGCAGGGAGAGAACTGCAAGGGGGAGCGCCCGAGGGGCGAAAAAGCAAGAAAACAAGGCACAAATAAGTCGGGCACAATATGAAAACAGTCACAGAAATACACTAATGGCACAAAATACAATCGGGGTACAGCAATCAGAGGGGCACAACGGGGGCAGAAGCGCAAGGAGGCAAGGCGCTGAAAATTAGGAAAAAAGCACTTACAGACGGCGAAAAAGCGGCACACGGGTCAAGAGAGGCTTACCGGGCCTAGAACACGCTAGCAGCAGCGTGGGCAGGGGTCAGGGGCACGAGACAGCTGGGTGGTGCTGCGGACGTGAGGGGCGAGCTCTAGACCTAAAGCGGGTCAGAGGTCGCTCACTCGCGCAGCGCCAGCCATTAAGAAGGGAGGGGGGAGGGAGGAGCAGCTGGGAGGCGGGAGGTGGGAGGGAGCGGCGAATGGGGGCGCGAGGGGGGGCGGGGCCGCAGGGAGGTAGCTGTTCTGAGCAGGCTGTGAGCATGTGTCTGTCTGCAGTGATGAAGAGGGAGCAGCACGGCAACAGAGGAGGTAAGTTTTTATTTATTTACTTTTTTTATTAAATGTTAACCCCACCCATGCGTGCTGCACCCACCACACCCCTTCACAGTTAAGCGAGCCACGACTGCTGGTGAGAGATTAGAATTTTGTCTAGTGGCAGTTTTGACTCATCATAAAGTAAGGCAGAGGGATATTGTGCCTGCTGCAAAGAATGTGTGCCATGCAGATCACAAAACTGAGTGTGAGTGAACTATGAGTATCGCTTTAAAAAAATGAAATGTATGTCAGAGAGGGACCATAGAGACATAAGGGGTACTATTGGAGATTGGTAGTTAGGGAATCTGTGGAGAAAAGAGGTAATAGGGGGCACCAAAAAGGACTTTTGCACCGGGCACCACCAGCGCTAAAGCCAGCCCTGACTCCAACTAAAGTAAACACACCGATTTTTATCTGGCTTTAGGGGATTCTGCGGAAAAAAACATAGTTAAAGGAACCTTTTCAAGAGAAATTGTTACTCCACAAAACTGTTTCCTTCAATCTTTCCAAATGAAAGCCATTCCCATGCTCAATTTAACCTGGTGAATGCATTGGTATTGTTATTCATGACAAATAAATCCCTGCAGTCTTTTTTATGGAATCACATAGATCCATTGTTTCCTTTTTTTATACGGGGACAGGATAATATAGATCCCTTGTTTTCTTTTGGGGAAAATCCCCGCTTATCCTTGCTTTTGCTTTCCCTCTCCACCCATCTTTGCCATGTTTGTGTGGGAGGACTTTATTAAATCCTCTAACTTCTCCCTCCATGGTCTTCCCCTATTTTCTCATTTGGCCTGTCTTCGTATATCTTGTACATTTTGTCCCCGTGTAGGTGTTTCCTATCATTGTCCTTTATCCATGCCTATTGAATAGTGCGTCCAACCCACCTGCCCATACCTAGTGCACATACCTACAAGCTACTGTCTTTGTACCTGCCTATGGCCTCATACTTCTAGACCTGCCAAAACTGTAGTATGTCTGATGTTTCTGCTCAATTACCCCTACCTGTGCCATAGTACATCTACCTATCTACCTCCTCTGGCTTCCTTAATATATCTACCACTCGCAGGTGCTAGATGTATCACATGTACCATAGTCCCCAGCCGCCTCCTTTACCGCTGTGCATTTACCTTTTTCTATAGTTCTGTCAGTGCCCCCTTCACCCTTCTCCCTGAAATTATTTTTTTCCTTTAAATTTGGCCTTAGCCCTGTACTACATTTAGCAATGTATGTTCATTGGTACCTCTGTCCCTTCCAATACCCTAGCACCTCTATATATACTCCAGATATACATACTATTCCATATGTCCTACTACCTCTAGGCCCGTCTTTAGTAGAGCTACTCTTTCTCCTACGTATATACCCTAGACGACTGCTTATGCCGCAGTATTTCTACTGTCCCTATTGTTACTACTGATACCCCTCAAGGGCGGTGCTAGGCATGGGCAGTGTGGGCTGCTGCCCTTGGCCCCGCACCTGCTCGTAACTAGGGGCCTCGCACCTCCTGTTAAAAAAACATCAAAGTTACGAGGCTCAAGGAGCAGCAGTGGTTCAGTGCTGCAAGGCCCAAAGGAGCGCCCCCTCTCCTGGGCCTTTCATCCATGGGCTGAAAAGGCATCAGAAATCTAATTGCTGCATCTGCATGATGACAGCGATTAGATGTGCCCTTAGGTGAAGTGAACCCTGCCAGGGCTCACAACAAAAACAACAAAAAATGCCCAATTACCTGGGATGGAGGGTATAGGGGCATCATCCATAAAAAAAAAAAAAAAACACACACACACTTGTTTAACAAACAAAGGCGTTTTACCTTGGTAAATGAGATTATATGTGCATCAAGATATATTTAATAAAAGTGAGAGTTTTTTAACATGAGCTTAGAAACATTGCAGGAGTTGCCCTGATGATGATGGCATTTGTGAACTAAGAGCAGGGCCACTGCAATTATGTGGCAAGAAAGTGCCCAATTAAATGTCTGGGTTTAGTAATTTATGCAGCAAGAAAAGGCAAATTATGTGGCAGATCACAGCACATTTTGTAATAGTATTACCTCATTATTTTGTCATTCATCCAAATTCAATAAGCAGTATAATGGGGCCAGTTAACCTTTGAGAAGGGCTGTCCCTGTTTTTTTTAGTAAAGTTTAATCTGTTTGAACTAGAAACACAATTATTTTTCTTATTAAAAAAAGCTACAGATTATGGAGCAGATGGCTTAAACCATAAATGTAACAAATCCATAATTATGGAAAATGCAGCAACCATAAAACCAAATAGTTCCAGTGGCAGTAACTAAGAGCCATGTCAGGGATCATGCGCACCCTGTATGTGAGCTACATTCTTATTAAGCAAGCACAAAATTACAGTTTATTACATTAAACAAGTGTTGTACAGTGCACATCCTGACTGCACATATTTGAATGTGTTCTGTTGTCTGATAATGAACAAATTTGAGGTTGGTGAAATAAAATGTTTGCATAGGATCACACAATTTGAGCAGGGAAGCCAGGATGGATCCTAGATTTTCCAGTTTCTCTTTGTGCAATTCAGCCACTACATGGTTATCTCTTTATGGCATTAACGCTTAACACTTCCTCTTTAAATCTTGAAGGATGAGACTAGAGTCTGGGTGACAGGCAGGGTCCACATTGTATTTTTGGCAGTGTTGCATAGCACAAACGTTGGCAATGGACATATGAGCACTTCACAACAGACACAGACTACAGCAATATTTTTCCAGCACAGAGATTTGTCTGGATTCATAGGATGCTGAGCCGGGACAGGGATTGAAGCCTTGCCCCCTTTGATGCAGAGTGGGCAGCTGTAGGACGTAGGCCACATCGCCTCCATTGAAAGCTTGGCTCATTCTGGGCTTGAGTTACAACAGCACCTTAAACTGAGCAGAGGGAGACATGGGCAAAATGGTGGCGTGAACAGACGCATCGCTGGGACCTCCGCCACCCGGGCCCAAAAAGTACGACGTAGCTGCCCGGAGAGCACCCACAGCCACCCCTAGACAGCTGGAAATATTAACAAAAAATGGGATACAGGAGGAGAGTGACACAGGTGAAGAGCGGGGCCCGCGGAGGAGCAAGGATCCTGATGGGAACCAGCGAGAGGGTCCCGGGCTCACAAACTGGGGAGGCCTAGGCACCCCAAGGAGGAGTGCCGACAAGCGGAGAGGCACCGAAGCACCCAGACAGAAGGTCGGCTGCGTCTAGACCCGACGCCCGAGGTGAGAGCAGGGTGGGCCCGATTCGGGGTGCCTGATTGGCGGCGCGGATCGGGCCGAGGCGTGAGGCGGTGGGGGAGGGGCCTGGGGCCGGGCCTGTCGGCTGCAGTGTGGGGCGCCGAGAGCCCGGAGCCTCTGGACCATAAAATAATGGGATGAGACCCTGAGCACACGGCATAGGAAGTGTCCCGTAATGGCCGGACTCCTACAAACAGAAGAGCCCGAGGCAGATGGAGGCCCGAGTGCGCCTCACCAAACCATAGACGAGTGCCATAGCCGGGGCAGCCTGGGGGAAGGAACAGAGGTGTGTGGCACTGGCGCCGGAGGTGGAAGCTGCGTGGCAGATGGCATTTGATCAGTGGCAGCAATCGGGCCACGGTGGTGACCAAATCGGGCGAGGCCTAGGTGACCCCAGCTCGAGGAATACAGCATATACAGGCCGCCTCCCCCGGGGCATCTGAACGGGGGCTCGTGGGGAAGGAGGGCCTCTGCATTTGGGTGAGCATGGGGAGCGGGTGCCTCCCTGGGCTGCGTCCGGCCTAGCCCACCCAGCGGCCTACGCTGCAAGAAACAATAGACGATGGCCTCAACAAAAACTAAAAAAGATCAGTCAGTTCGAGAGATGCTGACCAGATCCACACCAGCACAGAACAAACATATCGACACTTCCTCACAACCACAAACGATCACCGACAATGGAGGTGTGGAGGACGATGAAATGGTGCCAGTCATGATGGGATTCCTTACCTCCCTGTTCAACTCCCTAAAGACGGATCCGCAGGATCTGCGAAAAGATCTCTCTCAGGAACTGCCCGAGCTTCACACCGATCTCACCTCATTAGGGAATTGGGTGTCAGGCATGGAAGACAATGAGATAGCTAGAAGAGATGTCGAACGACTCCAAAAAGAGATCCTTCATTTATGGGAACAGCAGGAGCAACTACAGATCATGACTGAGGACCTGGAAAAGTGCGCCTGCCGCCATAACGTACAAATCAGAGGAGCTCCCAACGGAGCTGAAGGTGACAATATCAGAGAGTTCACCACAGCCTTATTCTGTTCACTTCCGGGTCCACAGAATAAGCAGGAGATCCTATTAGACCGGGTGCACAGAGCAGGCCGACCGGGGGGTACTGGGTCTCGCCCTTTGGACATCCTATCCTGCATTCACAACTTCCTGATCAAAGAAGACATCCCCCAATGAGCGCAAAAGCAACCTCAGATTCACTTTAGGGGTCACACTTTGCTTTTATACCAGGACCTCACTCTGCTTACACTACAGTGATGTAGGTAGTTTAAACCCATCACAGATTGCCTCCGGTCCCATTCTATCTCTTACAGCTGGGGCCACCCCTTCAGACTCATACTCCTCTGGGATGACCAGACACAACAAGTGAAAACACTTAAAGAGGCTAGACATGGGGGAAGATACCTCAGGGATGAGAGCTTCAGGGGAGGGCCTCCCTGAGGGTTGAACTGGAGGGAGACGAAAGGAACGACGACGGAGACCCCCAAGACCATTGTCAGCAGAAAGAGCACATGAGAGACAGGCTGCCCTGGATGGCATGACCGCCGGCGCCAAAACATAGTCATTGCCTGTCACCAACCACCTGCAAGAAAGACCCGCTGGTCCTGGGTGCGGCGGCACGACAGCCCAGACACAGGGCCTGGGGTGGTGGAGCCCATGGACGGCTTACCCAGACCCCACGAGACGCCTCTAAGCTTTGCTCGAAGCCCTGTCTGTACTATACCTCGCACTAAGGACTTGGTTATTTTTTCAGTAAGCACCTGTTGTGCTACATTGTTAATGGTGGTTTTCTCTTTTCTCATGCGACGCAATAAGAAGCAACTGTCTGAAGACTCCAACATAGGCTCACGACATAGTACTGCCCCCAGCTCCTTGCTACCCACGGCACGCAGATATCACAGCCCTCCCTTTCACATTAACACACCTGACACTTAAATGCCTGAGCCTCAATGTTAGAGGCCTCAATAATCCCACTAAACGACTGGCGATCCTCTCTCTCCTCGAGCATTCAGAGAGCCACATATGCTTACTACAAGAAATGCATTTGCTACCTAAAGATATCTACTGAATGCGCTCTAAACGGTTCCCTCAACAATACTGATCCTCAGCCTCCACAAAACAAGGGGGGGTGGCGATCTTGGTTTTTGAAGCATTCCCAGGGGAATTCCTCACCAAGGTACATGAGATAAAAGGTAGATACTTAGCTTACAGAGTGCGGATAGAATCATCCATTTCACAATAGCCACTATCTATGCGCCTAACACACACCAAGAGGCATTGATAACACAAGCTCTCTCTCCAACGTTGACTACCCTCTCGGCTCCCTTTGATACAGCTGACCATGACACCCTAATTCAAAGACTCCACAAAGCTGGCATAGAAGGGACTGCTCTCGACTGGATTACATCCTACCTTCTAAACAGAATTAATATTATCTATTCTCCTACCTTCTCGTCCAAATCATGCCTCACAAAAGCAGGAGTCCAACAAGGATCAATTATCTCACCTGTGCTTTGCTTTGTATAGTTCCTCGGGAAATATGTATTGCTACTATATCATAACAATAAATTACACACATACTCTTTAAACCTGTTTAACAAATGTAAATTTACTCATGATTAAATATGTATATCAATGTATATATAAATACATATATTTATAAATATCTGTATATGTGTGTGTATGCATGTGTTTATGTATGTGTGTGTGTGTATAGATACATATATATGTGTATGTTATTCTATGCTAAACATGTTCATATGTCATATCATAGCTCCTAGATATGTTGTTATAATAGATACTTATGAATCCCTACTCTCGTTTTATATAACACTGATCAAATGTTTTATCATAAGCATTTCAGTATTCAAAAATTGAGGAAAGAAATACATTTTAGAAAAGTACACTTATTAATTAACTTCAAATATTACAAATCTTGAAAGTCTGTGTTTATACAATACTACTTTTCTTCTCATATTATTATACCCATTATTATATTCATTGAACATATATTCCCTAACTATGTATTTACATATCTATTTCTTTATTACTCTAGTCCTACTGTAATAGAGACAAATTAAATAAAAATAAATAAAATAATATCTATAAATACATTTCAAATTATAAATAAGTAAATTAAAGTTTAAAAAAAGAAAATAATAATAATGAATAAATATATTAATGAAAATAAAAATAATGAGTAAAAAATTATATATATATATCTATATATATATATATATAGATATATATATATGTATATATATATATATATAGATATATATATATATATAAAAAATAATAAATAAATACAAATATTATAAATTTACTCTCCTGTAATCTTTACTTTGTGTACCCATCACCATATGTCATGTCTCTATCAATCCATCCTCCATTCCCACTCTGACTCACCCCAAACCCATTCTACTACTTTCATCTCCAAAATACCCTGCCTAAGCTCTTCCCTCCTCTTCCACATCTAGCTCACCCAGACCTCAGTTTCCTACTATGATCTCCCAAACAACCCTACTAAATTCTCCCTCATTTATCTCACCTTTGACTCATCCAAAACCCCTCCTGCTACTATGATTTACCTAACTCTTTCCACAGACTCTTCCCTCCTCCATCTCTCCTTTACTCATCCCAAACCTCATCCTATTACTATAAACTCCTAATTAACACTTCTGGATTCTTCCCTCTTCTATCCCTCCATTACTCTAGTCAATCCAACTAACAAACTCACATATCCTCTGCTCAAATTAACTCATAAAAATACTAAAACTATACTCATATTTCCCTATAATAATCCACCACTAATTCCTCTTGGCTTCCAGAGTAGCGTGCTACTTGCTGAAAAGTGCTTCAATGCCTCATCAGGGGTAGTAAGCGCTATATAAATACTATTACAATACAATACAATACAATACCCCCATGGTAGCCAAAAACAGCTCAGGTAAGCTCATCTCAGAAACCAAAGACCAGTCTGCTCTTGAGTTAAGATAAAGCAATTTATTACGTGGACACAGAGACTAAACAGCCTTGGAGATTAAGCCCGAACAGTCTAAAGAAGGAAGTAATACATGATCTTTTATGCAGTCAAACCACAAAGAAGTTCGTACATTTCATTGGTTCTTGACAATAACGTATGATCATTTCTTCAACATTGCTAAATGTGTTACCGTTAATTCTTCATAACACACCATATATAGTAAATTAAAGCATAGACAAGGAAATTGCAGAATATGTCCTACGTGTCTAATATTGTGAGATAAATTTTTTCTACAGAACTGAGAACAACACGAACACAGGATGTTACATTTCTAAAGAAAGATTGCTTCAGCTAGCATACAATGATATTTCATGGAGGCTGTTCTAATAGCAAGCCTTAAAACATAATGCGTTCCGTGCAACAGTAAAATATCAGTAACCATAGTTCATGTAGGTCATGAGTTGTCCAACAGAAACAGGCCTAGTTGTCATTGGGTATCACAGGACCCAGCAGGACCAAAATGGGTCCCAGGAAAATGTGATTCCACATTCCGCCCTCTGATACTCAATGACAACCTACACTTTGTGATGGAGGGGTGCCATTTCTGTGGTGTTGCCATTCCTGGCATTGTCTTCACTTCCTAGCTGGCAGTGATGCACAGTATCCTTGCTGCAGGCATTCTTTATGAGGACTGTCAAGAAGGTGGGACAAACTCTTATCAGCACACATAGAGTTATGAGTGCCACTATCCTTATTACCATCACTTCTATCTGCCATGATCCCCAGACACGGAACCAGGCCCCAAGTGTCCCCTCCTACCTCTGTTGAAACTGACATTTCCTTTGTCCCTCTTCTACCCTCCTTATATTTCCTATTGCCCCTCTTATTTTACCGCTGTTTTCCGGTATATATACACGCAGCACTCTTGATGGACCACCTGACAAACACCACCATCTTTTGCTAGATTGATGTCTAACGCCATTCTATTTTGAATCACAACAGCTCTTAGACCCGTAAGTTCCTCAGTAATATTCCCCAGGACACAGCAATACTTGTGGGAGGCGATTTCAACTTAGTCAAGAACAACGGCTTAGATCGTTCGGGGCACAAGCAAGGGCAGACAGGCGCTATCTCCCCGGCAGGGCTTCAATGGCTCATGGACTGTGACTTAGCAGACATATGGAGGAACACAAACCCAAACCTCCGAGACTTTACCTTTTATTTAGCAGCAGCAAAAACATACACACCCATAGACTACTTCCTGGCCTCTTCGGCGTTCCGAGCTCGCATCCAATCGCCTACCATTGAGCCTCACGCTTTGTCAGATCACGTGCCCATCACTTTAACAGCCCAAATCGATATGAACCACTCCTGAGTCCCCAGCTTGAGATTTTGGGACACTATACTACAGACACAGGTCACGGTGGAGTCCTTGAGATGCATGATTACAGACTATCTTAGCCAAAACGACGACAAGCACACCTCCATAGTGACAATATGGGAAGCCCTCAAGGCAGTGGTGCGAGGAGAGGTGATCTCTTTATCTGCAATGGAAAACAAAGCCCAGAAACAACAGAGGGTGCTGCTTGAGCAGAAAGTAGCTGAATTGGAATGCACCCACAAACGCACGGGTGCTCCAAGGGTCTGGAGGGACCTAGAGAAAACTCGTCTCCAACTGAGACGACTGGATTGGGATCATGCCGAATACGATATTGTGCAGTTCAAACATAAATATTATGTAGGGAGCAACCGCTGTGGGAAGCATCTAGCCCACAAATTATGAGTGCAACTCCAGACGAACACCATTAAGATGGTGCGCTCCCCCTCTTTGGGAGAAGTGCGCACGGATCCACAAATTGCAACGGTGTTCTCCGAATTCTACCGAGAGTTATATGCAGAAGATACCTCCATCAATACTGATCCTTCCATATACCTGAACAACTGTACGCTCACTCCACTCCGACTGAAAGATGCAATTCTCCTTGACAAACCAATCCACATAGAGGAAGTGATATTGGCCATTTTCCGCCTTAAGAAAGGAAAATCACCGGGCCTAGACGGCTACACCCCACTTTTTTTATAAAACTTTCTGTTCCGAATTGGCCCTGATACTCACAAGACTATTCAATTCCTTTACGGAGACCACTTCCCTCACCCCCAGCATGCTGGATTTGACCATCACTGTAAGTCCCAAACCAGGCAAGAATCCTAAGGAGAGTGGCTCCTATCGGCCCATCGCACTCCTAAACATAGATGCCAAGCTGTTCACTGGCATCTTGGCACATCGCCTCAACCTACATGCCCAGGCTAGTTGACCCTGACTAAGCGATGTTTTAGAACCACATCAACAATGCAGTGATAACACAAAGTGACTCTTACACCTCATAGACGAAATACACAGATCGCACAGTGAGACGCGGAGAAGGCATTCGACAGAGTGAACTGGCCCTACCTATTCCAGATGTTGGCACGCTTTGGCATTGGACCGACACTTCTTAAATGGATAAAATGCAAATATTAAAGTGCCCAAAGCAGCTGTCCGGGTCAATGGTACTCTGTCTCATATTCAGCGATGAACGAGACAGGGCTGTCCACTATTCCCACTCCTCTTAGCCCTCTACATGGAGCCTCTGGCGCAGGGATTACGGGCAAATCCCCTCCTAATTGGCATTAAATTTGGGGGTGATTACCACCTCATTAGCCTCTACGCAGGTGACATGATCCTAGCGCTGTCAGAACCCATGGTCTTGCTACCAGCTCTGACTGGCGCTTTACAGGAGTTTGGAACTGCATCGAGCTTCAAGGTGAATATACAAAAATCGCAAATCCAAACCTTTCAGTCTCCCCCACACACGAAGCGGAGCTTCGCTCAAAGCTCCCCTACGTGTGGTCCTCTTCTTATGTCACATACCTTGGCATTGAACTGGCAAACACGATTACAAAAACAGCTAACAGGAATTATGCTGCCCTCTCCAAAGCCACACTGAAGGAATAGGAAGTCTGGAGCAAACACAAACTCTCAAGGTTAGGTAGAGTAGCAGCAATAAAGATGATAATCCTACCATGCATTCTCTATCTATTTTAAACAATCCCTCCTGACTAAAACCCTGGCTGCATTACAGTCGGAGATACTCAAATTTATCTGGGACCAGAAATCTGCAAGCATCCTGCACCGAACCTTGTATCTTCCTAAGATAAAAGGGGGGCTGGTATTCAATCAATCAATCAATCAATGCATTTATAGAGCGCGCTACTCACCCGAGAGGGTCTCAAGGCGCTGGGGAGGGGGGGGTGGGTTACTGCTGCTCGAATAGCCATGTCTTGAGGAGTTTCCTGAAGGCGAGAGGGTCCTGGGTAGTTCTTAGGTATGCAGGGAGGGAGTTCCACGCTTTGGCTGCCAGGTAGGTGAATGATCTTCCTCCGGCGGTGGTTCTGCGGATCCGTGGGACGGTGGCGAGGGCGAGGATGGCTGAGCGGAGCTGACGGGTGGGCGCGTAGAACGAGAGGCGGCTGTTGAGGTATTCGGGGCCCATGTTGTGGAGTGCTTTGTGTGCGTGGGTGAGGAGCCTGAAGGTGATCCTCTTATTGACAGGGAGCCAGTGCAGGTGTTTCAGGTGGGCGGATATGTGGCTGTGGCGAGGGATGTCGAGGATGAGGCGTGCAGAGACGTTCTGTATGTGTTGCAGACGTTTCTGAAGCTTTGGGGTGGTACCTGCGTATAGGGTGTTTCCGTAGTCCAGACAGCTTGTGACGAGGGCATGGGTGACTGTCTTTCTGGTTTCGGTGGGGATCCATCAGAAGATTTTTCGGGGCATGCGTAGGGTGTTGAAGCATGATGACGAGACGGCGTTGACTTGCTTGGTCATTGTGAGGAGGGGGTCCAGGATGAATCCGAGGTTGCATGCGTGATCAGAGGGGGTTGGTGTGGTGCCCAGCGCCGTGGGCCACCAGGAGTCGTCCCAGGCGGATGGGGATTGTCCGAGGATGAGGACCTCCGTCTTGTCTGAGTTCAGTTTTAGGCGGCTGAGCTTCATCCATTCCACTACGTCTTTTATTCCTTCCTGTAGGTTGGTTTTGGCGGTGGTTGGGTCTTTGGTGAGGGAGAGTATCAGCTGGGTGTCGTCGGCGTAGGAGATGATGTTGATGTTGTGTTTGCGTGCGATGGCGGCGAGGGGGCTCATGTAGATATTGAAGAGGAGGGAGGTGGACTCTCTGGGTTCTGTCGGAGAGGAACGAGATGATCCAGTCTAGGGCCTGTCCTAGGATTCCCGTGGTGCGGAGGCGGGTTATTAGGGTGCGATGGCACACGGTGTCGAAGGCAGCCGAGAGGTCCAGGAGGATGAGGGCGGTTGTTTCTCCGTTGTCCATCAGAGTCCTGATGTCGTCAGTGACTGCGATGAGGGCGGTTTCTGTGCTGTTGTTGTCTCGAAATCCAGATTGAGAAGGATCGAGCGAGTTGTTAGCCTCGAGAAAGGCGGTCAGCTGTTTATTGACGGTTTTCTCGATGACCTTGGCCGGGAAGGGGAGAAGAGAGATGGGGCGGAAGTTCTTCAGGTCATCGGGATCAGCCGTGGGTTTTTTCAGGAGGGAGTTGACTTCCACGTGTTTCCAGCTCTCGGGGAAGGTGGCTGATGCGAACGAGCTGTTGATGATGTTCCGGAGATGGGGGGCGATGATGGAGTCTGCTTTGTTGAAGATGTGATGGGGGCAAGGGTACAAGGGGGAGCCGGAGTGGATGGTATTCATGATGCTTCTGGTCTCTTCTGAGCTGATAGGGGTCCAGTAGCTGAGTGTAGTGGTGGGGGCTGCTGGTTCGGTGGTAGGGGGTGGGGTCTGGGGTCCGAAGCTGTCGTGTAGATCTGCGATCTTTCGGTGGAAGAACGTAGCGAGGGAGTTGCAGAGTTCTTGTGAGGGTGTGGTGTCGTTGGAGCTGGCGCTGGGGCTGGAGAGCTCTTTGACGATTTTGAAGAGTTCCTTGCTGTTGTGGGTGTTGTTGTCTAATCGCTCTTTGAATGAAGTCCTTTTGGTGGAGCGGATCAGCTGGTGGTGTTCACGGGTGGCGATCTTGAGGGCTGTCATGTTTTCTGTGGTTCGTTCCCTGCGCCAGGTTTTTTCGAGGGTTCGACAGGATTTCTTGGATTCTTTGAGGGCGTCCGTGAACCACGGGGGTTTCCTGATGCTGGTCCAGCTTGGGGGGCTTTTAAGTGGGGCAAGGTTTTCGGCACAGTTGGTGATCCACTGTGTGAGGCTGTGGGCTGCGTTGTTGGCGTCAGTGATGTTGGCTGGTGGGTTTTGGCTCAGTGTTGAGGGAGCTGCTCTGTGGAGATTTTGCTCCAGCGTCTGCGGGGGATTTGTTGTGTGCGATGGTGGTGAGTCTCCTGTTTGAAGGTGAAGTGGACGCATCTGTGGTCGGTCCAGTGTAGCTCGGAGGAGTGGCTGAAGGAGATGTGGTTGCTGGCGGAGAAGATGGGGTTGAGTGTGTGGCCAGCGGTGTGGGTGGGGGTGTTCACCAGTTGCTTGAGTCCGAGGTTGTCGAGGTTGTCGAGCAGGGTGGCGGTGTTGTTGTTATTGTCGTTGTTTTTCTCCAGGTGGAAGTTCAGGTCCCCGAAGAGGATGTTGTCTGGTGAGGCTAGGGCGTGCGGGCTGATGAAATCTGTGATGGTTTCGCTGAATTGGGCGCGTGGGCCCAGGGATCTGTAGATGAGTGTTCCTCTGAGGGTGGTTCTGGGGTCGGTGCGGATCTGAAAGTGTACATGTTCGGCGGCGAGGGGTGTGTCTTCGGTGGTGGTCGTGATGTTGATGGTGTTCCTGTAGATGATGGCGATTCCTCCTCCGGTTTGGTTGATGTGGTCCTTCCGGGCGATCTTGTAGCCGTCGGGGATGGCTATGGCGATGTCTGGAGCCGAGGAGGTGTTCATCCAGGTTTCTGTGATGAAGGCGACGTCTGGTGCTGTTGTGTCCAGGAGGTCCCATAGTTCGATGGCGTGCTTGTGGACGGAGCGTGTGTTGAGAAGGATGCACTTGAGGTGGTTGTTGTTGTGAGGGCCGGTGGGTGGTCTGCAGGTTCAGGTTCGGTGTACTTGCAGACTTGGCAGGTGAAGGGTTCATGGGTACGTTTAGGGCTGGCTTGGTAGCAGGTGGCCGTTCGTCCGGTGTTGAGGGCGTAGAGGGAGGTGGTGCCGTATCTTAGTCGGGTGTTTTGCATGCGGTGGGGGCCAGGGGTTCTGCCGCTGGGCACGGTCCAGGCGCGGACGGGTGCAGATGGGCTTTCCTTTCGCGCCCGCGCCGTCAAAAGAAGGAAGGGGGGGAGGAGGGGTCAGCTGGGAGGCGGGAGGCGGGAGGGAAGGAGAGCAAATGGGAGCAGGGGGGGCGGGGCTGCAAGGGTGGCAGTGGCGGGAAACGAGCAAAGCACTAAGGACAGGAGGAGAATGCCTTCTGAAATACTACCAAGCTACCCAATTGCGGTATATGCTAGAATGTAGTCGCCCATACTCCGAGAAACACTGGTGTTTCATGTATCAAGCAGTTACAGGGTCAAATATATGGAAGGAGCCTTGGCTGCAACGCAGACACAGGGCTATAGGACTGTACTCCTCCCCTGTCACTAGCACAACACTCCAGGTCTGGGACTCAGTGGCGGTTAAGAATGGTCTGACGTCCTTTCCCTCCCCCATGACACCGATTTCGCTAACCCAGACTTTGCTCCTGGCCTTAATGCAGAGTGCTTTCAAAGATGGCATGCAGGGGGATGCAAGAGGGTGGGGAGCCTATTCGACCCAGACGGCATCATACCCTTTGACCGCCTAAAAGACGATTATGGGCTTACCGAGGCAGATAGAATGACATACTATCAGGTCAGACACTGGGTGCTCCAACCCACAGTTAAGCCCCTAGTAGCGAGACCGCTCACAGCATTTGAGAAATGGCTAACACTTAAAAGGGATGATAAACAGCTGATTTCCGAGCTTTATACACACCTTTTATCCACCACATCAATACCCAAAACCAAGGGACAAAAAAGAAGGGAGGCCGAATTGGGGAGCGATCTAACAGAAGAGGAATGGGGAGAAATACAGTACAGGGCACATCACACAGCCCATAGTATGTCGGGCACTGAAACAGCCTATAAAAGAGCAACTTATTGGTACTACACCCCAGTGAAAATCCATACATGGAACCCCACTACATCTGAGTTATGCTGGAGAGGTTGCGGTAACACTGGTACTCTAATACACCTGCTATGGCACTGTCCCAAGCTGAAAAGATATTGGAGTAGTATCCTAGACGAAATCGACAGAGTATTCCACACAGAGATCCCTAGACTGCCAACATATACCATTCTTGGCCTAACCAACCCCCTCACTTTCCCTCTATGATGACTAAGAGTCCATCAAATTGCCCTTGCCCTTAATGCTGCCCACCAGATGATATTAGCACAATGGGGCACGGACAGAACTCCAAATTACACCTCATGGCTACACAACTATGGCTTCTTCTGGGGATGGAGAAACTTTCTCTCGCAGCGGAACAAGGATCAGCAGAAGTTTCCAGATTATGGGCACCCTTTATACAAATCTTGTCTATGGAATTCAATGAAATTACATGCCCTACATATTTAAAAATCTTACTCCTCCTGAGGGACCATTGAACTCCACTATACTTAGAGATACTCGCTCAACTACTGAGCTGGGAAGGGGACCGAGGAAACTGGCTAATACACTTATGGGAAAGGGATATAGGGAGTACCTTGACATGGACATGGGGGGAATGGGCCAGTTTCTTACCACATTTTCCTGTTGACTGTTCTTGTAAATGCAATGCTCATGTTACTTTGGTGATACTGCTGACCCTCTGAGGAAGGCCTCAAATAGGCTGCATGGGTTATGAGCGCTATTAGCGCTGCCGGCCTGTAAGGTTGTAGGCATATGGCTGTGTTCTTTTTCTTTCTTCAAACTAAAATATCAATAAACAGATTTGATCCATAAACTGAGCAGAGCCAGACCTCTGGCTCAAGTTTTCAGATGCTTGCCCACCTATAGAATCAGAAACCCCCAATCTGACCCGAGCCCCCAACAAGACCCATACGAGGGATCGACAGAACCTACTGAGACTTTATGGAATTAGTGAAAGCACACTCATGTTAAAGCATTCCTGTGTCAGATCCATGTGAAACAGCATAAAGAATCAAACACACAATAGAAAATAAAAGGCATCACATTATTAACAGTGAATTATATAATCTCTGATCAACAACACAGGGGCTTTTCCACAATCCCAATTGCCATCGGACCACACAGGTGTAACCACCTGCATCCAAATGGGGTGGTCCCACCTCAATGTACCTTTGTCCTCATTTGTGGGCCCTGCCCCCCAAACACCAAGTTGTCTGCGGGCTGCAATGGGGTGGCCGGGAGCTGTAACCCTGTGCCCACCCCTGATGATCTGTGCACCCTATTCCCCAAGCCGGTGTGTACATCCTCTGGTTGACTTAGGACTGCTGGACCCTACCCTGAGTACTGTTCAGGGAAGTCTGCTTTGGGGGACCACTCTGGTGACTAGGGGAGAGTTTAGGATTTGAGATTTCCTGCCTAAATGTAGGGTTGGATGCACAGCAAAAAACAGCCCTTGTCTGCCTGCTGAATCCCGGTAGAGGGTAAAATTTATACCCCTACCTTCGTGGTAGCGGTGGGCGAAAGTGACGGACATTCCAGGTGAATCTTCGACTTCCCGTTGCTCCCTCCCCTGCATCTCCTGAGATGAGGAGACCGCAAGCCACCTCCGGCCAGCGCGTTGCTGGATTCAGATAGTGCCCGGCCACGGTGGGTGGGGGTGCTCTGTCCATAATAGCATGCACAAGAGAGTAATGTTAGGAGGGGCAGAATCCATGCAAAAATGTAAAAAAAAACATTTAGAGTGTGAGGGTGTATTGGGAGAGATGGATGCAAAGGAAGAGAATAGCTGAAATAAGATAAGAGGCTAGGGGAGAAGAGTGGTAAAGAGGAGCAAATGAAAAGAAGATGTGGATGTAGGAGAGGCAAAACCAGCAAAAACAGGCGGGGGAAAGGGAGCAATGATGTAAAGAGGGCAGAACCAGCAAAAAAGTTGAGGCAAGAGAAGGTGAGAGGTTGGGTGGAAAGATGAGAGGAAAGGAGTAGAGCATTGAGGGGAAAGATGGTTGCAAGAGTGGCAGAATCAAAGAGAGAATGTAAGATGCTTGTGGAGAGATACAGGAACAAGAGATAATGGAGGGGTGAAGTGGATATAAAAGGGGGCAGAAGCAGCAAGAGTTGGTCAGAGGCTGGGCAAAAGATGAGGTGAAACATAGAGCATGGAGGAGTGAGGTGGATGTAAGTGGGTAGAATCAGCAAAAAAGACGCTGGTGAAGAGGTAAAACAATCTCTTTATTTTTCTGTAAGAAATGTAAAAAAAAAGTATTAGTTTTGAGAGGTGTGTGTTATTCTTCAGAAAGGGTTGAGATCTTGAACCATCCTCAATGTGTCTGCTAAATTTCAGCCTTCTCTCTGTCTGCTCTATTACTCCTGTTGACCTGGCTATTAAATCTCACCCCCACTGTGACCCTTTCCTGCACATGTCCTGACCGGAGATCTAGAGATCATAGCTCCTGCCAATTTCCTCCATTTGCAATATCTTGCTTCCTTGTCATAAGTTCCAACCAATGTAAAAACCTAACTAGCTGTGGTGGTTTTGCTGCTTAAAAACCCTCAAAACTTCTCTGAGTTGCCTGAAATTTCTTTGCTACATTTTATTCAAATGTCCTACAATATTTTTCTGTAAAAGAAAAAAAGCTGGAGTATATTGTGAGATCTTTTTTTTAGGTCAGGGGCAATAGGTGAATATTTGGCAGCATCTGTGGTGGATACCATTGTTTACAATTGCTGTTTCAGAACTTAAGACTATTTTATTTCAAATGTTTAGATGTTATTTCTTTTGGAAATTTGTCTCTCCAAAAGTGCCAATAGTGAGCAATCAAAGCTCACTCTTAGATGTGGTAACAGTATTGAAAATCAAATATGTATGTCAAATTTATCATGCTAGATTAGCACGTACATAGCCAGCCTAGCTGCGTCTTTTAAATGGGACTGATTTAGAGCAGTTTGTAATAGAATGAAACAACAAAAAATATGTTCTGTGACTAATAGTTCCCCGGTACCAAACAACATCTTACAAAACCCGTGTGTGCAAAGTCCTGTAAAATGATAATGGACAGCTGTCACCGTGCAAGATGTAAGCGCTGTGAGGCCCAAAGAAGGGGCTAGATTCAAGTAGGAAAGTAACTGGGCTCACAAAGACACCAGGCTTATTGTCATGTGCAGAATGACAATGGGCCGGTCTGGGCAAGAGCAGTATGAAGTGTGCCACTTTCCACAACAAATAATCTCAAATCTCAAGGAGTGACAGCGAGGCCTGGGGAGGTGACTGCTTATCAGGAACACAGTTAGAATTGGTCTCCTGTGGGAGTTAAGGGGAAGAAGGAGGAGTGTACAGGAGATGGGGGCTGTACAGGAGGAGAGCAGCTGAGAAGCGAGGGGGTATTCCATGGAGTACCTCATGTAACACTGAGTGATCTTCTAAACACTGGGCCTATGCAAGTAGTTGGACAGTTGGTTCAGGAAGAGAGATCTGTCATTGGAGGCTGGAAGACCAAAATTGTTTGGTTAGGTACTTCGGGAGTGACCGGATTGACTTGTGGATATTGGGAATATTCTTGCATTCAATTATCACTTTAACCAAGATCCCATGGATTTACCCGAGGGCAAGCACAATTTTCCTATTACCTCCCAGGATAAATTTGAGTTGAGTGGCATAGTTCTTTGGATCTGGAGTGTCTTTTCTTATATTAAGGACATGTGACTTAATTCTTTTTAAACTGTAAGTCTCTGGTATTACTTTAATGTTAGTCTGCAAGTCACACACTGCCTCTTTCAACCTACCTATTCCACATGGCTACATTTCTTTTCCATTTAGCTGCAAACTGTATAAAGTCTAGTTTAGTAGGCCCTCCTTGTTGTGTTGCTTTAATGTATCCCTTTAGTGGCTGGCTCCCACTATAGCTTTGGCAGTCTTTTTGTCTCAGGTCACAAACTGTTTTCCCTTTAAGCCCTCCATCAAATGTATCTAAGTTGTTTTAGTTATTTGCATCTTTTAAAAAATGGAGTCTGAAAGTAATTGCTATCCTTAAGTGCTCTGTGAGCAGGTGTGGGCCAGCCTTTGGTGCTTCTGCATGCCAATATATTAGCTACCCCATCTGTGCATGACAATTTTGTTGTCTTCTCTTCTTATATTCTGTCTGCTGCTGTTCTTGCAGGTCACCTACCCCATTTAGCATGCAGCTGCCTGTTTTGATCCTTCATGCCTGCTGAAACCCAAATGCCTGATCCTGAACTTCACTAGCATAAAGGGGGGCTCGGGAGTCACTTGACGTCCCACTCTATAGTTGTGGGACAAACTGACTTGAAATTTGTATCATGCTATAATCTGGAAACAATTAGTGAGCATTGTAGCAAGCATATCAGTTTTGGAGAGACCTAGGCCTAGCTTTTTCAGCTAGCTTGATTAATGTTATATATTTCCACTAAACAGTTTAAAAATATATATGCATTTTTTATTAGGATTATTATTTACATTTGTGGCCATTTTAGTGATATTAACATTAGGAAGGTAGTTTCTTCCAAAGCTGCTTCAACAATTCCAGAACATTAATGTTCAGTTGATGTCCCTACCTATGATGTCACTTCCTGTAATGTCACATCTGGGCAGGGGCCCCACATGTTCCTATTCTGTCCGGGTCCCCACAAACCCTAGGACCAGCCCTGATATCCCTGACTGTGCCTCAGTACCTTTACCCCATCTGTAGCTAGTACATTTACTCTAGTACCTCTGCCTCTTACTGTATCCTAATACCACTCCCCATTATGTTACTTTAACTATACAATGCGAACTCTTGCTGAGGACCCTGATTTGCCAAGAGGTGCCCACTCCAGTTCCTGGGCCCTGGGGCGTGAAATCTGGCATAAAATAATAGATGCCTCACCTCCCTGACTCTGTGCAACGTCTTTGTTTCATTATTTTCTAAGGTACTGTACCTGGGGTCCATATGACTCCGTGACCGGTACGGCACTCCCTTGCGAGTGGCGTCGGACTGTTGGCAATGACTTTGTCAACAACGTTGAGCTATCTCCAGTTGGGGCTAATGTGTTTCAAAGCGCTATACTGAAGTTCAATCTTTGAAAATGTGTTTTGGTCCTGTTTTATTCAGATAAATATTTTTCTAAACTGGTGTGGAGTACTTTTGTGGTGTTTTCACTGGGTAACTGTATGCACAGGTACTTTACACATTGCCTCCGAGATAAACCTGACTGCTCATGCCACGCTACCAAGGGGTTGAGCAGGGGATATTTTAGGTGTGTAACTTCCTTAATCTGATTAAAGTGAGGGTCCCTAGTCAGACAGGGTGCAAACACTGCTAACTAGAGACCCCATTTCTAACACTGTCCCTTTCTTGGTCGTTTTTCTCCTTACCTGTTTTTGGGACTTTTTTTCCAACCTCTGTGACCCATTTGTTTGGTACTTTCATTAGAAATTCTTGACGTTTTCTTTCAGTTGGTAGTTCAGCAAAAGAGGGTTTCCACAGTCGGAGGTCGTTGGCCTTGTGCTCTTCATATTGATTTTTTCTGCAAAACAAAGTAGGTGTGCCCATGTAACAGAGGTCAGCGTAGAGCCCAGCGTTTGCAGAAGAGCTCCAGTGCAGATACGCAGGGGTCGAGGTAGCTGCCGGGATCCATTAATATAGGTGCTTGTGGTTCAGGAACAAAGACAGCGTGCACATCTCCAGACAGCGAAACCACAGAATCAGGCCACTAATCATACGTATGTACCACTCACGCACGCCAGTTCATATTTTATTCACCGTTATAAGCAAGTAAATGTGTCTCGCTGTTTAGAGAAAAGCAGCCCTTTTAAATCATTCCTGCAATTTTGGGAGACTTGCAGTATTTACATGAAACATACTGCATCTCACTAGTTGCTGACAGCGGACGAGAGTCCTTTAAACATCACTCCCTCTGGACGCTCAAAGCTTCCAGTGTGACACGTCTGCAAATCTGCCAATGCCTCCTTTACACAGTCGATTACCTTGGGTCACAAAATTGTCAAACTCTACCTTCTCTCATCTGGAGTCCTGTTTGCTTAAGCTCTCTCTTAAACCCTTCTTTCAACTCTGCTATTTGCCCTATGTGCTTTTAGTCGGGTGTGTCTTTTCCACTACTAACAAAAGACACAGTTGACCTGTATACTGCATCTAACGTCCCTTCTCCCAACTTTCTTAGTAACATTATGGGGGTCATTCCGACCCTGGCGGTCCATGACCGCCAGGGCGGAGGGCAGCGGAAGCACCGCCAACAGGCTGGCGGTGCTTCCTGGGCGATTCTGACCGCAGCGGTAAAGCCGCAGTCAGAAAAGGGGAACCAGCGGTTTCCCGCCGGTTTCCCACTGGCCCAGGGAATCCACCATGGCGGCGCTGCTTGCAGCGCCGCCATGGGGATTCCGACCCCCTTGCCGCCATCCTGTCCCTGGCGGTAATTACCACCAGGAACAGGATGGCGGGAACGGGTGTCGTGGGGCCCCCTAACAGGGCCCCATAAAGATTTTCAGTGTCTGCTTTGCAGACACTGAAAATCGCGACGGGTGCCACTGCACCCGTCGCATCCCTTCAACTCCGCCGGCTCCATTCGGAGCTGGCTTCATTGTTGAAGGGGCTTTCCCGCTGGGCCGGCCGGCGGTCTTCTGGCGGTCGCCCGCCGGCCTAGCGGGAAAGCCGGAATGGCCGCTGCGGTCTTTCGGCGGTCATTTCAGAATGACCGCCTATGTTCTCATTAGATTCATGCATTATCTCTATTCAGGTGATATCTAAATCAACTTCTCTTTTCCAGCTTATACCCCTGCCTTTCAAGCTCACTCTCCGATTGCCTCAAAGCCATCCAGCACTAGAAGACTATTCGCTCTATCTTGTTGTTCTCATCTTAATCCAAAATTATCTCTTTCCTTTCTAATACACAACTGAAACTCTTGGATACCCTATACACTTCACCCCTGAGACTGCATCCAGACTACATTCGCTGGCGACCTTCATAAAAACTACAGCCGTTTGTTTGAAGTACCAGTTGGTAAATGTACCTATATTCTGTCCTTCGCCCTCATGCATTCTGCCCCGGTACTCATCATGCACTTGCCCTCATTAGTTTGGGCTACTGCAATAGTTTATTACTAGTTCTCCCATTGCATTCGTATTCGTCTCTCGACAAGAAATAATACTTTGGCACAAGGACCTTCTATAACCTCCTCAGACACACATCTAACTCACTTTGGCCATCATTATGACCTAGGCGGTAAATGCCGTCTACCGCCAAGGCGACGGCCGCCAAAAGACCGTTGCCGTGGCTACCTACCGTCCGCCATTATATGATTGTAGCCGGAATTCCGCCAGAAGTCTGGAGGAATTCCGGCTACGGTAATGGCGGCGGACAGCGGTATGGTGGCGCTGCTGCCAGCAGCAGCACCACGCTAGTAGACCGCCGACGACCGTATCATGACACATGGCAGCAGCGCCACGGCCCGTCTCCTGCCGGAGGACCCCCTGCAAGCAGGTAAGTTGGGTGCTCCGACAGGGGAGAGGGGTGTGGGGTGTTGTGTGTGTGTGTGGGGGTGTGTGTGTGCATGTTTTTGTGTGGGTGCATGCGGGTGTAGGGCGTTTGGAATGCCCGTGTGCATGAATGGGTGTGAGTGTGCGTATATGTTGTGTGGTGTGAATGCATGTGTGCTAGGATGTATGTCAGTGTGTGTTAATGTGTGTGTGAATGAATGTATGCATGCGTGGGTGAATGTGGGTATGGGTGTGTGTATGCGTGTGTATGTCTGTGCGTGTAGGTGTGTGTATGTCGGGGGGTCGGGAGAGGGACACTAGGGGAGGATTCTGGGGAGGAAGAGGGGGTGCGGGAGACCCTTATCAGTGTCAGGGAAGGAATTCCCTGGCACTGATAGTGCCTACCGCCATAGTTTTTGTTGCGATAAGATTGCCACGTAAACCATGGCGGTAGGCGGGGTCATAATCCCGAGGGTGGGACAGTGATGGCCGCCTGGCTGGAGACCAAAATCTCCAGTCAAGTGGCTGTTACCGCCCTGGAGGACGGAGTGGTACATTGGCGGATTGGGTGGAGCCAAACCGCCAATGTCATATTTTGGGGAAAGGTACCGCCAGCCTGTTGGCAGTACCTTTCTCCAAAATACTGCCGTCCCCCAGGGACCTGATGAGGGCCTATATCTTCTTAGAAACGATCGCTATCAGGAAGAATTTCGGTTCAGTAAAATTAGTAATCCTGGTCTTTAAAAAGTATGAACAGAATGTCTCCTAGCTGCTTATCCGAAATTCTTCTTAGGTACATCCCCCTCACCCTGCAGTCTTTAGTCACCTTGGCAAAATCTTCTGGTCTCAACCAGACATCCATGCACAGCCTCAGAGATCTGGTCATTTAACTTCCTTTGAAATCATAATTGGAACGTGTTTCCGCCGCCACTCTCTCCACTTTTGAGACTGGTCGTAAACAAAAGTTCTCAAACCAGAACAGATTGACTAACCACCCAACATCATTCCCCTATCTTCTCCAGCATATGCTCATTTACCAGTACCAGTCCCACATTACAAAAGCTCTAATTACAAGTTGAACGGTACAGGAGGGCTTTTACTGTTTCCGTGTGGTAAAATCAGCATGTGCCGTCCAATTATGAGTAGAGCCCTCGTGAAATGGACAATGACAATGTGGAGCCGATTTTTCCGGCCATGAAGCCACACAGAATCTCTTATTCTGTGCGGTTTTACCTGGTAGAGTTACCACCTGAGCAGGTGGTAAATGTATGCAGGGCCAGTGATCTGCATGTGAGGGGAGGAAGGCGGTGTAGGGAGTAAGGGAGGGTGGGGTCATTTTCCTGTTACAAAAAAAGAACATCAGACTTGGTTGCTGCTGCTGGGTATTTTAAAGAGTAGAAGGATTGGCCCACATGCACTCACTCACTTCCACCCACCCATTAGCACACAAAGACAGTCATATTTACACCCATTGCAAATCTCATGCGATTTTGGGGGATGAAACGTCGTGTCAGGTTCTTTCACACCTAATAAATCCAGGTGTGGAATACACTAACCACTAATAATCACGTTGAGTAAAATTAACACATGCGAGAACGTGGTCATTTCATTTGGCCAAACTTGTAATAAGGCGGTTAGTGTGTAATCCAACCAAAGTGTTTATTTTTGGGTATCCACTGCAAATCTTGTTCAGTACATTTCCTGACAAAAAAATGCTCTTGCTGCTGTTTTTAATGAACAAAATTAATATAGTTGTCAGATTTGCACCATAGTATACCAATGTTTTAGCTTAGGGTACCACCAGGGGTGGCCCCTCCCTATTAGTGGAGGAGCGTCACTCTGCTAAAAAAAAATTCCCCCAAACTGAAAAATAAAATGGTAATTAACTTTATTTATTGCCATTTTATTTTTCAGAGCCCCATCCTTACCTGAGTGCCAGGAAGGGGCAATTGCTGCTGAGTGGCAGCAGGGAGCTGTGCATTTCTTAAAACAGCTGGTTTAGAGAAAGCACAGGCTTCTAGCGCTCTGGCGAGCACTAGGAGAAGCTGCTCCCATCAAACCTGACGCTGCCTTCATGGTGGTTAGCAGCACAAAAGTAGCTTCAGGATTGGTTAGTGGTGTTTCCTGGTCCAGCGCGCTGGAGCTTCCAGGAGAAGGAGGATGCCATGAGGAAGACACCTGAAGGTAAGTGACTTTAAAAAAAACTATATTTTATTATTATTGTGACCCCTGCCCCCACCACAAACATAAGCCAGCCGCCACTGAGTTCCACCTTAACTAAAATGGAAAATTCCCTCCTTTCCCAGCTCCAATCTTATCAGTGCAGGACGTGGTACAGTTCAAACATTCAAGGACTGTGCAAACATACAGGAGTGGTGGCAACATGATTAAAGCACTTTACATAATTCAGTTTCCGAACAGAAACTGTCTTACTGCAGATGAATAAAGGCCAAACTATGGCGATAGATAGATAGATAGATAGATAGATAGATAGATAGATAGATAGATAGATAGATAGATAGATAGATAGATTTTTTTCACTGGAAAAACACATATGCTGGGTTATGATATCAGCTTAAAAGCAATAAACTACATAAATTCACCAGTTATGGTTTGCAAAGCAAACCAAAACTTACCGCACCCCCTTGTGCTGCACTTGAAATCACATATTACATCACTGATGACATCAAAAATAATTTAATTAATGACATCGATTGAGCGATCACCCCTGAAATTACTGATCACATCACTGCTTGTCAGGTTTGTGTTTAGTGTCTTTTTAAAATTTTGGTATACGTGTTTTGCTTGAGTTGCATCTCCTTTTCTATTTTTATGTACTTGCTATGGGTTTTTTTCCAATATATATTTACCAACGGCCATATCACCCTCCATAACTTGCTCCATCTGCCATGTTGTTGTCTTGATAGTAATTCTTTTTTTCATTTCTGTACTGTTTGCAAATTTATGTTTTGAGAATGGTAGGCGTGAGAGTTACACCATGCCTTGTAGGTGATTCTTTTTTTGGATAAACGTCTTTATTAGGTTTATATAACAACATGAAGTCCAACGGGTCGCAATGGCATGGAACTAACTGAGCACTGCACAATTCTAAAGAATGGAGCAAAGACATACAGTCAAGGCTGTCATTGAGAATTTGGGACAACGCACATTACAAGCTTACATTACTACATATCAGCAGCCCCCTCTCCCCAGGTCTCCATCCACTTCCCCCACACCCTATCATGCTTAGTGGGACAGCCCCTTGCCTCATAAACAAGTTTTTCCTGCTGAGCACACCAGTCAACTCCCTTGCGCCACGTTGCTACTGCAGGAGCCGTCTCCACTTTCCAGTTCGCTGCGATGTCCCTCTTGGCCACTAAACAGGCCATTCCGACAAAGGCCCGGTCCGCTCTGCTGGAACTCCACACCCTCAAGGACTCCCAGTAGGAATTGCACAGGGGCAACTTCCACCTCTGCCCACAAGACTCTGGTGATCTCTGCCACCACCACCCACCAGTAGGATGTAATGTGTGGGCAGGTCCACACCATATGGAAGAAGTCTGCATCTGCGCCTGCACATCGTGGACAGTCAGCTTGGGACCGGAGGCCCATTCTGTGTAGTTTTGTAGGGTTAAGATAGGCCGCATGGAGAAAGTAGGTCTGCACTACCCGGAGATGGGAGGTCATGGACAACAACCTCGGGGCCATCAAGGCGTCCCTCCAGTCCTCATCATCCATTGGACCCATCCATTGTTCCCATCGCTCCCGGAGCTTGTCAAGGGTCAGTGCTGTGTTTGTGACCAGAGTACGATATATGCGTGACACACCCCCTTTACCTAAGTGCCCCATCTGTGTCTTGGCCTCAATGGGACTGAACTCAGGGAGGACCGTTCTGGTCTGAACATGTAAATGTAGTGCGTGACGGAGTTGCAGATATTTGTGGAATTGGGTGTGAGCAAGCGAAAACTGCTGTTGAAGCTCCTGGAAGGACCGCATTTGGGATCCCACCCAGACATCCCCAAGCAGTGATATGCCAATGAGGTCCCATTTGTGAAACCCCTCAAGTGCCGAAACATCTCTTAGCCACAATCCCTGCCACAGCGGGGTGTGTTGTGTAAGACGGCGCCACCACCCTGACTCTCGCTGTGCAGCCCTCCACCCCATCAGCACCACCTCGTCACCTCCGGAAGTTTATGTGGCAGGGGATCGCCATATAGCATCCCCATCAAACCGGGGAAACCTAATGTCAAGAGGTCTAGTTGGTAGGCAGGGTCTGACCAGGCCCCCCACAACCAGTCGTTGATTACTAGCAGGTGCATTGCAAGGTAGTAAAGGTAAAGGTTGGACATCCCCAGACCACCCTCATATACATCGCCATGACTAAAGCGAAACACCAGTCGGGGGGAGTTGCGCCGTAGGAACTGCCGTGCGACAGTCTCCATTTCTCTGAACCATTGCCTGGGGATCTGGTAGGGGTAGTTCTGGAGCAAATGAAGGAACCGGGGGAAGTACCATCATTTTGTAGAGCGCTATCCGGCCCAGGACATTGAGGGGCAGAGACCACCATCTCTGGAGGTCCTCCTTGACTCTCTGGGTTAGTGGTTCTGTAGTGAATCCTAGTTCGTTTTAATGGGATAGCAGGAGTTAGCTTAGCCGCTGGCTTGTAGACTCGTGCCCCCGTCACCTAGTGACTTTTAACCTACTTAGCTTGCTCTGTCTTAGCCCATTTTATTATTTATTTCTTCTAAGATGGCTGTCTTGTTTATAGTTAGGCCACTTGTTATGAGTTACATTATCAGTGTCACCGTGCCAAGGCGTCAAGATCAAGCACCAAAGACAAACAAACAGTAGGTGTTCACACTTAGGGATTTTGCCTCTCTATACTTTCGGGGGATTGTTGATATTAATTGCCGTCCCAAGCATGCCTGTTATCTATTGTTTTGGAATACACCTACGTCAGGGGACCTTGTAGATCTGTATAAATACATCACACTTTAGACAGATAATCAGAGGGATTCTGACCAGAGGGCATCGCCATCATCGCAGATACCGATGCTGCAGTCGTCTTGACGCTGACCCAGTCTTCATGTCCCTACAGAGTCTGAGATAGAGACCTCATTCCAAGGTAACGAGGGTTGGGGGCTCCTCTCATGGACACAGCTTTGGTAGATTAAGTTTAGCAAACCCAGCTCTCCTTTAGGTAGGAGGTTAGGCCTATTCTCATTAGGGTATTAGGGCATATTCCATCTTATATATACATATATATATTTCTTTCATATATTGCAAAATGGTGGGGGTCTTCATAACAATGACTCTCTTCTTCACAATACTGTTACTTGCTATATTCATTATCCTAATCATTGCAGTCCATGCAACTTATCGCAAATTGCAGTTATGTTAAATAAAAAGCTATTATAACTTTACTGCATCTGTGTCATTGCCTGTGTTTGTATGAGACATAATATATCTGTGAGAAAAGGGTAATCTCCGTTCAACCACGACATACCCTGAGAGATCTTACTTTGAGTCCATGCGTAAGCGACTGCCATAAATCACCTTTTACTATTGTGTTTCTGGTGAGGTGCTGCTAGTGAGCCAGTAAGGTTGGGACAACAGTTGCGACTTGTTGTAGGAAAGACTCAGTCGCCTACAAACAAAAGTACTGTTATCCTTAAGCCAGCAGTCTTGCTCAGAGCAAGAGTCCAAACTACGACAGTTCAACGTTAAGGGACCACGCCAGCTTGGACAACAACGCTATTTGTACACCCAGGTACCGGAAGCTGTTGCGCCGGATAGGGATAGTGCTCTGCCAATCATAGCAGTCCCTGGCCAGGCAAAGTGGAATCAATAGAGATTTACTAGGATTAACTATCAAGCCAGAGGCCTCGGCAAACAGGCCCAACAGTTGCATCACTCTAGGACCGCTACTGGCCGGGTTGGCTAGGAACAACAGTACATCGTCCGCTTATAACACAATGCGGTCCTCCCTCCCAGTAGGCCATGACCAACCATCAATCAGGAAATTGGTCTTACACTGCCATGTTTACCTGCACACGGGCCGTTGGATTGGAATATAGGAGTCCCACCAGTGCTCGGAATCATGGTCCGAGCCCGGCTTTCAACAGCACTCGCTGAAGGTAGGACCAATCCACCGTATCGAATGCCTTCTCAAAGTCTAAGAGAAGGAGTGCTAGTGGGGAGGTCAAAAGGGCCCGGTTGGCCAGGGCCACATGCAGTCGCCTAAAACAATGCCTGGTGCTCCTAGCAGGCATAAAGCCGCATTGGTCTGGGTGGATCAACGAGGGCAGCACCCTTTTCAATCTAGTGGCAAGGACCGTGGACAGTATCTTGAACTCAGTGTTGAGCAGTGGGATGGGGCGATACGCCACACAGCGCTGCGAGGGGGGGTTGGTCTTCGGAATCACCACGTCGTCGGCGTAGGAGATGATGTTGATGTTGTGTTTGCGTGCGATGGCGGCGAGGGGGCTCATGTAGATATTGAAGAGGAGGGAGGTGGACTCTCTGGGTTCTGTCGGAGAGGAACGAGATGATCCAGTCTAGGGCCTGTCCTAGGATTCCCGTGGTGCGGAGGCGGGTTATTAGGGTGCGATGGCACACGGTGTCGAAGGCAGCCGAGAGGTCCAGGAGGATGAGGGCGGTTGTTTCTCCGTTGTCCATCAGAGTCCTGATGTCGTCAGTGACTGCGATGAGGGCGGTTTCTGTGCTGTTGTTGTCTCGAAATCCAGATTGAGAAGGATCGAGCGAGTTGTTAGCCTCGAGAAAGGCGGTCAGCTGTTTATTGACGGTTTTCTCGATGACCTTGGCCGGGAAGGGGAGAAGAGAGATGGGGCGGAAGTTCTTCAGGTCATCGGGATCAGCCGTGGGTTTTTTCAGGAGGGAGTTGACTTCCACGTGTTTCCAGCTCTCGGGGAAGGTGGCTGATGCGAACGAGCTGTTGATGATGTTCCGGAGATGGGGGGCGATGATGGAGTCTGCTTTGTTGAAGATGTGATGGGGGCAAGGGTACAAGGGGGAGCCGGAGTGGATGGTATTCATGATGCTTCTGGTCTCTTCTGAGCTGATAGGGGTCCAGTAGCTGAGTGTAGTGGTGGGGGCTGCTGGTTCGGTGGTAGGGGGTGGGGTCTGGGGTCCGAAGCTGTCGTGTAGATCTGCGATCTTTCGGTGGAAGAACGTAGCGAGGGAGTTGCAGAGTTCTTGTGAGGGTGTGGTGTCGTTGGAGCTGGCGCTGGGGCTGGAGAGCTCTTTGACGATTTTGAAGAGTTCCTTGCTGTTGTGGGTGTTGTTGTCTAATCGCTCTTTGAATGAAGTCCTTTTGGTGGAGCGGATCAGCTGGTGGTGTTCACGGGTGGCGATCTTGAGGGCTGTCATGTTTTCTGTGGTTCGTTCCCTGCGCCAGGTTTTTTCGAGGGTTCGGCAGGATTTCTTGGATTCTTTGAGGGCGTCCGTGAACCACGGGGGTTTCCTGATGCTGGTCCAGCTTGGGGGGCTTTTAAGTGGGGCGAGGTTTTCGGCACAGTTGGTGATCCACTGTGTGAGGCTGTGTGCTGCGTTGTTGGCGTCAGTGATGTTGGCTGGTGGGTTTTGGCTCAGTGTTGAGAGGAGCTGCTCTGTGGAGATTTTGCTCCAGCGTCTGCGGGGGATTTGTTGTGTGCGATGGTGGTGAGTCTCCTGTTTGAAGGTGAAGTGGACGCATCTGTGGTCGGTCCAGTGTAGCTCGGAGGAGTGGCTGAAGGAGATGTGGTTGCTGGCGGAGAAGATGGGGTTGAGTGTGTGGCCAGCGGTGTGGGTGGGGGTGTTCACCAGTTGCTTGAGTCCGAGGTTGTCGAGGTTGTCGAGCAGGGTGGCGGTGTTGTTGTTATTGTCGTTGTTTTTCTCCAGGTGGAAGTTCAGGTCCCCGAAGAGGATGTTGTCTGGTGAGGCTAGGGCGTGCGGGCTGATGAAATCTGTGATGGTTTCGCTGAATTGGGCGCGTGGGCCCAGGGATCTGTAGATGAGTGTTCCTCTGAGGGTGGTTCTGGGGTCGGTGCGGATCTGAAAGTGTACATGTTCGGCGGCGAGGGGTGTGTCTTCGGTGGTGGTCGTGATGTTGATGGTGTTCCTGTAGATGATGGCGATTCCTCCTCCGGTTTGGTTGATGTGGTCCTTCCAGGCGATCTTGTAGCCGTCGGGGATGGCTATGGCGATGTCTGGAGCCGAGGAGGTGTTCATCCAGGTATCTGTGATGAAGGCGACGTCTGGTGCTGTTGTGTCCAGGAGGTCCCATAGTTCGATGGCGTGCTTGTGGACGGAGCGTGTGTTGAGAAGGATGCACTTGAGGTGGTTGTTGTTGTGAGGGCCGGTGGGTGGTCTGCAGGTTCAGGTTCGGTGTACTTGCAGGCTTGGCAGGTGAAGGGTTCATGGGTACGTTTAGGGCTGGCTTGGTAGCAGGTGGCCGTTCGTCCGGTGTTGAGGGCGTAGAGGGAGGTGGTGCCGTATCTTAGTCGGGTGTTTTGCATGCGGTGGGGGCCAGGGGTTCTGCCGCTGGGCACGGTCCAGGCGCGGACGGGTGCAGATGGGCTTTCCTTTCGTGCCCGCGCCGTCAAAAGAAGGAAGGGGGGGAGGAGGGGTCAGCTGGGAGGCGGGAGGCGGGAGGGAAGGAGAGCAAATGGGAGCAGGGGGGGCGGGGCTGCAAGGGTGGCAGTGGCGGGAAACGAGCAAAGCACTAAGGACAGGAGGAGAATGCCTTCTGAAATACTACCAAGCTACCCAATTGCGGTATATGCTAGAATGTAGTCGCCCATACTCCGAGAAACACTGGTGTTTCATGTATCAAGCAGTTACAGGGTCAAATATATGGAAGGAGCCTTGGCTGCAACGCAGACACAGGGCTATAGGACTGTACTCCTCCCCTGTCACTAGCACAACACTCCAGGTCTGGGACTCAGTGGCGGTTAAGAATGGTCTGACGTCCTTTCCCTCTCCCATGACACCGATTTTGCTAACCCAGACTTTGCTCCTGGCCTTAATGCAGAGTGCTTTCAAAGATGGCATGCAGGGAGATGCAAGAGGGTGGGGAGCCTATTCGACCCAGACGGCATCATACCCTTTGACCGCCTAAAAGACGATTATGGGCTTACCGAGGCAGATAGAATGACATACTATCAGGTCAGACACTGGGTGCTCCAACCCACAGTTAAGCCCCTAGTAGCGAGACCGCTCACAGCATTTGAGAAATGGCTAACACTTAAAAGGGATGATAAACAGCTGATTTCCGAGCTTTATACACACCTTTTATCCACCACATCAATACCCAAAACCAAGGGACAAAAAAGAAGGGAGGCCGAATTGGGGAGCGATCTAACAGAAGAGGAATGGGGAGAAATACAGTACAGGGCACATCACACAGCCCATAGTATGTCGGGCACTGAAACAGCCTATAAAAGAGCAACTTATTGGTACTACACCCCAGTGAAAATCCATACATGGAACCCCACTACATCTGAGTTATGCTGGAGAGGTTGCGGTAACACTGGTACTCTAATACACCTGCTATGGCACTGTCCCAAGCTGAAAAGATATTGGAGTAGTATCCTAGACGAAATCAACAGAGTATTCCACACAGAGATCCCTAGACTGCCAACATATACCATTCTTGGCCTAACCAACCCCCTCACTTTCCCTCTATGATGACTAAGAGTCCATCAAATTGCCCTTGCCCTTAATGCTGCCCACCAGATGATATTAGCACAATGGGGCACGGACAGAACTCCAAATTACACCTCATGGCTACACAACTATGGCTTCTTCTGGGGATGGAGAAACTTTCTCTCGCAGCGGAACAAGGATCAGCAGAAGTTTCCAGATTATGGGCACCCTTTATACAAATCTTGTCTATGGAATTCAATGAAATTACATGCCCTACATATTTAAAAATCTTACTCCTCCTGAGGGACCATTGAACTCCACTATACTTAGAGATACTCGCTCAACTACTGAGCTGGGAAGGGGACCGAGGAAACTGGCTAATACACTTATGGGAAAGGGATATAGGGAGTACCTTGACATGGACATGGGGGGAATGGGCCAGTTTCTTACCACATTTTCCTGTTGACTGTTCTTGTAAATGCAATGCTCATGTTACTTTGGTGATACTGCTGACCCTCTGAGGAAGGCCTCAAATAGGCTGCATGGGTTATGAGCGCTATTAGCGCTGCCGGCCTGTAAGGTTGTAGGCATATGGCTGTGTTCTTTTTCTTTCTTCAAACTAAAATATCAATAAACAGATTTGATCCATAAACTGAGCAGAGCCAGACCTCTGGCTCAAGTTTTCAGATGCTTGCCCACCTATAGAATCAGAAACCCCCAATCTGACCCGAGCCCCCAACAAGACCCATACGAGGGATCGACAGAACCTACTGAGACTTTATGGAATTAGTGAAAGCACACTCATGTTAAAGCATTCCTGTGTCAGATCCATGTGAAACAGCATAAAGAATCAAACACACAATAGAAAATAAAAGGCATCACATTATTAACAGTGAATTATATAATCTCTGATCAACAACACAGGGGCTTTTCCACAATCCCAATTGCCATCGGACCACACAGGTGTAACCACCTGCATCCAAATGGGGTGGTCCCACCTCAATGTACCTTTGTCCTCATTTGTGGGCCCTGCCCCCCAAACACCAAGTTGTCTGCGGGCTGCAATGGGGTGGCCGGGAGCTGTAACCCTGTGCCCACCCCTGATGATCTGTGCACCCTATTCCCCAAGCCGGTGTGTACATCCTCTGGTTGACTTAGGACTGCTGGACCCTACCCTGAGTACTGTTCAGGGAAGTCTGCTTTGGGGGACCACTCTGGTGACTAGGGGAGAGTTTAGGATTTGAGATTTCCTGCCTAAATGTAGGGTTGGATGCACAGCAAAAAACAGCCCTTGTCTGCCTGCTGAATCCCGGTAGAGGGTAAAATTTATACCCCTACCTTCGTGGTAGCGGTGGGCGAAAGTGACGGACATTCCAGGTGAATCTTCGACTTCCCGTTGCTCCCTCCCCTGCATCTCCTGAGATGAGGAGACCGCAAGCCACCTCCGGCCAGCGCGTTGCTGGATTCAGATAGTGCCCGGCCACGGTGGGTGGGGGTGCTCTGTCCATAATAGCATGCACAAGAGAGTAATGTTAGGAGGGGCAGAATCCATGCAAAAATGTAAAAAAAAACATTTAGAGTGTGAGGGTGTATTGGGAGAGATGGATGCAAAGGAAGAGAATAGCTGAAATAAGATAAGAGGCTAGGGGAGAAGAGTGGTAAAGAGGAGCAAATGAAAAGAAGATGTGGATGTAGGAGAGGCAAAACCAGCAAAAACAGGCGGGGGAAAGGGAGCAATGATGTAAAGAGGGCAGAACCAGCAAAAAAGTTGAGGCAAGAGAAGGTGAGAGGTTGGGTGGAAAGATGAGAGGAAAGGAGTAGAGCATTGAGGGGAAAGATGGTTGCAAGAGTGGCAGAATCAAAGAGAGAATGTAAGATGCTTGTGGAGAGATACAGGAACAAGAGATAATGGAGGGGTGAAGTGGATATAAAAGGGGGCAGAAGCAGCAAGAGTTGGTCAGAGGCTGGGCAAAAGATGAGGTGAAACATAGAGCATGGAGGAGTGAGGTGGATGTAAGTGGGTAGAATCAGCAAAAAAGACGCTGGTGAAGAGGTAAAACAATCTCTTTATTTTTCTGTAAGAAATGTAAAAAAAAAGTATTAGTTTTGAGAGGTGTGTGTTATTCTTCAGAAAGGGTTGAGATCTTGAACCATCCTCAATGTGTCTGCTAAATTTCAGCCTTCTCTCTGTCTGCTCTATTACTCCTGTTGACCTGGCTATTAAATCTCACCCCCACTGTGACCCTTTCCTGCACATGTCCTGACCGGAGATCTAGAGATCATAGCTCCTGCCAATTTCCTCCATTTGCAATATCTTGCTTCCTTGTCATAAGTTCCTACCAATGTAAAAACCTAACTAGCTGTGGTGGTTTTGCTGCTTAAAAACCCTCAAAACTTCTCTGAGTTGCCTGAAATTTCTTTGCTACATTTTATTCAAATGTCCTACAATATTTTTCTGTAAAAGAAAAAAAGCTGGAGTATATTGTGAGATCTTTTTTTTAGGTCAGGGGCAATAGGTGAATATTTGGCAGCATCTGTGGTGGATACCATTGTTTACAATTGCTGTTTCAGAACTTAAGACTATTTTATTTCAAATGTTTAGATGTTATTTCTTTTGGAAATTTGTCTCTCCAAAAGTGCCAATAGTGAGCAATCAAAGCTCACTCTTAGATGTGGTAACAGTATTGAAAATCAAATATGTATGTCAAATTTATCATGCTAGATTAGCACGTACATAGCCAGCCTAGCTGCGTCTTTTAAATGGGACTGATTTAGAGCAGTTTGTAATAGAATGAAACAACAAAAAATATGTTCTGTGACTAATAGTTCCCCGGTACCAAACAACATCTTACAAAACCCGTGTGTGCAAAGTCCTGTAAAGTGATAATGGACAGCTGTCACCGTGCAAGATGTAAGCGCTGTGAGGCCCAAAGAAGGGGCTAGATTCAAGTAGGAAAGTAACTGGGCTCACAAAGACACCAGGCTTATTGTCATGTGCAGAATGACAATGGGCCGGTCTGGGCAAGAGCAGTATGAAGTGTGCCACTTTCCACAACAAATAATCTCAAATCTCAAGGAGTGACAGCGAGGCCTGGGGAGGTGACTGCTTATCAGGAACACAGTTAGAATTGGTCTCCTGTGGGAGTTAAGGGGAAGAAGGAGGAGTGTACAGGAGATGGGGGCTGTACAGGAGGAGAGCAGCTGAGAAGCGAGGGGGTATTCCATGGAGTACCTCATGGCACACTGAGTGATCTTCTAAACACTGGGCCTATGCAAGTAGTTGGACAGTTGGTTCAGGAAGAGAGATCTGTCATTGGAGGCTGGAAGACCAAAATTGTTTGGTTAGGTACTTCGGGAGTGACCGGATTGACTTGTGGATATTGGGAATATTCTTGCATTCAATTATCACTTTAACCAAGATCCCATGGATTTACCCGAGGGCAAGCACAATTTTCCTATTACCTCCCAGGATAAATTTGAGTTGAGTGGCATAGTTCTTTGGATCTGGAGTGTCTTTTCTTATATTAAGGACATGTGACTTAATTCTTTTTAAACTGTAAGTCTCTGGTATTACTTTAATGTTAGTCTGCAAGTCACACACTGCCTCTTTCAACCTACCTATTCCACATGGCTACATTTCTTTTCCATTTAGCTGCAAACTGTATAAAGTCTAGTTTAGTAGGCCCTCCTTGTTGTGTTGCTTTAATGTATCCCTTTAGTGGCTGGCTCCCACTATAGCTTTGGCAGTCTTTTTGTCTCAGGTCACAAACTGTTTTCCCTTTAAGCCCTCCATCAAATGTATCTAAGTTGTTTTAGTTATTTGCATCTTTTAAAAAATGGAGTCTGAAAGTAATTGCTATCCTTAAGTGCTCTGTGAGCAGGTGTGGGCCAGCCTTTGGTGCTTCTGCATGCCAATATATTAGCTACCCCATCTGTGCATGACAATTTTGTTGTCTTCTCTTCTTATATTCTGTCTGCTGCTGTTCTTGCAGGTCACCTACCCCATTTAGCATGCAGCTGCCTGTTTTGATCCTTCATGCCTGCTGAAACCCAAATGCCTGATCCTGAACTTCACTAGCATAAAGGGGGGCTCGGGAGTCACTTGACGTCCCACTCTATAGTTGTGGGACAAACTGACTTGAAATTTGTATCATGCTATAATCTGGAAACAATTAGTGAGCATTGTAGCAAGCATATCAGTTTTGGAGAGACCTAGGCCTAGCTTTTTCAGCTAGCTTGATTAATGTTATATATTTCCACTAAACAGTTTAAAAATATATATGCATTTTTTATTAGGATTATTATTTACATTTGTGGCCATTTTAGTGATATTAACATTAGGAAGGTAGTTTCTTCCAAAGCTGCTTCAACAATTCCAGAACATTAATGTTCAGTTGATGTCCCTACCTATGATGTCACTTCCTGTAATGTCACATCTGGGCAGGGGCCCCACATGTTCCTATTCTGTCCGGGTCCCCACAAACCCTAGGACCAGCCCTGATATCCCTGACTGTGCCTCAGTACCTTTACCCCATCTGTAGCTAGTACATTTACTCTAGTACCTCTGCCTCTTACTGTATCCTAATACCACTCCCCATTATGTTACTTTAACTATACAATGCGAACTCTTGCTGAGGACCCTGATTTGCCAAGAGGTGCCCACTCCAGTTCCTGGGCCCTGGGGCGTGAAATCTGGCATAAAATAATAGATGCCTCACCTCCCTGACTCTGTGCAACGTCTTTGTTTCATTATTTTCTAAGGTACTGTACCTGGGGTCCATATGACTCCGTGACCGGTACGGCACTCCCTTGCGAGTGGCGTCGGACTGTTGGCAATGACTTTGTCAACAACGTTGAGCTATCTCCAGTTGGGGCTAATGTGTTTCAAAGCGCTATACTGAAGTTCAATCTTTGAAAATGTGTTTTGGTCCTGTTTTATTCAGATAAATATTTTTCTAAACTGGTGTGGAGTACTTTTGTGGTGTTTTCACTGGGTAACTGTATGCACAGGTACTTTACACATTGCCTCCGAGATAAACCTGACTGCTCATGCCACGCTACCAAGGGGTTGAGCAGGGGATATTTTAGGTGTGTAACTTCCTTAATCTGATTAAAGTGAGGGTCCCTAGTCAGACAGGGTGCAAACACTGCTAACTAGAGACCCCATTTCTAACACTGTCCCTTTCTTGGTCGTTTTTCTCCTTACCTGTTTTTGGGACTTTTTTTCCAACCTCTGTGACCCATTTGTTTGGTACTTTCATTAGAAATTCTTGACGTTTTCTTTCAGTTGGTAGTTCAGCAAAAGAGGGTTTCCACAGTCGGAGGTCGTTGGCCTTGTGCTCTTCATATTGATTTTTTCTGCAAAACAAAGTAGGTGTGCCCATGTAACAGAGGTCAGCGTAGAGCCCAGCGTTTGCAGAAGAGCTCCAGTGCAGATACGCAGGGGTCGAGGTAGCTGCCGGGATCCATTAATATAGGTGCTTGTGGTTCAGGAACAAAGACAGCGTGCACATCTCCAGACAGCGAAACCACAGAATCAGGCCACTAATCATACGTATGTACCACTCACGCACGCCAGTTCATATTTTATTCACCGCTATAAGCAAGTAAATGTGTCTCGCTGTTTAGAGAAAAGCAGCCCTTTTAAATCATTCCTGCAATTTTGGGAGACTTGCAGTATTTACATGAAACATACTGCATCTCACTAGTTGCTGACAGCGGACGAGAGTCCTTTAAACATCACTCCCTCTGGACGCTCAAAGCTTCCAGTGTGACACGTCTGCAAATCTGCCAATGCCTCCTTTACACAGTCGATTACCTTGGGTCACAAAATTGTCAAACTCTACCTTCTCTCATCTGGAGTCCTGTTTGCTTAAGCTCTCTCTTAAACCCTTCTTTCAACTCTGCTATTTGCCCTATGTGCTTTTAGTCGGGTGTGTCTTTTCCACTACTAACAAAAGACACAGTTGACCTGTATACTGCATCTAACGTCCCTTCTCCCAACTTTCTTAGTAACATTATGGGGGTCATTCCGACCCTGGCGGTCCATGACCGCCAGGGCGGAGGGCAGCGGAAGCACCGCCAACAGGCTGGCGGTGCTTCCTGGGCGATTCTGACCGCAGCGGTAAAGCCGCAGTCAGAAAAGGGGAACCAGCGGTTTCCCGCCGGTTTCCCACTGGCCCAGGGAATCCACCATGGCGGCGCTGCTTGCAGCGCCGCCATGGGGATTCCGACCCCCTTGCCGCCATCCTGTCCCTGGCGGTAATTACCACCAGGAACAGGATGGCGGGAACGGGTGTCGTGGGGCCCCCTAACAGGGCCCCATAAAGATTTTCAGTGTCTGCTTTGCAGACACTGAAAATCGCGACGGGTGCCACTGCACCCGTCGCATCCCTTCAACTCCGCCGGCTCCATTCGGAGCTGGCTTCATTGTTGAAGGGGCTTTCCCGCTGGGCCGGCCGGCGGTCTTCTGGCGGTCGCCCGCCGGCCTAGCGGGAAAGCCGGAATGGCCGCTGCGGTCTTTCGGCGGTCATTTCAGAATGACCGCCTATGTTCTCATTAGATTCATGCATTATCTCTATTCAGGTGATATCTAAATCAACTTCTCTTTTCCAGCTTATACCCCTGCCTTTCAAGCTCACTCTCCGATTGCCTCAAAGCCATCCAGCACTAGAAGACTATTCGCTCTATCTTGTTGTTCTCATCTTAATCCAAAATTATCTCTTTCCTTTCTAATACACAACTGAAACTCTTGGATACCCTATACACTTCACCCCTGAGACTGCATCCAGACTACATTCGCTGGCGACCTTCATAAAAACTACAGCCGTTTGTTTGAAGTACCAGTTGGTAAATGTACCTATATTCTGTCCTTCGCCCTCATGCATTCTGCCCCGGTACTCATCATGCACTTGCCCTCATTAGTTTGGGCTACTGCAATAGTTTATTACTAGTTCTCCCATTGCATTCGTATTCGTCTCTCGACAAGAAATAATACTTTGGCACAAGGACCTTCTATAACCTCCTCAGACACACATCTAACTCACTTTGGCCATCATTATGACCTAGGCGGTAAATGCCGTCTACCGCCAAGGCGACGGCCGCCAAAAGACCGTTGCCGTGGCTACCTACCGTCCGCCATTATATGATTGTAGCCGGAATTCCGCCAGAAGTCTGGAGGAATTCCGGCTACGGTAATGGCGGCGGACAGCGGTATGGTGGCGCTGCTGCCAGCAGCAGCACCACGCTAGTAGACCGCCGACGACCGTATCATGACACATGGCAGCAGCGCCACGGCCCGTCTCCTGCCGGAGGACCCCCTGCAAGCAGGTAAGTTGGGTGCTCCGACAGGGGAGAGGGGTGTGGGGTGTTGTGTGTGTGTGTGGGGGTGTGTGTGTGCATGTTTTTGTGTGGGTGCATGCGGGTGTAGGGCGTTTGGAATGCCCGTGTGCATGAATGGGTGTGAGTGTGCGTATATGTTGTGTGGTGTGAATGCATGTGTGCTAGGATGTATGTCAGTGTGTGTTAATGTGTGTGTGAATGAATGTATGCATGCGTGGGTGAATGTGGGTATGGGTGTGTGTATGCGTGTGTATGTCTGTGCGTGTAGGTGTGTGTATGTCGGGGGGTCGGGAGAGGGACACTGGGGGAGGATTCTGGGGAGGAAGAGGGGGTGCGGGAGACCCTTATCAGTGTCAGGGAAGGAATTCCCTGGCACTGATAGTGCCTACCGCCATAGTTTTTGTTGCGATAAGATTGCCACGTAAACCATGGCGGTAGGCGGGGTCATAATCCCGAGGGTGGGACAGTGATGGCCGCCTGGCTGGAGACCAAAATCTCCAGTCAAGTGGCTGTTACCGCCCTGGAGGACGGAGTGGTACATTGGCGGATTGGGTGGAGCCAAACCGCCAATGTCATATTTTGGGGAAAGGTACCGCCAGCCTGTTGGCAGTACCTTTCTCCAAAATACTGCCGTCCCCCAGGGACCTGATGAGGGCCTATATCTTCTTAGAAACGATCGCTATCAGGAAGAATTTCGGTTCAGTAAAATTAGTAATCCTGGTCTTTAAAAAGTATGAACAGAATGTCTCCTAGCTGCTTATCCGAAATTCTTCTTAGGTACATCCCCCTCACCCTGCAGTCTTTAGTCACCTTGGCAAAATCTTCTGGTCTCAACCAGACATCCATGCACAGCCTCAGAGATCTGGTCATTTAACTTCCTTTGAAATCATAATTGGAACGTGTTTCCGCCGCCACTCTCTCCACTTTTGAGACTGGTCGTAAACAAAAGTTCTCAAACCAGAACAGATTGACTAACCACCCAACATCATTCCCCTATCTTCTCCAGCATATGCTCATTTACCAGTACCAGTCCCACATTACAAAAGCTCTAATTACAAGTTGAACGGTACAGGAGGGCTTTTACTGTTTCCGTGTGGTAAAATCAGCATGTGCCGTCCAATTATGAGTAGAGCCCTCGTGAAATGGACAATGACAATGTGGAGCCGATTTTTCCGGCCATGAAGCCACACAGAATCTCTTATTCTGTGCGGTTTTACCTGGTAGAGTTACCACCTGAGCAGGTGGTAAATGTATGCAGGGCCAGTGATCTGCATGTGAGGGGAGGAAGGCGGTGTAGGGAGTAAGGGAGGGTGGGGTCATTTTCCTGTTACAAAAAAAGAACATCAGACTTGGTTGCCGCTGCTGGGTATTTTAAAGAGTAGAAGGATTGGCCCACATGCACTCACTCACTTCCACCCACCCATTAGCACACAAAGACAGTCATATTTACACCCATTGCAAATCTCATGCGATTTTGGGGGATGAAACGTCGTGTCAGGTTCTTTCACACCTAATAAATCCAGGTGTGGAATACACTAACCACTAATAATCACGTTGAGTAAAATTAACACATGCAAGAACGTGGTCATTTCATTTGGCCAAACTTGTAATAAGGCGGTTAGTGTGTAATCCAACCAAAGTGTTTATTTTTGGGTATCCACTGCAAATCTTGTTCAGTACATTTCCTGACAAAAAAATGCTCTTGCTGCTGTTTTTAATGAACAAAATTAATATAGTTGTCAGATTTGCACCATAGTATACCAATGTTTTAGCTTAGGGTACCACCAGGGGTGGCCCCTCCCTATTAGTGGAGGAGCGTCACTCTGCTAAAAAAAAATTCCCCCAAACTGAAAAATAAAATGGTAATTAACTTTATTTATTGCCATTTTATTTTTCAGAGCCCCATCCTTACCTGAGTGCCAGGAAGGGGCAATTGCTGCTGAGTGGCAGCAGGGAGCTGTGCATTTCTTAAAACAGCTGGTTTAGAGAAAGCACAGGCTTCTAGCGCTCTGGCGAGCACTAGGAGAAGCTGCTCCCATCAAACCTGACGCTGCCTTCATGGTGGTTAGCAGCACAAAAGTAGCTTCAGGATTGGTTAGTGGTGTTTCCTGGTCCAGCGCGCTGGAGCTTCCAGGAGAAGGAGGATGCCATGAGGAAGACACCTGAAGGTAAGTGACTTTAAAAAAAACTATATTTTATTATTATTGTGACCCCTGCCCCCACCACAAACATAAGCCAGCCGCCACTGAGTTCCACCTTAACTAAAATGGAAAATTCCCTCCTTTCCCAGCTCCAATCTTATCAGTGCAGGACGTGGTACAGTTCAAACATTCAAGGACTGTGCAAACATACAGGAGTGGTGGCAACATGATTAAAGCACTTTACATAATTCAGTTTCCGAACAGAAACTGTCTTACTGCAGATGAATAAAGGCCAAACTATGGCGATAGATAGATAGATAGATAGATAGATAGATAGATTTTTTCACTGGAAAAACACATATGCTGGGTTATGATATCAGCTTAAAAGCAATAAACTACATAAATTCACCAGTTATGGTTTGCAAAGCAAACCAAAACTTACCGCACCCCCTTGTGCTGCACTTGAAATCACATATTACATCACTGATGACATCAAAAATAATTTAATTAATGACATCGATTGAGCGATCACCCCTGAAATTACTGATCACATCACTGCTTGTCAGGTTTGTGTTTAGTGTCTTTTTAAAATTTTGGTATACGTGTTTTGCTTGAGTTGCATCTCCTTTTCTATTTTTATGTACTTGCTATGGTTTTTTTTCCAATATATATTTACCAACGGCCATATCACCCTCCATAACTTGCTCCATCTGCCATGTTGTTGTCTTGATAGTAATTCTTTTTTTCATTTCTGTACTGTTTGCAAATTTATGTTTTGAGAATGGTAGGCGTGAGAGTTACACCATGCCTTGTAGGTGATTCTTTTTTTGGATAAACGTCTTTATTAGGTTTATATAACAACATGAAGTTCAACGGGTCGCAATGGCATGGAACTAACTGAGCACTGCACAATTCTAAAGAATGGAGCAAAGACATACAGTCAAGGCTGTCATTGAGAATTTGGGACAACGCACATTACAAGCTTACATTACTACATATCAGCAGCCCCCTCTCCCCAGGTCTCCATCCACTTCCCCCACACCCTATCATGCTTAGTGGGACAGCCCCTTGCCTCATAAACAAGTTTTTCCTGCTGAGCACACCAGTCAACTCCCTTGCGCCACGTTGCTACTGCAGGAGCCGTCTCCACTTTCCAGTTCGCTGCGATGTCCCTCTTGGCCACTAAACAGGCCATTCTGACAAAGGCCCGGTCCGCTCTGCTGGAACTCCACACCCTCAAGGACTCCCAGTAGGAATTGCACAGGGGCAACTTCCACCTCTGCCCACAAGACTCTGGTGATCTCTGCCACCACCACCCACCAGTAGGATGTAATGTGTGGGCAGGTCCACACCATATGGAAGAAGTCTGCATCTGCGCCTGCACATCGTGGACAGTCAGCTTGGGACCGGAGGCCCATTCTGTGTAGTTTTGTAGGGTTAAGATAGGCCGCATGGAGAAAGTAGGTCTGCACTACCCGGAGATGGGAGGTCATGGACAACAACCTCGGGGCCATCAAGGCGTCCCTCCAGTCCTCATCATCCATTGGACCCATCCATTGTTCCCATCGCTCCCGGAGCTTGTCAAGGGTCAGTGCTGTGTTTGTGACCAGAGTACGATATATGCGTGACACACCCCCTTTACCTAAGTGCCCCATCTGTGTCTTGGCCTCAATGGGACTGAACTCAGGGAGGACCGTTCTGGTCTGAACATGTAAATGTAGTGCGTGACGGAGTTGCAGATATTTGTGGAATTGGGTGTGAGCAAGCGAAAACTGCTGTTGAAGCTCCTGGAAGGACCGCATTTGGGATCCCACCCAGACATCCCCAAGCAGTGATATGCCAATGAGGTCCCATTTGTGAAACCCCTCAAGTGCCGAAACATCTCTTAGCCACAATCCCTGCCACAGCGGGTGTGTTGTGTAAGACGGCGCCACCACCCTGACTCTCGCTGTGCAGCCCTCCACCCCATCAGCACCACCTCGTCACCTCCGGAAGTTTATGTGGCAGGGGATCGCCATATAGCATCCCCATCAAACCGGGGAAACCTAATGTCAAGAGGTCTAGTTGGTAGGCAGGGTCTGACCAGGCCCCCCACAACCAGTCGTTGATTACTAGCAGGTGCATTGCAAGGTAGTAAAGGTAAAGGTTGGACATCCCCAGACCACCCTCATATACATCGCCATGACTAAAGCGAAACACCAGTCGGGGGGAGTTGCGCCGTAGGAACTGCCGTGCGACAGTCTCCATTTCTCTGAACCATTGCCTGGGGATCTGGTAGGGGTAGTTCTGGAGCAAATGAAGGAACCGGGGGAAGTACCATCATTTTGTAGAGCGCTATCCGGCCCAGGACATTGAGGGGCAGAGACCACCATCTCTGGAGGTCCTCCTTGACTCTCTGGGTTAGTGGTTCTGTAGTGAATCCTAGTTCGTTTTAATGGGATAGCAGGAGTTAGCTTAGCCGCTGGCTTGTAGACTCGTGCCCCCGTCACCTAGTGACTTTTAACCTACTTAGCTTGCTCTGTCTTAGCCCATTTTATTATTTATTTCTTCTAAGATGGCTGTCTTGTTTATAGTTAGGCCACTTGTTATGAGTTACATTATCAGTGTCACCGTGCCAAGGCGTCAAGATCAAGCACCAAAGACAAACAAACAGTAGGTGTTCACACTTAGGGATTTTGCCTCTCTATACTTTCGGGGGATTGTTGATATTAATTGCCGTCCCAAGCATGCCTGTTATCTATTGTTTTGGAATACACCTACGTCAGGGGACCTTGTAGATCTGTATAAATACATCACACTTTAGACAGATAATCAGAGGGATTCTGACCAGAGGGCATCGCCATCATCGCAGATACCGATGCTGCAGTCGTCTTGACGCTGACCCAGTCTTCATGTCCCTACAGAGTCTGAGTTAGAGACCTCATTCCAAGGTAACGAGGGTTGGGGGCTCCTCTCATGGACACAGCTTTGGTAGATTAAGTTTAGCAAACCCAGCTCTCCTTTAGGTAGGAGGTTAGGCCTATTCTCATTAGGGTATTAGGGCATATTCCATCTTATATATACATATATATATTTCTTTCATATATTGCAAAATGGTGGGGGTCTTCATAACAATGACTCTCTTCTTCACAATACTGTTACTTGCTATATTCATTATCCTAATCATTGCAGTCCATGCAACTTATCGCAAATTGCAGTTATGTTAAATAAAAAGCTATTATAACTTTACTGCATCTGTGTCATTGCCTGTGTTTGTATGAGACATAATATATCTGTGAGAAAAGGGTAATCTCCGTTCAACCACGACATACCCTGAGAGATCTTACTTTGAGTCCATGCGTAAGCGACTGCCATAAATCACCTTTTACTATTGTGTTTCTGGTGAGGTGCTGCTAGTGAGCCAGTAAGGTTGGGACAACAGTTGCGACTTGTTGTAGGAAAGACTCAGTCGCCTACAAACAAAAGTACTGTTATCCTTAAGCCAGCAGTCTTGCTCAGAGCAAGAGTCCAAACTACGACAGTTCAACGTTAAGGGACCACGCCAGCTTGGACAACAACGCTATTTGTACACCCAGGTACCGGAAGCTGTTGCGCCGGATAGGGATAGTGCTCTGCCAATCATAGCAGTCCCTGGCCAGGCAAAGTGGAATCAATAGAGATTTACTAGGATTAACTATCAAGCCAGAGGCCTCGGCAAACAGGCCCAACAGTTGCATCACTCTAGGACCGCTACTGGCCGGGTTGGCTAGGAACAACAGTACATCGTCCGCTTATAACACAATGCGGTCCTCCCTCCCAGTAGGCCATGACCAACCATCAATCAGGAAATTGGTCTTACACTGCCATGTTTACCTGCACACGGGCCGTTGGATTGGAATATAGGAGTCCCACCAGTGCTCGGAATCATGGTCCGAGCCCGGCTTTCAACAGCACTCGCTGAAGGTAGGACCAATCCACTGTATCGAATGCCTTCTCAAAGTCTAAGAGAAGGAGTGCTAGTGGGGAGGTCAAAAGGGCCCGGTTGGCCAGGGCCACATGCAGTCGCCTAAAACAATGCCTGGTGCTCCTAGCAGGCATAAAGCCGCATTGGTCTGGGTGGATCAACGAGGGCAGCACCCTTTTCAATCTAGTGGCAAGGACCGTGGACAGTATCTTGAGCTCAGTGTTGAGCAGTGGGATGGGGCGATACGCCACACAGCGCTGCGAGGGGGGGTTGGTCTTCGGAATCACCACTATGGTGGCTTGGTCTAGACCAGGGGGGAAATTCCCAGTTCTCACAGCCTCCTCGAACATGGTGAGCAAGTGGGGGGTGAGGATATTGTGAAACTTGGTGTAAAACTCAGCCGGAAAACCGTCAGGGCCTGGCGTCTTGCCCGCAGCCAGCTCCGATATGGCCACCTCAACTTCGTGAAGGCCTATGGGCTCGTCAAGGTCCTGTTTTTCCACCATCAAAATCGCCGGGAGGGACACCTCTTCCAACAAGAGGGCCTCTCTTTCAACCGGGGACCTAGGCCGCTCTTCGTAGAGCTTCCTGTAGTAGGTGGCAAAGCTCTGCGCTATTTCGTATGGCATCCGGGAAATGGCACCTGAGTCGTCAACGACCTCTGGAATTACTCTGTTCGCCATTGGTCCAGTCGCAAGCCAATGTATGAGCTTGCCGTTTTTGTCCCCCCACCCGTATACGCAGGCTACAGAGGCTCGCCACATGAGCTTCGCCGTTTCGAGAGAAGTGTGCCTAATCTCCTCTCTAACTAGGGCCAATTGCCGCGTAACCGATGTAGGCGTGGAGTCAGTGAGCTGGCTCTCCAGACGCACAGCTCTGGCCTCGAGCGCTGACACTTTTTGAGTACGTGCGCACTCCCGCACCCGAAGGAGATGCCTGGAATGTCCCCTAAGGGTGACCTTACAAGCAGCCCAGATCGTACCCAGGGACAACACAGATCCAAGATTAAAGGTAAAGTAGTCTGAGCGGTGGTCTCTAAGGTCCTGGGTGTAATCACTATCCTGCAAGTACCAGGCATTAAGCCGCCATATCGGGTGTCTGGTCGCGTCAATATCGTCCAGTCGAAGAAGTAATGGTGCATGGTCTGAGACCCCCTGAGGGAGTATCTCCACCCCTGAGACTCGGGGAACATCAAGAGCCGGCACAAAGAAGAGATCTATCCTGACGTGGGTGTGATGTGCCGCTGACGTATGAGTGTATTATCGTAGGTGGGGATGCCAAGTCCGCCACGCATCACAGAGACCAAGGCCCTCCACCCATTTAAGCAGCCCGTTCGCCCTGAAGACTCGGCTTGACGACGGTGGCCCGGCAATGTCTATCTCTTATAGAGAACAGAGTTGAAGTCCCCCCCAATGCAGTGAGACCCGGGGGAAGTCCTGCCACCATATCCCTAAGTGTCATAAGAAGCTGCTCCTGTGCACCCGAGGGGGCATAAGTACTGAGTATGTTGATAGGATGCCCCCCAAGCAGTCCGGAGACTGTCACATATCGGCCCTGTGGGTCAGACCGGGAGACCGCCATCACCATGGGCAGGGAGCGGTTCAACAAGATAGCTGTACACCTCAAGCCCCTGGAGAATACTGCGTGGTAAACTCTGTCTTAGCCCCCCTCATGAGCATAGGGCACTTAGTACCCAGCAAGTGTGCCTCCTGGAGCAAAACTATGGACGGGGCAAGGCGACGGATAAAGGAGAACACTGCAGATCGTTTAATTTTGTCGAGGAGCCCATTTACATTCCAGGAGACGACCCGGTTAGTCTGCTCTGGTTTGTGCAGGGAAGCAGTAGTATTATGGAAAGTGTGCCTGCCTGAGCATCCCACCGCGACCAATTAAACAAGGGCATAAAAGCGCAACACAAACCCCACCCTAAACAACTGTAAGTAAACATTCCCACAAGACCCCCCAACTGCCCCCTACCCCATACTTCCAACCGAGAAGCATCTGTCGCCCTAAACTGTGCCAACAAAGTGTCAATTGCAAGTGTGGAGTGGTGGACCCCTCCATTATGTCGGAGTTCTGCAATGTGGCTCTCCGCCGCTTCGCACCCAGTGCCAGGGAGCATGCTGCCGTCCCGGTCCCCTTGCAACACAGTGTGCCTGTGGGTCAAGTTCAGGAGAGCAGGGGGGACTGGCTAAGGCGCTCCCCCTCTGGAGCCAGATCCAGTCTCTCCTCATCGGGGCCGCCCGGTATGTTTTCGCCCCGGGGGGCTCGGACTCAGTCGTCTCTCTGCCTCAGAAGCGCCATGCAGGCCACTCCACCTTCTCTGGCGGAACGGGTGTGCCTGCGCCCTCCCCGTGCTCCTGAGGGGCCGCTGGAGTCCAACACCAGCCGGCCATCCCCCAGTCGGGGGGGGGCCTCTCCAAGCCACCTGATGCTCCTCGGTAAGCCAGTCCCACACAGCTTCCGGCGAGTCAAAAAAGAAGGCTTTTCCGTCCAGGAGGACCTTAAGGCGCGCAGGGAAGAGGACCCTTATAAGTCAATTGCATCGCTCTGAGTTTCTGTTTGACCCCTTCATATGAACGGCGTCTGGCTTGCACCTCGCGGGTGTAGTCTGGGAAGATGAGGATCCTGTGGTTGTCCCAGCGGAGGTCTGGCTGTGCTCTCTAAGGATTACGTCTCGATCTTTGAAGTTGAGGAATCTTGCGATCATCGCCCGCCAAGGGCCAACTGGCGGGGGCCGGGGCACTAAGGCCCTATGAGCGCGCTCAACAGCAAACCAAGGGGAGAGCCTCTGATCAGGGACCCATGACTTGATCCAGCACTCCAGGAAATCTATTGCTCAGTTTGCCTCTGCGCCCTTGGGTAATCCCACAAAGCGCAGATTGTTGCGCCTGGAGTGGTTTTTGGCGTCTTCTGCCCTATGGTGGAGCTCGCCTGTGCGGGTTTGAAGCTCGACGACCTTGTACTTGAGGTCCGCAATTTCATCCTCTGCCTGGGAGACTCGGTCTTCAACTTCTTTAATACGACCCACTGCTGTCCGCAGATCCTGTTGCAACAGGCACACGTCTTCTCGCACCTCACCAACCTTAGTCTCAACTGCCAGCTGTGAGGACTGAATGGCCTGGAGGATCGTGTTGACCCCTTCTGTAGCGGTGGTCTCTGGCACCGGGTCCCCCACTGCACGTGAGGCCAATTGCCTGGCGGATTGGTCAATGCGTTGCTGCGACGCGGGTGGCTGCTTACTTGTTTTGTCTCTCCCCATGGCCACCGCCGATCTGCGTCTTGGCACCAGATCGAATCACCCCTGGGCCGTCCGCCCACCTTCTCGGCCGCTTTGTCTTGGTGCCCCAGCCTCGGTGCGCCGCTCCGTCACCACAGCCCGCTGCCTGGGACCCATCGTCGCTACAGCCGGGCTCTCAGCCCCCTGCTGCGCCGCCAGCTGACCCGTGTCTCGTCTCGCTATCCCCCACTTCTCCTCCAGGGGTAGGCCAACCCACCTCAGGCTGTGTCACTTCTGCGGGGCCCGCATGCTACAGCCCCAGGCCTCTGAATGGCACCCCCGGGTTGCCGCAGATTCAGCGGGGACCCAGCATCGGCAAGCGGGGGCAGTCACATGTCCCCTGGCTCCGCGCGGCCTCCGCGGACCTCTCTCCCGGTGCGGCGCAGGCCCGCCCTCTCTCCTGCTGGGACCATCAAACTTCTGCGCACTGCCAACCGGCCACCAGCACAAACCACTGGCTCACCTCCAGGAGTCAGGTAGGTTCTCTCAGCGCGTCCTGGGGTGCGGCCGCCGAGGACCCCAGGCCCCGGCCCCACCACATGCCACAGGCCTCTTCTGCGCCTCTGCGCACTCCCGGGCCGCAGCACGTTTCCCAGACCGCGGCCAGCGGGGGCGGGACACTCCTCACCTTCTTCGCCGCGGGACACGGCCAGGATCATGGATGGGGCCAGTGGCGCCCCCTCCTCCGCGGGACAACGCTACGAATGCAGCGCACCGCCTCAGGCAGTAGCCGCGGCCCCACAGGGACTCCGCCTCTCCTGGCGGGCCAAGAGGCTCACCGCCAGCACAGGCTCCACCCGGCCGAGCCCCTTTTCAGGCTGTGCCGCGCCTTGTAGGTGTTTCTAAGCATGGTTTACACATTTTTGTAGTTTTTTGTGTTAAACTGTAAACTATACCTCAGTTTTTAACTGTTGTTTTTGTGATTTTCAATTTTCTTATGATGTGCTTAATTGCCAGCCCTTGCTGCACACAGCCAAGTCCTATGCCCAACCTGCCACTGGTAGCCAACCCCCACTGCACACAGCTTGCTGGCTGGCTTTGTCTAATTTGTTGAACATACATTTTGTTCAGACCACACGCTTGCCTCTCTCCGTTTCTAGGAAGAAAGTATTAGGAATAAGCAGGGCATGTGGAAGCTAGGACTTGTGTGGTAAGAAGGCACAAGAATTGCTGTGAGACTGTAGTGGACTGGCGCACTGCAGCTGGTGTGTCAGGACTTCTACTCTGCAAGGTCAGTGGGTGGGACTGCCAGGTCACAAGTGGCAACAAGGCTTTGTAAACAATTCACTTTCTTTGGGAATGTTCCTCCTGTTTGCAGATTATGATTTCACTTGCTTTGTTGTGGTTCCTCACTTGCTTCCTCTTATGTTTTTCTGGAGTTCACCATTTTTGATAATGACTTTCTTCATTCTGCAGCCGGTAAACATTATAACCAATATCACCTTTGTTATTTCAATTCTTCTGACTATGGAATATAGTAAATATTTGTTTTTCGCATTTATTCTCAGCTCTTGACACGAACTTGTAAGAATATTACTGTGACTCCCCTGAAGATTGAGTGACATGTACCAGACTAGACTGTGTCCTCTGGCTGTCTCTTTTCTCTCGCACGTTCATTGCCCTTTCCTTCCAGACTTCGTTCCCGCCATCTGTGTTTATTAATCTGCTGTTCAAGTTCAACAAATCCAGAAATCCAGACAGAAAGTGAAAATAATATTCTCCAGAGGGCGCGCTTCTTTATTCTACCTACTACCATTTTTTCATAACGTGGAATTTTATTCATTGAAATACCCTTTTTAGGTCGAGCGCACAAACGCTTTGACCTGTTGTAAGTTGTGGGCTTTTAACCACGTACACCTCACGTGCATCACTTTCACTCGTTTGTGGGGTTGCCTTCAAAAAATCCTTTGATATAATTGGTAAATGCTTTACTTTTGTCCTGCCGTGGGGAGGTTTTGTTACTGCCTTGCAGACTGCCTCTGTTACATGGATTATTGCACGATTGCCGATATGTTTAACTGTGAGCGGATTTCCTTTTCCTTTTGTGTCACAGACCAAGAGCACTGAAAAATCAAGTGCTTCTTTACCAGACGAGATGTAAAAAAATATCATTTTTTGCTTTAGTTCTTTTCCCAATTTTTTTCCAGTGTTTTGTTTACCTCAAAAAAAGTAGGATGCACCCAGAGAAATAGTGACCTCGCTAGTTATGACTGAAAAGGTGAAACGGTCCTCTCTATGACAAAAAAAAAAAAAAAAAATGGTCCTTTTGTCTATAAAAATCAGAAAATATTTATGTAGGCCGACTTTTAACCAAAACATGGCATGGGATGACACCGCTCATATTCCAGGTCATTAGTTTTCCCCTACACTGTAGCTGCATGAACAGGGCTGGACCTGCAACCTCCTGTTTTAAATGGCATTGTTTGATGTGAGGTGGTACACCCAGTATTGCATGTCCAAACCCAGGTATCTTCAAGGATGCGGAGCAAAAGTATATTAGTCTCACTTATATAAAGATATCTTAGGGGCAGATTGAGCATTGCAGTGCTGCTTAAGTATTTAAGTACAAGTAGACTGTTTGGAAATTCAGGTTGCTTCCTACCCATAACTAATTGTTCTTGCTCTAGGAAGAGTTTCCATTTCCCCCACACTGTAGTTTTTGGTTTGTTTATTTTCCTTTTGTCTTTCCTATCCCCATCTGTCTGTTTCTCTTTCTCCCCATTGTAGCTCATACAAATACACCTGCGTTGAACTCTCTTGTTATGATTGGATGTATCGTACAACCCTGTCTCGTGGTCAGATATAAAACTTTTCCCTTGTAGTTCTATACCTCTTTTGATCTTGTGTTGAGGTGTAGCACTTTCAGCATTCATGGCCACTATTCAGAAACTTATAGATCTTTCAGACATAGCATTAAAAATAAATTGTATTACACATTACATCAAATATAAGATAATGCTATGTAGCATCAAAACGACAAGGCATAATGTGGATAAAGGAAATACAAATTTCCCCTTGGAGGCTGATGAACTCAAAAACGACTGGCTGGGGAGGGTGACAAGGAACGACAAGGAACTGAACCACGGTCTCTTGATCATATAAAAAAGGTGGGGTAGCTATTACCAGCAGGAAATATTGTATTATATGAATCTGGACAGGCACTCTAGGTTGCTGATAGGTGTGGGATCAATATATGCTTCAAATGGTGCAAAACAGAATTCCTTTCCAGACAGTCAAGGACTTCAACCAAGTTTGGGAAATCTAAATTGATGATGGACGGCGACTGGAGCATGACTGTTGACCCTGTATTGGATTGATCAGGGAGACCAGACTTCTGCAATTCCAAGGGCAGCAGTATGCTAAAAATTAATTCAGGAAGATGGCCAACAGATAGGACAACCCTTTAGCTCCTCCGCTTTGCCCACCATAAAGCACTAAAAGGAGGACTTTCTCTAACACCCTGAGAGCCTTAGTGCTGGATCCAACCCAGTGGTGTCCACCAGCAGTGACAGCATGATTATTGAGGCAGACCAACACTGCGGTCTCCCAGTGTGCCTGACCCAGGCCTTGACTGCAGCTACCTGAGATGGCAGTTTCCATTGGCACCGCCCAAAGAAGAGTAGAAGATATGTGCAGTAGCAACAGTGGCACCCTGTCACACACAGAAATGAGGATGACATCTGTCGACCTCCTTGTCAGCCTACAAGGGGATCAGAGAGGCAGTAGCTAAGGGGCAGTACTCTACACCCCTACAGAAAAACAATACCTAACAATGGGAGCCATAGCTTGTTGACACCCTGGGCCAAAAAGAGACCAGTGAAAACAGCTTACTTTACTGGGGGGAACATAGCTTCCTATGATGGCAGCCTCCATTAACACCACTTGAAGAAGAGTTGAGGCTAGGTGCAATAGCAGCAAAGGCTCCCCGCTGTACACAGAAGCAGAGGTGAAGGTGATTGAGCCTGGTGCCTGCACAGAAGATGAATATCCTCCAGCAGGATCCATAACCTGATGACTCCTCCAGCTAAGGAGAGACTAAATTAGGTTGGGATCCACAGGCACTAGCCCCGCACTGAATCAGGCCGAACTGTGTCATTGCTCTGGTGTGGAGAGGGCCTACGGTGCTGATGGCATTCTATGGCTGAGCCGGCACTTCTAAAAATGAGCGCCCATGATGAGCATGCACTGCACATCCCCCCACCACCTCCAACAAAAGCATGTCCCCTCGAGTCTCTGCATACAATCAAGGGCAACTATTGAGCACATGGAAGCAATCTACTAGGATGGCCCAATACATATACAATTCATGCTGGACCACGTCAAAGAACTGTGGAATGACTTTTCCTCACTGCATGCTTAATTGGAAAATGATTTAAAAGAAGTAAAAGACAATGTAAGTTTTTTGGGACAAAGAGTCCTGCCACTGGAGGGGACTAGAGATGCACAGGAGGAACGAGAATACCTGTGTCAAGAATTGCTCACAATCCAGACCAAAATATTAATATGTTACAAAGCAATAATATATGAATCAAGGGGATTCCTGCTGAAGGAAGAAGGCGATGACTTACCCACATATCTCCAGTAACCCTTCAAAGTGCTGTCCAAGACCATTGACGCATAAGATAGCCTATTAAGCAGGTCCAACAAGATGGCCCTCAGCAGAGCACCTAATGCATACCTCCCTGATATCCTGACAAGGGTGCACCTCTTTCACTAGAAGGAATTAATAACAGCTACAAAGGGTAACCAAGACTTTCATGATTTATCAAACATCACTCTTCAGAAGAAACAAGGCTATCAACCCATAGTTGATCACTATATATGGGGATATTATTCTTTCTGTCCAGTGTTCAAATGGCAAGATATAAACATCCAGCTATCATCACTTAAAGAAACCAGAGCGGTGCTGCAACTACTGGAAGATGATGACACGCTTATGGTTACAACCTCGTGGCCCACACAAAAGCCCCTTAAGATGATAGACTGCAGATGACTGTGAAATAGAAAAGGAGAAATAGAAAGCCAAGTTTAACAATATTCGAAAGAGACAAGAATGATGCGATTGAGCAGGTAAAAAAAGTAGTCTCTAGCTTTCAGCAAAAAACTCTGAATACGTCTGCAGCAGAAAGTGGAGAATCTGGTTTGACAAGATCAGTCAATATTCATATTTAAACACGAGACAGTTGCACTAGCAGGGCAGACCATAATGTCTGCATCTACCAGGGAGGCACGGTAAAGTATCTACTTATAATGTTGTTGATAATGTTAGGCAATGTTATCCCTCATTTTGTGGCTGTATAGATACGTTGGTGAGGCCACTTCTTCCTAGCCTACAGAGAATAAGGCACACAATAGCCCCACCCTCATATTCAATGCAGACAGGCAGTATCACAGAACAGCAAATCGACCAAGAGATAGACTACTGTTTGACGTGTTCCAAGATGCAGTGCTCCAAATGTGCCAGACAGAATAAGGAAAACTAAGATAACATGTCTCTTATAATTTCGGGAGTCTCTTGAACCCTGCCAAGAACATCACCACGCTCAATAACCTTAAGCTCCTGAAGGGAGGCATATTCTTCCTTCAAGAGATACACTCATACCTCAAACACACTAAGGGAAAGAAAGTCCAAATTCTTCCCTCAACAATACTGTGCTTCAGCAAGATCCAAAAGCAAGTTAGTAGCAATCCTCCTCAGTAACATAATACATTTTGCACTAGCACTATCTGCATTAGATAAAGAAGGAAGGTGGCTTATAATCAATGGCATATTAGAAGGCCAATCACCATCCATAGCAGGAAGTAATGAACATTGAAAGGATCCAAAATGGCGAATGGACAGCACATTGCGAAAAGAACAGATGGCTAGATAGGCAATTGCTACACAAATAAAAGAATACATAGCCCTTAAAAATATGGGTGAATGCCTTCTTCTGATAATGTGGGATGCACTTAATGCAGTAGTTTGGGGCACCTGTATCGAATCGACTAGTAGAATTAGGAAAATACAAGAAGATGAATAAACTTGGAGAAAGACCTTAAATAATTAGAACACAAAAAGACAAACTCTCAAAAAACATGGTAGAAGGTTTTTTGCTAAAAGAGGCCAATTGAGGCTGCTGAAGCTCAATAAGGCAGGATGTAAGTGAGCATATTTTAGCCAATGCTACTATGAGGGAGATAATAAGGCTGGATGAATGCTTGCAGTGAAACTCAGATGTAAACAGGCCCAAAGCACCTTCAACGCAATACAAGATAAACAAGGGAACCACAAAAAACGATAGCTCAGGATAACTTCAAAGTGTTTAGGGCTCCGTAACTGAGTTCTTAAAAATCCTAACAATGGATCCAATCACTCCTGAACAGTGGAAAGCACTCGAACAATCAATAATACCAGAGTGATAATCAAAAAATTTTAAGGGTTGCATGTGATCTCTACCCCAGGTCCACATGGGTTTCTCCTTTCATTCTACAGGAAATGGTGACCCACCATGATACCTCTACTTTCCAACATCCTAAAGCACATAGCAGATGCAAGAATGAAGCCCCTCTCCCATGATTGAAGCCAGAATTTCTGTGATCCCCAAGCCAGTGAAAAACCTAGAGTTAAGTGGCTCCTACCATCCCATTTCAGTTCTCAATGTTGACACAAAAATGTACACCACAACAAATGCCACAACATTAAAATCTCTAATGCCCCAACATGTCCATTCAGGCCAGATTGGTTTCATATTACATAGACTACTACGGAATAACACCAACAAGGCTCTACTTATGATTGACATACCTCACAATTAAGGTAGATTGGCACTGCATGTTTCTTTTTTTAAAATATTTCTTTATTAACATTTTTAATAACATTAACAATTTGCCGCCGTGTACTTGGTATTCATGCCACGCCCTAACGTTGGACACAATTCTGCTCCCCCTCACACTTGTATGTTTCCTATCGAATTACTGCTAACAGTATTAATTGCTTCTTACCATGCCCCCTGCTATTCTTTCAGGGTCTACCTTGCCACAAACTCAGTCTATTGGGGGTACAAGAGCATAACTGCTTTTTGTATGGGTGCCGCATTGCCATTTTACATCACAGTGCCCGCTTGGCAGTCTTTAATTAACAATAAACTATAACTTTGCTTGATGGTGCCCTTGCAAGTATCTGGGGTTGTGTGCCGGAGAAGTTCGCTTTACTTCTCCATTAGTTCGCAGGTTGGGCTTCGCCTTTCCTCCTAGGGGGGTACTGACTCGGGGATGTTCCTGCACCTTTTCCTCCTGTTGTGCCCTGAGAGATAAACTATTACTGTCCTCTCTCCTATCACTCTCCTATTCCTACCAATCTTTCTCCCTCTGTTTCTGGTGACTCTTTACCCATCACTATGTGATTCCATTTCCATAGTACTTCCTCCCATGCCGGCGCGATAGGAGTCTGTCTGAGACCATGCGCCTCCTTGCCCATCAGAGCCTGTAGCTCTGCCCTTGCCCATTTGGTTACATCCTGCCTCCATGTCTTTAGTGGGGGGCACTTAAGCAATTTCCAGCCCAATGTAATCAACCTCCTATAAAGGACCATAGTTAGGTCCATGAAACGACTCTTCACCTTCCCACGTGGGAGTCCCGTTCCAAGACCCAAGAGGCATACAGACGGGTCCAGAGTCAATCCCGTGTCAAATAACTTATTCAGGTCAGTCAATACCTCATCCCAACCCTGCTGGAGCTCAGGACAGCTCCACACCATATGATCGAAGTCTGTGTCTGTATCTGTGCACCTGGGGCATGGCTTTGGGGTGCCGCCATATATTAAGGATAAGCGGTGTGGTGTTAGGTACGTTCTGTGTATATAATTGTATTGGATGTATCTAAGTCTTGTGTTTCGGGATACTGCCCGTGGGTACGCCAGGACCCTCTTCCATTCCACGTCTGTTAGGTCCCTACTTACTGTCTTTTCCCATTTCTCCCTTTGTGACTGAAGTGGGTCCAAAGCATGATCACTTTGGGCCCGGTATAATTTAGTAATTAGGTGGGTTTCGTCCCCTGACCCCAACAGGAGATGCAGCACCGGGTGGGTAGGGGGCTCCGCATTTACCGTCCCCCAATGTTCCCTCAGATTATGCAGCAATCTCTGGTAATGGAGGAATTGCCCTTGTGGGACTCCATTCTCCTCCGTTAGGTCAGCAAAGGATCTCAGCACCCCGTCTCTAAATAAGTCTCCTACCGTCTCCACTCCCGCTTTTTTCCAGGCTCCCAACCCGGTGCTCGTCCGGTTTCTCTCCTCGACTCCCAACATCAATGCCGACAACGGCAGAGCCGGCGAGTAGGGAGGACCCACTCCCACCCGTCTCGTGCATCTCTTCCAACATGCCGTGGCGACCCTCGTCATGGGACTGTCTGTTTGGTGTGCCATCCTCCAGTTTATCAGACGTGCAATAATCGGATCCATCCCCTTCACTCCGTTGACGGTCCATCTATCCAGCTGTCCTTCTCCGGCGAACCATCTGGTTACCCATTGTAGCTGGGATGCCAGATAATAAGATTCGAAGTCCGGAGCCCCTAGGCCCCCTGATTGTGCTGACCTACAAAGAATGGAGAGCGACGTCCGCCTGCGGCCTTTGTCCCAAATGAGCTCCCGAAGCAAGGTGTTTAGCTCGCGGAACCAACCTGCTGGAATCAGTAGCGGCAAGTTAGCAAAATAATAAAGGAGACGAGGCAGCATGATCATTTTGGCTAATGATATTCTGGCCATTATTGACAGTTTCAGGGAACGCCAAAACCCAACAGATGCCCTCAGGGAACGGAGTGCCCCCCGATATTGCTGTCCCGGAGGTTCTCCGCCCAATGGAACACCTGTATGCCCAGGTACTTAAAGGTGCGGGGCGCCCAACTCATGTCCTCCGGGCACGTTGAAGGGCGCCCACAGCCTGGTAGCATGGGAAAGATAAATGTTTTGCGCCTATTGAAGTGCAGCCCTGACAAGGTTCCAAAATGTTCCAGGTGTCGCAGGGCCCAGGGGATTCCGGACTCTCCGTCCCTAAGATAGAGGAGAACATCGTCAGCGTACAACGAAATGATCTGTTCCGCCTGCCCCCATTCCACTCCTCTGCCAACTCCGTCAGTCCGCATCCTGGCGGCCAGCGGTTCAATGGCCAGGGCGAATAAAAGCGGGGATAGGGGGCATCCTTGTCTGGTTCCCCTATGTATGGGGTAAGTCTCAGACACCATCCTTCCCGTCTTGACCCTTGCCAACGGAGCCCCATACAGTAGGTCCACCCATTTTACCCATCCCTCCCCTAGGCCCATTCGTAGCATCACCGCCCTCAGGTAGTCCCACCTAACCGAGTCAAAGGCTTTCTCGAAGTCCACTGCTAACAACACTCCCGATGGGGGTCTACTATCTATGGGCATATGTAAGATGGCAAATAATCGTCTGAGGTTCAGGGAGGTGCTGCGGTTTGGAACAAATCCGTTCTGGTCTGCGTGCACTAAAGTGAGTATACAGTTGAGTAGTCGTTTGGCCAAGACCTTACTAAGGATTTTGAAATCGCTATTCAGCATTGATAAGGGGCGAAAGTCAGTAACTGCTGCCTCTCTGGATTTCAATTTGGGTAGGGGGACCACCAGTGCCTCTCTTAGCGAGTCTGGTAACCTACCACAATGTAGAGCCTCCGCATACAACTCCACCAATTGTGGAGTCACCAGCGTTGCGTACTTTTTGTAAAAGTCCATTGAGAGGCCATCTGTTCCTGGTGTTTTCCCTGGTGCTAGTTGCAGGATGGCCTCCTGCACTTCTTCCACTGTCACCGGCCCTCCCAGTCTGGCTCGATCCTCCTGCATCAGGGCGATAAGAGGGATCCCATCCCCTTTATGTTCCATGTTAAATGGGAATGGATGAATTCAAAATATCCCTGTTTACTGCCAATAGTACAATATGACTGACAAACTCAGAAGAATCCCTACCAATTCAAGCTCCCCTGTCCTGAGTTCACCTGGACTCCTATACAGATGGGTATAGTAGTCTTTAAAAGCGTCATTTATAGAGCCCGGTCTGCATCTCCGCACCCCCTCCCTGTCTCGGACGCTCGTGATGGGTTTATTGTCCCCTCCTGACCGTGCTAGCCATGCGAGCATCTTGCCAGACCTGCCCTTCTCGGCTTGCAGTGAGGCTAAATATCTCTGCATATTATGGCACCATAGCTGCTCCTCCACCTGGGCATGGGACCTCCGTAGTCGGTCGTACTCCTCCATTTCTGGCTCTTCCCCAACCCTTTTTTGTTCTGCCTCGTGTAGTTTCTTCTCAAGCTTCGTCATCTCCCTCTCTAGTGTGCGTCTCACCCCTGCTTTTTGTCCTAGACAATAACCTCTCGTCACCACTTTAATCGTTTCCCACTCTGTGGACCTAGATGAGGCAGTCCCCTTGCTAATTTTAATATGTTCAGATAGGTATAAACAGAGAGCGTCCCTGTATGCTTGATCTTCTAACATGGCCGGAGACAGTCTCCACGTCGGGATGGGGGGTCTATCTTCAGACACCCTCCACGTAATCAACAAAGGGCTATGATCAGACAGGGTACGCCCAAGATATTCAGAGTGGGTCACTCCCCGCACCAAGTTCGCTGTGCACACCACCCTATCTATCCTGGTGTGTACTCGGTGGAGACCTGAATAATATGAGTAGTCTCTCTCAAGGGGGTGCTGTTCTCGCCACACATCCACTAGTCCCCAGCATTCCAACCATTCTCCTAATTTCTTGGATACCCTATGCGTTGCCGCCCCTGATACTGGTGGGGTGGAGCGATCCAAATCTACATCTAGAATGCTATTAAAGTCCCCCCCTTATTAACAGATCTCCCGTTTGCTGTTGGGTAAGTTGGCTCGATAGGTGTGTCATGAAGGCGATCTGATCCTGATTGGGAGCGTAGATACTACCTAGAACAATCGGGGTACCATGAAGCTTCCCATCTACTATCACAAATCGGCCCTCACGGTCTATACTGGTTGAAACTACCTCAAAAGGGACCCTGGCCCGGACCCAAATCAGCACACCCCGTGCGTACGCAGAATATTCACCTGCCCTCTCCACCTACGCCTCAGTTTCTCTGCTTCTCCTGCCGCCAGGTGGGTCTCCTGTAGCATTGCCACCTGGATACCCCTTCTCTTTAAATAGGACAGTACTCTATGCCTTTTGGCCGGTGATCCCATCCCCCTTATGTTCCATGTTATAAAGTTATATCCCGCCATGCAGGTATGCCATAGGTATTGCAGTCTATCCATCCCGCCCTGGAGGTCAGACCCCGCCTGTGTCTTATCTCGCGGCTTGCACGGTCACACCTCCCCTTCATAGGCACCATCGAAACTTGTAAACCTAAAACCCAACTCCCCCTCCCCAGGGCGCCTCTCCAACGGTAGGTTGCCCAGATAACTGTGCAACAGTGCAACATGTTCAACAGTTTAGTGTTAGTTCTCACCAGTCTAACGGAATGGTAGAGAATCCGGCTGGGGGTGGCTTGCTCCGAGGGGCCCCCGACTCATGCCAGACTTCTTACCTCAGAGCCAACTTTTTCTCGGTTCTGCTATCAAAGTTCGTCTGCTGTCTGCGGGGTTACTCTCAGGGCTCGTGCGAGCACCCCGAGCCCACTGCAGAGGATACCACTGTGTCATCCGACTCTGCTCCAGAGCCCTCCGGGGGGATGCCTCTCCACTCATGGAGGCCGCTGCCTCCAGGGCCGCTTTCTTTCCCATCTCCCTCTGTGCCTGAGTCGGTGCCGCGCGGTGGCGGTTTCTGCTCCGTCGTCTTCTCGCGCCTCCGTGGGGTCCGCTCTCAGCTCGATCCACTCTCGTACGCTGCTCTGTTCGGCATCCACGTGCCTCCAGCCACTCCCACACCTCTTCAGGGGTCTGGAAGAATGTGGTCTTGTGTTCCGTACCCACCCTCAGCTTGGCCGGGAAGAGGAATGAGTATTGGATTCCCTCTCCTCTGAGGGCCCTCTTAACCACCATGAACGAGGGACGTTTAGACTGGACTTTGAGAGTAAAATCTGGGAACAGCGTCACTTCCCCATTCGCCACCCTGAAAGGGCCTCCCTCTCTTGCCCGCTGTAGCAGAGTATCCCTGTCTCTGTAGTGCAGCAGCCTAGCAATCACCACTCGAGGTGGCCTGCCCAGTGCTAAAGGTTTCAGCGGCACTCTGTGCGCTCGCTCCAGCGCGAAGAAGGGGTCAGTCTATCTGGTGCCACAACTGTGCGCAGCCACTCCTCGAGGAAGTCCACCATGCTCGGGCCCTCCGCTCCCTCTGGGAGACCCACGACACGTATATTATTCCTACGGTTTATTCCCTCTGCATCTTCTGCCCTTTGTTCTAGTCGTGATACTCTGTCTGTTAGGTTCTTCACCGTAGCAGTTAAGTCTTTCTGTTCCGGTGCTAATTCCGCGAGGGTGGACTCCGTTTCCTTGACTCTATTGGCAAATTTTTGGTGATCCGCCCTCAGGAGTCCTACTTCGACTGAGACTTGGTTAATATCGTGCCGTAGCGCTGTTTTTGTGTCCTCAATTGCGCTCAGAATTCTGTCCAGGGTGACCTGAACTTTAGATTGCTGAAGGTCCTGGAGTTCCACCCCCTCTTGTTCCATGGCCGGGGCTCGGTCCGTGGCTTTACTCCTGTGTTTGTTCTTGGGAGACATCGGGGGTGCCGTATCCCAGGCCGGTAAGGCTAAAGCTAGGGACTGACATCTGCATCGGTTCCGTTCTCGCCCGGTGTTTTGGTGTTCGTGGGGTCCCTTTCCCGTCACGTTTGGCGTTGTTCTCCCTGGGTGCCGCTCTGCCAAGTTCACTGGTCCCCGTCGTCAGCAAGACATGTTCCCATCAGGCCCACGTAAATAGTGCCTCTTCTCCTCGGTCCCCCTAATCAGCCAAGTGTTGTGCGCCACCGTCACCCCGCCATCGCAGGGCGAGAGGTTACCCTCTGAGGAGTCTCCTCCTGGTGTGCTGGGGATGCTCGTCTCCTTTCCTCTATCTCCTCCTCCAGTTGCCAAGCAGTTCCTCCACCTAGCGTTCTGCAGATGGCCGCAGCGCCAGTCCCTCAGTGGCGTGGGCAGGGAGATGACTTATCCTCCATGTTTGCTCGTGTGGCCCATATTATTGCTTCTTTGTTTTATTTTCTTTTCTTTTTATTGTTGTTATATTTGTTGCTTTTCCTTGTTTTATTTGTGTTTTATTTTTCCCCACCTTTCTTTTTTCCTCCCCTTCTCCTTCTGACCGATGTCAGGGGCACTCCATTTGTTGCAGTGTGTGGCCTCCTCAGCCCCTCTGGGTTTCACCTGGGCCACCGGCACTTTCTTTCTTCCCTGCCGGGGCACAGGCTTCCTATTATGGGCCTCTCCAGGGCCGCGCACGGGGGATCCTCTTGATTCCCCTTCTTCTGTGCAGCGCGTCCTTGCTGCCCGCGTTCGCGGCAACGCTCCGCCCATGCACCAGCCTCCTTGGTGCTTGCTCCGGTGCGTCCGGAGCCGCCCACCTCCCGGGTAGCGCGCCCGGTAATGCAGGGCGTCCAGCCCGGCCGCGCTCCGTCATGGCAGATCCCAGTCTCCGTACGAGGGGCCGGGCCGCCGCTGTCTTGCGCCCGCACTTGCCTCGGCTGAGTTTCTCGGGCGTTTCATGCAGGGCTCCCGGCTCCCAGCGCTGCCGACTGTCCCTCGCCCACGGCATCAGCACGGATGGCTCCGGGGTCGGAGTTATATCACCGGATAACTCGAGGACCCCTCCGGAGCTGAGGATTTACGCGGCCGCCATTTTCGGCAGCTCGGCCACGCCCCCCACTGCATGTCTCTTGATGCAGAAAAAGCCTTTGACAGAGTTGACTGGCAGTTCCTGCGTGAAATAAAGCATTATGTTCGAGGAGCTAGATTTCAAAAGATGGTGCTGGTGGATTACACCACGTTAGCATTAATGGTCATAATTCCATAAGTTCCATAAGTTTCACGTTGAGTGAGGGATCAGACATGGATGCCCACTTGCTCATCTCCTCTTTGTGCTCTATATAAAAATAATAGCGCAGAGGAGTCAGCAAGAAAAGCTAATGAAAGGAGTACAAATGGGAATAGATGAATTCAAAATATCCCTGTTTACTGCCAATAGTACAATATGACTGACAAACTCAGAAGAATCCCTACCAATTCTGGGTGCCATTCTAATAACTGTTGGTGATATTTCATGCTTCAAGATTAATGCTGAGAAATCTAAAAAAATACCGATTAATATGCCCACAGAAACATCAACATGGTTGGAAACACACTCTCCATTCAAAAATTGCACCAAGGCTAGAAAATACTTAAGGGACAGACATAGCTCCCACCTTGTCAGAAATATACAAAACCAATGTTTTCCACATTATTGAGAAATATTACCACAGATATACATTTTAGCCCTTTCATAGTTGGGGAGAATATCTGGAATCAAGAAGACAGTTCTACAAAAAATCTTATTCCTAAATCCAGGCTTTCACCCTAGCAATACATTGTCAGTTCCTAATGCAGATTCAAAGAGTCTTTGCTAGCTTTGTGAAGGTAGGAGAAAATCTAGAATACCTAGGAAAATAGGCTAACTACTCACCAAATAAGACAACTTTAGGATCCTGAATATCAAGTGGTATTACTGTGCAACACATGTGCTCAAAAGTCTTAAGAGCCCTACAAATTACACAGATCCAAGTATAGCGTGAGATTCAATTGGACTCTATACAACAATGATCTAATCCTAGCTCAAAAATAGAGAGTATGACTAGGACTCAACTTCAGTGAGAACTCAGAAATGACTGTCCTATCTTGTTTCATTTGTAGACATAACAGGATACCTGCGGGGATCAAAGATGGGTAGGGTTAGCTAAATAAGATTTTCTTTGTTTATTGTGTTTCTCTTCCTCTATCAGAGTTCTTGTAGTGTTATTTACAGATGAAAAACTCAAAAAAACGATTGAAAACTAAAAAGTAGTTTAGGACCATGCATTCGGGGTATTTAGGCTGTTACAGCCATGCAATTGTGAATATATTGCTTTCTTGTGCACATGAAACAAGTACACTTACTTACATCTTTCTGTAATCACATACATTGGTACTAAGTGTTTCCTTATGAAAAATTATGGAAGAAAGAATATCAGAACACCCACAGTCTTGCTAAACTTGTCACTAGTACTCCGAGCTCCATTGCTTAAGTTGCGAAGGAATAACACCTTTAAGCATAGACTACCAGAAGGAAAATGAATTATTGAGTTCGACACCTGAATGAGTGTATGGCCCTTAACAAAGAATTGGTTTCATCAGCACAGACATTATGGGAGGTGCATAAGGCATACCGTCATGTCACTATGATGCAGAACTCAGCTCTGAAACACAAAAGTAATAAAGAAAAGACCAAATTCTGGACTTCTTAGGAAAATATAATAAATCACCCCCGCTGCCCCCATGACAGGAGTTGCGACGTCAATATATAACCTAAACATGCTCTTTATGTCTAAAGCAGAATATGCTCTGTTGTGCATACATTCAAGACACTATGAGCAAAGGGAGAAGGTAGGATGCCTACTGGAGAGCCCTCTGTCAGTTATAGCAGCAATTAGGAACAACTTTGGCGAACTGGTAGCACACCAGATTGACAATACAAGGGTATTTGCTGCATAATTTAGAGACTTATTTGGGTCACTCCGTAGTGACTTAAACACCGGAAGACCAATTTCTGGTATGTGTTGAACTGTTTACTTTGGGGAAGAAGGACACCACCACTGCACCTTGTTGTGTGTGTAAAAGGCCGCTTTATTGGAAACAGGTGCACTTACAAACCGTAATAACCCTTGGCCTAATTAACCTATCTCCTCCCCCTCCCTCCCTTTCCCTTAACCACATGGCCTCTCATTACCCTTTCCATTGTAAGGCTTCTTTTCTGAAACCAGTTGTCACCTTAATAGTCTCCTGCTGCTCCCTACCCCTTGACGTGTAACTCCCCAAAACCCCTAATGGCCACCTATTCCTGTCTGAGTTGTCCTGCTGTCGTCTAGTCCTTTTCTCACTTGATAATATCTTGTCGTCTCTGCCGTCCCTCCCTGTTCTCCTAGTTGTGCGAGCTGTCTCTGTTCCCGCCACCAGAAAAAGGGGGAGAAGAGGGGAAACATCTCTCCCCCTTTTTCTGCCCCTCCCGGGACATACAGTCAATTGCCATACTTTCCTCTTGCCCAACAGGGCTTTCAAACCTTCTTTCAGCTGGAGCAGGTACAATTCCATGCACATAAAGGACAGGTGTACTCCATCGCCCCTAAAGAATTCCAGATCCTCATATCTAAGGTCTATGTGCTCCAAAAAGGTAATCCCGTGTAACCCGCAAAAAGCCTTCATCTCTTTATTAAGTTTCCGTCACGCTTTCTCGATGGCCCCCGGTTTCCGTGCCCCTCTCCATGATCTACACGGCACAAAAGCTGTCCATACTAAGTGCCAACCATACCATTGCCGAAGAATGTCCCGTAAATCTGCCTTCATGTCTTTCAGCACATCTAAACCTGTCCACCTAACCAAATCGTTCTCACCTAAATGTATCAACAGTACGTCAGGGCAGGGGCCACGTCCTCTTTGCCTCTGCAATGTCCTCAACAGCTCTCCCCACTGCATACCCCCCTTCCCGAACCAGCGCACTTTATATCTTTCCCTGTCCAATCATAGGTTATCACCAATTGCAGTCTGTCCTGCTTGCTTGTATGCCCACTTGACAAAGGAGTGTCCGACGACCCATATGAAGAGGAACTGCGTCTCGGGCCGGGCACCAAACCTGCAGCAGGAGAAAAACATGTTAATCTCTTATTCCGTGGCTCCTGAACCCCCTCGCCTTACATAGCGCTTGTAAGCTTCTGACTTCCACCTCCCCAACTGCATTATCCTCTTGACCCCCCAACCCCGCGATCCCGCCTCTGCTGCCATGCCTATGCGAAATGAATGAGTACCAAAACGAGCCAGATTCTGTCCCACTGACCCGAGACCGGCTCGGAGTACTGCCAAGAACTGATGTGACGATACCCTTGATCCACCCCTATGCTGAAAAACCGCCTCTTCAGGCCGTGATCCCTCCCCTTGCAGAGCCCTGCCCAAACGAACAGGGCAGATGTCCACTAATGGATATGCCGTCATAACCACTTGTACGCCCAAACCCTCCTGATCCATCTTGGAACTATGAATCTGCAATGTCACTGCCCCGTCCCTGAATTGTACGTCACCCCAGTGTACCCCCCGCTCTCGTCCCCGACCCCAGTAATTCCGATACCCTGAAAGCCCCGAAGAACATCCATGACATCAACATCTCCGATGCGTCATAGCAAACGCTTCCCATGGCATGCATAAGCTCCTTCAGCATCCAACGACACAGGCCCACCCATCTAGAAGCCACTGGCCCAGCTCCCTGGCTGACGGTGCGTAACCCCAGAAAAACTTCCCCCAAGAGGAAATGCCCGCCAACTTGCCCGCGATGGTGATACGGGACTGCCTCTTCCGAACCTACTCTATAATGTAACGCACAACTTCATCTACCCTCCCTCGTTCATCTGGGCGCCAACGAGCACCTGAATGTGCAATCTCCCACCAAGCCCGGACATACGTTTTACGTGTAGATGGGGCCAGGGAATTCATCACCAAGTGGAGCATCCTTTACCCCCCCCCATCCACAGGGTGACAGGCATCCGCGTCCTGGATAATGGCTCTCCCGCAACTAGCCCATGGAATCTCTCCCACTGCGAATGAGACAACGCATCCACAATGTCATTGTCCGCCCCGGGCACATGCCTGGCCCTAAATAAAATGTCACACCGCAAACATTGTAGCACAAACACTCACAGCAATTTCAGCACATGCGTGTCCCGCGCCAATTGTCTGTTGATCACCTGAACCACTGCTAAGTTGTCAACCCTCTAAGAAAAGAGCAACCAGGGCACTCCAAACAAAAGAGTCCAAAAGTCGGGTGACTTAGTGTGGAAACGTTTAATCCTCAATGATCGGTCGTTGAATCATAGATCAAAGATGTTTGAGTCCACATATGAGAAAGTGTATAGCAGGTTACAATAACAAACTGACTCCTCAGAATGAACAGGTATAGATGAGCAACAAAACAGCCAACACGTGTTTCGTCCTCTCTGACTTTTTCAAGGCTCTAGATACACTTTTTAGAGAAGAGTGGCTGATGGTGTTCAGTTAGACATCCACACGATGAAATAATTCTGACTGTTTCTAACCGTAGAGTCCGGGAAGTGAGTAACGACGGCGTATGTACTTGCCACTTCAGCGTCTGATAGCGCTGCCGTTTTACCATATGGCGTGACAACGCATCCACAATGTCATTGTCCGCCCCGGGCACATGCCTGGCCCTAAATAAAATGTCACACCGCAAACATTGTAGCACAAACACTCACAGAAATTTCAGCACATGCGTGTCCCGCGCCAATTGTCTGTTGATCACCTGAACCACTGCTAAGTTGTCAACCCTAAAGAGAATTTTTTGGTGTTCCAACAGATGTCCCCAGATAAACATTGCGACCACTAAGGGCTACAACTCCAAAAACGCAATACTCCTGCACCCCCCCGGTCCACAATGCCAGGCAAGTTTCGGCACAATATCTGCCTTGCCAGTATATTCCAAACCCCGACCCACCAGCCGTGTCCGAGAAAATCTGCACGTCCCATTCATATACCTGCCATGACCGTATGGGAATCCCGTTAAATTGTTCCAGAAACACGCACCACATCTGCAAGTCCTCGTGGACTCCAACTCTCAACTGTACATGATGGTGCGGCAAACCCTGTCCTGCCAGCGCAAGTCCTAATCGTCGGCAGAAAGTCCGCCCCCCATATCACAACTTTCCTATCCACCAGCCTTTTTTTATGGCGGGGTCACTGCCAGGAAAAGGCTGGCGGAAAGGCTGATTTGGAGCACCAGGGTGCCCCTGCACTGTGCACAACAATGTTGGGGGCTGTGCAGGGGGCCACCTGTTAGCACACTCGGAATGTGCACTGTCTGCCTTGTCAGACAGTGTGCATTCCGAGTGTTGTGTGTGGCAGCACTGGCCTTGGCTCTCTCTCAGAGCTGAAGCCAATGCTGTTGCACTGTTTCCGCTGGCCAGCCCGGCAGAAACATCGTAATACGGTGCCGGGGAGGCTGCTGGCTTGGCGGGTGCCTTCCTACCATCGTATTGGCGGTCCAAGTGTCCGACTGCCGCAATTGTAATCGGGCCCTAAAATATCTTGTACAATATACCCATTGAATCACGTGACTCAGCCCAGCCTTACTCTCTACCAATAAACACTTGGAAAAGGATTCTTAAACTAGTTGGTATACTCACTTGGAGCCCCAGTAAGGAGCGACATAGACCGCAAATTTAATGGAATACCCTTTTCCTAGCCAGACTGATCATGCCTAAGTATTAAATTAAAGTTGACAGTTGTTTTAAAACCTTTCTAGCACTGAAAACAAAAATGTGTCTACTCTCTTCATGATCCTGTAGATTCTTACAACTGTCTCAATAGTTAACCAAAGTACTGGGACCCTAATCGTATGACTTGCTATTGCCCCCATCTTGAAATCTTTTCCGACCTGAGTATCATATAAATTGGTGTTTCCGGGTCAATGTAAAAACATTTCCGACTTCATAGGTAAATCGGAGTCCAATTTACAATTGTTAGAGGTACAGTCAGGTGGCTAGCAAAACATTACACGTCCTATGGTCATGCTGAGCACAATCCATTGATTTGTCTCAAGTACATGCAGCTATGCAATCTTCTTATAGACATCATTTCCTTTTAACACCACCATTGGTTATGTTACATGACATATCTGACATAGAGTTGGTGACATCACACTGGAGAAGGTGGTTTGAGACAATTCTGGCTGTGGCAAAAATTTGTATCCATTCATCTATAACCCTCCCTAACAATGATTAGAGAAATGCCAATAATAGGGGGTCACAAACAACTAATTTACAGACAAAATGGAGGTGTTCAACAAAACAAGGGACCACTCCTTAAACATGAACTAGACCTGACCCTAACTTTTACCTGCCTCGCCGAAGATATCTTTGACTGAATATATCTCAGCAGCTGAGAAGAGTGCCCACCTATCCAGGGTGATTTCCATGGCGGACCTCTCTACTTATTGTGTAGTGACTGAACAATGTGATGTTAACATTGCACCCTCCCCCTAAAGCCCACCCATATCGACATCACTTAAGTGGGAAATAGGACACAAGGCCAAACATATCATTTAGATGAGTGAGGGGATGGCCAATTCCATGACATAGGGTACATAAATGCACGTTAATTGGCGGATGTTGAAATATATTCTCTGAGGTGTAACAAATATACTATATGATGGAAACCTAATTACACTTTTATTTTCACCCCTTTACTCCTCTCCCCAGTTTTAGGATCATGTGTATCAGTAATACATCCTTTGTTGCTACTTTTTGAGTCATGTTGCTAGACATAGCCTTTGAAATGCACACACAATCTACGTGACGGCGTTCATTGCCATGGAGCTGTATCCCAATATGTTTATTATGATGCACATTGTATGTTAAATTAACCCCTTCCCCGCCACGGACGTAATGGTTACGTCCATGGCAGCGCCCGTGTGGCGCCATGGACGTAACCATTACGTCCTGAATGCTGCCCTCGGGAGAAGCGCTAGCGCTCCTCCCGAGGGCCGCCCCCCCACCCCCCTAGGTCAGGGCTGACAGGGGAATCCCTTCCCCTTCAACCCCCGACCCCCCAAACCCCCCCTGTGACGTCAGCGCGCGAGCGCGCACTGACAATCACACAACCTCCCCCATCGCGCTGGACCTCTGCTTCCAGCGTGATCGAAAGAGAAATGCTCAGCATTTCTCTTTCGATCACGTGGGGGAGGCCCGGAGGGGCTTCAAAGGGAAGGAAATGTATTTCCTTCCCTTTGAAGTCTCTCCGAGGGTTTCAAAAGCCAGATTGCTTGCAATCCGGCTTTTGAAACCCCACTAGACACCAGGGATTTTTTTTTTTTTATATGAAATTGACAGAAGGGAGCGACCCCTTGGGCAAGGGTCGCTCCCAGGGGGTCATTTTTTTTTAAGGCCTTTTCTGACCCCCCTGGGGGCAGAAACCTCTAGACACCAGGGATACTTTTTTTTAATTTTTTTTTGTATTTGTTTTCTTTTGTTTTTTAGGTGTGGGATGCGACCCCTTAGGCAAGGGTCGCTCCCATAGGGGGAAATTATATTTAGGCCATTTCTGCCCCCTTTGGGGGCAGATTGGCTTATTTTTATGAGGCCAATCTGCCCCCAAGGGGGGCAGAAACCACTAGACACCAGGGAGTTTTTTTTGTTTGTTTGTTTTTCACGTAAGGGGAGCGACCCCTTAGGCAAGGGTCGTTCCCTTGGGGGGCAAATTTATTTTAGGCCATTTCTGCCCCCCATGGGGGCAGATCAGCCTATTTTTATTAGGCCGATCTGCCCCCACGGGGGGCAGAAACCACTAGGCACCAGGGATTTTTGTTGTTGTTGTGTTTTACAGATGGGGAGCGTCCCCTTAGGCAAGGGTCGCTCCCCTGGAGGGGCAAATTGTATTTAGGCCATTTCTGCCCGCTTTGGGGGCAGATCGGCCGATTTTAGGTCAATCTGCCCCCAAGGGGGGCAGAAACCACTAGGCACCAGGGATCTTTTTTTTGCGCCGTCACGCAAGGGGAGCGACCTTGTAGGCAAGGGTCGCTCCCCGGGGGGGAGGGGTGAGGGGGGCAAATGTATTTTAGGCCATTTCTGCCCCCCCTGGGGGCAGATCGGCCTATTGGTATTAGGCCGATCTGCCCACAGGGGGGCAGAAACCTCTAGGCGCCTGGGCAAATAGTTTTTTTGTGGTTTTTTTTTTGTTTGTTTGTTTTTTTAGAGATGGGGAGCGACGCATTAGGCAAGGGTCGCTCCCCTGGGAGGCAAATTGTATTTAGACCATTTCTGCCCCCTTTGGGGGCAGATTGGCCGATTGTAGGTCAATCTGCCCCCAATGGGGGCAGAAACCACTAGGCACCAGGGATCTTTTTTTTGCGCCGTCACGCAAGGGGAGCGACCTTGCAGGCAAGGGTCGCTCCCCGGGGGGGTGGGGGGACAAATTTATTTTAGGCCATTTCTGCCCCCCTGGGGGCAGATCGGCCTATTGGTATTAGGCCGATCTGCCCCCGGGGGGGGCAGAAACCACTAGGCACCAGGGATTTTTGTTGTTGTTGTGTTTTACAGATGGGGAGCGTCCCCTTAGGCAAGGGTCACTCCCCTGGAGGGGCAAATTGTATTTAGGCCATTTCTGCCCGCTTTGGGGGCAGATCGGCCGATTTTAGGTCAATCTGCCCCCAAGGGGGGCAGAAACCACTAGGCACCAGGGATCTTTTTTTTGCGCCGTCACGCAAGGGGAGCGACCTTGCAGGCAAGGGTCGCTCCCCGGGGGGTGGGGGGGCAAATTTATTTTAGGCCATTTCTGCCCCCCTGGGGGCAGATCGGCCTATTGGTATTAGGCCGATCTGCCCCCGGGGGGGGCAGAAACCTTTAGGTGCCAGGGCAAATTTTTTTGTGTGTGTTTTTTTGTTTTTTTGTTTGTTTTTTTAGAGATGGGGAGCGACGCATTAGGCAAGGGTCGCTCCCCTGGGGGGCAAATTGTATTTAGACCATTTCTGCCCCCCTTGGGGGCAGATTGGCCGATTGTAGGTCAATCTGCCCCCAAGGGGGGCAGAAACCACTAGGCACCAGGGATCTTTTTTTTGCGCAGTCACGCAAGGGGAGCGACCTTGCAGGCAAGGGTCGCTCCCCGGGGGGGTTGGGGGGGCAAATTTATTTTAGGCCATTTCTGCCCCCCTGGGGGCAGATCGGCCTATTGGTATTTGGCCGATCTGCCCCCGGGGGGGGCAGAAACCTCTAGGCGCCAGGGCAAATTGTTTTTTTTGTGGTTTTTTTTTGTTTGTTTGTTTGTTTTTGTAGAGATGGGGAGCGACCCATTAGGCAAGGGTCGCTCCCCTGGGGGGCAAATTGTATTTAGACCATTTCTGCCCCCCTTGGGGGCAGATTGGCCGATTGTAGGTCAATCTGCCCCCAAGGGGGGCAGAAACCACTAGGCACCGGGGATTTTTTTTTTGGCACCAATGTCACGCAAGGGGGGGCAACCCCTTGGCAAGGGTCGCTCCCGGGGGGGCAGGGGGGTTGGGGGGTGGGGGACAAATTTATTTTAGGCCATTTCTGCCCCCCCTGGGCCCGGATGAGCTAGAGGCCAAAATCCACAAGTAGGCACTGTTTTCTATGAAAAAATTTGATGTGTCCACGTTGTGTTTTGGGCCATTTCCTGTCGCGGGCGCTAGGCCTACCCACACCAGTGAGGTATCATTTTTATCGGGAGACTTGGGGGAACGCTAGGTGGAAGGAAATTTGTGGCTCCTCTCAGATTCCAGAACTTTCTGTCACTGAAATGTGAGGAAAACATGTTTTTTTAGCCAAATTTTGAGGTTTGCAAAGGATTCTGGGTAACAGAACCTGGTCAGAGCCCCACAATTCACCCCATCTTGGATTCCCCTGGGTTTCTAGTTTTCAAAAATGCGCTGGTTTGCTAGGTTTCCCCAGGTGCCGGCTGAGCTAGAGGCCAAAATCCACAGGTAGGCCCTGTTTTCTATGAAAAAATGTGATGTGTCCAGGTTGTGTTTTGGGCCATTTCCTGTCGCGGGCGCTAGGCCTACCCACACAAGTGAGGTATCATTTTTATCGGGAGACTTGGGGGAACGCTGGGTGGAAGGAAATTTGTGGCTCCTCTTAGATTCCAGAACTTTCTGTCACCGAAATGTGAGGAACATGTGTTTTTTTAGCCAAATTTTGAGGTTTGCAAAGGATTCTGGGTAACAGAACCTGGTCCGAGCCCCGCAAGTCACCCCTCCTTGGATTCCCCTAGGTCTCTAGTTTTCAGAAATGCACAGGTTTGGTAGGTTTCCCTAGGTGCCGGCTGAGCTAGAGGCCAAAATCTACAGGTAGGCACTTCGCAAAAAACACCTCTGTTTTTTTCCAAAATTTAGGATGTGTCCACGTTGCGCTTTGGGGTGTTTCCTGTCGCCGGCACTAGGCCTACCCACACAAGTGAGGTATCATTTTTATCGGGAGACTTGGGGGAACGCTGGGTGGAAGAAAATTTGTAGCTCCTCTCAGATTCCAGAACTTTCTGCCACAGAAATGTGAGGAACATGTGTTTTTTTAGCCAAATTTTGAGGTTTGCAAAGGATTCTGGGTAACAGAACCTGGTCCGAGCCCCGCAAGTCACCCCTCCTTGGATTCCCCTAGGTCTCTAGTTTTCAGAAATGCACAGGTTTGGTAGGTTTCCCTAGGTGCCGGCTGAGCTAGAGGCCAAAATCTACAGGTAGGCACTTCGCAAAAAACACCTCTGTTTTGTTCCAAAATTTAGGATGTGTCCACGTTGCGCTTTGGGGTGTTTCCTGTGGCCGGCGCTAGGCCTACCCACGCAAGTGAGGTATCATTTTTATCGGGAGACTTGGGGGAACGCTGGCTGGAAGGAAATTTGTAGCTCCTCTCAGATTCCAGAACTTTCTGCCACAGAAATGTGAGGAACATGTGTTTTTTTAGCCAAATTTTGAGGTTTGCAAAGGATTCTGGGTAACAGAACCTGGTCCGAGCCCCGCAAGTCACCCCTCCTTGGATTCCCCTAGGTCTCTAGTTTTCAGAAATGCACAGGTTTGGTAGGTTTCCCTAGGTTCCGGCTGAGCTAGAGGCCAAAATCTACAGGTAGGCACTTCGCAAAAAACACCTCTGTTTTGTTCCAAAATTTAGGATGTGTCCACGTTGCGCTTTGGGGTGTTTCCTGTGGCCGGCGCTAGGCCTACCCACGCAAGTGAGGTATCATTTTTATCGGGAGACTTGGGGGAACGCTGGCTGGAAGGAAATTTGTAGCTCCTCTCAGATTCCAGAACTTTCTGCCACAGAAATGTGAGGAACATGTGTTTTTTTAGCCAAATTTTGAGGTTTGCAAAGGATTCTGGGTAACAGAACCTGGTCCGAGCCCCGCAAGTCACCCCTCCTTGGATTCCCCTAGGTCTCTAGTTTTCAGAAATGCACAGGTTTGGTAGGTTTCCCTAGGTGCCGGCTGAGCTAGAGGCCAAAATCTACAGGTAGGCACTTCGCAAAAAACACCTCTGTTTTTTTCCAAAATTTAGGATGTGTCCACGTTGCGCTTTGGGGTGTTTCCTGTGGCCGGCGCTAGGCCTACCCACGCAAGTGAGGTATCATTTTTATCGGGAGACTTGGGGGAACGCTGGCTGGAAGGAAATTTGTAGCTCCTCTCAGATTCCAGAACTTTCTGCCACAGAAATGTGAGGAACATGTGTTTTTTTAGCCAGATTTTGAGGTTTGCAAAGGATTCTGGGTAACAGAACCTGGTCCGAGCCCCGCAAGTCACCCCTCCTTGGATTCCCCTAGGTCTCTAGTTTTCAGAAATGCACAGGTTTGGTAGGTTTCCCTAGGTGCCGGCTGAGCTAGAGGCCAAAATCTACAGGTAGGCACTTCGCAAAAAACACCTCCGTTTTTTTCCAAAATTTAGGATGTGTCCACGTTGCGCTTTGGGGTGTTTCCTGTCGCCGGCGCTAGGCCTACCCACGCAAGTGAGGTATCATTTTTATCGGGAGACTTGGGGGAACGCTGGGTGGAAGGAAATTCGTAGCTCCTCTCAGATTCCAGAACTTTCTGCCACAGAAATGTGAGGAACATGTGTTTTTTTAGCCAAATTTTGAGGTTTGCAAGGGATTCTGGGTAACAGAACCTGGTCCGAGCCCCGCAAGTCACCCCTCCTTGGATTCCCCTAGGTCTCTAGTTTTCAGAAATGCACAGGTTTGGTAGGTTTCCCTAGGTGCCGGCTGAGCTAGAGGCCAAAATCTACAGGTAGGCACTTCGCAAAAAACACCTCTGTTTTTTTCCAAAATTTAGGATGTGTCCACGTTGCGCTTTGGGGTGTTTCCTGTCGCCGGCACTAGGCCTACCCACACAAGTGAGGTATCATTTTTATCGGGAGACTTGGGGCAATGCTGGGTGGAAGGAAATTTGTGGCTCCTCTCAGATTCCAGAACTTTCTGCCACAGAAATGTGAGGAACGTGTGTTTTTTTAGCCAAATTTTGAGGTTTGCAAAGGATTCTGGGTAACAGAACCTGGTCCGAGCCCCGCAAGTCACCCCTCCTTGGATTCCCCTAGGTCTCTAGTTTTCAGAAATGCACAGGTTTGGTAGGTTTCCCTAGGTGCCGGCTGAGCTAGAGGCCAAAATCTACAGGTAGGCACTTCGCAAAAATCACCTCTGTTGTCTTCCAAAAATGTGGATGTGTCCACGTTGCGCTTTGGGGCGTTTCCTGTCGCGGGCTCTAGGCCTACCCACACAAGTGAGGTATCATTTTTATCGGGAGACTTGGGGGAACGCTGGGTGAAAGGAAATTTGTGGCTCCTCTCAGATTCCAGATCTTTCTGCCACAGAAATGTGAGGAACATGTGTTTTTTTAGCCAAATTTTGAGGTTTGCAAAGGATTCTGGGTAACAGAACCTGGTCCGAGCCCCGCAAGTCACCCCTCCTTGGATTCCCCTAGGTCTCTAGTTTTCAGAAATGCACAGGTTTGGTAGGTTTCCCTAGGTGCCGGCTGAGCTAGAGGCCAAAATCTACAGGTAGGCACTTCGCAAAAAACACCTCCGTTTTTTTCCAAAATTTAGGATGTGTCCACGTTGCGCTTTGGGGTGTTTCCTGTCGCCGGCGCTAGGCCTACCCACGCAAGTGAGGTATCATTTTTATCGGGAGACTTGGGGGAACGCTGGGTGGAAGGAAATTCGTAGCTCCTCTCAGATTCCAGAACTTTCTGCCACAGAAATGTGAGGAACATGTGTTTTTTTAGCCAAATTTTGAGGTTTGCAAGGGATTCTGGGTAACAGAACCTGGTCCGAGCCCCGCAAGTCACCCCTCCTTGGATTCCCCTAGGTCTCTAGTTTTCAGAAATGCACAGGTTTGGTAGGTTTCCCTAGGTGCCGGCTGAGCTAGAGGCCAAAATCTACAGGTAGGCACTTCGCAAAAAACACCTCTGTTTTTTTCCAAAATTTAGGATGTGTCCACGTTGCGCTTTGGGGTGTTTCCTGTCGCCGGCACTAGGCCTACCCACACAAGTGAGGTATCATTTTTATCGGGAGACTTGGGGCAATGCTGGGTGGAAGGAAATTTGTGGCTCCTCTCAGATTCCAGAACTTTCTGCCACAGAAATGTGAGGAACGTGTGTTTTTTTAGCCAAATTTTGAGGTTTGCAAAGGATTCTGGGTAACAGAACCTGGTCCGAGCCCCGCAAGTCACCCCTCCTTGGATTCCCCTAGGTCTCTAGTTTTCAGAAATGCACAGGTTTGGTAGGTTTCCCTAGGTGCCGGCTGAGCTAGAGGCCAAAATCTACAGGTAGGCACTTCGCAAAAATCACCTCTGTTGTCTTCCAAAAATGTGGATGTGTCCACGTTGCGCTTTGGGGCGTTTCCTGTCGCGGGCTCTAGGCCTACCCACACAAGTGAGGTATCATTTTTATCGGGAGACTTGGGGGAACGCTGGGTGAAAGGAAATTTGTGGCTCCTCTCAGATTCCAGATCTTTCTGCCACAGAAATGTGAGGAACATGTGTTTTTTTAGCCAAATTTTGAGGTTTGCAAAGGATTCTGGGTAACAGAACCTGGTCCGAGCCCCGCAAGTCACCCCTCCTTGGATTCCCCTAGGTCTCTAGTTTTCAGAAATGCACAGGTTTGGTAGGTTTCCCTAGGTGCCGGCTGAGCTAGAGGCCAAAATCTACAGGTAGGCACTTCGCAAAAAACACCTCTGTTGTCTTCCAAAAATTGGGATGTGTCCACGTTGCGCTTTGGGGCGTTTCCTGTTGCGGGCGCTAGGCCTACCCACACAAGTGAGGTATCATTTTTATCGGGAGACTTGGGGGAACGCTGAGTGAAAGGAAATTTTTGGCTCCTCTCAGATTCCAGAACTTTCTGCCACAGAAATGTGAGGAACATGTGTTTTTTTAGCCAAATTTTGTGGTTTGCAAAGGATTCGGGGTAACAGAACCTGGTCCGAGCCCCGCAAGTCACCCCTCCTTGGATTCCCCTAGGTCTCTAGTTTTCAGAAATGCACAGGTTTGGTAGGTTTCCCTAGGTTCCGGCTGAGCTAGAGGCCAAAATCTACAGGTAGGCACTTCGCAAAAAACACCTCTGTTGTCTTCCAAAAATTTGGATGTGTCCACGTTGCGCTTTGGGGCGTTTCCTGTCGCGGGCGCTAGGCCTACCCACACAAGTGAGGTATCATTTTTATCGGGAGACTTGGGGGAACATAGATTAGCAAAACAAGTGTTATTGCCCCTTGTCTTTCTCTACATTTTCTCCTTCCAAATATAGGAGAGTGTGTAAAAAAGACATCTATTTGAGAAAAGCCCTGTAATTCACATGCTAGTATGGTCACCCCGGAATTCAGAGATGTGCAAATAACCACTGGTCCTCAACACCTTATCTTGTGCCCTTTTTGGAAATACAAAGGTTTTCTTGATAGCAATTTTTTACTCTTTATATTTCAGCAAATGAATTGCTGTATACCCGGTATAGAATGAAAACGCACGTCAGGGTGCAGCTCATTTATTGGCTCTGGGTTCCTCGGGTTCTTGATGAACCTACAAGCCCTATATATCCCCGCAACCAGAGGAGTCCAGCAGACGTAACGGTATATTGCTTCCGATAATCTGACATTGCAGGGAAAAGTTACAGAGTAAAACGTAGAGAAACATTCATGTTTTTTTCACCTAAATTTCAATATTTTTCTTTTTCAGTTGTTATTTTCTGTAGGAAACCCTTGTAGGATCTACACAAATGACCCCTTGCTGAATTCAGAATTTTGTCTACGTTTCAGAAATGTTTAGGTTTCTGGGATCCAGCATTGGTTTCATGCCCATTTCTGTCACTGACTGGAAGGAGGCTGAAAGCACAAAAAATTGCAAAAATGGGGTATGTCCCAGAAAAATGCCAAAATTGTGTTGAAAAATTGGGTTTTCTGATTCAAGTCTGCCTGTTCCTGAAAGCTGGGAAGCTGCTGAGTTTAGCACCGCAAACCCTTTGTTGATGCCATTTTCAGGGGAAAAACCACAAGCCTTCTTCTGCAGCCACTTTTTCCAATTTTTTTGAAAAAAACAAAATTTTCCCTGTATTTTGGCCAATTTCTTGGCCTCTTTCAGGGGAACCCACAAAGTCTGGGTACCTCCAGAATCCCTAGGATGTTGGAAAAAAAGGACGCAAATTTGGCTTGGTTAGCTTATGTGGACAAAAAGTTATGCGGGCCTAAGCGCGAACTGCCCCAAATAGGCAAAAAAAGGCCTGGCACAGGAGGGGGAAAAGGCCTGGCAGCGAAGGGGTTAATTTTATGGTGATTGCTGCTCGTTTATCTTTCTTGAAAATAGTAATGAATAAAGAATTGTTTCAAAAGAAAGCAGACTTACTGCCTCAGACTGCCGCGTTTTGGCCTTTCCCTGTCGGAAGGTGAAAGAGGATATAAGGCATGGCTTCCATGCAGATCTTTCAAAGGGAGTCAGGAGAGACAAAATATGTTTATACCTACCTACCCATGTTCTTCACCAGCAATTAATATTACTCCGCCGCTCTCACAAAGCATTACATCAGCTGTACAACTGCCAAAAGTAGTCAAGTGTGAGAATGTCCTAAATTCAAGAGGGTTAGAAGGCTATCAATGGTTACGGAATAGTTGACTCTGTCATTTATGCGATGCAGCCACTATTGTAGCTACAAAGCATCTTATTTTAGCCTTAAAGTAATAGAGGTGCAGAGGAGGTGTCAGGCTCTGATTCTCAGGGATAGTGTGTGCCCAGAACCTCAACTTTCAGCAGCCCTGGCTCTGATTGCATGTGGTACAGAGGATTGGAGTAGCCAAACGAGTGAAGGGAATGTGGGAGGTTGCTGTCGGGAGGAGAATCTGCATCGAGATGAGAAGAGGCGTAGCATCTCGCTCCAATGAATGTGCAAAGAATTTTATAGAAGTTTGATCACTGAAATAAAATAAATGCAATAACCTAAAACCTAAATGTAATAGGCTGTAGCATGATGTGACAACAATGCTGTGGTGCAGATAGTTTTTTTAGGTCTCACCTACAAACAGAGCCTCTTCTGTGCATATCATTTACAGTGGTCTTAGAGCCCACCCATTGCTTACATTGTTTGACTTTATTGCCGCGCTCCTTTGCTTCCTTCTTATTCAATGACTTGCTTTCCTCTTCTGTGTTTGCGCTTCCCCTGGAGCATAGCCTCTTTACTATCCTTTTGACTGGCTGACGTGTTTCCATCCACAGCTCAGATTTAGGGAAGCACTTTTTTCTTAAGCACTCCATAAGGGTGCATGTTTTCTACCCCTCTTCCTTGTTTGCTCTTTCCTCTCTGATATCTCTGTCCCTGAGCTATCTCTTTTGCTTCCCATTCATATGTCATCCATTCCCACCATTGCGCTGGTTTCGTTCTGACTTTTTTTTCGACTTTTCCACCACCTGCTGCTCCAAGTCGCTCTCTAGGTGATGTTGACTAGATTATAGATGCCATTTGATGTGTGATGCCATTTACTTTTTTAATGGTTTTGACACCCATTAACATACTTTTTTTACTTTCTTTTTGGCCGTTCGAAAATGAATGCCTCTTTCGCCCTACACATGAAAGAAGCTTGCTAATTGGTAGACAGCATACTTACATTAATTGCCGGTTCCTCACTTTTTATTTTCTTCTACCTTCTTGTTAGGTCTTGCCTACCGGACAGGGCAAGCTCTCTGTTTACGAAAATAACTATTGACATCTCACAGTGGGCTTAAAAGCCACCCATTGTTTACTGTTGGTTGGCTTTATTGTAACTTTAATTTGCTTACTTTTATTTGTTAGCATATGTGGGCTTTCCGTCCTCTTCTCGTGTTTGTCGCTCATCTAAAGCATAGTATCATTAGATGTATGCTTTTCTGGTGTTACTTTTCCTTTTTGGTTTAGTCCTCCATGAAAGTGCATGTGTTTTCCGGCAGTCTACCTTGTGTGCTTCTCTTCAACCTTCTGCTGCACTCTATGTTGCTCTCTTACACCCGTGTGCCTCTCCTCTAGCCCCTTGAGCCCCTTGAGTTGCACTCGACCTTGCATGCTTTTCCTCCTGGATTGTTTTCTTGCCCACCTGCTTCTCCCCACTCCACACTCTTTCTCGCCTGTGGGCTTCTCTTCCCCCATGCGCTCCACGTGGCACTCTCTTGGCCATGTCAGGTACTTCTTCACTCCATGTTGTTGTTGCTTCCATCACCCTGTTTTGCTTCTGCCGCGCTCCCCCCCCCCCCCCCTCCAACCCCCTCCACACACACACCCAACGACACTCCGCATTGCTTCTTCCCCCCCCCCCCCCCCCCTCCCGCGCGCTCTCTTGGTTGCTTCTGTCCCTCTGCTCTACGTGTTTCCCCATTTGCTTTTGAAAAAACGCTTTCATGTGTTTTTTTCATCTCCCGAACTCAGATTGGTAAGTAAACAGAAAAAATAGGCCCCGTTTCATAGCCCCGTTGTTTCTTCTTTAATCAAGCTTCCCAGTATTGACGATGCGGTACATTATTTCTTAAAACCATTGGCAAAGCCGAAGGGTCCCAAAGGCGCGACCTATGGGCTTTGTCAATGTTTGTCTGATTAACTGAGAGCCGCGGGCCACCGTGGGGGAGCAGATTTTAATAGTGCATTTTGCATGCCTGCCTGCCTTCCTTCACCCCCTCAACAGACATGAAACTGTCGAGTGTGATAATAAGCCCCACTCCTGCCTTTGAAGTTTTCTCCGGTGCATGAGCTGTGGGGCTCTACGTCGTTTGCCTTTTGCTGTTTATTTGTTTGAACAAGTTTAGGTATGCGCATCATAAAGCTGGAATGTGAGCTCGCACGCTCCCGAGCGGCAGCTAGCGTGCTTCCAGGCACATGAAAGCCGTGATGAAAGCATGCACATATTGCTTCCATAAATCTGCAGTAAAACGGTCCATACGGCACTGCCGAAGAGACTGACACTTCTGTGCCTGGTGTTTGTTTGTAAATGATGGTTTACGTATCCTCACGACGCTGCAATAAAATGGTAAAAAAGTAAAGTGGAATTGCAAAAGGGATAATGAGTATCCGATTTTACATGTACAATGCAGCAAAAAACAAGTTGACACCTCTGAAAATAAGGCACTACATTCCTTAATTCTGTGAAATTTAACTGCAAAAAACACAAGTTTAAACGCGCATGAAGCTTGCCGCGTGTTTAATGTATTAAGGTCAGTTCTGAGTGCCAAACAGAGGCACCAGGGAGGTTTAATTGCGCTGTAAAGTGCCTGGCTTTAGAAGGGTGTTAAACAAGGCTTGGCTACAATTCGAATTTATTTTTTGTGATCCCCTTGTAGATGTGTAGGGTGTAGTTATTAAAAGTCAAAGAAAGAAAACATAAAATAAAAGTCACGTAGAGGATTCTGGCCATAAATGCAACTTCGTCCACCTCCACCCCAAATAGTGCAGTCACTTTTAAAACTGTTATTCACCTCGCTCGAACCCGGATCATATATTCCATGTTGGGTGCAAAGTTGAGTAAGGAAAAGGATGTGCTTTACTAAGCACTAAACCTAAAAGACGGATACAGATATCCATATTACACAGGAAAGGAACCTTTGGGGCAGTGCGTGCTCCCTGGAGTCCAGGTTAGAAGGGCTCCCAGCACTGGAGAAGGCTGACAATACCTCTGTCGATCAGTGTCCACTGAAATGTTCTTTGTGAGCGGTGACCTCTAAGGCACCCATTCCAGACAGAGTTATCACCAAGAGAGGAAACACCAGCTGATTGGCTAGAACAAGCTCTGCGATGAAAAACTTGAGAATAATTGGTGACGGACTATAATGACTCTTTCATGATACGTTTGGGAGGGCTCGTGATTGCAGTTGTAACCCTAATGGGAGAATTGACTTTCCATAAATAATGTTTCCACTCTTTCAATAATCATAAATAGACACACCAGCATCTAAGGACAAAGAATATGGTTTTCAAACCTCACTGCCAAAATGACTACCATGAACCAGGCCCTCACTGCAACTAAAGCTGGCCAACTAATGAACTGCTATCTCACGGGGAGCCAGGAGGGGCAGTTTTGACACTGCTCCTCTCAGTAGTGCTGTCATTCAAATTGACTGTCTAAAACAAGAGCCATTTCTCACAAAGTCACAAAATCTTGCTTAACCTTTTTCCTTAGAAGCTGCTTGAATTTCCACTGTACACACGCTAACCAACTGAAGGTTTCGTGGCTAACTTGTTTTCTCTGCCCTCCTGTCACCAATAGCTGTCTTGGGGCAGCTGACAACTTTTCTATGTGTGGGGCATCTGACCCTGTACTACCACCCAAGGGTGTGCACCATGATTTCTGTCACAGTGCACTCACCAAACGTGCCCCACATGGGATCACCGACATGGCTGCTGTTCCGGTTTGTGAAGAGAGTGAAATGACCCATTGAGGGAGACACTGATATAAATAAGGGTGTTGGTTGATGTGACCTGTATGTAGAGCAGAGCTTGTTCAGGTTATTACAGTACAGATGTTCCACTTCTATAGCTAATGTAGCAACATGGTGCAACAGATAGATGTATTTGACCGAACTAATGTACAGAGGTGCGCGCTAGGCATGAGGGTCAAGGATGCACTCTGATCAAGAGGTAGGGAGCAGTAAATGTAGCTCAGTTGCGAGATGGATGGTGAAATTTTGAGTAGCCATCTGGAAGCTAAATATTCAAGTCTGCAGCACTGCAGAGGAGCATTTATGTGTATGAGTAGCTGTCATGCGTGGGGGTCAGAAATGTATTCCGATCATGGTGCAGTGAGCAGCAAACACAGTTTCTAAAGGAATAATATTCAGATATCTAGCCAATAGCTAACCAGCAGTCAGATTTGCATGACTGCAGGCTTGTCCCAATGGATGCCTGTGTAGTGAGTTGCAAGTAGTGAGCTGTTGTTTAGTTTTGGGGTTGGATATATGTATTGGTGAAGTAATCAGTCTTTGCTGACTCACTGAGTTAACAATAGTGTGGTGAAGCTGGGTGTACACGAATGTCTTTTCTATGCTACTTCTAAATCTATGTGACGTACCTCTATTTCTATTTACTATACTGTTCTACAACTTCTAAATTAGTCAGCACTTCGTAGTGGCTGTCCTCTTTCTGTCTTTACAGTTGTACCCTGTGATACTCATAATCACCCAACTCTGAAGTGTATGAAATTCCTGCACCTGCCCGTTACCCCCAAGGTGTTTGCATCACCCCCTATTATTCTGAAATACGAATGATAACATCTGGTAGTTTATGCTCTGTGAGTCAAGGCTAAGGGCCTGAGACAGAATTTGGTGGATGGGTGCCCCGTCACAAACAAGCCGGATATCCTGTCTACCTTTTAAAAAATACCATAGGATTTAATTCATTTACAATGAGGCGGAGGGGATATTCTGCACATTTGTGACAGAGTAACCCGTCCGCCAAACTCTAAATCAGGCCCCAAGTTTGTTGGCATTTTTTTTGTTTTTATAGTGTAGAAGCTGCTGTTATGATCTTTATTTAAAGAGAACACATGTACATAGCATATTATGTGACACTGAAGAGCAGAAATGAGCGAATAACAAATGAAATTAACAGTATCTAGTGGCTGTCCCAGCCATAGAACGCAGAAATAATAGAATAAACCACATTTTTACCTGCAAATAACAGGCACCCGTGAACAGATCTGCAATAGCAATAACATGTACCACCCTATATCACCACCTCGACGCACCCAGCATGTCAAAGTCAACAATAACCACAAAAGGTAGATTCTCCACTGTATGATCCAGTCCTAATCCTGAGCCACCCGAGTCTTCCTCCTCACCACTGCTTATTAGTTCCGTCTCTGTAGAGAGCAAATGAATCATTTCCACATCTCACCTTGCAATCTCATCTGATGCTTTCTCATGGGTCCTGACCTGTTGCCCACTCGGTCATATCCTGCAGCCAAGGTTCGCATGGGGGCTCTCTCGCCGAGATCCAGTCCATAGCTTTACGTCTCATCTCCAATACCAGCCTCAGAGCAGCAAACGTACATTGCACTTTACGGCTTTTGGAGGTAAAGCCCTAAACACAGTGTTCCGTGGCAGGGACTTATCTCAGTGAGTCTCACTATTTTGCGAGGAGTAACAATCGCCTCCTAGTAAATCCTCACCAGTCTACACTCCCCAAACATATGCAGAAGCGTGGCACCGTTACTCCCACATTTAGGGCAGGTGGTCCTTTGTGTAAGTAGTGTATGGAATCTCTTCGGAGACAGGTAAGTGCGGTGTGTAAATGAATGTGTGACAATTTAAATCTTGGATTAATTACTACCTACTGTTCGGACCAACGTGCAGGCAGCGTCCCATTCTCTTCTGACTTTAAACGTATTTTCAGAGGAGTTTTCACTCTATCATCCCTCAGGCTTTATATCATTTAGATGTCATGTGACAATCAACTCCACTGGAGCAGAGCCCCGCGGTGTACTCCGAATCTCCGTCCAATCCTTTCCTTTAAAGGACAACACTGTCCCGTAGACTCTGATGGAGTGCAGAAGTTGCCCGGTGGAGCTACTGCTGCTGGCCCTACCGTTGGTGCCGATTTACAGCACACTGCGCTTTACTTTCGGGAGGTGAAGGAGCAAATCTCACAGCACTGGGCTTCACAGCACTAGACATGTTTCAGTGTGCTTGGGCCAGTTCACTGCTTGCATCGTTTGGGTGTTGCTGGTCTGCCCCGTCACTTTAAAGCTCCATTCCACATGGAGGGCTGATTTACTCACTCTGCATACCACTGTTGTTACTTCCTCCCCTTTGGTTTACAGAACACTAGCTTTACTTTGACGAGGTGGGTGTGGAAGCCAGATTGCTGTGGGATTCAGAGCCATAACAACGTTTGACTGTGCTTTTGACAGACCCATATCTTGTCACCGCCATCCCTTCACAGTCCTGCTCAACAATGTATATAGCTTTGTTACTGTCCTCTGTGGTGATTTAGAGCACACTGCACTTTACTTTGAGGAACCAACCATATCGCCGTGGCCTTCAGAGCTGCAACCTTACCACGGGGCCTTTGAGGTGGGCCCGCCAATTAGACTGGTTGGGTGTTTCCGCTGGACCCACCCCCCATCCCTTTAAGGCCCGAAAGCAGGCTGAGAACAGGTACTCAATCTAAAATCCCCGCCCAGTCTGTCTCTGCCCGACAGTGATGTACCTGGGACTCTATTTGTATATTCATGACGACCTCCTTTCAAGGGTACCGCTTGCATACAAGAACTAAAGGATAATCTCTCATTGGGCACAGCCACTTCGACTACTCCTCTTTTCTTATTAATGGGAAGTCCATACATATCAACAAACCAATTGAATGGATTACAAAAAACTCACATTAGGGAAGCCTCGCTCCTATCCGAAATTATCAACCTTCCTAAAGAGGTACATACTGCAAAGTATTTTTACTTCTCACATTTCCCAAGAGTTGGATGCAGGTGTAGCTGATAATTTGTAGGCAATTCTGCACCAGAAGTGATTTTACCACATTATACTGATAGTGTTCTACAATCGGATTTACCAGCCGTAAGTGTGAGCCTGAATGTGATGCCAGCTTCAACTGAACGTAAATATGCCTCTAATGATGCAATACACAATGCAAGGGATGCTAACTATAGTCACAGTCACTAGAATTATGCAGCAGGGTTGAGTATATTATGTGGCAAGAAAAGGCAAATTATGTGGAGTATTGCGGCACATTTTGTGATAACATTATGTAGTAAAAACACACAGGGATCCTCGTTTGTTAGTTTAAGATCCAGTTTATTCGACCTACTCGAGCGGTGCCGCCTCCCTCATTAACCGCTCGGCCACCTCAAAACTCGACATTCGTTTTCTTATCGCACAAGCGCGTTCGGGAATCAACTAAGCGCTCGGGCTCCCTTAACCCGCTTGTGCACAATATAATATAACACATCTCCCTCCGTCACCACCCATTTTTTTTTTCTTTCAGAAGGATACAACAATCAACCAAATATTACAAAGGGGATAATAATCCGTTCAATTAAAAAGGAAACATAAAAATTAACCAATAACTCAAAACAAACCAAGGAAGATACACTTCAAGGGAAATGTAATTTCCATTTCATCATTTCATTTTTTTTCCCTCACATAGTCATAAGATTTCATTTGTTTTTACGTCTCTCACATAATCATTCAAATAAGCAGGTGGTCTTCTCACTCTTCCACTCCTGAATTCTATCTTATTTCCCCTCTTTCTCCACACGTTTGTTCCTCCAGGTCCTCCCTCACATTCTCATTCTCATTCTCATGCAAAGCATCAGCACCCGGTCTCTCAGCTCCTTCCTCAGATAGCATAAACCCACTGCATTCTTCATCTTCATCAGTAACATTTAAGTTTCCTGCACCTCCACCACTTTTCTCATATAAAGCCATCCTCCTTTTGTTCCATTTAGTGCCGTTGGCCAAAACCACATAAAAATTTCCTACATGTTTAACCTCAAAAAGGCCCGCAAAACTTTGTCCAACCTGCCCCCACACGTCCATCCTTGACTTTCACCCAATCACCAACTTGTATTTCGGGGCAGCCACTTGTCCGTGGCATCTCCACCTGATTCCCTAGTTTGGTCCGATCACCCTCCATCCAACCAGGCACCAACTTCGATCTGGCCTTTCGCCCTCTCATGAACTCAAAAGGCTTTTTTCCCTTATCTCTCAACTGCGCGGTACGATGAGTCCAGATCGCCTCCTGTACAACAGAACCAACATTTTGGTTTCCCTGCACAGCCAACTGAATTGTACCCTTGACCATACGATTCATACGCTCAACAATACTGTTGGCTTGAGGATTATAAAGTGCAGTACGCCTATGAGTGATACCATGGGTTAACAGAAACTCGTTCATCTCCAGGAAGATCAACTGTGTCACATTGTCGGTAATGAGTGTATGGGGACAACCTTCCCTCCGAAACAGCACCTTTAATACAGAAATAGTACTTTTTGTCAACACTTCCCTCATAAATTCAACCTCCACCCACTTAGAAGACACATCCACCAGGACTAAAGCAATTTTTTTTTATCATGACCCACCCCAGGCAGTTGTCCAATAAAGTCCATACAAACAGTATGCCATGCTTCACCTGGATCTTCAATATGCCCCATCCAAGATTTTTCCCCAGCTTTAGCCTTTTTTCACTCTCCTTACACTGAACACACTCTTCCACCCACTGGGCAGTTTGCACATCGACCCCTGGCCACCAAAAGATTTCCTTAACTATTCTTTGAGTCAATGTTTGTCCCAAATGCCCTTCATGTGCCAAATGTATAATCTTCCTTTGTAACTTTTCCGGAGGTACAAATCTGTCACCCCTCATTATTACACCTCCATCCCCCAACAACAGCTCATCCAAAACCTTGATGTAGGGCCTTACCGACACTGCCACAGCACTCTCTCTCCTTCCTCCGTCAACAATCATTTTACTCACGTACTGCAGTACAGAGTCATCCCTCAACCCTTGCAACCACTCTTCTTTAGAGGCGGCCACTCCATGTTGCACCAAGTCCTCCACTAATGCTACCGCTCCTTCTTCTCCCTTCACCAGTAGTGCCTCACCGTCAACCAATTTCCAATCCACAGCGATCCGTGAGAGAGCATCAGCCTGTACGTTCCTCCATCCCTGAATGTATTCAACATTGTATACATACTCCTGCAAGTGAGCTACCAATCTGGCCAACCTCGCAGAACCCTTACCAGCACCACCTGTTGATAACACTTTAACTAAAGGTTTGTGGTCAGTTCTCAACTTGAAAGAAATGCCCCACAAAAATGTTCTAAAATATTCTACTGCCCACGCAGCCGCTAAAGCCTCCCACTCAATCACCGAGTAGTTCCTCTCACTCTCAGTGAGAGAGCGTGAAGCAAAAGCTACCGTCCTCTCTGCACCGTGGTGAATTTGAGACAAGACAGCACCTACACCAGACACACTAGCATCCACCGTCAGTACAGTAGGAGAAGAAGTTTCAAAGGGTACCAGAATCTTCGCAGCACACACCTCTTGCTTTATATTATCGAAACACTCCTGTTGCACTTCTGACCACACAAAACTTGCAACCTTTGCGCAATAACACTCTCAACCCCTCTGTTTTGTCAGCAAAATTCTCAACAAATTTAGAGTAGTATTGTATGAGACCCATAAAGGACCTCAACTCATCTTTGTTCTTTGGGGATGGAGAGAGTTTGATGGCCTCCAATAAATCTTTTTTCGGTTTAACTCCTTTGCCTGAAATAGTGTGTCCTAAATATTCAATCTCTTTAGTCAAGAAAACACACTTCTCTTTCCTTAGTGTTAGTCCCACCTCCAAAAGTTTCCTTAATACTTTCCTCAAAATTTGATTATGTTCCTCAATAGCTGACACAAAAATTTAAATGTCATCCTGAAATAACAAAACATTACTGAAACCCTCAAAAACACGTGTCATCATACGCTGAAAAACACTTGCAGCAGATGATAACCCAAAGGGCATTCTAACAAAACGGAAAGTACCATCCATGGTGATGAATGTGGTAACCGCGCAAATTGTGATGTAGGCGTATCTGATGATAGGCGCTTTTGAGATCTAATTTGGAAAAACCTTTTCCTCCATTAAGTAACATAATGAGTTCATTGATGTTTGGTAGAGGGAAGTTGTCCGTCACAATGTTCTGATTGACGCTGCGGAGATCCACACAAAATCTTAATTGGCCATTCGATTTCCTTGTGATGACCACTGGAGAAATCCATTCAGGAGCTTCAACAGGTTCAATCACCCCCTCTTTCAACATATCCTTCAACATCTTGCTCACCTCTTCCCTAACAACATAGGTACTTTCCTCACTTTATGTTTCACCGCAACAGTTCCTTACTTCATACAAATTTTATGGACATAACCCTTTAACTCTCCCAACTCCTCTCGAAACAACTCCTCCACCTCCTCCAGGATCGTAATGACATCCTCGTCATCCACAACCAATATTTGTTCTTCACCTCTGGGATTCACAATTATATTCAAGTCGTATTGGTGCATCCAACCCAAAACTGGTGGCCCGGACTCGGCCACATACACTTTGCCAAAGGTTTCTCTTGATTTGAAGCTTATAACCGTTGAAAAGAAACCCAAGATCTCAATCTCCCCCCCTTGGTAGCCCCCAGGACAAATATCTTTAGACTTCAACTCAAGCTGTGGCCAATTCTTCATAAAAATATCTTTGGGAATAATTGTGTACTTAGATCCAGTATCCACCATTTACTCAACACTCACCTTTGCAACAGTGAACCATGCTTTGGGCCTAGTTTTCCTCTTACCGCGGTAGACTTTATCATCCTCGCCTAGGCTAAGTATACGGTCCACCATCTCACCTCTATCTTCACACACCGCCACCGCTTTTGGATTGGACCACTCATCACACATCCTTGCATAATGGCCTCTACGCCCACACTTTCTGCATTCCTTACCCACTGCAAAACACCCCATAAATTCACTGTTGTGTAAACTGCTACCACACCTGTTGCACCTCTTCTTGTTCACATTCATTCTCTGGGTTTTCTGAACATCTTGTGTTTTCTTTTCTACTACAGCCACATTGTTGCTTATGGTTTCCACATCTCCCACAACTCCCTGCAGAACTTGTTGCTCCCTACTCCCATTGCCATACCTTCCCATTTCTTTCATGCACAATTCCGACTCTTCTACAACTTTCGCCATGTCAACAGCATCTCTCAAACTGGGATTCTTTGCAGCCCACAGCCTTTCCTGAATCTTCCTGCTCTTACATTGAACCATTAATTGGTCCCTAATCATCTCCTCACACATCTCCCCAAAATGACATTTAACTGACAACTCCCTCAATCTGGTCACAAATTCTTCAATAGACTCCCCCACCCTCTGTGGTTGGGTATAAAACTTGTACCTTGCTAAAACCACATTGGTTTCTTTAGCAAACCTATTGCTCAATCTTAATCTAGCTTCTCTATATTCATCTGAAATGCGTGCCCCATTGTCTGTAGCCACTGGCATAAACTTGAACAATCTCTGCGCTTCTGAACTCAGACAGTTCAATAAAATTGCTTTTTACGCACAGCAGTAAACTCTTCGCTGTCCAACGCCAACAAATAATTGCCAAACATGTCTATCCAGTCTTCCCACTGGATCGCTGGCGTACCTAGATGTGTAAGGAAACAAGGTGGTGCAATAATTGAAACGTGCTCCATTGCTCACAGAGATATTTGAGCCCACGCTTAAACCCCCCCCCCAAAAAAAAACCAAAGGTTCAGCAGCAGCGCACAAATTCCAAACGTGTGTGTCCCTGTGCGCAGCGATAGTGCACTCACCACTGGGCTTGTTGAAAATCTTATGATAAAACAACGATGCACAGCTTTTGTCCAGGCGCATCCAGAAATAAACGAGAAGTTGTCAGCTTAAGTCTCAATAGGAGCATCCAGGAACATTGACAGACAAAAATTAGCACTTTCATATGTGCCTTCTCCTTTAAATTCTAAGAAACCGGCAGCTACAAGAGTGGCTTCCCCTTTAAGGGCACTCTCCTTTAATTGCAGAAACCAGCAACTTCAAAAGTGACTTCCCCTTTAAAATCTTGGTAACCGGCAGCTTCAATAATGTCTTCTCCTTTAACAACACTCTCCTTTATTTGTATAAACACAGCAGCTTCATGGGTGACTCTACCTTTAAATTCTATGTAACTGGCAGCTTCAGGAGTGACTTCCCCTTTTAAAGCACTCCCCTTTAATTGTATAAATCCAGCAGCTTCTACGGATTGAGAACACGCCACGCCTCAATCTCCTGAAAGAAGGCTTTGTTCCAGAAAGGGGAGACAGTTTTCCTCGTCACCGTGTCCTGCCCGACATCAGCATGCTCAAAGGATATTATACACGCCGCTCGGTAGGTCGATGGGTCGGGTTTTCCTCGTCGCCAAACAATGTAGTAAAAACACACGGGGATCCTTGTTTGTTAGTTTAAGATCCAGTTTAT